>NC_064618.1:401058942-402258942 GCF_023898315.1 Schistocerca nitens | reverse complement strand
TCACAAACCTGGTCCGATATTCCGTAAGCTCGTATTTTTTTCACTAAACGTAAGTGCGGAACCGTATCAAATGCCTTCCTGAAGTCCAGGAATACGGCATCATTCTGCTCGCCAGTGTCTACGGCACTGTGAATTTCTTGGACAAATAGGGCGAGCTGAGTTTCACATGATCTCTGTTTGCGGAATCCATGTTGGTTATGATGAAGGAGATTTGTATTATCTAAGAACGTCATAATACGAGAACATAAAACATGTTCCATTATTCTACAACAGATTGACGTAAGCGAAATAGGCCTATAATTATTCGCATCTGATTTATGACCCTTCTTGAAAATGGGAACGACCTGCGCTTTCTTCCAGTCGCTAGGTACTTTACGTTCTTCCAGAGATCTACGATAAATTGCTGATAGAAAGGGGGCAAGTTCTTTAGCATAATCACTGTAGAATCTTACGGGTATCTTGTCTGGTCCGGATGCTTTTCCGCTACTAAGTGATAGCAGTTGTTTTTCAATTCCGATATCATTTATTTCAATATTTTCCATTTTGGCGTCCGTGCGACGGCTGAAGTCAGGGACCGTGTTACGATTTTCCGCAGTGAAACAGTTTCGGAACACTGAATTCAGTATTTCTGCCTTTCTTCGGTCGTCCTCTGTTTCGGTGCCATCGTGGTCAACGAGTGACTGAATAGGGGATTTAGATCCGCTTACCGATTTTACATATGACCAAAACTTTTTAGGGTTCTTGTTTAGATTGTTTGCCAATGTTTTATGTTCGAATTCGTTGAATGCTTCTCTCATTGCTCTCTTTACGCTCTTTTTCGCTTCGTTCAGCTTTTCCTTATCAGCTATGATTCGACTACTCTTAAACCTATGATGAAGCTTTCTTTGTTTCCGTAGTACCTTTCGTACATGATTGTTATACCACGGTGGATCGTACTGGAATGGATTTCTGCCCCTATGTATGCGCATTATATTACATTTATCTACGTTTAGGGAAAGCTGCCAGCTGTCGCACCATTCATTAATCCTCTGCAGGTCTTCCTGGAGTACGTACGAGTCGGTACGAACTTATCTAAGGCGTACTGGACGATGTTTCTGAATTTTTTCCATTTTTGTTCCACATCGTCTTCCTCAGAAATGAACGTTTGATGGTGGTCACTCAGATATTCTGCGATTTGTGCCCTATCACTCTTGTTAATCAAATATATTTTCCTTCCTTTCTTGGCATTTCTTATTACACTTGTAGTCATTGATGCAACCACTGACTTATGATCACTGATACCCTCTTCTACATTCACGGAGTCGAAAAGTTCCGGTCTATTTGTTGCTATGAGGTCTAAAACGTTAGCTTCACGAGTTGGTTCTCTAACTATCTGCTCGAAGTAATTCTCGGATTAGTTTTGTTTTAGGATCGGACCCCATGCTGGTGCCTCCTGGCAGCCTCTTTATCTCCGTGTAACTAGTGAGGCTATAGACACAACTGCAATAAATAACTCAGTATGCAGTTCAGTTGAAGAGGAATGGACATCTCTAAAAAGTGCAGTTACAGAAGTTGGAAAGAAAAAAGAAAGTTGAAAAAAAGGAAGGTAATTGCGTAGAAACAGTGGGAAACAAAAAGTACACTTCAGTTGATCGGCGAAAGAAGGAAGTATGTTGAGGGAAATTCAGGAATACAGAAATACAAGCCAGTTAGGAATGAAGTAAATAGAAAGAGCGGGGAAGCTAAGATGAAATGGCGGCATGAAAAATGTGAAGAAACTGTTTACGTTATTGGTAATTGGTTATTTTACTAGAATGAGATTTTCACTCTGCAGCGGAGTGTGCGCTGATATGAAACTTCCTGGCAGATTAAAACTGTGTGCCCGACCGAGACTCGAACTCGGGACCTTTGCCTATCGCGGGAAAGTGCTCTACCATCTGAGCTACCGAAGCACGACTCACGCCCCGTCCTCACAGCTTTACTTCTGCCAGTATCTCGTCTCCTACCTTCCAAACTTTACAGAAGCTTTCCTGTGAACCTTGCAGAACTAGCACTCCTGAAAGAAAGGATATTGTGGAGACATGGCTTAGCCACAGCCTGGGGGATGTTTCCAGAATGAGAAGATAGGCAAAGGTCCCGAGTTCGAGTCTCGGTCGGGCACACAGTTTTAATCTGCCAGGAAGTTTCATATCAGCGCACACTCCACTGCAGAGTGAAAATCTCTTTCTGGAAACATCCCCCGGGCTGTGGCTAAGCCATGTCTCCACAATATCCTTTCTTTCAGGAGTGCTAGTTCTGCAAGGTTCGCAGGAGAGCTTCTGTAAGGTTTGGAAGGTAGGAGACGATATACTGGCAGAAGTAAAGATGTGAGGACCGGGCGTGAGTCGTGCTTCGGATGGTAGAGCACTTGCCCGCGATAGGAAAAGGTCCCGAGTTCGAGTCTCGGTCGGGGACACAGTTTTAATCTGCCAGAAAGTTTGGTTATTTTACTGCTGGTGAAATAGCCACCGTCCATTCCACAAATTTTTTGTGGTGAATTCTGACGTGTGACTGTGAATCACTAGCCAGGCTGCGGGTCATAACGCGCCGTGGTTTGCCTACGCATTTTGCCTAGACTGCAGAGGACTCTTCCCACAGTGAACGGTGCGATGACTGTTCGCTACCAGGACCAGTGCTCATAGGTAGGTTGGTGCATGCAAACTCCTCCTAGGCGCGACTAAGGGTCCGGAAGGCGCTTTTCCTCACACAGTGTGGTATGAAAGATGTAAGATAGAAACATCTAAATTTAGAAGAGAAGCAGGCTTACGATGTTGTATGACATGTGTGCTGAAAAGCAGCATGCAATGAATATACACCTTTGAGTGAATAATAGCTGGGTTAACATACCAAGCAGGTAAACATACTGGCATCGTTCGTCCAGCAGACAGGTCTGGATATGCAGAAACAGCTCTGGTCTCAGGAAATGTGACGCCACAGAGAACATCCTTGTATATTAGGGCTTGGATTCTGACCTCATAGAGCCTGTCTCAGTATTCCAAGTTTTGGATTCCGACGTCATAGAGCCAGTATTTCAGGTCAGCCATCTTGGATCGCCATCTCGGATTCTGATGTCATAGAGCCTGTCCAATATTCAAGGTAAGCCAACATGACAATGTACCACCTTGGATTATTGAAATTCACACCAATTTATACCTAGTACAACAACCTTACACAATAGGTGTTGAGGTCGGGTGAAAGACACTAGTGCAGTTCGGCTATTTTGTCAATTTCCGCAAAAAATTTGAACTACCCGCCATTTTTTACATAAGGCAATTGGCCTTTGTCAGACGGGGGCAAGGGGAGGCGTGAAGAATCTCATGACTCTACAATAATGTCATCGGTGAATCGCTCTGTCTCAGAACTCTACTTGTGTGCCAACTGTTCAGCATTTCTTCGTTAGTTATCCGATTTAACCATCTAATCCTCAGCATTCTTCTCCTGACGAACATTTAAAAAGATTTTATTCTCCTCTTACAGGAAATGCTTAGCGTACACTTTTCATGTCCATAGAAGCCTACATTCGGGACAAATGCTTCCAAAGAACACTTCATAGCACATAAAAATATATATTCGATGTTAACAAGCTTCTCTTTTTCAGGAAAACTTCCCTCTTTAGTGCAAGTCTGCATTATATTTCCTAATTACTTCTGTGATCATCAGTTATTTCGCTGCCAACAAATCAGAATTTATTAGAGACTTAGGGTCTTGTTCCCAAAACAAATTCCCCAGCGTCACCTGATTTAATTCGGCTATACTCCATTAATTTCGCTGATGCCACTCTTATTATCTCTTTTCAAGGCACTATCCATTCCGTTCAACTGAACTTACAAGTTCTTTTTTTTTTTTTTTTTTTTTTTAATAATCTACAGGCTGACAGGCTGAACACCACGAGGGATAGGCTAAACTTTCACTCCTTTCTCTCAATGATTGCCTGCTTTTCATGTCCTCCAGTAGCTGGAAAAATGTCTCATATTGCCTTTACGCATGTGCAAAATGGAGACTATGGTGGAAGATACTGGTGTGCAGTTTCTGAAGAACATATTTCCAAACTTCACAGGAATTACTTATGAAGCGATACATAACAGTGTTGATACCTATCCCTCCATTGGCTACGGACTTGAAACTTGCTGAATTCCTAAGTGTTGTTTAAGAGGGGTATGCCATGTGTCTTAGGAATTATTCATTCTCTTCTCTTTTTCATTCCATCCTCATCTGTAACAAGAGAAATTATATACTGCACAAGTGAGCGTGACAGACATCTCTAGCTATACATCTGCAATGTCGTCCAAGGTCACAGGAAGATCACATTACACCATCTCCAGTACGTCTTTATCAAATAAGCAAGATATATTTCCGATGCTGGAAAATATGGAACAGTTGTCTCCTTTTTTTCCCCTAAAAGTATCGAAAATATTTAGCGAAACATTCAGATGCGCATTAGTGCTATACATCAGGATGACAGCACAGATATATGTTGTGTGATGTAGTTCCTGGTAGAATAACTTATATTTTAACTTATAATCCTGCGCTTTTACATGGTTTTCTGGTTCATTTTCAACAGGATCGAGTAGCTGCTGATTCCAGTTAAGTTTTATAGAAGGAGATCTGATATTTGTGAATCTATGAGAAATTATCCGGAATATTTTATTACTGAGACGAAATCTTGTTGATAAAGCTATTTCATTGGTATACTGATGGAAAAGTTTTTTGGAGGAATATTTCAATGGAACGCATGCAGGCGCAAGAATAAAATGTTTGTTTGTTGCAACTATCAATTGAATGAAACCTTTATTTCTTAGATAAAATTCGTGACCTGTGTTAATTTGGTCCCTTTTTTCTCTGTGTCAAAAATTACGGAATTGGTTGACATGTATGTAATCTTTTTAATAAGAGAATTTTGTAATTTTTAGAGTCTTCTTATGCTGTACTGTCTTTTTTGATAGTACTCATATTTTCATTCCTCGAGGATGCTTTTCTTTATAGCAAAACTCTCCTCCATCATTCTTAGTAAATTTTAAAATATTTTGCCGTGTGCGCATTGCACCTTACGCCATTTGCAGCCACAGACTGCTTCTGACAAGGATAGAAAAATTTAGAGTAGGTTCCTTTTCTTTATCTGCTACATTTACTGATTTTGCTTTCGAGAACTTCACTACACCAGATACAGTACGATATGCTGGGAAAGAAGTAAGTTACTTTTAAAACTTTGAACATAGCTGCTAAGGTTCAGTGACCGTGTCAGAGGTCTTATTTGTTCTAATATAAGTTACTTTTCTTTCTAGGGAGATTTCACTTTGCATTCTTGAGAGCAAACAGTACGTCGTCAGAATTTTCAGGTGTTGTACTAACTAAGCAGATTAATTTACAGTGAATAGTGAAGATGATATTAAACAGTTATTATCTTCCGTACTGAGCAATATTTTATTTCGTGAATATTTCAAGTCAGACATTGTACTTCATGTTACCTAACTTTCATAACTTACGCCAGTAAAACAGTATTCACTGAGGACATAATTAGTTTCTTTTTGCGTTTAGTTTGACTCATTTTCGTTATTTCAGGTTCAGTATTTAATTAATGTAAAAGATTTGTTCCACGACATTGTTCACATGCGTAACCAACAGTCAGTTTTGCTCAAGTTGAGTCGATGTCTAAAGCACACATTACAAGAACAGAACGTTTTTTTAAACAAAGAATGTTCAATACTTCTCATGTAGATGAATTATATGGCAAGCTTACACATGCCGACCATATTCGCCTATGATAATCCTGTAGTTTTTCTGAAATTACGTAGTTAGATTGCAACACAGGTTCTCGAAAGCAAATCAGAGCTCCGCGAACATATATTAACATTTGTACTTTCTCTTTTAGTTATTGTAATTTTATTTTAATTATTATGTGTTATTTAGTTTTCTTTTAAAAAAAATTTTAAACTGAATTTTCTGTGTTTCACATATAGATAAAATGCATGGATCACAATATTTATAGTTACTGAGGACTGACAAATTTAAGAACATGAAATAAAACTCGGTCTAGTTAACTGATTATTTAGCTACTATCGGCAAGTGACTAAGATGCTATCTAGGAAAACAATACACAGTCACCTGGTGAAATGTCGATCGTTACGTTTGTTATTGTTTACATTTCATGACTGGTTTCCAAGATAGTTACAGTGTCTGGCAAACACGCTACAATAGCATCTAAAGCCTGGAAATCCAAATGAATGGATAGAGGAAAGTATTGCAACATGCCTCATATTAACTATAGGAAATTTGTCACAGCAGACAGAAACTTTCAAGAAAATGAATCATTCAAGCTACAGGTAGATGGTCACGGTTTCTTGGCCGATAATTGTTTGCACAGTAGAAATTGGGAAAATGGTGTTGTATCGTATGGGAGAATAATCATTAACAAGCATACATCAAATTCTCCTTGAGATACAGACTTCTATCAATATACTGTCGGAGCCCCAATGAGTGCTCAGTTCTGTCAGTGGATTATCCCTCGCAGTACTCCAGTGTCGAACATCTTACAGTTTGCATCATTACGGATGTTGCATCTTTCAGCCATGATAATGATGGTACTTTCATGTAGTGGAACAGTCATACCTGGACTGATGAAATACTATACGCCACGCTCTCGTCTTAGTTCACCTGCAACGACATTACCAGCTTGTTGGTCGAAACGATGGAGGATGCACGAAATAAAACTGGTCCAGAAAGTCAGAAAATATTTCGTGCACCTCAAGACTGACCATTAGTAAACACAGTAAACAGCACTGTGTGCAAAATAACTAGAAAATGTCGTGAAATCCTTACCAAATCATACACATTTAAAACCAGTTACTCTGTGAACAACAGTTATCAACTGATTAACGGCATAAAAGATATCACCATACGTATTACAGCAAAGCTTAAATCCCTTGACACCGTTAACCTCTACACTAATATATCCATACCAGAAACACTCCGTATTATCAAAGGCAACTTGTTGCGACACAGAAAGTTTAATGATTTAGAAATCTACGAACTAACGGATCTGGGTGCTATCACATAAATACTTTTCCTTTAACAACAATATCTATTGTCAGAAGGCTGGTCTAGAATTGTGAAGTAGTTTAGCTGGCCTGGTAACTGTCATCTTCAGTAATAATCTAGAAACAAAGTTTCTCAAAGCAAAGAAAATTGAAAATTATAGGATCACTTAATATAAACGTTATGTTGATGACACCTCGATATTACACAATGGAACAACCACTGAAGCAGAAACCTTAGCTCAGAAGCTTAATAATATGCAACCCAAATATAATTTGCACTTGAACACCGAACACAACAAGGAACTAATTTTATTGATCTGAACATAGCCTGTCATAACAACAAACGCAAATTCCACATTCATAGAAAACCTAACGCGTCAGATATCATTCTAAATAACACATCATGCCACCCAAATCAACACAAATCAGAATTTTTTATATCATCACTCAACAGTGTAAACAAAATTCAAGCTGAACCCGATGTAAAAACCAAACAATTAAACGTTTCTAAAACTTTAGCTCACAACAATGCTTAAGACCCATCTATAGTTACCACATTAGATGGAAAGATAAAAACCAAATAAACAGCATCAACAACACAGCCCTCAGTAGCAGAAGAAACTAAACATATCTCATTGCCATTCCTTAGTAACATCTCATGCAAAATTTCAGAACTGTTTAAACCACACAGAGTCAGATTAAGTTACCAAACAACTAACAAAACAAAGTAACCTGTAACACCAAAACAGCCAAGCCGCCTTTTCACAAATCTGGTATATATAAATTAACCTGTGACAGCTACTCATGCTACTACATAGGGCAAACAGGATGAAACTTGGAAATTCGATGCAAAGAACACACAGGTGCACTACGTTTAAAAATTGAAGAAAATCTACTTTTACAGCCCACCTAGGACAAAACAGACATTCAGTTACAAACATCGAAACAAACCACATCGTACACATCGCAGGCAGAGGAGTAAAAACGTATCCCCAGGAACAGTTGGAGATGTTTCGGTTATAAGAACAAGTTTCCAACACCATCTCAAATGAACGAATAGATTTAGCAAATTTCAAACAATCACTATACTTGAAAAACTAAATAACTTAAAAAATGGTCCCTCCCTCCGCCCCCCCCCCACCTCTCTCTCTATCTCTCTCTCTCTCTCTCTCTCTCTCTCTCTCTCTCTCTTACACACACACACACACACACACACAGTGTTCTCCTCCCACATACCGTCCAGCTCAACAATTCATTATTTTAAAACAGAGGAATGCTATGATTTTATTGTTAATTTCATAAGTGTAGATGAAAGTTAATGAAACAAGATAAATGAAATGCCAATCGAAACTGTAGTGCTATAATTGTAGTTGTATTATCTTCCAAACTCATTGCATAATAGATATTATAAATAGCACATGTCAATTTTTGCCATATAACTACATATTAGATTTGCAGTAGAGAAATAGATACAAAACTGCTAACGCCATTGCATATTACAGAGCTGAAGAAAGAGACTCTCTGTCCTAACAGAAACTCTGACATAACTTTAGCCATACTCTTTGGTTTATTTACGTTTTGTAAAGCATGTGGGACGTGTTACCTGTGGCTAAGTGTGTAAAGTGCAGTACAGTCAACGTCACTGGAAAACATTCATTATGTTTTCCTGAGGACTGTGCGCACCAACATCCAACCAACAGACACGAATAACTGTAAGTACAGAAACAAAATTATCACATCATATGAATAATTCTCACCACACTCAGTATTTACATGTTTCATTTATACATCATGCCACAGCTACACGGATTCCAAATTGCTGCAGACAATCAATAAACATGTACCATCTGATGATAAATCGCTAGGCGGTTGCAAACTGGTAGGGGAGTATAAGAGAATTGGAGCTCGAATCAAAAGGCAAATGGTTGCAGTAATTTCAAGAAACGTTTATTCATCACAGTTGCGGTGTTCGTCATTCATAATGGATAAAACTTTTAGATGTCACTTCTATGCATTTGTTTTTTGGGGTTGCACAAAATTGTTAGTGATTACAGTACCAGGCTAAACTGAAGAGAAACTGGTTGGTACAGTCCTAGCTGGCTGCTTCATTCCTAATGGATAAAACTTTAAGATGTCACTCCTATGGATTTGTTTGTGTGAGGTTACAAAAGATTGTTAATGATTAAAATACCAGGATAAACTGAAGAGAAACTGGTTGGTACAGCCCTAGCTGCGTGCTTCATTGTACAACAAACGACAGGTGTATTTGACAGACTATGGCAGCGTAATTTGTGTCACTGCAATGCATGCAACTGGATTGGCTGGTTGTTTGGTTGATATGGGGTCGGAACCAAAGAGCGAGGTCATCGGTCCCATCGGATTAGGGAAAGATTGGATAGGAAATCAAGTGAGTCCTTTCAAGGGAACCACCCGGGCTGGCCAGTGTGGCCGAACGGTTCTAGGCGCTTCTGTCTGGAACCGCGTGACCGCTACGATCGCTGGTTCGAATCCTGCCTCGGGCATGGATGTGTGTGATGTCTTTAGGATAGTTAGGTTTAAGTAGTTCTAAGTTCTAGGGGACATATGACCTCAGATGTTAAGTCCCATAGTGCTCAGAGCCATTTGAACCATTTGGAACCACCCGGAATTTGCTTGAAACGATTTAGGGAAGTCACGGAGAAGCTAAATCAGGATGGCCGGACGCGAGTTTGAACCGTCGTCCTCTCGACTGCGGGTCCAGTGTGCTAACCACTGCCCCACCTGCCTTGGTCGCCAGCTTGTAGTGTTGCTATAAACTACAGCTGCTGATACAAGTTGTAAGCTCTTAATGGCAATAAAAACCGATCATAAATAATTTATCAAATTAGTTTAGGACAGTCCGCCATCTGTGTGATTCTGACAATGGAGCTCTGGGGCATGTATGCACGGAGTTTTCAGTTAGGAGAAGGATTACTGAGGCAAGAAAATAGAAAATTAATTTGGCAAAACACGGCTCTAAATAAAAAAGGAATATATACGAGGGACGCCCAATAAGTAATGCAACACATTTTCTTTCTCGGAAAGTTTAGATTGAAAACATGCAAGGTACAAGTGGACGTCTATCTTGGTAGTGCTGGCACACTCGTCCACCAGTTGGGGTATTCAGAAGTGCGCACCCATTGGCTTCCTCGCCGAGTAACTGACGACCATAAATATCAACGAAGGGCCGTCTCTGAGTAATTGCTTCAACGCTACGAGCTTGATCGTGGCAACTTTTCGTCCAACATCGTCACAGGAGATGAAACATAGGATCATCACTTCTAACCGGAGACAAAACGGCAATCCATCGAGCGGTACCACACCATCTCTCCTCCGAAGAAAAATTTCAAGGCCGCACCCTCAGCCGGTTAAGTCATGGTTACGGTGTTCTGGGACTCTGAAGGATTTATTCTGCTTGATGTCCTCTCTCATGGTGTAACGATTAACTCTGAAATGTATTGTGCTATCCTCAGGACACTGAAGGAACAGCAGGGTGTTCGTTCCCACAAAAATGCAAACGAAGTTTAACTTCTCCATGACAACTCTGCGGACCAGAGAGAACTGAACAAATCTTCATTGGACGGTTCTTCCTCGTCCACCGTACAGCGCAGATATCGTACCTTCCATCATTTTAGCCCAAAAAAGGATGCACTCCGATGGAAACAGTATGTGGATGATGGGGTAAGGTATTGATGCAGAAAGACGTTGCCTCGGACGCCGACCAGCAGGGTGGTATCATGCGGACATACAAGCCCTCCCTGTAAGGTGGAATACAGTCGTCGCACTGATCGGAGTTATGTTGAAAAACAAGGTTTTCGAGCCAGAAGAGTGGGGAATAATATGGTGTGCTGGAATCCTACACAACTGGTCATTAAAATTGCTACACCAAGAAGAAATGCAGATGATAAACGCGTATTCATTGGACAAATATATTACACTAGAACTGACATGTTATTACATTTTCACGCAATTTGGGTGCATAGATACTGAGAAATTAGTATCCAGAACAACCACCTCTGGCCGTAATAACGGCCTTGATACGCATGGGCATTGAGTCAAACAGACCTTGGATGGCGTGTATAGGTACAGCTGCCCATGCAGCTTCAACACGATACCACAGTTCATCAAGAGTAGTGACTGGCTTATTGCGACGAGCCAGTTGCTAGGCGTTGGCCAGACGTCTTCAGCCAGGGCAGCAGTCGAACATTTTCTGTATCCAGAAAGGCCCGTACAGGACCTGCAACATGCGGTCGTGCATTATCCTGCTCAAATGTAGGGTTTAGCAGGGATCAAATGAAAGGTAGAGCCACGGGTCGTAACACATCTGAAATGTAACGTCCACTGTTCAAAGTGCCGTCAATGGGAACAAGAGGTGACCAAGACCTGTAACCAATGGCACCCCATACCATCACGCCGGGTGATACGCCAGTATGGCGATGACGAAAACACGTTTCCAATGCGCGTTCACTGCGATGCGCCAAACACGGATGCGACCATCTTGACGCTGTAAACAGAACCTGGATTCATCCCAAAAAATGACGTTTTGCCATTCGTGCACCCAGGTTCGTCGTTGAGTACACCATCGCAAGCGCTCCTGTCTGTGATGCAGCGTCAAGGGTAACCGCAGCCATGGTCTCCGAGCTGATAGTCCATGCTGCTTCAAACGTCGTCGAACTGTTCGAGCAGATGGTTGTTGTCTTGCAAACGTCCCCATCTATTGACTCAGGGATCGAGACGGGGCTGCACGATCCGTTACAGCCAGGCGGATACGATGCCTGTTATCTCGACTGCTAGTGATACGAGGCCGTTGGGATCCAGCACTGCGTTCCGTATTACCCTCCTGAACCCAGCGATTCCATATTCTGATAACAGTCATTGGACCTCGACCAACGCGAGCAGCAATGTCGCGATACGATAAACCGCAATCGCGATAGGCTACAATCGGACCTTTATCAAAGTCGGAAACGTGATGCTACGCATTTCTCTTCCTTAGACGAGGTATCACAACGACGTTTCACCAGGCAACGCCGGTCAAGTGCTGTTTGTGTATGAGAAATCGGTTGGAAACTTTCCTCATGTCAGCACGTTGTAGGTGTCGCCACTGGCGCTAACCTTGTGTGAATACTCTGAAAAGCTACTCATTTGCATATCACAGCATGTTCTTCCTGTCGGTTAAATTTCGCGTCTTTAACACGTTATCTTCGTGGTGTAGCAATTTTAATGGCATTTCTTATTGAAGGCCCCTTGTACTAATGGTTTGATACAGTAGAAACAGAACAAGCAAATCATCCACTACACTGGACACCAACACTCCTTGTTTCTCAACCGGTATGTGAATGACTTGCAGAGTGGTGGAAATCATCAAAGAGAGGAAGTACGGACCTGTGAGGAAACACGGTGCGACCTTTGGCTCCGGAAGCTGCACACGAAGTTTTGAGCCCCGCAGTTCCGCCGAGGCTGGCGTTCCCAGCGTGGCCGCAGGTCACCGCTGGCTCCTGACCTCGCGCTGGCCGGGGAAAGCGGCGCCTCCGCACCTGACCCTGGCAATGACCGCCGGAGCCGGCACCGAGGATTCCACGCGTCTCCGCAACGACCGACATTTTCACGTAGTTTCTAATTGCATCCTGCGCCGTGCCAACTGCCACGAGCGTCCCTGTTTGCTGATGAATGTCTGCGATAACATGCACTAGCTCTTTCCGTGTAACAGTACGCTTGAGATACAGCTATCTCGTGGATTCTACCTGTACACTCGACGTCAAAATAACCTCATCTTGATTTACTATTACTCTTGTGCACCACAGTATGCAACATCGAAACATTTTTTATTTATACCCTACTTTTTTCAGCATTTTACTTAGAGGATATACTAATTTATTTTACTTCACGCAGTCAGAGTACACTTAGTTTATCAGTAGTATAAATGATACAGTTCAGTACTTCGCCGCTCTTTACTGGTAAATACTTTTTACTCGATATAGAACTCGATATTAAACTACCCATTACAGTGAAACTGTGGTGAGTTGCAGTGCTCACGCCCGCGAAGGTTTCTGTATTGGTAAGAATCGTACGGATGCAGTTGAAAAGTGATTGATATACCCACTAGAAAGTAACAAAAGACAACACAAGTAGAAATTTTGAAATATGTGGGAGAGATTGTACAGAAAGGAAGAGTAAACTCGACAGCCAATGAAGAAAGTATCGCGAAACTACATAAATCATACAGTCTTAGATGGAGCCGCTACAACTAAAGAATGACAGAAGAGCCAAATTAAGGTACTGTAATACAGTAGGGTTGTCAGAAGCCTCCTAAGCCTCTGAAACAACAGCAATCAAGGGAGAACCGAAAATCAAGGAGATAGAAGAAACGAGAGAGGAAATTACTGAGCAAGACCTGCGGGCCAATTTCAGAAGGGGGGGATTTGGATAAAGAGACCGACAAAAGAGCTGTAAGAACGGACAGCCAATTAAAAAAAAACATGATAAAATGGGCAAAGTTCTACGGACACATACATAAGATGAACGAAGGAAGGTTGACCAAGAAGGCTTTAAACTTTGTTATAACTACCAACTGTGTAAACGAAACCTTGGAAGTCTTCAAGAAGCAAAACATTTCCACAGAACACATGACAGACTTGAAAAAATACGAAGAATAAAATCAGAAGAAAAGAAATTTGAGAGAAGTCAAAAGGGAAAAAAAGGAAAGAAGTGGTCAGAAAAGAGGAAGAGGAAACAAAGTGAGTATATGAGAGTTTCTTTGAGGAGGAAGAAGGAGACGGAAAACAAGTACAGGAAAACTGACTGGGGTTTTGAGCTCTCCTTAAAGAGGAATTGCAGATAGAAAGTACTACATAAGCTCCCCAATAGAGATGAATTTTGTTATTTATTTATTGTTCCAATAAGATCGGGCACATTCTCAAAAGCAGCAGTATTACACGAATTATCTGTCAAAATACAGTTATTTCTTGCGTTTCGGACTACTGAATGTGACTGCAATTTTTCTGTGTAATTCAGGTTGCCGTATATACTGGCTTCTCAGCATATACTGCGAGAAAGTATATATGAGACAGAGTAGAAGAAATTTCGAAACAAGGTTCAGTGATTATCTTCATCTCATTGGCATATATCTATCTTTATTTAGCTCATACTCGAATGAACAACAACAGACAGCAACTGAAATAGTAAATGCCTGTCAATCCAAGACATGTTTTGGAAGAAAAGAGATGTGTGTGTTGGGGTTTATGGGCGCTCAACATCGAGGTCATCAGCGCCCGGAAGAAAAAGAAATTTTCACACATTGAATGAAAAATCTGAATCTTTTGAATGAACTTATTGACCTATAAAACAAAAAAAAATCATCAAAAATTCCAGCAATATTGTCACATACCTTTAACGCTGAAATATATTCGTTTGTTTAGAAATTTCTTTACCATAGGTAACACAGGTTAGGAACGAAAATATATAATCGATGGAATAAACAACTCAGTCAATATCTTTGCACCATCTACAGCGACAAGCACACAATCTTATTGTGCTCACTGAAACTGTCATATAACTGACAATTGTATTACTGTTATTGGCAAACTTCTTCGGCATGTACTAAGAATCCAGTGTATAAGCCAAGATAAACTGCACGAAAAAGTATCAGTCACATAACCAAAAACACTACATACTAGAGATAAATGTATTTTGAACGATATTTTTATCTTCTGTAATGCAGATGCCTCTGATGACTGCCATGGCCCCGAAATGATTCTCGCAAAAAGCAAATGAATAAACGAAAAAAATCTGTATTGGGCAGCTTACACACACACACACACACACACACACAAACACACACACACTGTCTTAGTTGAAGAAATATTGAAGGAAAGAATCACACGGTAGACCTAAATGTGAGTAGGTAAAAGAAATCATTGAATGGTGCAACAGTTACGCTGAAATGAATACCTAGCAAGCTACAAGAATAGGAAACTGCATCTAATCAACCTTATGATTAATAACTGTAACAACGAAAGATGGTTGATGATGAATTTGAGATATATTTTTAAATAGAAAACCAAACTAGTTCAGTCAACTCGCCGACCAGGCAGATATTGTGTTCACTACCCTTTACCATTACAGAAACAAGTTGTTCCATAAGCTGGTCGAAGATTCTTGATCCAGTTTTTCATGGTGGACCATACAGGAATAATTTATATAGTGTATCGGCTTTTGCCTGCCAAGTGTATAATAGGTGGTGGTTAACTGAGCTGCGGTGTTAGATTTTGTAGTGTTAACTGATTCCTCCGTAGCTGCGTTCTGGAATAAATCCATATTCATAAATAAAACCTAACAAATATGTCTTTCGACAGTATTAATTTATTTAATTAACCCGTTTTTGGTTGTATACGGGGTGATTCATACATCATGTCCCATAGGATAAGTCAAGTGAAACTCCGCCACTATGAAACACGTTTCGTGTACTGAAGAAGTGCTTGTAGCTCTCAAAATGGTTCAAATGGCTCTGAGCACTATGGGACTCAACTGCTGTGGTTATCAGTCCCCTAGAACTTAGAACTACTTAAACCTAATTAACCTAAGGACATCACACACATCCATGCCCGAGGCAGGATTCGAACCTGCTACCGTAGCAGTCGCACGGTTCCGGACTGCGCGCCTAGAACCGCGAGACCACCGCGGCCGGCGTAGCTCTCAAAATTTGCACATTAGAGCTTTGGTTTACTGGATTATTTGTTCCTTGTTATGGTCCATACTACCACCTCTCATAATATAGAAAACAAAGGATTATCAGTAGAAGAGATTTGTTTCGCAGTATGTAAGATGAAACAGTGCTCATGAATCTTAAAGTATGCATTTTAGAGACCATGTTTACTAGATTTTTTTTTACTTATTTTGGTCCATATTAACACCTCCGAAAGTTTTTCGGCGAAGTTGTGGTTCATCCCGTTTGTACTATGTGCAATGACTTTTGAATCACCATGTTTCTCTCGTCATAATGTAGACTCAAGTGAAGGCTGAAATAGTCGTTTTGAATGCCCTTTTAGTTTTTAGTGATTCCGATCACATGAATTAATGTTTACATTGCGTTATTCGTCACTACGGAAAACTTGCCAGGGTGAGACCTTGGGCGATGTTGCACTCGATACGTATCTGATACTCGCTGAAGTCGGCACATATACGGCAAATAACGTGTCAGCAACGTCCTTTGTATGTCACGCCAACGGCTGGAGAAAGGGACCGATACATAAGACACTGCACAGCATACCGACGGTTAACTTCTATTAGTGCAGTAACAAGCGGTAGTCACAGAACGCAAACGATCAGCATACACCTTACAACGTCGTGGACGTTTCAGTTATTTTTGCTAATGCATAAATGTGTAGCATTATCGAGGGTTAGATCCGTACCTCCGAACTACTTCTAGCATATGCTCAGAGCGATGGCTCCGTAAGGACGCCCACATTTGACTGACCCCAGTGGGCAGGACAGCCTCCTTTGGGCAATGGCACCTCCCAGAACTGGTTCAGCTGTGGACACTCAGTGGCCATGCGGAGGCTAACAGCTTTCTCTTGTTTTCCGAGTGCCGGACCGACAGTGGCTTGTGTTGTTGCGCGTTTATCGCCGTAGTACGACGCTTTCAGTTTCACGCGCTGGTAGCGTCTGGGAAGTGGTGTTCAAAAGGCGTGAACGTAGCCCATAAAGCAGTCCTCTAGAAAAGTTATTCATCACAGCCTGTGTCTTTAAAATAGATCCAATAATGTTGGATGATTAAAAAACAGTCTTTGACTGAAAAGTTCTTTCAATTAGAGTGACCGGTCACTCCGATTAAAAGAAATTAGCGATCAAGAGTGTTTTTTAATTATCATATCAAGATAAGGTCGCTGATAATGTTTTCAAAAATTTTACAAAAAATATTTGCTCTAAAATATATTAACATTCTTAATATTAGCAGCTATCTCTCCTAAGCTGTTACTTAGATTACGCTTTACCAGCTATACTCGGCCACACTTTGCTGTGACTGTCAGAAACACATTTCTAATATGCATGGGAGTTGGATGTATGTCCTAATCTCCTTCTCTCCTCTGTCTCCGTTCATCACCCCATCCTCCTTTCTTCGTCCCTTTCTTGCTCCTTCCCCCTTTCTTGTGCCCCCCCCCTTCCCCCTCATCCCATCTTCTGCAACCCATCTTTCTCCGTCTCCTGTCCACTCTCCATGTCCGTCACGTCCTTCTCGATTTCTGTGTCCATTTTCTCGCATCCCTCGGTCCGTCTCCTCTTCCCCCCTCTCTCTAATCTTGAGCCTTGTTTATTGTTACTTCCAATCCTGTAGTAGTATTGTAATCATAAATAGTAGTATTGTAATCATAAACCAATAAGCTATAAATACAATTTCCTGTTTGCCAATGACGTTTTGATATATATATATATATATATATATATATATATATATATATATATATACTTTTTAATATATATAAATTGAGAAGTATGTGATACATTTGTGTCTAAGTATTTATTACAGCAAAGTGTAAAAATCTGAACGAAATCGGAAAGGTAAATTGGAGATTTTTAGTAACCATTTTTCCATTTACACGGAGTGTTCATTTTAACTGAAGAAATATCTCGAGAACTACAATTTGATTCAAAGAAAGTTGTAATTCCAATTTGTTTGTCTCGGAGGGAGACATCCAATGATACCAAATTGGTGGTGGGGGCAATGTTGAAATCTTCAATAGGAACCCCCGTTTTTTATTGCAGACTACTATTCTACCCGGCAAAATCTACGTGCTTTTTATCGGATCCGTTTTCTTCGTTTCGCTACTGATGCTGTAATCGGAGGAATAGAAATATCTACGAAATCCTAAGGTACGACGTGGTACCTAATGGCCCTTGAATATCCAATGGATTGTGGGACCCCGCCTCCCTGCTGTGAGGGTAACTTCTAATTGGAAACCCCATTAGCAACGTTGTATTCCTCTGACATATGGAAAAAGGGACTACTTGACCTGCCAATGTGGCCGTGAGTGGTGGTGAACGCTGCTCTACGTTCCCAATTGGAGTAAGTGTTCAAACGTAGTATCGCCAACTTCAAACACTTAGCGATACGCTTTTCAAATGACCGCACACAGGTCAGAAGCAAACCCGCGGGAATGTCAGCAGAGGTGTTTCTGATGGCGGTTGACCATGTCTTCACGGCCTGTTGACACTTGCTGGCACACCTTATCTTTTAAATATCCCGACAGAAAGCAATTCAGCGACGCCAAATCCGGCGGTCTAGCGGACCAATTAATAGGGCCATCTCTGCCGATCCACCTACTAGTGTAAACACGGTCTAATACCTCCCGTGCTTCAATTGCGTAATGCGCTGGGCAACCGTCAAACTGAAACCACATACGTTGATGAACGTCAAGGGCAACATCCTGCAGTATTACCGTTACTTGCTGTCGCAAAACTTTCGAAATTTGTGTCCATTCCACGTGCCGTCGATAAAATATGGATCAATGAGTTTGTTCCCTATGATGCCACACCATGTGTTAAACGACCAAGGACGTTGATGGTCAGCTTGCCGTAACCGGTGGGGACTGTCCACTCTCCAGTAACGCATGTTATGCTGGCTAAAGCTACCATACCTTGCGAATGTAGACTCATCGGAAAAAAGTACCTCGGCAGTGAACGTGGGATCGTTTGCATTTGTTGACATGCCCATCACAAAACTTTACTTGCTTATGGAAATCGACGCCATGAAATTCTTGATGCATGGATGACACTTACGACGATGCAGTATTGTGCCAATACTACTTACGGACATACTGCAATCGCGCTGTAATTGCCGGGCTCTTATCCGTGCGCTGTGGTGCACTGCAGCTAGTGCAGTCCTTTGATTAGCTTCTGTAACACTTATGCCTATCTGAATGCTACCATCAACATGTAGGCATTGTAAAAGAACCAACGGCAGCGAGCCTTCTCTGGAAACCAATGCAACAACAGAGTCAACATTTCTCCTACATTCTCCGTAAATCAGGATCATTTCATTTTTTTCTTCTGTAGCTGGAACATTCATTGTCCACTTGCACGTCTATATTCCAAATGATAGGCGTGGAGGCAATGAACACTGCTCAAGTATTGTAAAGTTTTGAGCTGGTATCTGTTCTACGTCTGCAAGCCACGTGACATCCTGTAGCAGTGTACTGCCTGCTACGATACCTCATAGTTCGCTAGATGGCCACGGCGGCACGCCGAGTAGTCCCCTGTTCGATACGGCAGAGGAATGGGGTTTCCAATAATGATCTGTCCTACCCTAGCAGCAAGGAGGTGAGGTCCCACATGGATATTCAAGGGGCTTTAAGTAGTACTATTGCGTACCCACTTCTGTTCCTCCGATTACAGCGCCATCTGTGGCGAAACGTAGAAAATGCGCCAGGCAACAGTATGTAGATTTAGCAGTAGAATCGTAATCTGCAATAAAAAACGTGGGTGACTGTTGAAGATTTCTGAGCCGTGCGCGGCTCGCGGTCTTGCCATTTATTGCTCGTAATCTTGTTTTTATGGTCCTGTCGCCTCTTTCTTATACAGTTTTTTTGGCGTCACTAAGTTTCTGGTTTGCTTGCCCTTGAGTGGCAGCAGCAGCGCTTATCGATAGTGCACTATTGTACTATATCTGGAGCGACCGTTAGTATTTCCGGGTCGTCGTCTGTCGCGAGTTCAGTCGGGGATTGACCACCAGTGAGGTCGGGACAGCGAGTACTCGCCCGACTGTTTCCGGGCCCCTTCAGTTGGTCGTCTTGCAGGACGTGGGTTGGTTCCTTGCTTGTGCGGAGGTGTCGGGTGGCCAATGGCCAAGTGTTCCCTCTACGGGGTTGGGTCCGAGCCACTGTCTCCGGGTCGTCGTGCGTCCGAAGTTGAGTCGGGCACGGAGCAGCAGCGGGGATGCATCGCCAATGAGGTCTGGAGAGCCAGTACTCGCCCATCGTTGGCGACACGCATGTACTGTCCGACGGAAGGAGACTGGACTGGGGACGACCTTGTTTGGTAGTTCGGTCGGTCGTCTCATCGGACGATGTGTAATTGATCGCCGACCGCTTATGGAAACTGTGTGTGAGAGAGAGACTTGTCATTTCTCTTTGTTGTTCCATGGTGATTGGTTTTAGGTTTGTCGGAGTTCTTGGTGCAAGTGTTTACCTGGAACTGTGGGTAGCTTCTGTGAATTCCGCTGAGCAGATGAATGCTGTCTGCACACTGGAGTAGCCAGTTGGTCGGTTGCGGCGGAGCAGCGAGAAAGTCTCTGCAACATGTGATCAGGCTGGGGCCGCTGGCGGCGTGCATACACAGTCGGAGTTGTGTGGCACTATCTGCGATAACTGCTAAGTTCGTCACCCCTGCACCTGCATACTGGGGATAAGTAATCAGTGAACCTGTCATGAAAGCTCAACCGTTGTGACATCTCTTCATTGATTGCTGGTTGGTGCATCCTGGGCTGTCCCCATTAGCAGAAACGTGATGGTGTGTTGGAGTTGGCAAAATTTTGCAGCCGTCTCCCTGTATGGTGTTCAACTTTTGAAATGATTATAATTTATTAGTGAAGTGCACCAGCGGTATCTTCTGCATTGCGGCTGTGAATGTTCCGGTCACCTGCCCTGGTCGTTAGCGTAGTTTTGCGGCAGTGTGTTTTCCTCGCTGTGTTGATGCTGTCCGGAACAGCGTGTAGTTCGAAAGCTTGGTGTTGTTCTTTTTGCTATATCTTTGAGTGATTATTGAGCCTTGACCATGTTTATACGCCAATTATTAAGACATAATCCTGCTGCGATCCTCGTCTTCGCTGATACTTTTGGTTGTCGTGCTGTTGGTCGGGTGGAAGGGTTGGGCGGTTGGTTGGTTCGTTCGTCACATGTCTGTAGGTCGTGCTGCAACCTGAATGTTTAGTGTTACGCTTGGCTGTCTGTCTCACCTAAACTGTGGTTAGAGGTTCCTCCCTGTGCCGACCCTTGGAACACTTCTAAGCACCACTGTTGTTTTTGATTGTCATTTTATTTGGTCGCAGGTACTGTGCCAGGCCTTCAGCCGTGTATTAATATTGTCTGTTTTATGTTTAGTATATGGCCTTCAGCCGAAATTCATAGCAACTTTAAAATTAGGCCTTCAGCCGTGTTTCATTTAAAATTTTTCTTATTCTGCTTTTAAGCCTTCAGCCGCGTTTGTTTCAGAATCTGTGTCACTAATATGTAAATCCTTGTCTGTAAGGTTTCTCTTTAATTATCTTGAATTTTTGAAATGGTCTTCAGCCGTGTTCTGTAAATGTTTATCTTATGGTTGTCTTTAATTATTCTTGAGTAATTGTTTGGGCCCTCCGCCGACAAGATACTTCAAGTTTTCTTAAGATGCTTTTCTGTTGTACTGTGTAAAAGCTTATCTTTAATGCCTTTCTTTTATTACGTAAAGAAAATTGTTTATTGGGCCTCTAGCCAAAGAACTAACTCGAATTTTCTTTAATATGGCCTTTAGCCGGAAATTGTAAATGCTTGGCTTTTAAAGAATTTCCTTAGCTCATCTGAAATATTATTTCGGCCTTTAGCCGAGATGATATTGTAATTTGGCTTAAGGAAGGCCTTCGGCGGTTACTCTAAATCCTGATGTTTTAAAAGCAATCATTCTAACTTATTCTGGAGAAGTTACTTGGACCCAACGCCGTGAATTGATCTTTGTTGTTTTAAAGAGAAAACAATGCATTGGTTTGAGGAATTAAGTTGTGTGTGTTCTCGTATAACTAACAGTAATTGACTTTGGCCCCTGTCCACAACCTGATTCGCTCTGTCCTGCGAAACCAGATTTCAATTTCAAAGTTCCCTCCCACCAGACAGGCACGGGATGGGGTGGTGCGTAGTGTGTGGTACCGTTGTTTGTCCCCCTCCGCAACAAAAAAACCTGAACTCTAACTTTTTGATCCGACGTGTAATTTTAGAGATATTTCAATGTCTTCAGTTACAATGAACGCGGTTTATAAAACACACACACACACACACAGGGTGAGTCAGGAGAGAAGGTACATACTTTGAGGGGTGACCGTGTTAGTGATTATGAACAAAAAAATTCGTATGGACGTAAGCCCTATTCCGAATGATTTCCGAAACAGAACACATTTAATATCACTTTTGCACGTTTTTCTTGAATATTTCGAAAACCGCCTCCTCCAGCGAAAGCGTGTCGCAGTACAAAATTAAACTATATAATTTCCTACAAAAAGATCCTATTCATTTTTTTCTCTAGAAACAACGATTTGTGCTAAGAGAGCGCAATAATGTTGAAAAACTAGCTCGAAACACATGCGTTGTAGCTCACGTAATTTTTGTAGGCCAGTTTGGCGTAGTTTCCCGACTTTATAGACCACAAGTGTCCCGTATGCAACTGTTCGTGTCAACTTGCTATCTTAATATGCTACCTGAAATTGGCCTATAAAAACCACACAACTGGCCATTAAAATTGCTACACCTCGAAGACAACGTGCTACAGACGCGAAATTTAACCGACACGAAGAAGATGCTGTGATATGCAAAGGATTAGCTTTTCAGAGCATTCACACAAGGTTGGCGCCGGTGGTAACACCTACAACGTGCTGACATGACGAAAGTTTCCAACCGATTTCTCAGACACAAACAGCAGTTGACCGGCGTTGCCTGGTGAAACGTTGTTGTGATGCCTCGTGTAAGGAGGAGAAATGCGTACCATCACGTTTCCGACACTAGCAGTCCAGATAACAGGCATCTTATCAACATGGCTGTAACGGATCGTGCAGCCACGTCTCGATCCCTGAATCAACAGATGGGGACGTTTGCAAGACAATGACCATCGGCACTAACAGTTTACAGTAGCATGGACTATCAGCTCGGAGACCATGGCTGTGGTTACCCTTGACGCTGCATCACAGACAGGTGTGCCTGCGATGGCGTACTCAACGACGAATGTGGGTGCACGAATGGCTAAACGTCATTTTTTCGGATGAATCCAGGTTCCGTTTACAGCATCATGATGGTCACATCCATGTTTGGCGACATCGCGACGAACACACATTGGAAGCGTGTATTCGTCATCGCCATACTGGCGTATCACCCGGCGTGATGGTATGGGTTGCCATTGGTTACACGTCTCGGCCACCACTTGTTCGCACTGACAGCACTTTGAACAGTGGACGTTACATTTAATATGTGTTACGACTCGTGGCTCTACCCTTCATTCGATCCCTGCGAAATCCTACATTTCAGCAGGATAATGCACGACCGCATGTTGCAGGTCCTGTACGGGCCTCTCTGGATACAGAGCACATTCTCTAGATCTCTCACCAACTGAAAACGTCTGGTCAATGGGAGCCGAGCAACTGGCTCGTCACAATATGCCAGTCACTACTCTTGATGAACTGTGGTATCGTGTTGAAACTGCATGGGCAGGTGTACCTATACACGCCATCCAAGCCCAGGCGTATCAAGGCCTTTATTAAGGCCAGAGGTGGTTTTTCTGGGTACTGATTTCTCAGGATCTATGCAGCCAAATTGCGTGAAAATATAACCACATGTCAGTTCTAGTATAATATATTTGTCCAATGAATACCCGTTTGTCATCAGCATTTCGTCTTGGTGTAACAATGTTAATGGCCAGTAGTGTACGTAAGCTACTGCGGACGCGCGAGGAGCGAGTTTTTCAAATCTTGCGCTCTCTTCGCATAGACCATTAGTTATAAAGAAAAAATGAATAGGACCTTCTTTGTAGGAAATTTGATATAGTTTAATTTTGTAATGTGACCCATTTTCGCTGGAGGGCGCAGTTTTCAAGTTATTCATACTATCACCCCTCAAAACATGTACCTTTCCTCCTGACTCACTCTCTTTATATTAGGTACCTAAAAGAACGCGCAGGCGCCCGTATTAGAATTCAAGTTGTGTCAAAATCTCAAAGCAGTCGGTGAAGACCTTCGGTAGATTAATGACCAACATTTACGTTTTTACAATTTTTCCCCTTCTATTATATATTTCATATATACAAGACAGTCAATATTCGAATGCAGTTTTGTTTCCAAATTTCAAAGCAATCGAGATATACGATTTTGAACAAACAAACATTTAAATTTTTATTTACGCAGATAATATGCAGGGTGTATCAGAAAGGATTTTTCGTCTTTAAAAATTCGTGCAAACTTATTCATACTAGTTACAGCCTTAGTTTTGGTGTCATCTGAAGGATAATACATAAAGTATTTAGTTACTTGGTAGGCTAGTACAGAATCGCGCCACTGTAAGCACTGGGCAAAAGTAACTGCCTTTACCAGTCCGGAGCGTACCAACTGTATGTTTTGATTCCAAGAGTCGGAGTCTGGAACAAGTGCGTGAATTAATTGTCGTATAGAGTATGATAAAGATTCTTCCAGTAGGCCTACTGTTTATGAGAGGCTTGAGTGTTCTATTGATACTGGATGTTCAGTAAGACATAACGAATCCAAACCTTGTCCGAATGCATCTGACAGCTTCACACAGCGAGTGAGACAGAGCTTTGTGAATACTTGCACAAGATCAATCAGAGTGATTCTTGAGAACTGCGCTACAACGCATGTGCGTCGAACTGGTTTTTCAACATTCTCGCGCTCTCTTAGTACAAAAAATTGGTTCTAGAGAAAAAAAGGGGTAAGACCTTTTTTGTAGGGAATTATATAGTTTAATTTTGTACTGCGACACGCTTTCGCTGGAGGATGCGGTTTTCGAATTATTCAAGAAAAACGTACAAAAGTGATATTAAATCTCGGAAACCATTCGGAACAGGGCTTCCGTCCATATGAAGTTTTTTGTTCACAATCACAAATACTATCACCCTGAAAGTATGTACCTTTCCTCCTGACTCACCATATATATAGTGAGTCACTTAACATTACCGCTGGATATATTTCGTAAACCACATCAAATACTGAAGAATCGATTCCACAGACCGAACGTGAGGAGAGGGGCTAGTGTAATTGGTTAATACAAACCATAAAAAAATGCACGGAAGTATGTTTTTTAACACAAACCTACGTTTTTTTAAATGGAACCCCGTTAGTTTTGTTAGCACATCTGAACATATAAACAAATACGTAATCAGTGCCTTTTGTTGCATTGTAAAATGTTAATTACATCCGGAGATATTGTAACCTGAAGTTGACGCTCGAGTACCACTCCTCCGCTGTTCGATCGTCTGTATCGGAGAGCACCGAATTACGTAGGGATCCAAAGGGAACGGTGATGGACCTTAGGTACAGAAGAGACTGGAACAGCACATTACGTCCACATGCTAACACCTTTTTATTGGTCTTTTTCACTGACGCACATGTACATTACCATGAGGGTTAGGTACACGTACACACGTGGTTTCCGTTTTCAATTACGGAGTGGAATAGAGTGTGTCCCGACATGTCAGGCCAATAGATGTTCAATGTGGTGGCCATCATTTGCTGCACACAATTGCAATCTCTGGCGTAATGAATGTCGTACACGCCGCAGTACATCTGGTGTAATGTCGCCGTAGGCTGCCTCAATACGTTGTTTCATATCCTCTGGGGTTGTCGGCACATCACGGTACACATTCTCCTTTAACGTACCCCACAGAAAGAAGTCCAGAGGTGTAAGATCAGGAGAACGGGCTGGCCAATTTATGCGTCCTCCACGTCCTATGAAACGCCCGTCGAACATCCTGTCAAGGGTCAGCCTAGTGTTAATTGCGGAATGTGCAGGTACACCATCATGCTGATACCACATACGTCGACGCGTTTCCAGTGGGACATTTTCGAGCAACGTTGACACATCATTCTGTAGAAACGCGATGTATGTTGCAGCTGTTTGGGCCCCTGCAATGAAGTGAGGACCACCGAGGTGGTCGCCAATGATTCCGCACCATACATTTACAGTCCACGGTCGCTGTCGCTCTACCTGTCTGAGCCAGCGAGGATTGTCCACTGACTAGTAATGCATGTTCCGTAGATTCACTGCTCCGTGGTTTGTGAATCCCGCTTCATCGGTAAACAGATAGAACTGCAACGCATTCTCTGTTAATGCCCATTGACAGAATTGCACTCGATGATTAAAGTCATCACCATGTAATTGCTGATGTAGCGACACATGAAACGGGTGAAAGCGGTGACGATGCAGTATGCGCATGACACTACTTTGACTCAGTCCACCGGCTCTCGCAATGTCCCGTGTACTCATGTGTGGGATCATGGCAACAGCAGCTAACACACCAACTGCACCCGCTTCTTCTGTGACGGGCCTGTTACGGACCCGTTTGCGTGCTACGACCATACCTGTTGCATACAGTTGGCGGTAGATGTTTTGCAATGTGCGGCATGTTGGATGCTCTCTGTCCGGGTACCGTTCTGCATACACCCTGCAGGCTTCAGCTGCATTTCGTCGACACTCGCCATAGATGAGTATCATCTCCGCCTTTTCAGAGTTCGAATACACCATGGTCACAGTTCCTACAACACTACACTATCACAGACGTCTGGTAACACGGTGTACTACAGTTGGTCCGCGTGCGGAGACGAATGCAGAATAACAATAGCAGCAAGCGCTACTTGCGGACACTGCGACAGCTAGACCAAACCACAACAGTGCACTACAGCCACACTCGTAAACACGGTCGTCATCGTAAACATGTCCCTGCAGATGCTGCTCGCCGACCGTGGCCCGTGTTTGTTACAACACGCAACTGAACGTCGTAGGTCTCAAGCGTCAACTTTAGGTTACAATATCTCCGGATGTAATTAACATTTTACAATGCAACAAAAGGCACTGATTACGTATTTCTTTATATGTTCAGATGTGCTAACAAAACTAACGTGGTTCCATTTAAAAAAACGTAGGTTTGTGTTAAGAAACATACTTCCGTGCATTTTTGTATGGTTTGTATTAAACAATTACACTAGCCCCTCTCCTCACTTTCGGTCTGTGGAATCGGTTCGTCAGTATTTGATGTGGTTTACGAAATATATCCAGCGGTACCGTTAGGTGACCCACCCTGGTGTTTTGCCCTTAAAGAGCGCATTTGGACTAAACTACATGGCCAGTTCCTTTTGCTGCCTTCCTTGCTGCCCAAACTTCCCTCATTCGCTCGCTGTGTTTCTGTTTCCGGTCCTCTGTCCATGCTTTTTGTCGGCTTTGTGTCTTCGGCTTCATCTTGATTGCCTTTTTGGTTGCCCATATTTCTTTCATCTTCTGGCTGTGATCTTGCTTGCGTTCTTCGGTCCATTTTATGCCTGTTCGTTTGTCACATTGTATCTCGTGTAGTTTACTTTTCTTAATGATGTTTCTGAATTTTATTCTGTCGTTTATTGTGTCTGCTGTTATGTTGAGATGGTTCAGGTCGTTTTCTACCTCTGCCACCCATTTGTTGTTTCTAGTGGTTACCCAGTCAAAGATCTGTTTGTCTCCGTATGTTTGTACAGTTCCTTTGTAGGTTTCTTGATCCATATTCCATTGTTGTTAGTTGCGCCAAATATTTTCCTAAGTATTTTCCGTTCTACTTTTTCTAATTGTCTGATACGTGTACGCCCTAGGATTAGTGTGGTCCTCTGCTGCATATAGTGCCTCGGGGAGCACCACCGTGTCGTAATGGCGTAATTTGGCTTTTTGTGAGATAGACTTCTTGTTGTAATGATTCCACACTACTTTGTATGCCTTGTCCAGTTTAGTCTTTCTTTCTTCGTTTGAGTCTCTGTTATGTCCACTCATTTGTAGTGTTTCACCGAGGTATTTGAAGTTTGCCGTTTTGTAAATCGTGCCATACTTTGTGTTCAGAGATGAGAGTTTCTTTGTGCTCATAAACTGTGTCTTTTCGTAAGAGATCTGTAGTCCAGTTTTGGAAGCGATTTCGTGCAGTTTTTCAATAGCGTCTTTTGTTTCCTTTATACCTTTCGTGACAATCGCCAAATCGTCTGCAAAAGCCAGGCATTTAATCTGTAGGTTTCCTAAGGTTATCCCCTGTTGTGATGTTTCCCATTCTTTTATGACCTTATCTAACACCAGATTGAAAAGGAGAGGTGAGAGGCCATCGTCTTGTCGGACACCTGTGCGAATTTCAAAGTGCTCGGACAGTTCCCCACAGAACTTTACTTTGGAGGTCGTGTTGGCTACAGTTTGCTCTATGATAGCCCGTGTTCTGTTGTCTACTTTGTATTCTGCTAGAATTTTGAAGAGAGTTTTCCGGTCGATAGAGTCGTACATCTTTTTGAAGTCAACAAAGGTAATGATCAGGTTCTGTTTGTGTTGTAAAATCATTTTCAGGTTCCAACTTTGTTCCGCACAAGACCGCCCTTTACGGAAGCCTGCTTGGTATTCCCCAATCAAGTGGTCGGTCTGGCATTCTAGTCTGTTTAGTAAAGCTTTAGAGAGGATTTTGTAGGTGACCGGTAATAGGGATATTCCTCTGTAGTTTTTCGGGTCTTGTCACCTTTTTTGTGTAGTGGGTGTATCAGGGCAGTTTTCCAGTCGTCAGGAATTTTCATGGTCTTCCAGGTGTCTTCCAAGATCCTGTGGATGTCTTTGGTGAGTTCTGGGTCTTGTAACTTCCAGATTTCCGCGATGATGCCATCTTCTCCTGGTGCTCTACGAGTCTTGAGTGACTTCATTATTTCTTTAACTTCATCTAGAGTTGGAGGTTCACTATCTGGATTGTATGTGCTCGTTTCTGTCATCATTTCTTCCGTAGGGGGGTCCGTGTTGAGCAGTTTTTCAAAGTACTTTGCCAGAATGTTAAAATTGTTTTTGGTATTGGTTTCTAGGGTTCCATCCGGTCTTCTGAAGCACAAGTTGGGTGGTTGATATCCAGTCATGTTTTCTCTGAACCTTCTGTAGAAGTTTCTTGTATTGTTCTTCATGAAGTCCGATTCGATCTCTGTCAGTCGCCGTTTGTCATACTGTCGTTTTTCACTGCGAATGATTTTGCTTGATTGCTTCTGTGTTTTCAAGAAATTCATCCAATTCTCTTGGGACTTACGGCTACTAAATTTTTTTCCATGGACTGATTCGTTGGTCAATAGCTTGGTCACAAGTGTGATTCCACCAATGGTGTTTCCGTGTGCGTGGTGCTTGTGCTAGTTTCATGGTCTCTCGTATTCTTCGTAAAAGTTGTGTCCAGACTGTCGTTTTCTCCATTTTAATTTTGTATAATATTTGTGTCTGGTTTAAAGTAACGTATTCTGGATCTGGTCTAACAATTTTGTTCTTCTGGAGCTTTTTCTTGGGCAAAAGACGAATCCTGATCTGTAGTAGGTGGTGGTCTGAGTCGAAGTAGCCTTTACGGGTGTCTATGTTCAAAATTTCTTTTTGTGAGTCTTTCTGGACTATTACGTGGTCGATTTGTAGTTCTTGCTTTCCGCTGGGGAATTTCCATGTGGTAAGTTTTCGTGTTGGATTCTTGAATTTTGTTGACATAATGGCGAGGTCGTGGCTTTTGCAAAAGTCTATCAGATGTTTTCCGTTTTTGTTGGTGTCCTTGTGTGGAGTATGTTTTCCTGTGATATGTCTATCTCTCTCTCTCTCTCTCTCTCTCTCTATATATATATATATATATATATATATATATATATATATATATATATATATATATGTGTGTGTGTGTGTGTGTGTGTGTGTGTGTGTGTGTGTGTGTTTCTAAAGCGCGTTCATTGTAACTGAAGACATTGAAATATCTCGAAAATTTGCCGCACGTATCACACATGAATACAGACACAGGTAGAGAAACACCAAATTGAACAAACAGGGGCAAACAAGAAGGAAGATTCACATTGGAAAGTAGTCCACTCATTTTTACGAAAGCAGAGATGCACAGTTTAACAAGAACACTGGCTCAGGCGTGAGAGGCAACACTGACAGAATTCATTACACTAGCTGCCTACTACCCAGGCACCCCAGCAGTCCACGTGTTTCCTTCCCAATTCATAGGCCGACTACAGACAGAGCCCTTATCAGCCAGTGCTGTTGCATTTCCTCCTTGGCCGCAGATAACAAGCCCCACAGTGCATTGGCAGCAAGGTTGTCTAATACTGATACCCAAAGACGGGCTGGCATAGTCCTATCTGCCCCAATTAAATGTGAAGGCAGGTGACCAAAGAACGGCAACATAACGGACAGACAAACAAACCAAACTTGTCAACAAGTACCACAAGTAAAAGATGACGTGGAAACAACCAAAGACCAGACTGCACAAGAATTCGGCAACAAGAGCCACAAGGACTAGCAAAGACTGATTTTCCGTCACAAAATTTGCAACTCAAAAATATAGTCAACATTAAAATGACTTGAACCGTACAGCACTGCAACTCGACGAAGGTGGCCGTTAACTTAACCAAACTATTCTTGATCAATCCAAGCTCTTACAAGTACTATCAAAACTGTCTAATGTTTTAACTACTGTCCAGTAACCATTTACAACCACGCTCTACTACTATTGAAACAGCAGAGTGGTGAGAATAGGGGAGTGCAGGGTTCTGGTGGTTTCACTGGACGAATTTTAACTCATCAGTAATTAAAAGCAAGATGAAGTCTAAACATTACACGTAATTGTAAGAGCTACTTCACCCTGGCTGATTATAACAGTTTGATATCAATGTACACTTTATCACACTTGGTCGTAACACAAGAAATGTTAACAACACAGCTTCAAGTCGAAGTACGCGTAATGACATTTAAACATTATAAAGTGAACATTTGACCTTACAACTTTTAGCAAAATATATGTGGCTGTAGTACCTCATTCACACTGTATTTAAAACATAACAAAACTCAGACGTGTATATCATTAAGGCACATTCACTCACCAAAGGTGAAGACTTAACGCAAATGATCAACACAAAAACGAAGATTGTCATGGTAAATATTTAAGTGCACTGTTACTGCAGCTTCCCAGCCATTGATACTTTGTGCCTGTCATTTGTGAAAGGCATTTACGTATTTACAAGAAATCACCTAATTATTTAAAATAAATGTTCATGTAGAAACTTTTCAGAATAAAAATTTTCATAAGTTATGTACATCAGTTAGATTAACCTTAGCACAGATGACCCATTTAACTTCAGAGTTCACAGAAATTCGGTTATTTGGAGATCATTTTCTGCCACTCGTGGACTTCATATTCCGAAACAACGACGGAATTTTTATGGATGACAATGCACAATGTCACCGGGCCCCAGTTGTTCGCGACTGGTTTGAAGAACATTCTGGACAGTTCGATTGGATAAATTGGCCATCCAGATCATCCCAAATGAACCCCATCGAACATTTATGGGACATAGTGCACATAATCCTGCACCGGCAACACTTTCGCAATTACGGTTGACTATAGAGATGGCATGGCTCAATATTTCTGTAGCAGACTTCCAAAGATTTGCCACGACTAGTTGCTGCTCTACGCCGGGAAAAAGGAGGCTCGACACGGTATTGAGAAGTATCCCATTACTTTTTTTATCTCAGTCTATGTGTTTCTGTGTTAATGAAATTTCATTTGTGATATACAGTGTGAATCAGAATTCCACCCACAAACTTTGGTAGGTTGTGCAGGGATATCTTCTGAGGAGTTTGGTGTGAGACCCAGATCTCTGGCGATCCGTTAGGCGTTATTACATTTTGTTTCGTTACTTTTCCCAGTTAGTTTTGTTTCTGTAGTGCGCTGATAATAGTACACAAGCGTGCAAATCTCGATGATATGAACTGTGTCTTGTTGCCATTCGCTCACGGCACCTGCTGTAGACAACAGTCCTCATGTTTGCCTTCAGTAATGCTTGGTTCTGCTCATGGTTCTGTTTTCCGGCAGTGTTAGTTGTGCGTTAACAGTGATATACAGCAGTATCATATGTCGGTTGATTGAAGAAAAGTTCGCCGACATGCACCTCGTCTATGGGTTCAATTCATACAACGAAAGAGCGGTACACTGACTCAGAGTTGAGCTGACCCCACAGCGACGTCACCCACGTTAGCTATACATCATTGCCTTCGAGAAACCCAGTCCTGTTTCTGTGTTGTTCGTTCTGTCTATTGCTTTACTCTTATGAAAGTATTTTCTCAGAAACGATAGTAATCGTGGTAAATAATTCAGTGAATCGTAGTTACATTATTACCACAGTCTGACCTAACAGTGGCGACACTACGTCTCATTTTTGTTACTCACAGCGATACCATCGCCCCAAGCCGCCAGCAAGCAAGAGTTCTGAATACGATATCGGATGAGTACGAGTACTAACGTTTATATTCATTTGTAACACTGTTTCTACAATAGGGAGTGTATATAGTACCATAAAAATCGACAGAAACTAAACAAAATGACACCGCGTTTGTCATTATTTTCCTAAGGTCCCTGGGATATACGAAACAGTACATTACAGAGCAGTTAATTTACGTTCTAACGTGCAGACATTTACTGAATAACATTGTTATCCTTTAACAAAAAGAAATTGCTAGTAAGTACCAGACGAGCTCACCTTTTGCAGAAAGACGTCGCATATCTACCCAGCAACGTATAGTTTTGTTTGCTACACTTTCAGCCGAATCAGTGAATGTGGAACGTAGGAAACCTATATGGAATGCAACATCTACGTTATTTAACGTACCAAATAAGCCATCACAACTGTATCTTAAGAGAAACAAAACAGGCTTGATAATAAATCGTCAAAAGCAATAAAACTGTTTCCTAACACAGAAGAAACCAATTCTACAGTTTTTTTCTAAATATGATCCACCAACGGCAAGATTCTTCAACACACATGCTTTTGAAGCAAAACTAATTACACTTAGAAAAATTTTCGTGTATTAGAAATTCAAGTGAAGTGTAAGAATGCATGAATCATTAGATCCCATGGAACAAAAATTTAATTGTAAAGGAAAGTGCCTATGATAAAAACAACAGACAACAGCAGCCATATATTCTTCTCATATTTTTTATTACAAATATCTGACATATCGGTAGACTATTTTAAATGTCAAGGTCTTTGTCACTACAGTGCTTCGTATGACAGTCAGTGTGACATTGATACGAGACAATAACATTCAGCAAATTGTCGCTGTTTCTCTGATAACCTATCGTGGAACATATACCAGATGGTTAGAATTGAAATTTAGCTATTTGAGTCAGTGCAGACGGACAACTCTTTACTAGTGCCAAAGTTGTTATGAATGATGTTCTGACAGCTCTGCAGGATTTGCGTGTTAGTAGTTTTAGTGTAATGACTTGCTTAGGCGCCGGTAATGGTACGGCGACGTAGGGGTGAAACAAAAAGCATCCGTGTGAATTACAGCTGTAGAGAGTCAACGTGGGTCTGGACAAGGTGAGCAGGGCTTTACTCGTAAAGCTGTTCTATCAGAATAACAGCAGTAGTGCTGCTGCTCTTCGCGAGTATCGACGCATTAAAGGAATACGGAGAGGCCCTCTTCCTGCACCGGGGTTCAAGAACATGACTCGGAAGTTCAAATTATCCGTCAATATGGGAGTTGCTCCTGGAAGAGGCCTACGGCCAATCGCACCACGAATTGTTGAAGTTACTGTTGTCGTGGCTGAGAATGCTGGACGCAGTGTGCGATCCTCAAGCAGTGAACGAGTTGTGTCAGCTCGCAGCGCAAGTTTCATTATAACCACCCTGTACGCCCCAAATAAAGTGAAAGAGAAAACACAAGAGTCTCATTTCACTTTCGTTGCAACGGCTCCTCCTTGAAACAATTCGGAGTTCAACGACCTCAGTCTGCTGGCAGCGTCTGAAAGCTTTGATCGTGTCTTCTGTCTTCGCATGGATTTCAATTCACATGGAGTGTTTGTACAATAGCGAGAATTCATGGCGTCGTAGTGACTGAATCGTCCTCGTAGTCTACAAGGGCGGATTTGTAGTAGTATGACACGTTACCGAATACTGCAGCTAATTTGTTCTCGGTTTCGCGAATGAAACATGCTCAGATCATCACTGTCCGGAAAGGTAAATCGCGAATGGGTCGCAAAGCACACTTTCAGTGAACGCTATATGAGACATAACGCTAACAAAGTCGTGTAGTCTGTTTTGATGCGATAAACGAATATAAATAAGCCATAATGAACATTGGGATGTGAAGATGTACTAATGATGGCGATATGTGCTGCATGAAGAACGTAGGAAACTAACTACACTAGTCATGTAACTGGTCAATTAATAATTATAATAATAATAGCCCGACCATAATATCTTTCACAGTTGTTTTTTTTTAACTTTTGTGCAAATACTGTTTTGACCACAGAGAATCTGCGTGGTCGGGCTCCTGTGTGCTGGAGGTAAAGGCAAACCCGCGTTCTCAGTGCAATTCATTAGTACTGACTGTGTCCCTGAACGAGTGCTTGTAGATACTGTTCATCCTGATTATGTGCCTCGAAAAGTCGTTTCCAGTTGAACTGTGTGCGCTTTGTCACTTTACGGAACAGGAAGTTGCCTGTGGAATAGCGTACAGCAAAGTGAAATTCAGATATTCACTTACTATCGTGAGACGTAAAACACTGAAGATCGGCCCCATATTGCTCGCACGTTCATGTCCGTTAACTACAAAATATGCCGCAGGTACACAGAAGAGAATGAATGGAATTACTCTGTGCTGTCTTTTTGGAAGTGTAATACTTTTCAGGCTGAGTGTTGCGCCAGCATCGGCTTAATTTGAAATAATCTTAACTGACAACCATACACTATAACATAAAAGCTTAAACGAGGTCAACAGAAATACTTGACAGTTAATATAAAGAAAATAATATTCTGCCCCGGAATAATTCCTTAAAATCGGCATACTCCAATACAATAACAACAAAAAGCTTATTTTAAGCATACACAATATCCTTAATCGGACCTGGTGACACACAGGTGGATCACCACCAAAAACAGGCATCACAACATCAGCCCAAGTAACTTCATAAGGGGGCACCCACAATCGAACTGCAGGCTAAAAATGAACAACTCTCGCATCAAGAGACTACTAGCTCCAGCCTCCACCATCCACGAACAACGCAACTACAGAGGACTCTCTAATACGATGACAACGGAATGCAACACAACACAGAAAACTTATGGTTATATACAATGACTGAATCACGCCTTCTGCGCGGATACCCAAAATCAAAATGCAGCAAAAACACTCTTATCCCACCTACCGCTGTTGGCCTTCGGGAAGGATTTTTGCAGAGGACCTTAAAACTTCATATACAACTTCTTGATTCGACCTTCAAACTGATGGCGTTAGTACACACTTCATCCAACTGACCATTGCTTAAAACAACATTTAGCTTTCATTGTTGAATCAGCGTCATTGTGTGTGCGTGAGAATACTTGGTTCGCTGAACACAGATTATCTGCCTTGTCTTATAGCTGATGGGTGAATATAAATTCTCTGTGCACATTTATGTAAAAGCAATAATCGTTCACAAACAGCCTCAGAATCGCATTAATATAGCAAAGGATAATATACCAAAGGATAACTTCAGAGATTCTCTGTTCAAGCACATCTTTCGAATTTTAAATTAGCTGTATGCATACAAAAATCAGGTACAATGTTTTATGCCGTTTCTCTTTAGCTGTAATATAAATGCAAATATGTCTATGTTGTATTTTAGGAACAAAAGCCTACTATACCCGTATAAGTCACTACAGTGTGTATAATATGCTTTTAATCATATTTATCATCACTCAGAGCGTATGAATTTTCATTGTTTCTAATACTGGAATTGAGAACCCAAATTAATGTTACTGTTTCACAAATACCGACATAAAAATCCTAATTGCAAACAGTTGCTTTATAAGCTACACTTTTTCAATAGGATTACTCTTATTTCGTTATAAGAAAATAAAATTCTGTAGTAAGAAGCAAATAACTGTGAAAAGTAAGTTAGGTGAACTGAAAAAGAGATCTAGAGCGACATTTGACTTCTGATCCGACTGTTCAGTCAATAAATTAATGGCGCCATGCAATGACGATAGCATGGTAACCGCCGCAATCAACTTAGACATTATAAATCCAACTCATCCAGTAGTGCGATATTCCTATCTGCAGGAAAGACGAATAGTAGTTTAACAGCAAAAGCCATTTGCCACTACAACAACTTTAAGGGCCGGATTGATAGTGCTGACCCAAATATTTCACTCTATACGATATCTACCAGGATTAAGAAATGGTACTTCCCCATTATTACACTTTATGTCGATGTAGCCGAGCACAATGCATGGCAGCTCTACAGGGAGGACGGTGGTAAATTGGACAACACTGCATTTCATTGAGTAATCAACGCAGAAATTGTGGAATGAAACTTCCGTGTAGCTTTTCAGAGAGGAATATCATCTGAAATTGGAAAAATTTATTCCGCTATGACAAGCTGGAAGATTATGTTGCAGAATTGCCATTATATTCTCTTTTGAAAAAGCAGAAACAACTTCATTGTAGCCAATATAAGAAAAAATGCAACTCAGTGCATTAAAAGTAATCTACCACACAATGTTCCTTGTTTCATACTGTTAGACGCAAAACAGCACGAAAGTATTGTTTTGACATTTAAATAGTGGCAGTGTGATAAGTGCATGTGTAAGAGACGATCAAAAAGTTTCCCTCTGAGGCCGTTGGCGTAGCGTATATGCAACGTAGCGTAGGCCGGATGCGAGTATATAAGCACCAACATGTAGGCCATGGGTCAGTGTGCCATACGTGTCTTTCCGAAGCGCGTGCGGTAAATGCGGAAACGTTACTACCAAATGCGTCCAAACAGAGCCAACTTGCTGTTACTCTTTTCCGTACCCTCGAAGGACAACACCAGCAGACATCCATCGGACAATGAAGATTGTGTATGGGCAGCATGTCTGTCGAAAACAACCGTTGTCGAATGATGCGAGATGGGGTGCTGTTGTCCCACGACAACGCACGTTCCCATATCGCAAACAACGGAGCGCAGAAGTGTTGCCTACTCAAGTGGGAGATACTCGAGCATCGGCCCTGTAGTTTTCTCCCCATGTGATTATCACGCATTCGATCCCACAAAAAAGGTGTTAAAGGATCGACGATTCCTGTCGGACGAGGATGCGCAATACGCAGTTACGGACTCCTTCACGATGTTTCACCAAACGGGTCTTTTCAGCCTGGTGCGTCGTTGGGATGATTGCATCAATGCTCACGCCAACTATGCCTGAATGGCATACCGATTCTGGAAAGTACCCCCTTCGAATAGAAACTTTTTCATTGCCCGTTATATATACAGCTTGCCCTTCCAGAAAATAGAGTATTTTAAAAAGAAACTATACAGATAAAAAGTGTAAAACTAATACACTCCTGGAAATGGAAAAAAGAACACATTGACACCGGTGTGTCAGACCCACCATACTTGCTCCGGACACTGCGAGAGGGCTGTACAAGCAATGATCACACGCACGGCACAGCGGACACACCAGGAACCGCGGTGTTGGCCGTCGAATGGCGCTAGCTGCGCAGCATTTGTGCACCGCCGCCGTCAGTGTCAGCCAGTTTGCCGTGGCATACGGAGCTACATCGCAGTCTTTAACACTGGTAGCATGCCGCGACAGCGTGGACGTGAACCGTATGTGCAGTTGACGGACTTTGAGCGAGGGCGTATAGTGGGCATGCGGGAGGCCGGGTGGACGTACCGCCGAATTGCTCAACACGTGGGGCGTAAGGTCTCCACAGTACATCGATGTTGTCGCCAGTGGTCGGCGGAAGGTGCACGTGCCCGTCGACCTGGGACCGGACCGCAGCGACGCACGGATGCACGCCAAGACCGTAGGATCCTACGCAGTGCCGTAGGGGACCGCACCGCCACTTCCCAGCAAATTAGGGACACTGTTGCTCCTGGGGTATCGGCGAGGACCATTCGCAACCGTCTCCATGAAGCTGGGCTACGGTCCCGCACACCGTTAGGCCGTCTTCCGCTCACGCCCCAACATCGTGCAGCCCGCCTCCAGTGGTGTCGCGACAGGCGTGAATGGAGGGACGAATGGAGACGTGTCGTCTTCAGCGATGAGAGTCGCTTCTGCCTTGGTGCCAATGATGGTCGTATGCGTGTTTGGCGCCGTGCAGGTGAGCGCCACAATCAGGACTGCATACGACCGAGGCACACAGGGCCACACCCGGCATCATGGTGTGGGGAGCGATCTCCTACACTGGCCGTACACCACTGGTGATCGTCGAGAGGACACTGAATAGTGCACGGTACATCCAAACCGTCATCGAACCCATCGTTCTACCATTCCTAGACCGGCAAGGGAACTTGCTGTTCGAACAGGACAATGCACGTCCGCATGTATCCCGTGCCACCCAACGTGCTCTAGAAGGTGTAAGTCAACTACCCTGTCCAGCAAGATCTCCGGATCTGTCCCCCATTGAGCATGTTTGGGACTGGATGAAGCGTCGTCTCACGCGGTCTGCACGTCCAGCACGAACGCTGGTCCAACTGAGGCGCCAGGTGGAAATGGCATGGCAAGCCGTTCCACAGGACTACATCCAGCATCTCTACGATCGTCTCCATGGGAGAATAGCAGCCTGCATTGCAGCGAAAGGTGGATATACACTGTACTAGTGCCGACATTGTGCATGCTCTGTTGCCTGTGTCTATGTGCCTGTGGTTCTGTCAGTGTGATCATGTGATGTATCTGACCCCAGGAATGTGTCAATAAAGTTTCCCCTTCCTGGGACAATGAATTCACGGTGTTCTTATTTCAATTTCCAGGAGTGTATATACAAGTAACTTTTATTCTACTTAAGTAATTAATTGAAGTTTTCATTAAAATGCAAACAAAAAATAATTAGGCCTTTTCTGCGTTTCGCACCGAGGCCTATACCATGCAGTACTGACTTCGCAACTTGTAACAACATCGTGTATGAGAACACCTTGACAGGCACTCGCTGCCTTCAGTACGTTTGATATCCAGCACACACTAACTTCATTCTGACAACCCCCCTCTCCTCCACCCCATCCTCCCCCCCCCCCCCCCCCCGAACCCCACCACCAATGAATGTCAGCCGTAAAAGAATAACACTTAGTACTAGTACACTTCTGCAATAGACAAACTCTTCATGGTTCCTAGCCTGTGGCTATGAGCTGCAGTCTTCTTCTGGACACCGGGAGAGACATCACATGTTTCTCAAGTAGGCGATGTCCATGGAAAGTTCGACCACGCCCCGCGTGTACATCTATGATTCTGCACGCCTGGCTCCATGGCACACCACATTCTTGTCTCTTCCTCTTTCCATCTTACTTCCTTACCTTGAAGGAACTTCAGCCTACTGCTCAGGTTTGCTACAATATGGCTCAGGGCCATACCTTGCCCAACCATGCCAAACCCAAAACAAGAGTGGCCAGTGAGCTGTGCGACACTCCAGCGCCACCCACGCCTGTCAGCTGCGCAACACAGACCGCCGGCGGTGTCCCAAGTTGTTGCCAGTAGTACTCTACGACAGTCACTGGATCATCCAGGGACAACCCGCCAAAAGAGATATCCTCAGCCACTACACAATGCCTGAACCAACGACGCTTAATATGCTTGTCAGCCACAACCACAGCTGTGAAGGGACCGTTCTCTACATGATGCTGACGGTTCTTCTCGACACAGCAGACTGCCCTCTGCTCTATCATACCGACGTAGGAAACCTTGAAGTGGCATTACTGCTGACTCTTTCCCGCCAAACGTGCTCTCAGTTGAGCGTACAGTACCTCACCCGTGTCGTCACGAACGGCTGGGATTTCGGGGAAAGAGCTGTGTCGCTGAAGGTTGATTCACGGCACAAAAGCCACTTGACAAGAGGTGGGAGGGGCTTTGTCGGACCAGACTATACACTGTCATACGCACGTGGTCAGTCTGGACGCCAGGAGTCTAATCGGAGCAAGAGCAGAAACTCCCTGCACCTTAGTATCTGAGAAAGATGGGCCAAAGAACACCTACAATTAAAACGATCCAAATATTTCATCAGGCGAACATCCTGAACTGAGGAACATATTTATAGAATAAAAAATTATCTGTTTCGAAGCTTAAAAATTCATCTTCAGGTGCCACCACATTATTATTAGAACATACACGCGTGGCGGTCGGGCCATTCAGTCATGGAGGATCACACCCGCGTCATAAATGCGCATGCGAGGCTAGGACCAGTAGCCACGGTGCCCACCTCAACAGCACGACGGTGATTTTATATATTTGACGCCTTTGTTTGTATGTGTCATAAGAAGTGTAAAACATTTATCGCAATACTGCTGTTAATGAAGTGCAATCGTCGTAAATAAACCAAAGGTCCAGTTTTATGCACATTCACTGCCAGCAGTGCAGTTTTTACTATACAATGAAGAATTCTGACGTCTATGTGATCTACCTGACTGCGAAATAACTCATTTAGAATGAATCTTCCCTTTTGTTTACATCAACAACTGATCTTATGACTAAATTTCTCTAGGAGCAGCATCTCATGAATGTGTGTTCATGTTCTGCAGATACCAATTTTTAACAACCACATAAGTACAAATGCTGGCCGGGGTGGCTGAGTGGTTCTAGGCGCTACAGCCTGCAACAGCACGACCGCTACGGTCGCAGGTTCGAATCCTGCCTCGGGTATGGATGTGTGTGATGTCCTTAGGTTAGTTAGGTTTAAGTAGGTCTAAGTTCTAGGCGTGAGGTCAGTCGCTTGACGGCGCGTTACGGCGCGGGCCCGCCCGTTGCCGGCGCGCCGTAAGGCACGGAAGCTCGCACTGGGGCGTATCGTTTTCCAGTCGGGTGTGCCGCGGCAGTCCTCACAGGGGAAGTGATGCGTCTCTTATAGCCTCTCCTTCCCAAGTGGCTCTTTCCGCCTTCCCGTGGTGCCAGATGTTAAGCTCGGCATTCTGCCTTGCGACAAAAGGGAGAGCTGCGACCCAACCCGATGCGAAAGCGAAGGGTGCGTGGCACAGGGGGAGCTGTGTCGAGGGACCGAACACCAGTCCCTTTCTGTTCGCAGGGCACAGACCAGCAGGTGCTCTGCATTGCATGCCGGCGGCTTCGTTTGTCGGCGTGGGATCATGGCGCGAATCGGCAAGGGTGCTTCGCCGCGCCCCTGGGTAACCGGGGCGTGTTCTGCCAAACCCAGGAGGTGGTGACATCGCCTGGGCTAGGTTAGATGGGCCCAGACCGCTGAACGACTGGGGGACCGACCCACCACCTGAGTAGGAGTGGGTCCTTGGCCTTCAGGTGGAAGCTCGGGCAAGTAGGCGGCGAAGGGCGAGGGGTGCATCCGCCTCTCCGAAGTGCGGGGTGCAGTTGCCGAGGAGCGTCGTGTGAAATCATCGACGACGGAGACACCGAGGAGGACCAGTGCACTGGTGACGGTGCGCTGAACCTGGCAGCTCGGAAGTGCCCTTGACCTAGGGGCGAGGTCGGTGGGCGAGCTGCAGAAGTCCCCCCCCCCCCCCATACCAGAGGAGCCGGTCCGGGTCAAGAGACGGGCTCCCACCCCTTCTTATCACTCGTTGAATCATGGCTACAAACGAAACGAGTGATTCGTGTGCGCCTCAACGAGCTTCCGTTGCGCCTGATCCCTCGCCCCAGGACGAGCAGGGACAGGCAAAGAATGAAACAGTCATGGAAAGGTATACGAGAATCACGTCGCTCATGGAGCAGCAAATCAAAAACGGAAAGATAAGCCAAGCAGGACTTGCCATTATCAAGAACGAGCTGGCAGCTTGGGCTATTGCCCACGCTAAACTAGAAGGTAGGGTAGAGGAACTCGAAAAGGAGAACGATAGATTAAGGAGGCAACCGACAAAGACGTGGGCGGCCGTGGCCGCGCAAGCGCCCACTAAGCGCCCACAAAACACGACAAAAGACACTATCGAAAAAATGACAAAGAGAACAGACACAGCAGTTTTCCTCAGGACACTGCCTGGGCAAGACACAAGTGTGAAAAAAATTCAAGAATTATTTACAAAAAGCATAGACCCTGTAAAAGACAAAATCAGAATCAAAAAAGTAAAACCGAGCAGAAACTCTGTTATCGTAGAAGTAGCCTCTGAGGAAGATAAAAAATAAATTGCTGAACAACCAAAAACTGAACTCGGTGGTCAAATGCGAACCACCGAGGAAAAGAAATCCTCTTGTCATACTATATGACGTTCCAACAATAATGACTAATAACGAACTCCTAGATACAATTAGAAAGCAAAACTTTGACGAAATAGACGAAGAAGAATTTAAGAACTGTTTCAAATTAAAATTCAAGACTGGGCCAAGGGGTCGTGATGTTGTACATCACGTCGCCGAGGTATCAGCGCAAATGTGGAGAAAAATAATAACAATGGGCAGAATATATGTTGGCTTTTACGCCATAAACACAAGAGATTATGTCGTGGTACCTCATTGCCACAACTGTGGTGACTTGGATCACGTCTTAAGGCTGTGCACCAGGGAGCCGGCATGCACCAGGTGTGGGGAGCACGGTCACGGCCGCAAAGACTGCAAGGCGGCGGCAGTCTGCATACCATGTAAGAATCGCGGGAAGAAGTCTTGCGGAGCCACAGGCAGGAATTGCCCGACATACAAAATGTTGGAGCAAAGGTTAATTTCTAGAACCGACTATGGCTGAGCCCGGCATACCGAACAGGATGCCAAAGCGAAAGTCCCCGAGCAAAAGGACGAGGGATGCCATGAGGGCAAACAGATTCAAGGATTTCTTGAGGTCGCTCTCGGGCGCCACTAAAACTGAAACAATAGATAAAGCTATACAAACCGAATTTACAACTATGGACATTGGCACACAGACTGATCTCCCCCTCATGGCTGAAACTCTCTCCTCTGAAAGCCGGGGAACAAAGCCGGAATTACACCAGCAACGGCAAGGGCATCCTGTGGCTGTGGCAACGCTTAAAGACAATCATATCAACCAAACAAATCAACAACCCATACAAGAAAATACAGTAACAAGCTCAAGTACGAGCCCCACGGTACAAAGTTCACCAATAGTCAGACTGCCACCAGTTGATCCAGTCAGGGTGTACCCCAACTTGGAGTACACCATGCAACTATCCAGATTGGAGCAGCCGGCTACCCTGACCACTGCCTTACGACATGTGGTCCGCGTAGGACATGAAGACGGCAGAAAGATAACCTTCTCGGTTATGGAGGCTGTTGACAGGATCCAGCTAAAATCAGTGAATCTTCCCACCGACTTCGGAGCCTTGCGAGATCTGCTCAAGAAAGTTTTTGAAAGACGAGGTGAGAAATTTGATCTTAACGACATTTACGAACAATCAGTAGTAGCACACGGACGGATTGCATTCGACTGGACTAAGACTTGGCCACATGACCGAATACATACTTACTTCCCCTAATGACGAAAATAACTATTGGACAGCTTAACACTCACAACAGCAGACTCGTTATGCAAGAGCTCCGAAGGGAGGTGGAGGAGAGGAGACTAGATGTACTCTGTCTACAGGAGCCATACTCCCTGGCCGGAAAAATAGCTTTTGCTGCCGCGAGCTGGCAAATAGTCAGCAGAGGGGACGACCCGAAGGCAGCAATTATAATTGCAAATAGACTCTTGAGAGTCACCACGCTCTCACAATTCACAACGAGCCACTGTAACGTCGTGGAGCTTCAAACACCTATGGGGACCATAACTCTCATAAACATGTACTTCCAGTACGGGGATAGCATAGAACATCACATAGACCACCTAGCGAGAGTTACCACGGCGTTACAGGGAAGAAAGATCGTGATAACAGCTGATATCAATGCCAAATCCCCCCTGTGGTACAGTGGCACAAGAGACGCTAACGGCGAAAAAGTTGAAGAATTCATAATGGCATCACAACTTGTGGAGGCAAATAGGGCCGGCAATCCTCCTACCTACGCTGCAGGGGGAGGACAGGGCACAAATATTGATGTCACCCTTGCAACTCCAAATATGGCAAACATTATCCAAAACTGGAAAGTCATAGAGAACGCCACCACAAGTGACCACAATCTAATATGTTTCACCTTGGGAGAAAGAGAGTGCCGCTGGGCCACGGGGTGGGAGGTGCAACTGAACTACAGGAGAGCAAATTGGGAACGTCTAGCGAGGGAGTGTGACATTCCTCCATTACCAGAAGGTGACACGCAACTGGACATAGACGTAGACCAGAGAGAAGAGGAACTGGTGAATGCAGTGACAAGAACGGTGAAGGCAGCCGTACCGACAAGGAGGAGGGCCATAGCGGCCTCTCCGTCACCATGGACTGCTGAACTGGGAGAACTGCGTCAATCTGTCAGAAGGCTGAGGAAGCACTACCAGCGCAGTGTCGTCTGGCAGGAACGACAAAGGTGGCAGATGCTATATAGAGAGGAAAAGCGGAAGTTCCAAAAGGAACTGCGCGAAGTCAGGATGAGAAGCTGGGAAAACTTTGTGCTTAACCAGCTAGTCACTGACCCATGGGGGCTTCCGTACAAATTGGTAAGGGAAAAAATCCGCTCTCCTCTGGAACTATCAACAGTCAGGCATGGGGACGGGATGACGGAGTCCTGGCAGGAGACTGCAGGGGTTCTCCTCCGGTCCCTGTTGCCTGACGATAATGCGGATGGGGAGACAGAGGGGCAGAAGCAACTTAGAGACGAAGATCAAGAAGAATATGTTAATGAAACGGCTGTCTACCCCTTCTCAGAGGAGGAGGTGGCAACCCATAAAAGATCACTGAAAAAAGGAAAAGCACCTGGGCCAGACGGCATTGTGGCGGAGGTAGTGCAGTTTCTGGCGCCTCAGCTAATTGCGCCACTAACACATCTATACAACGAATGCCTCAGACAGAGACGATTCCCGAAGAAATGGAAAATGGCGAACGTAGTTATTATAAAGAAAGGACTAGACAAGGACCCTGCAGAAGTAAAATCCTACAGGCCGATTTGCCTGTTGGACGTATTTGGCAAAATATTAGAGAAATTACTAGCCGACAGATTGACAGCACACCGAGTGTTGTGTGGGATGAGTGACAGGCAGTTCGGGTTCAGGCCGGGGCGATCGGCATCTGATGCAATTGCCCTGGCGGCCGAGGTCTGTGGCTCGACCCCGCACAAATACGTGGTTGGCATCATGGTGGATATCAGTGGCGCCTTTGACAACCTGTGGTGGCCTTCGCTCTTCTCCTGCTTGCGGGAGAAAGAGTGTCCAGGGCCGCTATATGGTTGCCTGAGGAGCTATTGTAAGGATCGAGAGGTCTGGTTATCATCGTCTAGCGAAAGAGTTGGGAAGGTAATTACCAAAGGATGTCCCCAAGGTTCTGTCTTAGGACCCCTTTTTTGGGACATCCATATGGAGCCTTTACTAGATAGATTGCAACAAAGTAATGAGGTGCTAGACGTGATAGCCTACGCGGATGACCTCCTTCTGTTGGTCGGTGGCCGTAGCCGCGAAGACATTGAACCGAAAATAGAGACAGCATTAGGCAAACTCCAACAGTGGTGCCAAACGACTAAAATGACGATTTCACCCAGTAAATCCACTTACTTACTACTAAAAGGACAACTCATCAGAAACCCGACAGTAAGAATAGACGGTTCACCAGTTCTCCGACGACGAGAGACACGCTACCTGGGAGTTATCATTGATGAGAGGTGGAACTTCGGAAAACACATTGATACTGTCACCCAAAGAGCCCTTCAGATATTAAATAATCTCATTTCAATAGGTCACAAAAGATTTCATCTTCCTCCACACTTAATCAGACTCTATCACAATAGTATTTTAACCTCAGTTGTGGGCTATGGCTCGGGAGTCTGGGCGCACAGGCTCACGAGGGTTGTGCCCGCCATGGCAGTGAGAAGGGTCCAGAGAAGCATGGTACTAAGAGCAGTAGGTGCCTATAGAACATCTCCGGGGGGGGGGGGGGGGGGGCCCTATTAGCCATAATGGGGCTCTGCCCCCTGGACATAAAGATAAGGGAGCAGGCGGCGTGGTATTGGGCCAAGAAGGGAAATCATGAAAAGATTGCTGATATTATGGGTATTAGAGTGGGGGATAAGAGAGAGATAAGGAAAAGAGGGGAGGAGCTCTGGCAGGAGACTTGGGAGGCAGAAGAGACGGGACGAAGAACCTACCAGTTCCTACCTGATGTCAGGGAACGACTTGGACTGAAGTACTTCGAGCCTACGCGAGGGTTGATCCACTTTCTCACTGGCCATGGACCCTACCCGACTTATTTATGTCGATTTGGGAAGAGGGCAACACCAGCGTGTGACTGTGGCGATCCGGAGGGTACACCCGAGCATGTAGTTTACGAATGTCCTCTCTTCAATGATGTTGCCAACACACTACGAGACAGACTACCCAACCGCAACACATACCAACTACTCAGACAAGAAGGAACATTTCAGACCTTAAACACCTTGGCTAACGAGGTATCTCGAAAAGTTCTCATTGACTATTTAGGCGAGATACAATAACCACCAATTGCGTCCAGAAGCCCTATTCCCATGCCGCCTGTGCGTGGACTGGCCGACTACATCTAAGTTGGAATCCGCCACGTGACACACACCGGATTTGACGTAGGATAAGTTAGTTTGTAGGACTTAGTTACAGGAAATTAAGATAGGGACTGCAGCGAATTAACATCTAGGCCTGCCCAGTGCCAGGGGCATGCTCTTCGGGGTTAGCTCGAAGAGCAAGGCAAATGCAAGTAGGTTTATATCTTTACTGGCACACATGTGACGCTGCAGTATACATATACAAATTAAATTAGTCATAGGAATAGGAAATAAATATTAATGTAGATATTAGATGCCCATTGTTATTAATATTAACTGTAGCTCATCAACTAGTACTAAACTAGCTGCAACATTTCAATACAAATGTATAAATGTTAGGACCCACTAATGTAGTAAGGTAGTGGGTTAGTTTGTATAATTATAATGGTTTTGATAATAAAGAAATTAAAAAAAAAAAGTTCTAGGGGACTGATGACCTCAGATGTTAAATTCCTTAGTGCTCAGAGCCATTTGAACCATTTTCTGTGATAAACTTGTATGATAATCATTTCTGCTTCTGTCCAGCTTCTCCACGACGGCAGTTGCTGCACCATTCAGTAACCAATCTCTCCTCACCATTGTATACGAAGTCGTACACAACACTTATAAACAAAGAGATGGAATTAAACTGAAATATTAAGATTCTCAAACCACTATGCCTCTTTTTAAGTGGGTATCAGAGCGTCCAAAGCAGCAAAATTACTAAACTTATGCTGTACGCCGATTCGTGAAAATTACCTAAAGACAGGAATCGCCTCAATTGAATTCCAACAGTATCTCTCCTAAATAAGACCAGCGCCTAGTACCGCCGTTTCCCGTTGCTCGTCGAGGAAAGGAAATGGAATCTCGTATTACCGTATCAACCTAATGGATCTCGGAATTTCTCTCAGCTGGCGAAGGACACGGCGGGGAAGGTCACGAGCGTCTCCCGCTCCGGGCGCGCGCCGCGCTGGGAGAGCGTGTCCGAGGCGCGCCACGGTCCACGGAGGAAGCCCCCCTGCCCCCCTTCTCGTTTTCTCTCGCGGAGCGCGTGATTAGCGCATCGCGCGGACGCCGCGACTGACCTTCGCTTTCCTCACGGATTACAGCCGCGGCGCCGGAGAAAGTGTCTTGTTTACGCGGCGCGCCTCGTGGGAAGCGCACGCTGGGTCCCAGCCAGAGGGTCCTCCTGGCACTGCCTCCGCGCTTCCGGGCGACGCAGCCTGCGTGCAGAAGGAAGTGATTTGGCAACCTTCGAAACTCTTGTAACAACGGCGAAGCGTCGTGGCGAGAAATGCCTCGTCGAAAGAGGGAGAACTAGGAACAGCTAACTTCAGAACTGTACCCACTTACTGTAGTTTGCGACTGCCATCGCAGTCTTTACACATGCAGTGCCGTACTCGCTGTTGTGAATGTTGTTAGCATTTGGCAGCTGGAGTGACACGTGGTGAGAAAGACCTCTGTCTCTTAGTGTCACATACGGCGTAAGGGGATTGTTTTTCATCATTCTCCTACGTAATTTGCCAATTTCGCTGTGGTATTTTATTCTCCCAAGTTCAGTCTAGTATTAGAGACAAGAATGGACGTAACATAAGCGTGAATAGAGCTACAACTTATAAATAAATGTTATAATTTGCAACGTATTCCAGAAGAATTATTTACAATATTTATGTTTCTGGACAAACGTTGAGGTACAATCCTTTCCCAAAATATCTCGGAATCACTCTAGATAGAACCCTGAGCTACAAAGAGCACATCACCAAGCTTTCTCATAAGTTGCTGCAAGGAAGAACATACTTCATAAGCTCCGTGGTACACCCTGGGGAACCTCTGCTGACTGTCTGGTTAAACTGGCATCAGTATTGTGTACTCTGCTGCTGAGAACTGTGCACCTGTCTGGTTGGAAAGTGTACATGTGAAGAAGGTAGACACAAAACTTAACGACACAATGCGCTGTATTACTGGTTCCATCAAATTAATCCCATGCCACTGGTTACCTATACTGAGTCACATCCCTCCACCTCACTTAAGGCGGAAACAAGTGTAATGTGCTCCCGAATATATAGAAAGATAGTACCCTTATCATTTAACTACAAAATAGCAGGTCAGCAACTGGAAGCAGTTAATTCCATAAATTATCTGGGAGTACGCTTTAGGAGTGATTTTAAATGGAGTGATCATATAAAGTTGATCGTCAGTAAAGCAGATGCGAGACTGAGATTCATTGGAAGAATCCTAAGGAAATGCAATCCGAAAACAAAGGAAGTAGGTTACAGTACGATTGTTCGCCCACTGCTTGAATACTGCTCAGCAGTGTGGAATCCGTACCAGATGGGGTTGATAGAAGAGATAGAGAAGATCCAACGGAGAGCAGCGCGCTTCGTTACAGGATCATTTAGTAATCGCGAAAGCGTTACGGAGATGATAGATAAACTCCAGTGGAAGACTCTGCAGGAGAGACGCTCAGTAGCTCGGTACGGGCTTTTGTTAAAGTTTCGAGAACATACCTTCACCGAAGATTCAAGCAGTATATTGCTCCCTCCTACGTATATCTCGCGAAGAGACCATGAGGATAAAATCAGAGAGATTAGAGCCCACACAGAAGCATACCGACAATCCTTCTTTCCACGAACAATACGAGACTGGAATAGAAGGGAGAACCGATAGAGGTACTCAGGGTACCCTCCGCCACACACCGTCAGGTGGCTTGCGGAGTATGTAGATGTAGATAGATGTACTGAGGGAGGCAAAGAAAATTTCTGCATCACCCACTCTACCACTGCACCACCAATTCTGTCATCCGCCACACCAACGATTGCGATCAAGAAGACCAGCAATTCCCGACGACTTGTTCTCTCTCATACCCAGCTTAATTAATTGGTTGAAAAACACGGACTTTAAGGTTTAATCTTGTTTTATATCATATGTATTTTGTATAAAATCACTTGCCTTGTGTCAACTGTATATTGTATAAAATCACCATACGATTAAATCAATAAATAAAATTTACAATATTGACTATAATAGTAACTTACCTCATTGTAATCAAGAGAATATAAACACACAATTTCACATGTAAGAACAAGGACCTTTCCTTCCACATGTCCTTTCGTTCTTTTTTGCCATTAGTATTGTGACCAGGCAAACTACTTTCATCTGACCAAAGCTGTTGGTTCTTTCATTGCTCTGGGAGAAGGCTCATCAGATTACAGCACGTGAAATGTTACTTCCCTTTATTACATAAATGAATAAAAGTTCCTTGACTGACACACTTCTTAGTTACAGGAGTAATGGATAATTTACAGCTGTCACACTAGAAAAGCATGACTTGATGAACTAATCAACGAACTGTCTTCTTGATATGTTCAACATTAACACCATTAGAAGATCATCTAGAACTCTAACGGCAACATAGGTATACGCTATCATGTTGACTGCAGCAATAGGGGTCTCGAACTGCGCAGAGCTCTTGCTAGCTGGACACTATATTGACTTCAGTATGAGGGCGCTGTTATGCTGAGACCTCTCTCAGGAGCGCCTCGTATACGTCGCTGTGGACTGCAGCGAGTCCTCGCTAATGTCTGTGGTATGGATTCACGTTGCCAATTTTGGTGTGACAATGCAATCTCCGTATGACACCACATTTAGGACCCTGGTTGCAGAAAATGTGTTTATTATTATCCTGTATGGCATGAGGCACTTAAAATTAACTTTATAAATATGTTGCAAATTTTATCTCGCAGTTCATCTGTTCCTGGGTGAAGATGTCCTCTGCAGATTATAGCGTCCCAGTGAAATAATAACAAAAGACTTAAAAAAACAGTATTTATAAAGAAGAGACATTTAAAAATGAATACTACACATTTTTCTCATGCATCCGTATTATAATAATTTCTCTGTGTAAGTTTCGAGGGCAAAGAAATATAACAAAATGATCTAAAGAGACGACAAGACACGCTCTTTTGTTAATTTTTTAGTTGTCTTCACTTCTTCTCTTGTCTTGGGTTGCGAGTTGACGGACATTTTGCAAGTGCTGGCAAACGTAAGCATATTTGTACTAATTAAGCAGATAATATATTAATTTAATATTATTGTTCACTTTTAGCTTGCAAGAGATGATCCCGATTTCTTGCCGCCTTCCTTAAATTAACCCGCATTCGAGTAATTTACAGTGCAACAATCGCAGCGGCAAATGCAGCCAACGACGCCATTACGTGGCGATATTAACTTATAAAAATTAGAAGAAGCGAAAAACTCGTCCGCTATTAACATAATATACATTTTTCTCCACAGCCGCCCGACGGTGCAGAAAATACGTAGCTTTAAGATTCTTATTTTCAGTACAACAGCCGAGAGCCAGAGCCAGGACTCCGACTACAATGCAATGGTTAACGGAGGTAGGAAAAAATACTCTCACGCGTGTGTGGGCCGCAATTGTAATTAATAACTAAAGATTTTTTGCTTTAAAGTGAACTGACTTGCCGATGAAATTAATATGAAAAGTTTATTCCATTGTTAAACTTATATGTTCATGCTTTAAGATTCAGTGAGTCTAACCGTCATTAACGTAAAAAATAATTTCCACTCAAGTTTAATATTGTTAAAAAAAAGAGAACTTCACAAAATCATTTAATTGTAAATCAAAATTGAATGAAATACCATTTTGATTAAGGCCCACCACGTAAGTCGGCAACAACCACCATTACCAATCAATTTCTGGAGTAAATAATAAATTAAATTACGACGGCCGACGGACGTGAGAAGATCTACATCCACATATACATTTCACAGGCCACCTTAGGGTGCATGGTGAAGGGTACCACGTACCATTACTAGTCAATTCCTTTCCTGTCCCACTCACAGATAAACAAATCCTAATTTCTCGTATATTGTGTTTGTGGTCCTTACGCGAAATGTACACTGGCGACAGAGGAATCGTTAAGAAATCAGCTTCAAATGCAGGTTCTCTAAATTTTTTCAACAGGCGATAAGAACTTCGGCTTCCCTTCAGAGTTCATCAGTGTGTTGATCGGACTTACCAGCTACAAGTGTAGCTGCTCGCCTCGGCTGCTTCAATGTCTTGGTTTAACTCGACATGGTGAGGATCCCAAACACTGTAGGTGCTCAAGATAACGGGAAGCACTAGTGTTCTGTGTATATGCGGCCTATTTTTATATACGAGTTACACTTTCCTAGAATTCAGCCAGCTAGCCGAGACGACCATTCGCCTTCCATACTACCGTGATCACGTGTTCGTTTCATTTCATACCGTTTAACCGACGTGACTAGTCAAGAAGCATACAGTCGGTGCTTGGTTCAAATGGCTCTGAGCACTATGGGACTTAACTTCTGAGGTCATCAGTCCCCTAGAACTTAGAACTATTTAAACCAAACTAACCTAAGGATTCGAACCTGCGACTGTAGCAGTCGCGCGATTCCAGACTATAGCGCCTAGAGACGCTCGGTCACTCCGGCCGGCATCGATGCTTCATTCGAACATTACAGGATTGTTTTTCCTGCTTTTCTGCACTAACTTATATGTTCATACATCTAGAGCAAGCTGGCATTCACCACATCAACTAGAAATTTTGTCTAAAGTCATCTTGTTTCTTCTTAGAGTCACTCAACAGTGATACCTTCCCGCACACCAAAGTATCATCAGCAAAATGCCGAAGACTGCTGCTCGCGCTGTCCATCAGATCATTTATAATTGTAGATAATAAGAGCGGTCCTATCACACATGGCAGGCGCACACCTGAAGTTTTCAAGCCGCTGACATAACTGGGAATAAAATACGTATGCTCAGACATTCGTTAACGGTCTGCAGTGGAGCACCGTGTCAAACGCTTCCAAGATATCAAGGAATACGGGATCTGCCTGTTGCCCTTCAACCATGGTTCACAGGATATCATGTAAGAAAAGGGCTAGCTGAGTTTCGCACCGGCGATACGTTCTAAATTCTTCCTGATCTGTGGACAGAAGCTTTTCCGTCTGGACGAAACGTTGGTTTTCTGAAACAAAATCATTGGACTACGGCGTAACAGCGTGGAATCTATACAAATTACGAAAATGGATGTACGTATGCTCCCCATCTATTCCTAAGCCACTGTATCATAACTGTCTGAAAATAAACACTGTCGGGATAAGTACCAGCCACCTATCAAACAGGGAAGGGTGAGGATGAAAATGCGGTGTAGCGCATCACGCGAGAATATCCGTATTTTAGTCATCCAGTAATTGAACATAAGAGCACTTAGAGACTCGTAACAAACTTTACACACAATTGCAAACCGTTGTGAAACTTTCTCTCGTTAAAGATCCCCACAAAATGATGCAAGGAAGAAGTTTACTGCTTTTACTATAGTTTCGCAGTTCATGCAGTACAACTACCAGATGATGCAGGGTGTTTTAATTCATTATTTGCAGGCAATTGTTCTCCCATAATTACTTTTACCTGAAACAGATTAAATAACTGTTTACTGTAAGCAAAACGTACACCATCCTCATGACGCAGTTACACTAAATGTAAAGTATGTTAAAATTGGCAGGAAACTAGTCATAGCTTAAATACGTGGAATTCTGATATAACAAGTGACTAATTGCTGTCATTTTAACATATCCTTTCAGTTAATAATCCGTATTCATCAAGTCATTTACTTATAACGGGTTATTTACTGTACTTTACCGTTGGTAACGACGGCCTATAGTAGAAATCCGTTTGTGCTGAGGCTTGTAAAGCTGACTGACATAACTAAAAGCGCTGCGTCACGTCACGGTGGCAAGTAAGTGGCAGTTTTGCATCAGAGCAGCCAGTCCCACTAGTTCTCGACTGGAACTGGTCGGCAAGTGGGGAAGGGCTAAATTGACGGTTCAGACGCCTTCACGGTAGGCTGGTGTCTTGCGCCATGTTTCACCACTGCCTGGCGACTCAGACATTTGCTAGGCGTAGCTCAGAGGTACAGAGTGATTTAGCTGAAGGAATTGCTTCCGATACAAGCAGTCTTTGTTCCTTTTACTGGCGTTATCGTCTTTGTTTTGTGCACTCTTCATAGAAATAAAGTTGTGATCGCCTCAAGCTCCATCTGTTTTGTTCTATTACACCCCTGGAAATGGAAAAAAGAACACATTGACACCGGTGTGTCAGACCCACCATACTTGCTCCGGACACTGCGAGAGGGCTGTACAAGCAATGATCACACGCACGGCACAGCGGACACACCAGGAACCGCGGTGTTGGCCGTCGAATGGCGCTAGCTGCGCAGCATTTGTGCACCGCCGCCGTCAGTGTCAGCCAGTTTGCCGTGGCATACGGAGCTCCATCGCAGTCTTTAACACTGGTAGCATGCCGCGACAGCGTGGACGTGAACCGTATGTGCAGTTGACGGACTTTGAGCGAGGGCGTATAGTGGGCATGCGGGAGGCCGGGTGGACGTACCGCCGAATTGCTCAACACGTGGGGCGTGAGGTCTCCACAGTACATCGATGTTGTCGCCAGTGGTCGGCGGAAGGTGCACGTGCCCGTCGACCTGGGACCGGACCGCAGCGACGCACGGATGCACGCCAAGACCGTAGGATCCTACGCAGTGCCGTAGGGGACCGCACCGCCACTTCCCAGCAAATTAGGGACACTGTTGCTCCTGGGGTATCGGCGAGGACCATTCGCAACCGTCTCCATGAAGCTGGGCTACGGTCCCGCACACCGTTAGGCCGTCTTCCGCTCACGCCCCAACGTCGTGCAGCCCGCCTCCAGTGGTGTCGCGACAGGCGTGAATGGAGGGACGAATGGAGACGTGTCGTCTTCAGCGATGAGAGTCGCTTCTGCCTTGGTGCCAATGATGGTCGTATGCGTGTTTGGCGCCGTGCAGGTGAGCGCCACAATCAGGACTGCATACGACCGAGGCACACAGGGCCAACACCCGGCATCATGGTGTGGGGAGCGATCTCCTACACTGGCCGTACACCACTGGTGATCGTCGAGGGGACACTGAATAGTGCACGGTACATCCAAACCGTCATCGAACCCATCGTTCTACCATTCCTAGACCGGCAAGGGAACTTGCTCTTCCAACAGGACAATGCACGTCCGCATGTATCCCGTGCCACCCAATGTGCTCTAGAAGGTGTAAGTCAACTACCCTGGCCAGCAAGATCTCCGGATCTGTCCCCCATTGAGCATGTTTGGGACTGGATGAAGCGTCGTCTCACGCGGTCTGCACGTCCAGCACGAACGCTGGTCTAACTGAGGCGCCAGGTGGAAATGGCATGGCAAGCCGTTCCACAGGACTACATCCAGCATCTCTACGATCGTCTCCATGGGAGAATAGCAGCCTGCATTGCTGCGAAAGGTGGATATACACTGTACTAGTGCCGACATTGTGCATGCTCTGTTGCCTGTGTCGATGTGCCTGTGGTTCTGTCAGTGTGATCATGTGATGTATCTGACCCCAAGAATGTGTCAATAAAGTTTCCCCTTCCTGGGACAATGAATTCACGGTGTTCTTATTTCAATTTCCAGGAGTGTACATAAAATCACCTAATACATCGACGGATTCATTAAAATGAAGATCGCCGTGTCTCATGAATGGTCATCTCAGTTGTTATAATGAATGAAAATAGACCGTCTGGATCATAGTCTATTTTATTATTGATTGCGGGTTTCGATTTGCCGAACAGCTCGACTTCAGATTAAAGTTGGGAGAAGTAAAAAGGAGCGACAATATAAAAACAAAATATAAAGTGTAATGTTGCAAACAGTATCGTCACAGGTACCGCAATTAACATCATAACGTTATGCACTCACGCATACCTGGCCCCTGAACGTGCAGTTCATCAACAGTGAAGTGATTCACATGAAACTAATGTAAAACAGCAAAGGATGCAGTGGGGAAGAAACTATACACCCAGTTACGTGATGTGTATAAGTCATTGACCAACACATTGATACAGTTTAATTTCCATCACAGAAAATGAATAATTAATGAAAAGTTAAAGATTTGTTGCCATAAAACATTTCAGTGTATAGACCTGCAATGTGTTATAAAGTAAAAGATAAAATACAAATGTAGGAAACAACTACAGTAAACTGTACATTGCATATTTGCTTTGTTCTTTATACATTTCGTAAGACAGTGTGAATTCAACAGACACACCAAATATGCATTATTTGAGTTCATCTGCTACAGAAACTCTTTAAGAACTTGCCTGAGTTAACAAACGGAAATACTGAAAGATCTTACTTGAAGATAAAAATGGAAGAAAAGAATTCGACTTCAAGAAAAGCTATATCTTTCAGCAAATTTTACTACAGATTAACGAAGTGCTGGAGAAAAAGAGCGGTATCTGGTGTGCACCACATGGCTTAGTAGGCTGACTGACGAGCAACGTGGTAGTGAGTTTATGAAAGTCGCGGGCTTCAGTCTGCTACCTTCCATCCACAGGCAACTGGCACGAAGAACACAACCGTGCTAGTGGAACGATGGACAACACCGTGACACACATTCTAGTGGACACTCTTTTTCACCCAGACTATTATCACGTAACAGCTTTGTTTTTACGAAAGGTTCTGGTTGGTTTTTGTAATTAAATTCCTTTCTCCTACGAAATGTTGAAACAAGAACGAAATTTTTTGGGCTTTATGTAACCCACAACAACTTCGAATACCATGAACGAGATTTTAAAATTCCCCCCCATTTTTACGTAAACTATTAGCCCTACAGGAAAAAGTGAACAGAATCTTTTTGTGGGAAACATAATGCAGTTAATTTTTTTGGCGGAATACGTTTTTACTAGAGGTGGCGGTTTTCGAATTATTCGAGTAAAGCGTACAAAAGTGATCTTCAAACGCGTTTCTCTTGAATACCTCGAAAACTGTGCCCACCGGCGGAAACGTTTCCCAGCACAAAATTTAACTGCACGAAATTTCCTACGAAAAGGTCCTGAGCATTTTTTCTGTGAGACTAACAGTTTGCACATAACAAGCAAGAATATATCAAAATTTCGGGCATGGGTTCTGAAGACATTATGGGTTGTATAAAACCCTTAGTATGGGGTAACTGAATCACCCTGTATACTGAAATGTATCTGGCACAATTTTTAGTTTCTTAATTTTATTAATTATTTTTATTTAATGATGGAATGACTTTTGCGTACATCACATGACCGACTTCAGAGTGTCTTACTCACTACGTTATTTGTATTTTTACGTCCGTTTAGTCGTTCATACCACTGTCAATGAACTGTACCTTGTGGCGCCAGGTATGTCTGCGTAAATGATGTTTATTTGTTGTTTGTGGTACCGTTGTTTGAAATGTTACAGTCGCGTAATTTTTGTATTGTTGAGCTTTTTACTTTCCTTAAATTATATCTGAAGACGGTCTGTTGGTAGATCGAAATTGCTAGGTCAAAATCGATAATCATTACTAAAAGTAATCCAGATGGTGTTCGTTCACTCATTAAAATGCAGAAGCTTTGTGATATACGTGGTACAGATTCTACTCGCAAGTAGCTCTAGCAATAGAAGTAGTTGTAAAATGCTTATTGTATTCGAATATATATAAAGAAAAAGTGCAGTACCCACACATAATATAATATTAGTCTCTTGCGAAATAAGGAAAAAGAACTTCAAGTGCATAGAAATACTAGTCCTAAGAGTCGTAATCAGATAACGATTCCTCGATCTGTATTGTAAGTTGTTAATGCCAATTTAGAGCGTATCCGTAGCCTCAGGATCCAATACGGCGCAGATGAGGCATGTACATTGTGACATGAAACTAAAGGCCCTAAAAATATTACTACAGCAAAACGTGATTGGAGATGCAGGTAAGACGGAAGACCAAATGAAATACTTCCTTCTCCTTCTCTAGTTGTAAATGAAAATTCTTTGCTACCATCGCCGTTCTAGTGGCAGGTATTTCTCACTGTAAGTAAGATAGCGAAAGCCATTAGGACATTGCCACAATTCTAGCAGGCGATCCCCCTGCGGGTTCGGGGGTTAGAATAGACCTGAGGTATTCCTGCCTTTCGTGAGAGGCGACCTAAAGGAGTCTCCTTCCTTTCGGCCTTAAGTATTATGGGGTCGACCTCCACCTTTTCCAAATTTTTCAGGAGTGCAGGCCATTTGGGGAAGGACACCTTACCTTGTGCATCATATACGCATCAGGTACTGAGACCTTCTGCACCTATTATTGTCACGGCTCTGCAACTCCAACCGTAATCCAGCTATTTGGGCAGAGACAATTTATGTGGTGCAAAATCTGCATCTATTGTTCTCTGTCGTATTTGCACCCATGATAATACTGGATCTTTTCGCACAGCACAGTAGCCAGTCCATCGTGGAGGGGCCATCATTTACCCTCTTGGCTGTGTCCCCCTGACAATACAGGTGTTGCACTGCTGATGCCTGAGCTGCAAGCTCCGCACAAATACCACAGAGTAGATTCCCATCCGCCTGGGGTATCAGGACTTCCGGCAAGTGCCATCCTGCCAGGTGGCCATTGCTGTGGGCTGGGTGGCACCCATGGGGAGAACCCATCGACAGAGAGGGTGGCATCAGGGCGGATGACCCGGAATGAAGCGGACCAAGTTGTCTTTTACCGGTGGCCAAATGTCCCGAGCAGTCTCGCTCAGTGCCGAGAAATATGACCCCACATCGTTCCCTTCCCTAGCTATCCGATGGGAGGAACGTAAGGCTACAGAAACAAGAGAGCCAAATTCGCCTCAACACTTGGTTTGCAGCAGAAACGATGGGAACTCCTTTGCGGCTACAAAGCCTCTATTTTTTTATTTTTTTATATTTTTTATTTATGTATTTATTTATTTATTTATTTTTTGAAACCTCGAGGATAAGTTTGGGAAAGTGGCGGCGCTGTCCAAGATGAGAAATGCGTCAGTTCCGATTACGACAGCATCCCCAGCCCAGTCATGGATATTGCCCACCTGTGACAAGCTGGGTGATATTCACTTTTCAGTTACTCCCCATAAAAGAGGCGCCATATGTAGACATTGCGGACGTCAGCTGCATACAAATACTGCATGTGTCCCTCCTCCCACCTGTCTCAGTTGTGGAGAACAACACTTCTCCTGCTCTCTGGACTGTACGGTTCTTCAAAAGGAGAGAAAAATTGTGGAATACAAAGGAGTGGGATATGTAGTCAGGTGGCCCTGAGGGCCCACTGTAGGAGACACAAGCGAAGGGACAACCATGGTAAAGCGAGGGCGACGTTGTTGTACCTGTAGCAGAGGACGATGTTAATCGAATGGGCTTCAACCAGTCGTATTTCTTTTCGGCCTCTTGATAAATCAGTCTGTCCATGACTGGTTGAAGCCCATTCGATTGATACCGTCCTCTGCCGCAGCTACAACAACGTCGCCCTCGCTGGCGATGGTTGTCCCTTCGCCTATGTCTCCTACAGTGGGTCCTCAGGACCAACGACTACATCCCCCTACCCTTTATGGTTGGGGGCACTTATTCTTCTGTTACTCCCAAAGCACCTACTTCAAGAGCAATGCCACTCCCCCCAAATGCTGGGGACATTGGTTCCACCCCACAGCTGGAGAAGCAACAGCCCCCTTCGGCTCCACTCGCACACAAGGAGTCCCTTGGGACTCTTAACTTCCAAGGTCTCTGACAGTGCCAAAGTGGACACCAGCCAGTAGCTAAATGAGCCACAAGCTGCTGGTTGAAAGGCTTTACGCTCTTCATCTGTCCCTGAAGCTACTTTAGAGAAGCCCTCCCAGTAAGCCCTTAAAAAGCAGCGAGATGGCAAACAGACAAACTATTGCTCCAGAAGTTTGACCATTAGGGAATATGGGTAGTGGCTCACAAATGATTCACCTCTTACTTTAGCAACAGACAGTAAAAGGTCATTATTCATGGTGTATAGAATGGCTGTGATGTGGGGTCTGAGAGAGGTACAATCAAGTGGGGGGGTGCCCAAGGGATCAGTGTTGGGGCCATTCCTGTTCCTTATTTTAATTAAATGATATACCTTCTAACAATACAGGTAATTCTAAAATATTTCTGTTTCCTGATGACACTAGCTTGGTAGCAAAGGATGTTGTGTGCAACATTGGCTCAGTTTCAAATACACTCCTGGAAATGGAAAAAAGAACACATTGACACCGGTGTGTCAGACCCACCATACTTGCTCCGGACACTGCGAGAGGGCTGTACAAGCAATGATCACACGCACGGCACAGCGGACACACCAGGAACCGCGGTGTTGGCCGTCGAATGGCGCTAGCTGCGCAGCATTTGTGCACCGCCGCCGTCAGTGTCAGCCAGTTTGCCGTGGCATACGGAGCTCCATCGCAGTCTTTAACACTGGTAGCATGCCGCGACAGCGTGGACGTGAACCGTATGTGCAGTTGACGGACTTTGAGCGAGGGCGTATAGTGGGCATGCGGGAGGCCGGGTGGACGTACCGCCGAATTGCTCAACACGTGGGGCGTGAGGTCTCCACAGTACATCGATGTTGTCGCCAGTGGTCGGCGGAAGGTGCACGTGCCCGTCGACCTGGGACCGGACCGCAGCGACGCACGGATGCACGCCAAGACCGTAGGATCCTACGCAGTGCCGTAGGGGACCGCACCGCCACTTCCCAGCAAATTAGGGACACTGTTGCTCCTGGGGTATCGGCGAGGACCATTCGCAACCGTCTCCATGAAGCTGGGCTACGGTCCCGCACACCGTTAGGCCGTCTTCCGCTCACGCCCCAACATCGTGCAGCCCGCCTCCAGTGGTGTCGCGACAGGCGTGAATGGAGGGACGAATGGAGACGTGTCGTCTTCAGCGATGAGAGTCGCTTCTGCCTTGGTGCCAATGATGGTCGTATGCGTGTTTGGCGCCGTGCAGGTGAGCGGCACAATCAGGACTGCATACGACCGAGGCACACAGGGCCAACACCCGGCATCATGGTGTGGGGAGCGATCTCCTACACTGGCAGTACGCCACTGGTGATCGTCGAGGGGACACTGAATAGTGCACGGCACATCCAAACCGTCATCGAACCCATCGTTCTACCATTCCTAGACCGGCAAGGGAACTTGCTCTTCCAACAGGACAATGCACGTCCGCATGTATCCCGTGCCACCCAACGTGCTCTAGAAGGTGTAAGTCAACTACCCTGGCCAGCAAGATCTCCGGATCTGTCCCCCATTGAGCATGTTTGGGACTGGATGAAGCGTCGTCTCACGCGGTCTGCACATCCAGAACGAACGCTGGTCCAACTGAGGCGCCAGGTGGAAATGGCATGGCAAGCCGTTCCACAGGACTACATCCAGCATCTCTACGATCGTCTCCATGGGAGAATAGCAGCCTGCATTGCAGCGAAAGGTGGATATACACTGTACTAGTGCCGACATTGTGCATGCTCTGTTGCCTGTGTCTATGTGCCTGTGGTTCTGTCAGTGTGATCATGTGATGTATCTGACCCCAGGAATGTGTCAATAAAGTTTCCCCTTCCTGGGACAATGAATTCACGGTGTTCTGATTTCAATTTCCAGGAGTGTAGTTCAGTTCATGACATAAGCCCATGGCTTGTAGAAAAGAAACTAACGCTAAATCACAATAAGACTCAGTTTCTAACACATAATTCAACAAAATCTGACGTTTTAATTTCACGGGAAGGGAATATGATTAGTGAAACTGAACGGTTCATTTTTCCAGCTTTTCCTTTCATCGCCTTCGTAGCGTGTAATGGCTAACATTGACTAGACGTTTCCGAAACTACCTCACGGTTTTCATTTCTAACCTATTAACACTTCTCGTTTTAATACAAGACGCAAGGGCCATATTGGATTATCATCTAATTTTTGTTGAAAAACGCTCGGATATTAAGCAACATGACAGGGGACAGGAAATTGGTTACCCTTTCCGAAACAACCCCAAGATTTTAGAAATGACCTTAGTAGTACTAATATGTAATAACCATTAGTTGGTAACTGCTTATTTCACATTAATTTATTTATTACCTTAACTACATGTTTTCTCCTGCAGTTTTAGATTGAGACCTAGAGGTAAACGATGAAGAATGTCCACCAGTTATAAACTAAATCTGCTTCTCTTTCTACTGTGTCTTAAATCATTTTTTGACTTCACATTACATGTTAATTCTTAGTAAAAATGCGTCAATATATAAATAAAATCTCTGTATGTGAGCTCAGGCTGCTGCCATGTTGGTTACTTTACAAATGGTTCAAATGGCTCTGAGCACTATGGGACTTAAAATCTGTGATCATCAGTCCCCTAGAACTTAGAACTACTTAAAGCTAACTAACCTAAGGACATCACACACATCCATGCCCGAGGCAGGATTCGAACCTGCGACCGTAGCAGTGGCGCGGTTCCGGACTGAGCGCATAGAACCGCTAGACCACCGCGGCCGGCAATGGGTTACTTTAAACAACGTCGCAGGTATCGTACGATGTTCTTGACCATACAGATATTGGAAGAATAAGTGGGCCGCTTTTGCAAAGTTAAACAGGCAGAATACATTAAATAGTTGAAACGTAAACAGCTTCCTCGGTTTACTGCTGACTCTTCTACACAGCTGAATGAGGAGCTGTTAAACGTTATTAAGACTTCGAACAAACAGCTCTGCGAAACCCCATTAACTGTAACTAGACTCTTTAACGTAACTTGAACGACCGTTACAAAGAGCAATTTCTAATGCAGCGTACCACCTAAGTCACAAAGAAATACATGTATTCAAATTTCGAAAGGTAAGAGAAGAAATGTATTCCCTGGAAGATAAATGTCAAGGAAATATAACGTTATAGTGCCAAATGCCTGAATCGATGGTCCGAAATAACAAAACAACCGTTCATATTTACGTTTCCAGTGATTTGTATAGTTCACTTAGGACGAAAGCCAGAATGTTCCTGCGCCAAGGTACAGCTGGACCAAGAGCTCCTCCCCCCCCCCTCCTCCTCTTCTCCCAGTCCTACTACAGTTTTGTCACCTGCTTTAAAAATCATGTTAAGAAAAAGGAAGCAAAAAAGTAATATATACTTACAGTTGTTGTAAATTAAAGTCTCCGAGGCGTTTTTCTGTCAGCAAGCGAAGGCTAATCTCAGGAACTACTGTAGGGATTTAGATACGGTTTACAGTAATAGCGAGATTCATTCTTAAGGAAGGTTTGTGTATATAATTTACTACCGCTAGGCTAGAGAAGTTGTCCCACCGTGGATGCGCTACCTGATCGTAAGTCTCCGAACACTCGTTACTAGTGCCGGCCGCCGTGTCCGAGCGGTTCTAGGCGCTTCAGTCCAGAACCGCGCTGCTACCACGGTCGCAAGTTCGAATCCTGCCTCGTGCATGGATGTATGTCCTTAAATAAGTTAGGTTTAACTAGTTCTAAGTCTAGGGGACTGATGACCTCAGATGTTAAGTCCCATAGTGCTCAGAGCCATTTGAACTCGTTACTGGTCATCAACAATGGACACGTCTACCCTTCACTTTTATGATGGCTTCGACTTTACTGGGTACACTTGCAATTAGGTGCCTCAGTGTCTTTGGAGGACGACAGCCCATTATTCCGCAACAGTTGAAACCAGAGAAGGTGGTAATGTTGGGCACTGGGATCTAGAACTAAGTCGAGTTTCTAACTCGTCCCAGCGGTATTCCACTCGGTTCGAATCGGCTCTCTGGAGAGGCCAGTTATTTTAAGCAATGTTGCTGTCCACAAACCACTGTCTCACGGCAGCTGCCTTATGCCAGGGTCCATCAGTACAGAAGTCTGCTTGGTCATGGTTTAGTTGTGTTTGTTCCTTCATAATCACATCACCAACAGTCGCTCTGGGCAGATTTACAGTGGTCTGTTATTCAGGTGACGTCCAACGGCTAGTCCACTTTCGAAGTCACTGAGTTCTCCTGAATGAACCGTGGTGTGGTTGCTGCGTCTTTACTGAAAACACGACACATCACTTCTCGGCTCCATTATACTGGCAGGTCCGCCTCTCGTGGCATATAATGATCAGTTACTCATCACTTGGGGGTGTCTGGAGACCATTCACACACGCGAAGCAGAGGCGTCTCGCTATAAATAGTACACTATATCTGACTTTCCGTGTACAACTATTTATTATAGATAAATACTGCCGGCCAGAGTGGCCGAGAGGTTCCAGGCGCTACAGTCTGGAACTGCGCGACCGCTACGGTCGCAGGTTCAAGTCCTGCCTCGGGCATGGATGTGTGTGTTGTCCTTAGGTTAGTTAGGTTAAAGTAGTTCTAAGTTCTAGGGGACTGATGACCTCAGCAGTTAGGTCCGGTAGTGCTCAGAGCCATGTGAACCATTTTGAGATAAATGCTCTCTTTTGTAAATCCTTTCATTAAAAGAACCTGGGGCCTGATAGGTGCCTTTTCATTCGGAATTTTCATTCCTTCCCTTTTTGTGGACTGCTGCATTTTTGTTCTCAATACGTTTTGCGTATCTGAAACGCAGGATTTGGTGTGGACGGAGCCTTACGCAGTTACCGTTGGTCGCTCAGTTTTTTTTTTTTTTATCAGGTACACTTTATTTGGAACCAATTGCATTTAAGGTTGACAATAAGGAACAATTATCAAATTTTACTGTTAAGACACAATATCTAATAAAAAAATTCTTCAGCAAGTTGCACTCACGGCTGTATGCCTTATTGACCAGAAAGTCAAATTATCTGTAGACTGAAGGCCCCAATAGTAATAACTCAAAAACTATTTGACGGCTGAAGGCCTGGATGGCAAATTTTTAAGAACAATTAAACTTCTCGAAGAGATACTAAAATATTTAAAAAAACACAATCAGCAAAATTTACTATTAAGAGACAATATCTAACTAAAAATTCTTTAGGCAAATGGCATTCACGTCTGAGGCCTTATTGACAATCATCACAATCTGACCAAATCAAGAGAGAAGTGGGCCTCACACAGTACTCAAAGGATCGACCTGGGAAAAGTCGCTCAACTTCGTAAACGGTGAAACAGGCTTCCAAGGGTTGTATTCACTTAACCGGATGGCAACTCAAACTAGTTTAAGCGCACGCCAACTCTCTTGCAACATCTACCTTACGTCTGATAACCCATAAAACTATGGAATAACCCAGGCAAGGCGGAACCGTCGGGCAGCACTTCGTCTTCAGAATCCGGTGTTTAGAACATCCATAAGCAGAAGGACCCACTACGAGCAAAGTAGTCTAAAAGAAACAAATATCCGAACCACAATCAAGGAGGCTGTTGAACTACACGCCTTGCTCGACAGCAGCGGCAAGGCGAGGAAAGGTACACTGCCGTGAAAATACGCTAACCTCCAGGGCAGGTGACTAGGGCGTTAGAGGCCACTAGGCAGAAAAATACCGCTGGTTGAACTTCATCAATAAACACAAGGAATTCAATGATTAATAATAAAAGGTGGAGGACGGCTAATTAATTTCGCCAACTCCAAACACTCCACTCGTTGCTCTTCGTCTTAGCGACCCTGCGAGCAGAAACGCGCGAACAAACGGCGTGGTCTCAAAATAGTGGAGCATTCACCGCTGGGTTAATGTTCACTCAACTCAAACGTCCTGGGTGCGGTGGAGAACGAGGTTGTCGCCCTGGCAACTAGAGTCCCGCAACCCGGCAGTGCCTTCGTGCCGCCATCGCGAGCCGCAACATGGCTCAGTATCTACTATGATCAATGTAGAACAATCGAGGTAGTACTGTGAGCAACATCTTTGCATATTCGCTGTAGCGAGTTTACACCTTCGAGAGTCAGCTTTTTTTTCGGTCAAATTCAGCTTTTGCTGTTGCCAAGCCAAGAGGCTGGTCTTATTTGAAAGACAATTCACCATTTTGTTTTCTGTACTGCGCTGGTCCGAATTCTGGTTCTGGTGCCGTGCTCGGAGGAGGTAGGTTCTGTGGAATGAAGACTGCTTTTGTCCGGCGGATATCCATGCTAATGTGTACATTCTACAATGAATAAAGTATTGGGTGAAAACATTTCAGTTACTAGTCGTGGTGAAGCTTTGTTAAATGAGTTATGATTTTGACCATTGCTTACTTGTTAGTGGCGATTACTCCACAATTAGTGCTTGCGTGTGGCAAAATAGAAACTCGTAGGTTGATAGTATTTGGTTCAAATGGCTCTGAGCACTATCGGACTTAACATCTGAGGTCAACAGTCCCCTAGAACTCAGAACTACTTAAAGCTAACTAACGTAAGGACATCACACACATATATGCCCGAGGCAGGATTCGAACCCGCGACCGGTGCGGTCGCGCGGTTCCAGACTGAAGCGCCTAGAACAGCTCGGCCACAGCGGCCGGCTGATAGTATTTGATTGAATGGAAGCTGATTATAGTGCAGTAAATTTGCTTCTCAGTTATGAAACTGTTTTTGATTCGTTTAAAACTGTAAACTGGGAACGTGGTGTTCCAATAGCTTGTGGTGAATTTGAACTCTGCACCTTTTGATCTGAGTACCTGTGCGAGCCTGTGTTCTTCAGTTATGAAACTGTTTTTGATTCGTTCAAAACTGTAAACTGGGAACGTGGTGTTCCAATAGCTTGTGGTGAATTTGAACTCTGCACCTTTTGATCTGAGTACCTGTGCGAGCCTGTGTTCTTCAGCCGGACGCGGTGGCCGAGCGGTTCTAGGCGCTTCAGTCCGGATCCGCGCGACTGCTACGGTTGCAGGTTCGAATCCTGCCTCGGGCATGGATGTGTGTGATGTCCTTAGGTTAGTTAGGTTTAGGTAGTTCTAAGTTCTAGGGGACTAATGACCTCCGATGTTAAGTCCCACAGTGCTCAGAGCCATTTAAACCATTTTTTTGTGTTCTTCAGTAATAATATAATCGTCTTTCAATCTACATCTTCGGAACTGTTTGGTATATATCTCACCATTGTTTGTTATTAATGCATCGTGCCACGTTGAACGGCAGCCGTATTGCGTATATTATGGGTTCGTTCGCCAATGAATAGTCGACTGCATCGGTAATCACGTATTGAGTTGCTGTCACAAGCGTTTGTAATAAGTAGTTTCTCTTTGCATGGTATCTGGTTCCAGGTGCAGATAAGACAGGGCTATGGGTGCTGTCTCGCTGATTGCTGTTTGTGAAATGTCTGTGGAACGGTATAAAAAAATGGCTCTGATCGCTATGGGACTTAACATCTATGGTCATCAGTCCCCTAGAACTTAGAACTACTTAAACCTAAGTAACCTAAGGACATCACACAACACCCAGTCATCACGAGGCAGAGAAAATCCCTGACCCCGCCGGGAATCGAACCCGAGAACCCGGGCGCGGGAAGCGAGAACGATCTCACTCTTAACGTAAATTACGTAAGAATGATATCTAGGATTTATATTTTCAGTTAGATGGCTTAAGGACTCTATGGTTATAGAACTGAGGGGGACATCCTTACTCCACAGCTGGGCCTATAAGCCGAAGGCTAGCACTTGTTCAGAACACTTGTTCGATTTGATTCGCTGCTGATACGTACGGTACTCACTGTCTAATGTTTCAAATATTAGCTATTCAAACCAATTTCTGAGCTGTGCACTATTAGGAAAGTGCCCCTATGTTTCTGTTTCCTTTAAACTTCACGAGTCAGACAGCGTTTCCAAATTACGCTCTAAGATCAGAAAAAGACGCATCAAAAATGAGATCGACAGGAAGTGCAAAAAGGCTAAGCAGGGATGGCTAGAGGACAAATGTAAGGATGTAGAGGAATATCTCACTAGGGGTAAGATAGATACTGCCTACAGGAAAATTAAAGAGACCTTTGGAGAGAAGAGAACCACTTGTATGAATATCAAGAGCTCATATGGAAACCCAGTTCTAAGCAAAGAAGGGAAAGCAGAAAGGTGGAAGAGCATGTAGATGGTCTATACAACGGCGATGTACTTGAGGACAATATTATGGAAATGGAAGAGGATTTAGATGAAGATGAACTGGGAGATACGATACTGCGTGAAGAGTTTGACAGAGCACTGAAAGACCTGAGTTAAAACAAGGCCCCAGAAGTATACAACATTCCATTAGAACTACTGACGGCCTTGGGAGAGCCAGTCCTGACAAAACTCTACCATCTGGTGAGCAAGATGTATGAGACAGGCGAAATACCCTCAGACTTCAAGAAGAATATAATAATTCAAATCCCAAAGAAAATAGGTGTTGACAGATGTGAAAATTACCGAACTATCAGTTTAATAAGTCACGGCTGTAAAATACTAACGCGAATTTCCTACAGACGAATAGAAAAACTGGTAGAAGCCGACGTCGGGGAAGTTCAGTTTGGATTTCGTAGAAATGTTGGAACACGGGAGTCAATACTGGCCCTACGACTTATCATAGGTGATAGATTAAGGAAAGGCAAACCTACATTTCTGCATTTGTAGAGTCTGAGAACGCTTTTGACAATGTTGGAACTCTCTCAAATTCTGAATGTGGCAGGGGCAGTTCTAAGAGTCGAGGGTCATGAAAGGGAAGCATTGATTCGGAAGGCAGTGAAACAGGGTTGTAGCCTATCCCCAATGTTATTCAATCTGTATATTGAGCAAGCAGCAAAGGAAACAAAAGAAAAATTCGGAGTAGGAATTAAAATCCATGGAGAAGAAATAAAAGCTTTGAGGTTCGCCGATGGCACTGTAATTCTGTCAGAGACAGCAGAGGACCTGGAAGAGCAGTTGAACGGAATGGACAGTGTCTTGAAAGGAGGATATAAGATGAACATCAACAAAAGCAAAACGAGGATAATGGAATGCAGTTGAATTAAATCAGATGATGCTGTGGGAAACAGATTAGGAAAAGACACAGAGTAGTTGATGAGTTTTGCTGTTTGGGGAGTAAAATAACTGATGATGGTCGAAGTATAGAGGATATAAAATGTAGGTTGGAAATGGCAAGGAAAGCGTTTCTGAAGAAGAGAAATTTATCATATAGATTTAAGTGTCAGGAAGCCGTCTCTGAAGGTATTTGTTTGGAGTGTAGGCATGTATGGAAGTGAAACATGGACGATAAATAGTTTGGACAAGAAGAGAATAGAAGCTTTCGAAATGTGGCGCTATAGAAGAATGTTGAAGATTAGATGAATAGATCACTTAACTAATGAGGAGGTACTAAACAGAATTGGGGAGAAGAGAAATTTGTGACACGACTTGACTAGAAGAAGGGATCGGTTGGGAGGACATGTTCTGAGGCATTAAGGGATCACCAGTTTAGTATTGGAGGGCAGCGTGGAGGGTAAAAATCGTAGAGGGAGACCAAGAGATGAATACACTATGCAGATTCAGAAGGATGTAGGTTGCAGTACGTACTGGGAGATGAAGAAGCTTGCACAGGATAGAGCAGTATGGAGATTTGCATCAAACCAGTCTCTGAACTGAAGACCATAACAACAACTCAAAGGAATTACCAGAATGTGACAAAAATCAGTAGATGCGATGTGTATGTACATAAAAACAAATGATTGCAATTTCAGAAAAATTGGATGATTTATTGAAGAGAAAGAGCATCACTAATTGTGGAAGTCAATAATGTGTTGATCCACCTCTGGCCCTTATCCAAGCAGCTATTCGGCTTGGCACTCATTGACACAGTTGTTGGATGTCCTCCTGAGGGATATCGTGCCAAGTTCTGTCCAACTGGCGCCTTGGATCGTCACAGTACCGAGCTGGTTGGAAAGAGGTGCCCTTAATGTTTTAAACGTTCCCAATTTGCGAGACATCCGGCGATCTAGCTTTCCAAGGTAAGGTTTGTAAGCACTAACACAAGCATCAGAAAATCTCGCCGTATGCAGGTGGGAATTATCTCGCTGAACTGTAAGCCGAGGATGTCTTGCCACGAAGGGCAACAAAACTGGCGACGGATATCGTCAACAAGCGCTGTGCTGTAACGGCGCCGCGAATCACAAGCAAAGCAGTCCTGTTATGAAATGAAATGTCACCGCAGGCCATCAATCTTGCTTTGCAGGGTGTATGGCAGGCGACAGTCACGTTGATATACCACTGCTGTCCGGGGCACCCCTAGATACGTCTTCGATGCTCAGCGGAGCTCAATCCGAAGCAGGACTCACCAATGAAGACAATTCTACTCCAGTCACCGAGATTCCAGGCTGAATGTGTTCGACAGCACTGCAAAAGGGCTTGCTAGTGTACAGGGGTCAATGTCGATCGGCGCAAGGGGCGCCTACTAATGGTCTTAGTGGTCACTAAAGCACTAGTGGCACTTCGAATCGATGATAATGATAATCCTGGGCTCTGAGTGCCTCCCTGACGATTGCTCGTTCCTCAACTTCTGTTGTTTCTCTAGATCAACCGCTTCCTTCTTGGCGCTGTGTTCGGCCGTTGTTCACCCATTCCTACAAAGATCGTCAAATAGTCGCATCGCTCGTATTCAGATGTCGAGCGGTTCACCGATTACTGTAACCGGCTTCTATAAACCCAAGCACAGGTCCTATCTCCAATGTTGACAGATACATACATTGTTCCCACGCCTGTCTGTGAGGCATGGTTACTATTCAATTGAGCATACGGAATGAAATTCCGCCTTATCATTAGCTGATACTATAGTAACATTAGACCATCTGAGCATCCGCATATCACGCCAACCAATGAATGAAGACTACTCGACGAGAGAAACACTGCCAGGAAAAATGCAACATTCCCAAGGACTGTTTCCACTGGCAAGAGGGTACACTATGTTCATAGTGAGGGGTTTCAGTGTTAGTGATGCATTTATCACGGTCATCGGCAGTCGGATGGTGCTCAAGAGATCTGGTCTGCATCCACTGTATTGATTCTCCAGGAAGTATTTGTGATAAGTTTAGAAGTGAATAACGCTTGCACCATTCTTTCTATGACACAACCTTGCGCCAAAGATGAGTACATACTCTTGTTGGACAGCTTCAGCCATTTAAACTGGGCCGCAATGTGGGAAGTTGGAAGAACGTATCGACTGATTGCTGCACATGTTGGACTCATTGAATCAGTGATGTGTCGTTATTTTAAAAATTGGTCTACACGTTACGCTATATGAGGAGATCAAGGTAAATAAGAGGTGTCAGTCTTCGAAATGCTTTGTGGGGCGCTATAGTGTTAAACCTCTTTACTTTGACCTGTTACGATGTGAAGTTTGATACTTTCATATTAAGATGAAGGTTCATTTACGTTCACTTTCCCTTATGGAAGAAGAGCGTTATTGCAGAGGGGGCGTCTATGCGAATTACGATTTGCATCTGTTGCCTGGTACCAGGGCACCCGCGAAGTCGGCAGCTGTGTGTGGCTGAAAAAAGCATCAGGCGGTAAGCATAGGGCCCCGCGGCTGGGCTTGAAACTCTCCCAGCAATTAGCCAGCAATTAAAATGGAGCCCCGTCTCACGCACACCACGCACGTACTCGGGCGTGCGAGCCGCTTCCCAGACTTTCTCCGGCCTCAGCAGCGCCGCGGGCAGTCCACTAACAACACGGTGCTAGGGTGCCGTCGCGGCTGAGTAGATCGCTACACGACGTATCTCTACACTTGCTTTCCATCCTGTGGGTGTTCAGTCATCTCAGCATACCTGCTATGTGCAAAATTCTCAATAACTACTTAACCGCACAAAATCTTACGCCTGTGTAGTTGACGTCAGTAAGTTATAAAATTTTGGAAAACGTCTCGAGCTCATACATTATGACTTTTCAGAATACCCAGAACCAATACTCTGTTGGAGTCAAGGTGGATTCTGGGAACAACGATGATAGTAAGCCCGGTTCAGCCGCGAATGGTAGCCGCGCGGTCTTAGGCGCCTTGTCACGGTCCTCCCTCGGGTATAGGTGTGCGTTGTCCATAGCGTAACTTAGTTTAAGTTGTGTGTAGGCTTAGGGACCAATGACTTCAGCAGACCTGACCACAAATTTCCAAAAAATGTCCAAACCCGGTTCATTCTGTTCATCCACGAGACACAGGAGGCAGCAGATATCGTATTGGTACCGTCTTCCTTGACTTCCAGGAGGTTTTCGATACGGGTCCTCAGTGTCACCCAATAAAGAAAGTACAAAGGTGCAGAATACCAGACCAGCTTTGTGGCTGAGGAGTTCCTAGTAATCAGAACACAGCATAGATGAAAGAAATCTTTAGACTTTATAAACTACGGTCGCAGTACAGTAGGGTGTTATCATACTACTGCTTTTTACGATATACAAAGTGCAAACACTGAGCAACACTGAGCAGAATGAGATAACGGGAGAAGCATGAACATGCACATTGTCTTGTTTAAATACTACGTTTTCCTGGCATTGTGGGGCGATATGGTATAACTTGACTAAAGGAAAAGCTACAGTTGATAGGATATATCCTGAAGCATCAAAGAGTCATCTGTTTTGTAAGGAGGGAAGTGTGAGGGGTCAGAGTTGGTTAGGGTGAATAAGGCTTGGCCATATGTCGTAAGCAATAATAGCTGTCGTAGTATAAAGGATACGAGGATGCATACAATCACGATGCGTTACACAATTACCCCGATCTGTATTGAAGACCGGAAGTACAGTCTCATTAAATGGCTTCCTATACTATGATGCCTCCAACTGTTGTAAGTAGGCTGTTTAGGTTTTCTTATTGGTAACGCCACGTAGCGCTCTGTACGAAAATCACTGGCTGTGCTGTGTGCAGTCTGTGGCTAGTTTGCATTGTTGTCTGCCATTGTAGAATGGATGTCATGAACTGCTATATATATTATGACTTTTGAACACTATTCAGGTAAATACATTGTTTGTTCTCTATCAAAATCTTTCATTTGATAACTATGCTTATCAGTAGTTAGTGCCTTCAGTAGTTTGAATCTTTTATTTAGCTGGCAGTAGTTCGAGTAACGAAGATTTTTGTGAGGTAAGTGATTTGTGAAACGTATAGGTTAATGTTAGTCAGAGCTATTCTTTTGTAGGGATTTTTGATAGTCAGATTGCGTTGCGCTAAAAATATTGTGTGTTAATTTAAGCACAGTCATGTATAATTGTTCAAAGAGGACGTTTCACTGTGATACAGTACTTCAATCTTTGGTACACCAGATTTTTTGACAGACACTGCACTCGCAGACGAGAGCAGGTGATGTGAAGAGACAATCTCTTCTCGTCATGAATCACACTTTACCTCCATCTGTCCCTCCAGTTTTCCCAATCGCTGTATCATTGGAAATGGGTTGCACCATGATAAATAATAGAAAGATAGAATTACAATGTATATCCATGTTCACAGCTTAAGTTTCACCAAGATTCCTAATAGTCCCAGCCGGTTCTCTGGGCACAAAATTGGTCCGATGTTTTGTTACTGGTGAGGAGCTATTCACGCGGAAAAGTGTGCCTCAGCTGCCAGTAACAGGGATTCAAGTGCAACTGTTCTAAATGTCTATGAGCTACCAGCAAATAGTGCCTTGAGAGTTAACTTCTTGGATCTCTTCGTGAGGAAAGATCTGAACAATGTGTAGCGGCACCACCGTTTAGGATAGGGAAAGTTAGTTTTGTGCGATATTCTGAGCACAAGTTACAGCCAGGTGTGGGCCGGATTGCAGTAAGTTACACTAAACAGCATTTGCGAAGTGGAAGGGAGACCACAGGGCCATTGAACCGATGAAAAGAGTAAATGCAGCAGTTCGCAGAAGGGCAGAAGAGGCTCACTGACACGGACGTACGTGACTCGGAGTGATGCGTTAGCGAAAGAGAGGTGCGCAGCCGAGTGTAAATACGTGTTATTTTCTAACAAGATTCATTCAAGTGTGGCAGCTCCCCTGGATGGCGGGGCGTGTCACTCCGCCGGGCCACACGCATCAACAGATCGGGAGACAGCGTCCCAGTCCATGGCCGATTCGGCCGATTCGGGGTCTGCAGCCAGCCAGGGCTGGCCAATCTTCAGCTAGCTACCGCGGACAGTCGTTTCGGCTCCAGACACACGCCAGAGACTTTCGTTGCGAGGGGCCGCAGATTCTGACGCCGGATCGCAGGCGGTCGTTGCTGCCACGTTCCCAGCTACGCCAGCAGAGGAAGAAGCAGCAGCGGGCCCGGCCTACGGCTCCCAGCGGAGCAGCACGGAGTCAACGGGGCCAGTGGCCACTGAGTCAGCTGCTGCCGCAGCCATCCTGACGTAATCGGAACTCTACAGCTGGCGAACAAGGCCGACACGACACAGCGTTGCGTTGCACAGGTCGCTAGGGCAGTGTCCTCAGCATTGCGGGGCCTGTGACGCGGACTGAGGTCAACGAAGCACTGTAGTGGAAATGAATAAATCATTTGGAAAGCTCGGCCGAGTTTTAATATGGCACCTCCTGGCTTCCACCTACTACATTTGGTGTCAGGAGTGGGATTTAGCGTCTGATGTCACAACAAATGCGTTTCACATAACGAAGATCAGGAATTCAATGACCACAGACTTGCCTTCAACATCGGTGCCTAAATGTGTTGAAAACAATAGCAAGGAAGCCGTAAAACATTTATGATCATCAAGTGCGACAAAACCAGATTGCAGATTACCTGGAAGACAATATGAAACTTATGGGCTATCACAGATAAACGTATGCACCCTAAGACAAAAAAAGCGACACACTAAGAAATATTTATGCGAACAGGACGGAAATCCGCAGATGTGGGGCACATGTACAGACAAGCAATCGATTACAATTTCAGAAAAATTGGACAATTCTTCAAGAAAAAGAGCTTCACAAACTCATTAAGTCAGCAAGTTCGAGTCTCGGTTCAGCACACAGTTTTAATCTGACAGGAAGTTTCGTATCAGTGCACACTCCGCTGCAGACTGAAAATCTAATTCTGGAAACATCCCCCAGGCTGGGGCTAAGTCTCCTTTCTTCCGGGAGTGTTAGTTCTGCAAGGTTTACAGAAGAGCTTCTGTGAAGTATGGAAGGTAGGAGACAAGGTACTGGCAGAACTGAAGCTGTGAGGACGGGTGCTTGGATAGCTCAGATAGTAGAGCACTTCCCTACGAAACGCAAAGGTCCCGCGTTAAAGTCTCGATTCAGCACACAGTTTTAATCTGGCAGGAAGTTTCATATCAGTGCACACTCCGCTGCAGAGTGAATATCTCATTCTGGAAGTCAGTAACGTGTTAGTCTACCTTTGGCGCTTATGCTGCCAGATATTCGGCTTGGCAATAATTGAAAGCGTTCAAATGGCTCTGAGCACTATGGGACTTAACATCTGAGGTCATCAGTCCCCTAGAACTTAGAACTACTTAAACCTAACTAACCTAAGGACATCACACACATCCATGCCCGAGGCAGGATTCGAACCTGCGACCGTAGCGGTCACGCGGTTCCAGGCTGAAGCACCTAGAGCCACACGACCACACCGGCCAGCTAATTGAAAGGGTTTTGGATGTCCCACTGAGGGATGTCACGCCAAATTCTGTCCAGTTAGAGCACATGATCGTCAAAATTCCCGAGCTGGTTGGAGGGCGCTGCACTTATTGCAGCTGGGGAGAAAATCCGGCGACCTTGCCGGCCAAGGTAGGGTTTGACAAAGACGAAGACAAACAGAAGAAACTCTCACCGTGAACGGCGGGCAGTTTCTTTCTGAAACGTAAGTCCAGGATGGCTCACCAAAAACGGGGCGCAGAATATCGGTGACTTATCGTCGTGCTGTAGTGATGCCGTGGATCACAACTAAAGATCGTCTGCTATGAGATGAAATGGCACCTCAGACAGTCACTCCTGCTTGTCGAGCCGTATGGCAGGTGACAGGTTGGGATCCAACCACCGTCCGAGGTGTCTGCAGACGTCTTCGCTGGTCACGGGAGTTCGATTCGAAGCGGAACTCATCAATGGAGACAATTCTACTCCAGTCAGTGAGATTCCAGGCCTAAGACGTGACTGGAGATGCGCTTGACAACCTGGCTGTCGCCCGCCATAAGGCCCGACAACCAGGAGTGGTGGTCTCAGGGCGCCACTTCTCAAAGCAAGACTACTGTCATTGTCACCCGCTGCACGCTTACAGCATAGCGATACGTCGACGATATTCTACACCCCATTTTGTTGCACTCCATGAAAAGCCTTCCCGGGCTTACATTTCAGCAAGATAATTCCCGCCTGGACACGGCAGGAGTTTCTGCTGCTTGTCTTCATGCCTGCCAAACTCTGACTTGGCCAGCTATGACGCCGGATCTCTCCCCAATTGAGAACTTTGGGAGCGTTATGAGCAGGGCCATCCAAACAGGTCGGGATTTTGACAATCTGACGCGGTAATTGGACAGAATTTGGCATGACATCTTTGAGGAGGACATTCAACAACTTTATCACCCAAAGCCAAGCCAATAAATGCCTGCCTAAGAGTTAAAGGTGGACCAACACGTTACTGACTAGCTCAATTTGTGAAGCTCTCTCTTGAATAAATGTCCGCCCCGGTAGCTGAATCGTCAGCGTGACGGATTGTCAATCCTTTGGGCCCGGGTTCGATTCCCGGCTGGATCGGGGAATTTTCTCCGCCCATGGACTGGGTGTTGTGCTGCCCTCGTCATCATCCTACCATCCTCATCGACTGCAGGTCGCCGAAGTGGCGTCAAATTGAAAGACCGGCACCCGGCGATCGGTCTGCCCGTCGGGGGCCCTAGCCATACGAATAAATAAATAAAATCTTGAATAAATCATACAACTTTTCTGAATTGTAATCGTTTGTTTGTGTGTACGTGTACATCACGTCTACTGATTTCCGTCCCATTCAAATACTTCCTCCACGGTGTGCCTCTTTTTCGTTTTTTTTTTTTTTTTTTTTTTTTTTTTTTTTGTCTTAGAGTGTGTATTTCGTTTCTGTCTTTGCTACAGTGGGCTGTTTTATTTATTATATACTGTCCCCCTTTAATGAACTATTCTCCATTTAGGTTGCATGTGCATGTTAAAACGGTGGGATGGAGCTGGACTCTAATCTTGATTCGTGTCTTTCGCGTGCTCCCGCTACAAATTACGCCGTCCGAGTAATATGAGACCTGTGAAATTTTGAACCCAAATGCATACCCTTTAGGAAATAATTTTAACATACTGAGCACAATAAAGCGATACCCTGGCCTCCAACTTGATTGAAATATATGCGGTTTTTGAGGAGATGTTTTCGGATGAAAGGATGAATGACTCAACTTAGATATTTCTGTTGCTCGATGTATAAGTTCGTAAGCCATGTGCTTATTTCGTGAGTCCAACTAGAGTCGAATATTGTAGATAGTAATATTAAAAACTAGCGTTGTTCGTATCATCATTCTAACTGGTAGCGCCGCCTAAATGTTGTTCCTCGTAGTTAAGTCTGTGGGACAAGCTGTCGTAAGCTGGTATAAGTACGGCTATGTGCACGGTTCTTTGATGCTCATAAGTCTAAATAAACGTTGCAGAAATTTTGAGCCCCAAAAACTTGATTACTCATTCTATAAATATCGGAAGGAAACAACGCTTTTGTTTACCAAACGATAAATGATGCAAGCAAGAATAAAACATAGAAAAGTGGAGAGAGCTACGTTGTAAGAGCAGAAAAAATCCTACGGGTACCTACTGATTTGTTATTATGATACTGAGGGAAAGCACGACCTTTGCACGTCTTCGCCTCTAGGCAAGTTTCAGGAGTCATATTTCGTTGCAGCGTCACACTGTACCATGTAGAGTATCTGGCAAGAGATACAGTAATACTGAAAAGACAGAACGAGCAGCAAATGTACACGTAAGGAAGAAGACAGCGGAGAGAAACACTATGAGAAGGGAGGGGTTCTACGGATGAGAACGACTGAGGCTGCTGTGAAAGCTTCTGGAGAGGAAGCCAAATCGTGGAAACATTTAATAGCGGTCCCCACTCAGCTGCCGAGGAAAGCGAAGCCAAGCGATTCCACGATCCGAAAGCGGCATCTGGACATATGAGGGTCAAAGTCCCTGCTGGTATGCGCTGCGTCTCTCAAGTATTCCACTCTGCTTCTACTGCCTCCAGTTTTAGGTTGACTGCAGTCAGAAGGTAGAATTGCGTTCCCGAAACCTGAGAATCCTTCACAGGACGCTTTGACACTCCCTGTAATACTACCCGCGTCATCTGGAAAATAAAGCTTACGTAAGTTTGGTGGCTTCATGGAGTGATCATTGATCACAATGAGTACTTTTATCTCGATGATGTTAATACGCACATACTATGCCCTCCTAGTCAGTTGCACTGACGACATAATTCTATACACTGGGTGACCAAATGTCCAGTATTGTTGATTGCATTTTGAATTCATATTCATCCAAGGACTCTCGCATTAATTTTTCCATGGAACATTTTCTTAAAAATTGCATTTGTCTGTATGTATGGGAGCTAAACTTATATTAAAAGTGCGTTTGCGATTTTTTTATCGTGACTGTAAGTATAATATGCCCATCGTTATCATCTTTTTGATGAATCAAATTCTCTGATTTGAGCTTCAGATAAAGTTGTTAACTTCAGTCATGAAATCGAGTAGTTTTCTTAAGCCCACATGTTTGAAATTTGATCGAATTGTTTTCAAGTCTTTGTCTTTCAAGGTTAATATTTGTTTTCCGTTTACGTATTTGGGCACTAGATTTTACAAAAATCTACAAGTTGAGAAGGAATGGCAAATTGTGGTCTCCCTCGAAGCGAGTTGATGAAAATGGTAGCCTGCCACGTCTCTAATGAAGAATCGATTACTTTTAAACATCAGTCCATTGCATCTTGTTCAGAGCTCCACCACTGAAAAATTTCTAAAACGTACATTGTTACCACGATCATCAACTTTGGGTTTGGTAGTGAGATCGGTAACACTCTTAAAGGCTTTGAAATCTGTCAATTTTACAGACCGGAATGCTGAAACAATGAAATGTGAGGTTATGACGGTGCGTTCCTTAAAGAGCTAACAGTTTAGTCAGTTATCGTGCCCACGCAATGAAAATTTGTGCTTTAAGCCTTTATGGAAGTGAATATCAAAAAAATCGGAGAGAGAGCTTTTCACAGCGTAAGAGTCGAACACTGATAAAGCTGATTCACCATAAGGTCAACAGATATCAGTAGCACGCATACATAATTCAATATCCAGATCGACCACAATGTGCTTTACGTCCTTATGGTTCTCAGCACCTCAACTGGTTTTAGTCCAGATTCTGTCAATTAAGGGCTCTCCTTGACAAACCAGTTAAGCGTATTTCTCTCCATATTTCCTTCTAGGAGCTTGATCTACAAGGTAAGTAGGCTGTTTAGGTTTTTATGTTGGTAACGCCACGTTGCGCTCTGTATGAAAATCACTGACTGTGCTGTGTGCAGTCTGTGGCTGGTTGGACTCATTGTTGGAACATTCGCTTGTGTAGTGTTGGGCAGTTGGATGTGAACAGTGCGTAGCGTTGCGCAGTTGGAGGTGAGCCGGCAGCAGTGCTGGAGGTGGGCACAGAGATGCCAGATATGGACGATATGGACGTGTGTCCATCAGAAAGAGGAAATTTGTAGGACTGGATATCATGAACTGATATATATATATATATATATATATATATATATATATATATATATATATATATATGATGACTTTTGAACACTATTAAGGTAATTGCATTGTTTGTTCTCTATCAAAATCTTTCATTTCCCTACTATGCCTATCAGTAGTTAGTGCCTTCCATAGTTAGAATCTTTTATTTAGCTGGCAGTATTGGCGGTCACTGTATTGCAGTAGTTCGAGTGAAGAAGAGTTTTGTGAGGTGAGTGATTCATTAAATGTATAGGTTATTGTTAGTCAGGACCATTCTTTTCTATGGATTGTTGAAAGTCACATTGCGTTGCGCTAAAAATATTGTGTGTCAGTTTAGTGATGTTCAGAATAAGTAAAGAGAGAAATGCCTGAGTACGTTCAGTTTTACTCAGCTGTCTCTGTATCAAATAACGTAGAAGTTTATTAGCAGAGCAATTTCTAATTTTTCTAAGGGGACGTTACAAAGGTATCTCATATTCTTTCATTTTTTATCCTGCCGATTTTCGTCTTACCCAGGATCCTTCCCAGCAGGGTATCTCTGCTGTCTGTATTCTGCTCATATCTTTCGTTGTCTAAATCCAACATTCTGATCCACAGCTCAAAATTGGCAGATAATATGGCTTGCACATCCTAACATTTGCTTTGGATGGTAGTTCCCAATTTCTAATTATGTCCGATACACAATAATAAATTTCTAACAGTTTTCTGTTGTCTCCGAAATTTCATCCTTAACGTTTCCTTTCTTGATTAATTTACTTCCTAGATACTTGGTAGCATCTCTTTCTTTAATAATATTTTCCATTGCAACTTACATCCTTCTGGAGATTTTCATTACTTCACTTTTTGTCTCTCGCGGTTCTAGGCGCGCAGTCCGGAACCGCGCGACTGCTACGGTCGCAGGTTCGAATCCTGCCTCGGGCATGAATGTGTGTGCTGTCCTTAGGTTAGTTAGGTTTAAGTAGTTCTAAGTTCTAAGGGACTGATGACCACAGATGTTACGTCCCATAGTGCTTAGAGCCATTTGAACCATTTTGAACCACTTCTTGTCAAGCTTATTACCCTTTTTCCTTCTTCAATTACCAGCTGTCTGGTATTCAGTTCTTCTGCCAATTTGTGCTTGTTTTCTTCCTAAATCATCACATCGTCTGCTTATACTATGATTTTCATATCATCTACAGTCGACCTTCGGCGAACGTTTCTTATGAAGTTGTCCATGACTTGATTATAACACTATTCAACATTTTTTTTGTATATGTTCCTGATTCTCAGCTGCATTTCTTTTTACGTTTCCAGTATGTTCAGACCTTGCCAATTCTTATCTTTTCTAACAGTGTCATAAGACATTTTTGTATATATGAATGCACGAGCATTTCGGAAAATGCATGACTTGTCACTCTTTCTTTCACACATCGTTAAGAGCGTTCGGTGCACTGTGTGTTCAGACTCCACCCAGCATTAAAGTTTAATGTTAGTTCCGCCACAGTTCGCAGTCTGTGCTGTTTTACCAGTCTGCCCAGCGTATGACGTCCGACATCCACGTTCAGACGTGGTTTCACCTTGGTTTCGCCAAGTGTTGAAGACACTCACCAGAGCTCTCCTCGAACGTAAATTGTTTACGAAAGCAAAAACATACGTAGACAATAACATTGCTGCAGTATCAGACGAAATCAATACTACCAAACAGTTGAACACCGAATTCCATGATGAAATCTCTGATCTTAAAACAAAAACAGACACACACACAGTAGACTTTCAGACAGTGACCAGCAGACTTGAACAATTGGAATTAATACAGAATCCCGATGCCATTAAAGCAGACGTTAAGAAATTGAACAAAACCACCCGTAAAATCCAAAAACAAATTAATGTTTATGACACTAAAAATGACGATCAGGTAAAATCACTGACTGAAAAATTTGATGAATTGGCCAGTCGTATTGATGTTATCGAAAATAACAATGATACCAAATCAGACGATACGTCACCAATTTCTTTCAATCAAACACCCGAATTCCAAAATTTACAGCAGACAATCAGTGAGATAAGTTCGTCCAGTAATACATTGCGTAGAAAAGTGTCGTCTTTACAGCAAGGAGTGACAGAGATGAGAAATGCCTCAGCCTGTAACACGATACAGCATACGCCACTCTCCGAACATTTCTCACACTCACACAGCCAATATAATTTAGGTAATTTACAGAGAGTACGTGACTTAGATTCCGAACAGTCACAGACAAACAGATTATCATACAGTCCTGGACCTGTTCAGACATTCAGGGACGAAAATTTTGATTACAAGCACTTTCTATCCGTTAGGAAATTTAAAGTATTTAAAAATGACAGAACACAGATTCACCCTTTGGATCGGATACAACAATTTAGCTTTGCTTTTCCACCAACTTGGCCCGTAACACACAAACTTGAATGTATTTGCAGTTTTTTGGAAGGCGAACCGGCAACAATTTCAGAATGCTTTTCTGTCAGCGTATTGGTCGAAGACGACACAGCGCGGAATCAAGGATCAGTTAATTAGCTTACCGAATTATGAGAACTCAAATTTTCACAGTCACGCAATTTTTTGAACACATGGTCCAACAAAACCAATACTTAAGTGAGCCATACAGTGAATCAGCACTTATCCAAATATGTATTTCTAAATTGCCACGATCGTTAAGAGTATCACTTTTAACAGGACAGCAGAAAGAAAATATTTCGGCATTTAGAGATCTGTTACAGCTTTTGGAAGTTCAGCAATCAGATTATTCCTTCATAAACAAAACTTTTTCACATCATAACCAAGGGCAACCAACATACAGTAATTACGATCAGCCACGCTATTTCAATAGCAAAGGTAATAGACGGTCCAGGAACGACAACCACCTGAACATTAATAACAGACAAAATTTTAATTATCAGTATCGTCAAAATTATCAGCAACGGGAAAGACATTTTGGTAACAATAGAGATTTGAAATCGGAATTTTGGCAAATTCAGCTCGATCCGAACTGCAGAAAGTACACAGCTTTTTTTCTGTTTTGGTGATTGTTATCAATTTTGCAAATTACCGTTCGGATTAACAATTTCTTCAGCAGCATTTATTCGCGGTTTAAATACTATACTTCCGACAGAACTCAAAGACAGAATCACTACATATGTAGACGACATCCTTATCGCAGAAGCAAACTGGTCTGAACACAATCTGATTCTTGAACAACTGTTGCAAACTTTTCGTGCACAAGGACTCACAGTTAATCTTAGCAAATCACACTTTGGCAAGACTTCTATAACATTTCTTGGACATGTAATGACCCGGAAAAACTTCAAGCTTTACGTGACATTACTGTTCCAACGACGAAGAAACAACTACGCAGCTTTCTGGGTTCAATTAACTTTTTCCGTAAATTTATTCATTACTGTTTTAGACACCCCTAGATTATGCCAGTTGACGGGTAAAAACACTATTTGTCCTGGGGTAGCCAAACACAGTCTGAGTTTGTTAATTTGAAAAATGCCTTGTTGAATGCACCACTTTTATCACACCCACATCCCACCAGAAATTTTTCCATTGCCACCGACAGTTCTAACAGCGCTTTAGGCGTACACATTTTTCAGGAAATTGAAGAAGATGGTACTACAGTAATTAAAAACATCGCCTTTGCAAGTCGCATTCTGTCACCTGCTGAACGCAATTATTCTGTTACAGAACTTGAAACATTATGTGTTGTATGGGCATTTACCAGATGTAGGCATTTTCTTTATGGAAACCATACTACCGTTTACACAGATCATAGATCTACACAGTTTTTACTTTCAGCTAAATTTACACATGACAGGTTAAGCAGATGGAAACTTTATTTACAGGAATTAAATTTTACAATTGTTCTCGTTCCCGGTACACAAAATATTGTAGCAGACGCAATATCCCGTTCTCTCGGCAACAATCAGCAAGACATCGCAACCATCTTCTGCCAAGAAAATTTTAGCGTCATGTATATTCAACAAGTTGCATTCGAAAATTTCATTTCGTCGTCATTACGAGATATAGCACAAGAGCAGAGTAGAGACAATGTATGGAAAGAAATTAAACACCTTTGGCAAGATAGGAATAATGTTACCATTAGAAACCATTACACTGTACGCAATAACATTCTGATTCGCCGCTCTCACCCTGACAGCAACAGTTGGTTATTATGTATTCCTGACGAGCTTGTTAACAAATTAATTTGGTATACTCATTTAAGTTACGCACATTATGGAGCCAGAAAATGTTTTCTTATACTGAGACAGAACTGTTATTTTGCCAACATGGAGAAACGTATTCAACGAGTCATGTAAAATCTGCCAGAAAGCTAAATCAGACACGACTTCACATATTCCTCCATTACATCCTATTGTACCCGTTAAATTGAGACATATAGCCGCTGTAGACATTTTTGGTCCGATTCCCAGAACTAACAGAGGTTTTTGCTATATCTTTGTCGCTGTTGAACTCACTTCGAAATTTGTTACCTTCACTCCGTTACGCAAAGCAACTGCTAAAACTATTTCGAATGCATTTGTAAAACATTTTTTATTTCATGTAGGGCATGTATTGAAAGTAATTTCCGACAATGGACCACAGTTTCGATCTGCGATATGGACACGTATGTTACGAGCTAGAAACATTTCTCCGATCTATATATCCAAGTATCACGCTTCTTCGAACCCTTCTGAACGGCTAATGAAAGAAATTGGTAAACTATGTAGAATATACTGCCATAAAAAACATATTGATTGGGACACACACATACTCTCATTCCAGGATGTAATTAATTCTATACCAAATGAATCTACTATGCTATCTCCGACTGTTATATTGCAAAATGTTGAACCACCTAACAAAATTAAAGAATTAGTATCCTTTCCTCCATCTCGTCGACTACGCCACCATGAAATAATTGACATTGCGCTCAGCAACATCAAACGTGCCGCAGAGCGCCGGAGAAGACACCAAAAACAGGTTTGTACACGCCGTGACTTTCACATTGGACAGAAGATATTAGTACGCGCACACTATTTATCCAACAGAGGAAAGAGTAGATGCAGTAAATTTGAGCATCTATACACTGGTCCATATAGAATTCGCAGAATTCCTCACCCCAATGTAGTACATGTCGAAACTTTGAGAACCAGAAAAAGCAAGGGCAATCACCATATTACCAATATTAAACCCTTTGTTGAATGAACGTAGTTTACGATTTATCACACTGTAATGCCATTTCCAGATAATTATATGACCACTTACTGACGTTAATATTTTTTCCTGGCAAGTGCCCGGCAAGGTAAGGTTAGCAGGTCGCTTTTGTTGTCATCTTATATCAGACAGTGCACATTTTCCATTTTTTGGTGTATGAATGATTGTTTTCCTATCGAAAGTAGAATTTTTGTCTGTATGCACTATGAAATCTTTAAGATGTAACAAACACCATTTGACTTTGACATTTTTTCCTTATGATATCTCAATATCTTGACTATTCTACATTTTTTGCTACTGCATTATGATACTATGTGTACATTTTTTGCACTTGAAAACTGTCTGTTTTTGACATAATACGTTTTCTGTCATGCTATGCTGTATGCTTAGTTATATCAGTAGAAACACGTTTTTATCTAATGAGTATATGATTTAAATGCAAGATATTAATTCATATTCATCGTTTTCAGAAAGCAATACCGTGTTAAAGAAATAAATTAAACAAACCACAGTGGTTTACTATGGAATGGAAATTTCACCATCGGAATGAACGAAAGAAAATGCAGTACTGTATCATGAAGAGTAAATGGATCAGAATTAACAAGTATTAGCAAGAATATACTATACACACTGTATAATAACAGTCTTAACTAATTATTTTTCTTTCAGAATACGAGGCGATTGATGCAAGCTGTCAGACAGAACTACATATGTTAATTTTAGTGATGAAATATGCTAGAAATAAGAAACTCTATACTATGAATAGTTGTATGAAGTAAATGGTAATATGAATATGAATAATGAAGTGTCTATTTTTTGCAGATGATAATAAATGATGATGAATAGTTATATGAAGGTTGGTCGGTTGTTTGGGGGAAGAGACCAAACAGCGAGGTTATCGGCCTCACAGGGTTAGGGAAGGATGGGGAAGGAAGTCGGCCGTGCCCTTTCAAAGGAACCATCCCGGCATTTGCCTCGAGCGATTTAGGGAAATCACGGAAAACCTAAATCAGGATGGCCGGACGCGGGATTGAACCGTCGTCCTTCCGAATGCGAGTCCAGTGTGCTAACCACTGCGCCACCTCGCTCGGTATATGAAGAATATGGTAATATGAATAATGAAGTTTTTCTTTGCAAGTGATGATAATGATGAAGTTATGGTAATATGAATAATGAAGTTTTTCTTTGCAGATGATGATAATGATGACGTTTATATATTTACTGTTAGTTAAGAAATGCTATGTAGTTATTTAAGTATTTGTTGCAGTTCCTTTTGACAGCATGTCTTATGTCGCATAGTATAATGACTGAATGTTTTGGAAAAGACAGCTAGAGTACATACATATTGAGTACACGTTTCATTACCTGTTAATTCAGAGTTCACTACTTTTCAGCATAATATGCGTTTCTTCTTTCAGCGCAATAATCCATTTTGTATTTTTCCCAGGAGAAGCTTTTCATGATATTAATATGCTATAAACACTTAGTTATGAAACCTGTTCTAATACTTGCATTTTTTTTACCCATTTGCGTGTATCATTCATGAATGTGATCACATATACTCTACTTGTTTCATAACCTTGCTACAGCTGACTCATGACGAATGATGTTATTAATCCTTATTTCCAGCAATAAGTCAAAAGCAAATATTTTCATGCCCCAGCAATTAATTATCGATCCCAACGCAATGCGTTGCTAGCGCAAAAAACAATATTACCAGTCCCAACTATTACCAGAATACAACTAAATAATGCTACCAGTTTAAGATATATTTCTAGTCCTAAATATAATGCAAATTTCTCTGATGTATTTAATCCATTATATCTATGTATTATTGGACTACAGACCTTGATTAATAGTTACAAAGTCTTACATTTTAAATATTGTAACGTTGTTGCATTAATTGGATCTGATAGCTGTGCTGATAGACAATAAAAGCGGTTTAAAAGCTGTGAGCTGTCTGGGGAAGTTAACCTTTCATTACTGCACAACTGTTTCACCAGGTATCCAGCCTAGCTTACCAAATTCCCAACCAGACTAACATTAATTATAATATTTTAATAGTCATACGACAACCGGTGATATATATACATATATATAAAAAGGAGAATTTAAAGAAAAAGAAATAAATCAGTTTATATTTGGAAATTTATTTTAACATTGATCACTGAAATTTCAGCATATTAAACTTGATTCATAACTAAACTGGTGCCTTATTTAGGATTGTGAAAATGTGAGTTTGTAATCTTACGGAACACATCAAATATGGAGCCAAGATTGGGAGACTGCATACAACACTGCATTCATAAAATAACACACAAAGAACGTTGAAACATTGCAAGAGGAAATTAACCACAACCAACCGATTCAATTTTCACCCAAAGAAGTTAAGTTCGTAGCGCAATCCTGTCCATCATGTAATTACCACACACTGGTATACTAAATTCATAGTAACTCTGTGTGACATCTTCCTGAAAAGAATAGCTGAGAGCTACTTTGATGATTACACCACAAGGTACACGTGGTCAACTTGGTTTACACAAAGAGCGTAACTCCACAATAATTTTGATAATTAAAATAAAATACATCGAAATGCAATTTACAAAAGAAAAACCTCGAACTGGTTACTATCGTCTTACTATTAACCTCATGGGTCAAACAATTGTATAAGCACGTCGTACTGGTCTCACAAAGTACACCCCATGTGGGTTGAACATAAAGAAAAGTTGCTATATTGAAAAATATTGTCAAGACGAGACGTTATAATCTCACGCACATTCGCATTTATGATTGATGATCTTAGTTAGAGTTACTGATCATCATGTGGTTCCACTTTACTCACAAAGTAGTGACAAAGCAACTACTGGAATATTCTGAAATGTACACTCGAATGACACTGCATTGCAATTTAAGATAGTATTAGATATTTTATAGCTAAACCTGAAATAAAGGTGATTAAATTTTCAGTTAGGCTGAACTTAAGAAATCCATTGTCCTACGGACTTAGCAGACACGCGCTTAGCCAGAGATCTTACCACTTCAGACGCTCGCCGCGGACAGACTGCCGTGGTCCCTTCCTGAGGGTGGCCAGAGAGGCAGCTTCCTATACCAACATGACAAGGGACAGACAGGACCATACTAAGACTAGAAACCTCTCTGCTTTTAGAAAGCGTAGCTACCTGTTCCGACGTTGGTCCTACTGTTTTCTAGCAGACAGGCTTGTCTGCTACCCTCAAGCATGCAACTAGAAATACATTTGCTCATTCATCCTCTCACACACAAGGGAATGGGGATGACAGTATCTTATAATATACAGTATATAAAAGAAAGCGGATGTAGGTTCCGTATGAGACTGTGTGACATGAATTACATATAAACTGTGTTTTAAAGTGTAGTAGTGTGACAGATCATTCTTGTTTATGTGTAAAAGTAACTCGTTCCACTACTGAGTCTCCTCCCAGATAGTCAGAAACGCCACAGTAAATTTAGAAGAGGAATTTATGCAATAAATGACAACAGATTTAAGAAATCAACATGAAAGGAATCCAACAGAGACCTTTCAATATGTCTTATGTCACTTGCATGGTATCATATGTAGCAGCTTGATGCTACACGCAAAAACTCTTGTTTTGAATGATGACTTGTGAATAATACTGAATAATGTTTTGAAAAACTATATGAATACTTTGTAACTGGCCAATGAGTGCCAATAACTACTGCAATCAGATGAGTTATGAACAGTGTTTTGTAATACTCAATACTTGCTACATGTTTAGTAACTGACCAATGAATGCCACTGATTACTGTAATGTCATGTCTTATGATGCTAATGATTACTATAATGAGATGACATGATGCCAATAATTACTGTAATGAGATGAGTTATGAATGATATTTTGTAATACTCCATAAATGGTATGCCAATGATTATTATAATGAATGACTTATGCATAAATAATTTCTGTAAATAACATTTTGTTATACTCTATAAATGCTATGCCGATGTTTACTGTAATGAGATGACTTAAGCATAAATGGTATGCCAATGATCACTCTAATGAGATGACTTATGCATAAATGCTATGCCAATAATTACTGCAATAAGATGACTTATGATTAATGTTCTGTAATACTCCATACATAGTACATAAATGTTTAGTAAATAGCCAATGAGTGCAAATAATTATTCAGATTGGTTGATACACTAGTGATTTTCTGAATGACGACTAGCATAAGACTTAATGTCCCTCCCCTTCTGACCTAATTACCAGCAATTACTGCATTATCCGTATGTCCTGTTCATCCTCATAATCATGGAGCACTATATTTTGTTTTAGCACTAATTCTACGTTGATGTAAGAGTATGGATTCTACCAGAATGTGGTGTTGACATCAAACTGTCCACCACTCTGACTGAAGGATATGTCATTATGGACCTACTGTTTGGTGTACCTAATGTACTACCAAAATGATAACATACAATATTAATGCAACATTTCAGTGTCTTGGCTACACTGATAAATACTTCAGGGAATAGAACTTCACATTGTCTCACTTGGTGTTGTGCTTGTGTAGAAAGATATGGACTTTCAGTGCAGCTACGTGCAACCCACTGTGCTACAACCATGATGCTATCCTTCCCATTCCTTTCCTAGTTCTTGTAAAATGTTAGAGACTTATACAGTGCGTGTACACTTTATTTCATTTCTTAATGTATTCAGTTCTTGTAAAAAAAATGCTGAAGACTTATACAGTGCGTCTGCACTTCATTTCATTTGTTCATATGATCAGTTCTCCTAAATATGCTAAAGACTTATGCAGTGTGTGTGCACTTTATTTCATTTCTCAATATGGTTAAATTCTTGTGAAATGATAAAGACATATACAGTGCGTGTGCACTTTATTTCATTTCTCAATATGTTTAAATTCTTGTAAAATGGTAAAGACTTATACAGTGTGTGTGCACTTTATTTCATTTCTCAATATGTTTAAATTCTTGTGAAATGATAAAGACATATACAGTGCGTGTGCACTTTATTTAATTTCTCAATATGTTTAAATTCTTGTAAAATGGTAAAGACTTATACAGTGTGTGTGCACTTTATTTCATTTCTCAATATGTTTAAATTATTGTAAAAAATGCTAAAGACTTATACAGTGCGTGTGCACTTCATTTCATTTGTTAATATGATCAGTTGTCCTAAATATGCTAAAGACTTATACAGTGCGTGGGCACTTTATTTCATTTGTTAATGTACAGTATTCAGTTCATGTAAATAAGCTAAAGACCTCTACAGTGCGTGTGCACTTTATGTCATTTGTTAATATATTTTCTACTCATTGCGTAAACACTATTTCATTTCTTAATATGTTCTGTACTCATTGCGTATACATTTTGTCATTTCTTAATATGTTCTGTACTCAGTGCATGTGCACTCTATTTAATTTCTTAATATGTTCTGCACTTATCAATGATGTATATACTCTGTTACTGTAGACTTAGTAACTAAATAGATTATAGAAAAATTTGTTTCTCATGGCAAGTCCAATTGACTCACCATCGCTGCTGCCAAATTTTTGCCCCCCCCCCCCCCCCCCCCCAGTGGAGGGTTATGTAAGAGGTCCATGACAAAAGAAAATTTCGATGGATTGCTCACGCGCTGCCTGCAATATTTAAGCTGTAAGAGAATCTCAGACCAGAGAGCAGTGTTGTATGCAGTAGGAATTGTGTAGTAGTAGCGAGCAGTCGTGTGTATTGAGTTGGCTGGACCGGTCGTGGGGAGCGATGGCGGAGCCTGAGCGTTGTAGTACAAGGTAAAAGCAGCCTCGCGCATATGTAGTATTGTTATATCAAGTCCCAAGTAAATGTTTAAAAAAAATCTGTTAATAATTATCTTTCTCTTAAAAAGTAACTTTTGACAACCATTCATTTCAATTTAAAGAATTTACTAATTTCTCCAATCCTTGGTCATCCCGACTATTGCAAAGAAAAACCAGTTGTTCTTTTTATACATGACAAATCTATCGGCAAGCATTGCACTGGGCTGTGCCAGAAAAATTTATTATAAGAGCAGATATATATGCGTTATCCGGCGACTTCATTGAGGTAAGAATTTTCTCTTTTTTATTCAGAATGATCTTTCAGGGCCATGACGCAGCGCTGCTGACGTCCAAAATTTATCAGTTTAAATTCACAGTCAATTACTGAAAGGTTATAAGTGAGCCACAATTTTTTATTGAGAGATTAGTCACATTTTATTATTGATAAGTTACGCAAATTATTTATTGGGAGGTTACGCTAAATGTGAATTATATAATTATATTTTTTACTGTAGGGAGGTTACGGAATTTTTCTGTTGGAAGGTTACACTAAATGTCAATGCTATACATATTTTCACTGTTGGGTAGTTACGCTAAATGTGAATATTATTCATATTATTTTATTGTGGGGAGGTTACATCAGTATACACTTGATCTTCCAGTTCGATATCCTCGCTGTTCTTCTCTTATGGTTCTATCTTAGTCTTGGTTTTCCGTAATGTTATCTTTTCATATGTCTTCATGCAGTGGTACAGTTGTGCTGTTCCTCTCTATTTCTCACTGAACTCCTTATCTCTCTTCTTAAAGACAGGTACAACAATTGTCTTTGTCCAGTCATCAGGGATCTTTCCTTGGGTCCATACTATACTCTATATAGCAAATGAATGAAATGGTGCACGTAATTATAGCCACATATCGCTCATGTCAATCTCTTGTAGAATTATGGAACATCTTCTGGTGCTCAGACGTTATTTTGATCCCGGAGTACGAAAATTTTCTCCATAAAAACCCATCATCGATTCCTTACACAGATATATTGCGAATCATAGCTCGCTCTGTTTCAAAATTTTCAAACGTGTGTGAATTCTTAAGGGACTAAACGGATGAGGTCAGGGTTCCCTAGACTTACACACTACTTAAACTAACTTACGATAAGGACAACACACACACCCATGCCCGAGGGAGGACTCGAAACTCCAGCAGGAGAGCGCTGTGTTTGTCCATGAAATCCGGAGCAACGTAATCAAACGAATCCAACTAGATACTGCGTTCCTCAAATTCCTGACGGCATTCGAGACAGTTTCGCACTGCTGTGCAGTGAACAAAATAGGAGCTTGTCAACTATGGTGTCATATTTGTGAATGGATACAGAATTTTCTAAGAGAGGGCACTTATTACATTATTCATAACGGAATGAAATCGGCAGATGTCGTAAACTGATATTCTGAGAGCTGTAGCTGTTGCACTACATGTTTATAGTTTAAAAAGCAACCAGCCACAAAAATGGATTAAAAAATTTTATTTGAATGAAATCATGACTGGTTTTGGATTTCTAAGAAATCCAGCTTCAGATGGTTGTTACAAGTTTCCCTGTTTTCTTGCTAGAGCCTCGTTTTATAATACGTTACTCTTGTGAAGCTCGCCCACGCTTTGTAAATGTTTATCGTGTGCTGCCACTGAACGTAGAATGATGTGCTTTAAACCGTTCTGCGGCGAATTGAACAGAACATGGTGCATGTCCAAAAAATTGTGTTAGTTTTAAATTTCCTAAGGGCATTTTCACTACACTGAAATATACAGTGATAACCAAAAACATTATGCCCACTGGAACATTGGATGCCAGCTGGTGGCGTTTCGAGCACGTGACGTGCTAACAAAAGTATGTAAACGGAACAGATACGGACGGGAGGATCACCCCTATTGAAGGTATGGGCTGAAAATTGGGAAATCCATTGAGACATGCGACTTTGGCAAAGGGCAGATTATTGTTAGGCAGAACCTGTGAATGAGTATCTCTAAAACGACGAAACTACTCGAATGTTCACGTGCTACAGTCGTGAGCGTCTATGGAAAGAGGTAGAAGGACAGAGACTATCACTAGACGCTAGAGGAATGGACGTCTACGACTCTTCACAGAACATGGAGTTCGGAGGCTTGTCGGACCTGTAAAGCCGAAAGAGCATAATGCTGATGTATGCACAAGTGTTTTGGGGGCACACCGTTCAACGTGCGTTGCTGAACACGGCGCTCCGCAGCAGACCACCTCTCCGTGTTCACATACTGGCCCAACGACATAGTATATTACGTAATATACAGGGTGATTCAAAAAGAATACCGCAACTTTAAAAATGTGTATTTAATGAAAGAAACATAATATAACCTTCTGTTATACATCATTACAAAGAGTATTTAAAAAGGTTTTTTCTCACTCAAAACAAGTTCAGAGATGTTCAATATGGCCCCCTCCAGACACACGAGCAATATCAACCCGATACTCCAACTCGTTCCACACTCTCTGTAGCATATCAGGCGTAACAGTTTGGATAGCTGCTGTTATTTCTCGTTTCAAATCATCAATGGTGGCTGGGAGAGGTGGCCGAAACACCATATCCTTAACATACCCCCATAAGAAAAAATCGCAGGGGGTAAGATCAGGGCTTGTTGGAGGCCAGTGATGAAGTGCTCTGTCACGGGCTGCCTGGCGGCCGATCCATCGCCTCGGGTAGTTGACGTTCAGGTAGTTACGGACAGATAAGTGCCAATGTGGTGGCGCTCCATCCTGCTGAAATATGAATTGTTGTGCTTCTTGTTCGAGCTGAGGGAACAGCCAATTTTCTAACATCTCCAGATATTTTAGTCCAGTTAAAGTAGCACCTTCGAAGAAAAAGGGACCAAAAACCAAAAACAGCGCCTCAAGCGAACAAATGTACAACTAAATGAAACTTTATAGCTCCCTTAATTCGCCGACAGATGGTGCTTAGATCTGCCTTTTGTCGTTGCAGAGTTTTAAATTCCTAAAGTTGTGGTATTCTTTTTGAATCACCCTGTATTACGATTACAGTGGGCACGGGACCATCGGGATTTGAGCTTCTATCAATGTAAACGTGCCGGCTGTTCGAGTGAATCACATTTTTGCTACATTAAGTCTTAGACCATAACCACAAACACCGTCATCGAGGTGAACGGCGGCTCGAAACTCGTAACGCCTCACGGACGGGCTGGTGCGAGCAGTATTGTCCATGAGAGACATTCTCCTGCACTTGCATGAGACCTGTGATAGTGATCTAATACACGCTGACAGCTGCGAACCACCGCATCTCTTCATGCTGGATTTCTTCCACGACGGCGAGATCATCTTTTAGCAGTATAATTGTCCGTGTCCGTGTCTCGGAGCCAGAATTATAGTGAATTCATGTTGATGTCTCGGTGACCAAAATCCTCTGATGCCCATCTGGATAGCTCTCTGGCGCCATCATTGCATACGCTTCTCAGCGGCCCGTTATTTACGCGAATTACATTACCTGTGCGTAAGTATCTAACGCCACATACCGCCACAGACCTACCAACAAACTGTCGGATCCCTCACACGCCGAACTAATGATGTATTTCATTCCAAAGACGGACAAACACGTTACTAAGTAGGCCGTCATAATGTTTTGGCTTATCAGTGTACAGCACTGCAGCAAACCAATAATGAATAGAAAAGGTGACCCATCCGAGAAAGCAATGAAACCTAACTATCATCTGAAGAAAGATTTCTAAGAAATCCGAAACACGTCATGGTTTGACTTAAATAAAACTTTTTCTAACCACACTTGTGACAGGTTGCTGTATAAACTATGAGCCTTATATGTAGAGGTAATTTTGGGAGTACTACAACGGTCATTATCGCTTACAGTATGTACTGGATGAAGCAGCTAAATCATAACACACCTAGTATCTGCCCAAATGTAATACATACAAAGATGCCGTTTGAACAGTGAATTGCAGCGACAGGGGCTATTTGAATACATCATATTTCATATTTGTGCTATTTTTTATTACAGAGATATGAGGGCATCTTCGGTTTTTTTAATGGAACCCTATGTTAAATTTTAGCGTAAGATGATGAGCTTAAAAAGACGGTTTCAAATATGTGTATATCATAATATTTAGGCGTTGCCCACTGAGGAACTAAACAAAAAGTGGCTCAAATGGCTCTAAGCACTATGGGACTTAACATCTGAGTTCATCAGTCGACTACACTTAGAACTACTTTAACCTAACTAACCTAAGGACATCACACACTTCCACGCCCGAGGCAAGATTCGAACCTGCGACCGTAGCAGCAGTTCGGTACCGGACTGAAGTGCCTAGAACCGCTCGATCACAGCAGCCGGCGGAACTTAACAGGGAAGGCGTTGTTTTCCTGCTTGTCGATAACGCCGCATGGTGACGCATGAGGTAGCTGAAGAGAAGGGTATAAATGTGCTGCTGCGGTAATGAGACATCGCATTTCCGTCACAGTTCCTTGGAGCAGACTTATACACCAGCGAAGATAAGTTAGACATGCTTCTAATGTATGGTGAAAGCAGAAGAAATGCTGTTAGAGCAATAAAGCGATATGGAGAGCTGTGTCCTGATGGTGAGCGTCATACGCGCCAGCTTGTTGCACGTATTTGCAAGAAACTACTTGAATCGGGACCATGGAACGCCATACAGAGGACAAGGCAGAGAACTGCTACTGGCGAGGTACATGAAGAGGGCGTTCTAGCGTTGACGCTTAACGCCCCTATTGTTTCGTCGGGACGTATCGCCTCGGAATGTGGTATAAGTCAAAGAAGTGTTCTACGCATATTGCACCGGCATTGATTTCACCCGTTTCACCTCTCATTACATCAAGCATTCTCCGGAGTGGATTTCGGTCGGCGCCAGGAATTTTGCAGGTTTGCTCTGCAGCGCCTACAAGATGATCCAACGTATTTTCAAAGGGTGCTTTTTACTGATGAAGCGACTTTCACCAATCATGGTAATGTGAATTTGCATAATATGCATTAGTGGTCAATAGAGAACCCTCTTTGGTTTCGACAGCTATAGCATCAGCAACCGTGGAGTGTTAACGTGTGGTGCGGCATCATCCGAAATGTCATTGTGGGGAAGTACGTCATTCCGGGTTTAATGTTGTTGTTGTGGTCTTCAGTCCTGAGACTGTTTTGATGGAGCTCTCCATGCTACTCTATCCTGTGCAAGCTTCTTCATCTCCCAGTACTTACTACAATCTACATCCTTCTGAATCTGCTTAGTATATTCATCTCTTGGTCTGCCTCCACAATTTTTACCCTCCACGCTGCCCTCCAATGCTGAATTTGTGATCCCTTGATGCCTCAGAACATGTCCTACCAACCGGTCCCTTCTTCTTGTCAAGTTGTGCCACAAACTCCTCTTCTCCCCAATTCTATTCAATACCTCCTCATCAGTTATGTGATCTACCCATCTAACCTTCAGCATTCTCCTGTAGCACCACATTTCGAAAGCTTCTATTCTCTTCTTGTCCAAACTATTTATCGTCCATATTTCACTTCCATACATGGCTACGCTCCATACAAATACTTTCAGAAACGAATTCCTGACACCTAAATCTATACCCGATGTTAACAAATCTCTCTTCTTCAGAAACGCTTTCCTTGCCATTTCCAGTCTACATTTCATATCCTCTCTACTTCAACCGTCATCAGTTATTTTGCTCCCCAAATAGCAAAACACCTTTACTACTTTAAGTGTCTCATTTCCTAATCTAATTCCCTCAGCATCACCCTACTTAATTCGACTACATTCCATTATCCTCGTTTTGCTTTTGTTGATGTTCATCTTATATCCTCCTTTCAGGACACTGTCCATTCCGTTCAACTGCTCTTCCAAGTCCTTTGCTGTCTCTGACAGAATTACAATGCCATCGGCGAACCTCAGAGCCGGGTATATTAAATGGCAATAATTATGCACAGTTCCTGCGAAACGTTCAGCCCATTTAGCCGGAAGAGGTACCACTAACTACGCGTCAGTTTATATAGTTCAAACATGACGGCTGTCCTGCTCACTCTTCCCGTGTGGCTACAGACCTGTTAAATGAAAAGTTCAGGTATTGTTGGATAGGATGACGTGCTGAAGTGAAGTGGCCAGCCCGGCCTCCTGATTTGACCTCTTTTGATTTTTTTCTGTGGGCAGCAATCAAACATAAAGTGTATGCTCAAATACCAACTACGCCAGACGATATGAAGCAACGTACCATCGAAGCGTGCACTGATATCTTACATGACACCCTCGCAGCCGTTCACAAATCATTTGAACGGCTACTACAAATGTGAATTGCAGTAGAGGGGAAGCATTTTGAGCACATGCTTCAGTAAAGTTTTATATCATATACAGTATGTATTTTGCATCTTTTGTGTATTTGCTCCGTATTGTGATCAATAGTAAATATTTTCAAATACGAAACAAATACGTACGAAATAACTGTGACCAATAAGAGCCTCCTCACTTACATATGTATTTCTGTTACTTAAAATGTATTAACATCTTGTAGTATTTTAATACTGTATGTTGTCTACAATTTTGGTATCACAGTAGTCAAATAACTGCCGGCCGGTGTGGCCGAGCGGTTCTAGGCGCTTCAGTCCGGAACCGCGTGACTGCTACGGTCGCAGGTTCGAATCCTGCCTCGGGAATGGATGTGTGTGATGTCCTTAGGTGAGTTAGGTTTAAGTAGTTCTAAGTTCTAGGGGACTGATGACCTCAGATGTTAAGTCCCATAGTGCTCAGAGCCATTTGAACCAATTTGAAGTCAAATAACTGAATACTATTTTCGCGACATCATCAGTTAATTTTTGCGCAAAATATCGCAGTATGTATTACTATTGTCGGGTAAATGGGCGTGTTTGTGTAAGGACGGACTTGCGACGTTTACCATGTACTCTGCACAACAGGAATGATCGCACTGGACAACGCCGTTTCGAGGGACGAACACGATACGAGAACATATCTGTGTCTCAACAACTATTCGCCTAAATATTATGATATACACATATTTGAAATCGTCTTTTTAAGCCCATCATGTTACGCTAAAATTTAACATAGGGTTCGATTTAAAAAACCTAAAGATGGCCTCATACCTCTGTAATAAAAAATAGCACAAACATGAAGTGTGATGTATTCAAGTAGCCTCTGTCCCTGCAATTCACTGCCCAATCGGCAACTTTGTATCAACTACAGTTGGGGAGATACAGGGGGCGTTATGACTTAGCTGCCTCATCCTGTATAAACGATCTATTGAAGTGAAAATCAACCTGGTCCCCACCACCCACTTGTAGGCGTCAGAAGTTTAATTGTGGGCGGTTGGCCATAGAGGTTTTGAAAACAATTTCATTGGGTTTTCATAAAATTTTGACAAAATTTGTTTGGTAAGTAGTTATTATTATGTGCTTAAATTGGTTGTAATTCTGATTTCTAAATTTAATAAAGGGAAGCTACTTCCCTGTTTTATAAGTAACCACTACAGTGGAATCAGCGGGCGGTTAGACAGCTTTACTAAAGAGATACAGAAGTGCGCGGATGTAAAAAAGCTTGACTCCCCTCATCTAGTGGACGACGTCTGAGGTTTGATTAGGTTTTTGCAGACGATGCTGTTGTCTGTGGGAAGGCTGCAAGATCAGGAAATTGTAACCAAATGCGGAAGACCTGCAGAGACTCGATGACTGGTGTAGGGACTGGCAGTTCATCCTGAACGTAAGCAAATATTGTTGCACTTAAATAGGCGAAGAGCCAACACTGTTCACCTGAAGCTCTTGGTGAGAGATCACTTCAGACAGTAACAACCATGAATTAACTAGCAGTAAGCATCCTGAGCGAACAAAAGCTGAATGACGACACAAAACAAACTGTAGGAAAAGCTGATTACAAGCTGAGATAAATTGAAAGAATCTTAAGGAAATGTAATTCATTCATAAAGTGGCTTATCAAAGACTTGTTGGATCGATTGTTGAGTATTGTTCATCAGTCTGGCATCGTTACCAACTAGAACTGAATGCAGAGGTACAGAAGACGCAACGAAGAGAGGCGTGTTTCTTCATGTGATCGTTTCGTATGCATTAGAGCGTTACGGAAATGCTCAACAATCTCCTGTGGCAGTCGCTTCGAGAGAAGTGTTATGTACCACGGAGGAGGTTAGTGACGAAATTAAGAGTGTGTTCAGTATCTAATGACTTCGATGACGACGGAACGTTCAACTCAATCTTCCTTTCTTCTTTCCTTCCGAGAGTGTACGTTGGGAGAAGAGCTGAGCAACATATTATTTTCTCCCAAACATTTATCGCGATGATCACGAAGGAAAAAAAAAATCAGAGAAATTATAGATCATGCAGAAGTTTATCGAAAGTCATTATGGCACTCACGATTCGAAATGGGACAAAAAAGGGAAAAAATAATGTTTGTACCACATAGCCTTAGCCAAACACCGCAAAGTGGCTTGCGGAGTATAGATGTAGATGTAGCTCTTTAAAATCTGTTAGGAGGGTACTACACATAAGGAATATTCGGTCTCCTGCCTGTGGCGTTGAAAAGGTAGTGTTAGGAATCCCATGGCTGCCTGGAGGACTATATAATCCTCCACTCCACTTAGCCTTATGGTGCGTTCTACCTAAACCTGGTTCGGCTTCTTTGATGCTACACACGATAGTTTTTGTAGGATTTGGCACTTAGGCAAGATGCAGAGTGATTAGTATTTCTCGTTTAATGGTTACAACGTGTTTTTCATTTGTTTGAAAACTCTGTTGCCACGTGTGCAGTTATCAACTTTTAGTTTCAATCTGGTTGACTGCTAGCTACTAAGACCACAACAAGAATGCTGGAAGCATGGTATCTTTCCACGTGATTATGCATGATGTTACCAGAGCCAGTGCAGCACGTAGCCAGTTGCATCTCTGACGTTTCAGATGAATCATTTGTATCCGTGTCACTGATCTGTATTTCATTGACAAAAATTTTCGAGGTAGATTTTTGATCATTAGTGGTACACCACTTAGAAATTTAATTGTCTCTGTCTGAAACCTCAATTTGCCATATCGTGTTATGAGTCCTGCGTTGGGTAGTTTAACCTCTTATTTGTACTACAATCTCGCTCCAAATCATGACAGCCTTTGAATCGTGGTAATATTTTGTCAGTATCTGACCGGATATTTCTATATTTTTCGTCGGTGAATACTTTGATAGGTATGTAATCTGCGACATGTGTGAGACTTCGACAATTACTCGTGCTAGGTGCACGATCGTTAATGTGTACGGTCGCACTGATATTAACTCTTAAAACATCGATAGTTTTATCATTCAAAAACCACACATTTTGAGTCATTTCCTTTGTGTTCAGAGTCCATACCGAAATCCTGCAGCAGGGTTCTACCATTTACCCAATCGATTGTGTTACGTGTGAATATGCGTCGTGTGGATGACGGGCATTATTGATTCACTGATGGTACACTATATAGTAATAATCAGTATATATTATTTATTTACACGAATTGGCCAACTAAGGACAGCGTTACAAATTTTATGCCATGTTCACTTTTTTCTTTCTCTTCTCTCGGGCTGCTCTTCTGCCTGCTGCCATTTTTGCCAGATGTTCAGCTGTTAGTTTCCTGTCTTCGGTTTTGGAACCTCTTGAAAAAACCTCGAATTCAGTTATTGCCTTTCTGCATTTGTCCCTATTCATTGCGTCCATTTCTGTAAGTCCAAGTTCACCGTGGTCTTTCTTTATACCTTGCAACCAAGAGTTGGTGTTTTCCTCTGTTGAATTATATTGAAGATTTTCTTAGTTAATTTGCCATCATCCATTCTCACCAGGTGACCAAAGAACATCAGCCTTCTCTTTCTCATTTCCGTTGTGACTGGTTTAATAAATTGGTAGATCTTCTCATTGCTCATCTTCACCCATTTTTCACCAATTTTTTTCTGTCCACCAAGAATCTTCCTCAGAATTAATCTTTACTTCTTGTCGAGCTCATCTATTAGTCCTTTGTTCTTGAGGGAGAGTGTTTCTGCTCAATACTGAACTTCTGTTCTCGTCACTGTATTGTAGTGTAATAGCTTTGCATTTCGAGATAGCCATTTTTTGTTGTACAGCTTCTGTGTTAAAATGTGTGCCCTCCTAAGTTTAGCTACTCTAAGTTAGACAGCCGGCCGAAGTGGCCGTGCGGTTAAAGGCGCTGCAGTCTGGAACCGCAAGACCGCTACGGTCGCAGGTTCGAGTCCTGCCTCGGGCATGGATGTTTGTGATGTCCTTAGGTTAGTTAGGTTTAACTAGTTCTAAGTTCTAGGGGACTAATGACCTCAGCAGTTGAGTCCCATAGTGCTCAGAGCCATTTGAACCATTAAGTTAGACAGCTTCTTTTTCTATGTCAGTATCCGTTATTGTTTCTCCCAAATATTTAAAGTGTTTGACTCTTTCGATACATCCAATAATTATGTGCAATTCTTTGATTTCCTTATATTTGTTAGACATAAATTTAGTTTTGTGTGCCCTCCTAAGTTTAGCTACTCTCAGACAGCTTCTTTTCTATGCCAGTATCCGTTATTGTTTCTCCCAAATATTTAAAGTGTTTGACTCTTTAGATACATCCAATAATTGTGTGCAATTCTTTGATATCCTTATATTTGTTAGACATGAATTTAGTTGTTTCTTCTGATATCTGTAAACCAAATTTAGCTGCATTCTTTGCTAAGATTTCTATTTGTTTAATTGCATCTGCTATATCTGGGGATAGGAGAGCAATATCATCTGCAAAAGCTAGTGGATGTATCGTAAGGCCTTTAGCTGATCCTCCAAAAGAAATTCCCTTTACTTTTTGTTGTGTGTATTCCTCCAGTGTCTCCCTTATAATCTTTTCCAAAGTGATGTTGAATAGAATTGGGGAGAGTCCATACCCTTGTCTCAAACCCGTTTGGATTTTAAAAGGTTCAGAAATCTTGCCTCGAAATTTGACTTTGGACTTGGTATCTGTCAGTGTTTGCTTTAGTATCTCTCTAGTTTTTCTGTCAATTCCAAATTCCTCCAGAGTTCTAATGAGGCTTTCTCTGTCTATGGAGTCATACGCTTTTCTAAAATCAATAAACGTCGTAACATGTGGTTGACCAGCCCGTGTTCTAATTATGTTTTTAAGGTTAATAATTTGCTTCGAACAGCTCCTCCCTTTCTTACATTCACCTTGGTATTCTCCTATCTGTGCATCGAGAAATAGTTCAATCCTATGTAGTAATATCTTGGAAAGGACCTTGTATGGAACGGACAGAAGGGCAATCAACCCGTAATTGTTCACATCTGATCTGTCACCCTTTTTGTGAGGTGGATGTATAAGTGCCATCCTCCAATCTTCTGGGATCTTCTCGGTTCTTCAAATTTCCTTAATAATTGTACCGAGGTGTAGTGCTACTTTTTCCTCACCTAGTTTCAAAAGTTCAGCTGTGATTCCATCTTCACCAGAAGATTTGTGTTCTTGAGGGATTTTATAGCTTGCCGGACTTTATTTAGACATGGTGGATGTGATTCTGCAGGGATTTCTTCTGAAGTTTTGAATTCCGGTTTCTCTGGAGGCTCTTTACAGTTGATAATGTCTCCGAAATAGTATGCTAAAATGTTGCAGTTTTCTTGGTCATTTGTACCTAATTCCCTGATTTGTCACGAAAATTTAAATTCGGTGGTTCGTAACCTTTCAGATGTCTTTTGAAAGACTGGTAATAGTCTCTGAATTTGTTTTGAGTGAAGTACACCTGTATTTGTTGAAGGGATAGTCTTTCATACAGTCTCTTTTCGTTTCTGGTTATGTAAGAGGCTATTTCTCTACCTTCTCTGAACCTTACCAGGTTGTTTTGTGTCGGATTCGATTTAAATTTTTGCCGTAGCTTTTGTCTGTTTTCCAAAGCTTTATTGCACTTTTCGTTCCACCAGATATTCTTGTGTTTGGATTTGGTTGGAAGAGATTCTTCTGCCGCTTTCATTATTTGAGACTTCATTTCGTCCCATGCCTCACCTTGCAATTTTGATGTGAAATAATTTTGAGTATCTGCCTCAATATTCCTGGCTTCGAAATGCTTTCTCATAGGTTTATTATTATTTCTTCCTGAATTTGGGGTGGATTTAATTTTAGACTTAATAAGATAGTGATCCGTATATATTTTGGCCCCTTTCTGTACCTTAATATTTTGAATTGTCTTAAATTCTCTTCTAGAAATGGCTGTGTGGTCAATTTGGAACTCTCCAAGAAGCTGATATGGTGCTTTCCATATCTTCATCATCTTGGGATGATTGTGGAAGTATGTAGCGTACTCCATTCTTATCGAGCAGTTTACCGACCTTATCAGACGGACATTCTGTCACCAACAGTTTCGTATCTTGTTCTCTGTGAGAAAACTTACTGGATTCAATGCCGAGAAAGTGGCAGCCAGCACCTCCCCTGCGTTGTGAGTCAAATTCTGACGATGAATGTTTCTTCCACCGTCATAATGCGAGTACGTTACTCTCGATTGTGGAGACGCTCGACCCGACTGATGTGACAATAGAAGTTGGCAAACGCAAAGCTAAAGTTTTATGTTTAGCGTTTAAGAAATCGTTCAAGCAGGAGTATCGTACAAACATGGCGTCCAGTATGGAGACGAGAGCAGTAGGCATCCCTGTCCTAGAGAAGCAGCCAAACGAAACTCAACAACTAAGTCACCAGATCCGAATGGAACCTCAGATCGGTTTCAGAAAGAGTATTCGATCATTTTGGTCTGTTAATTAGTTTGCGGTTCTCTCTCCCAGCGCATAGTCCCAAGCGATTGGAAAAAATCGCAAGTGACTCTTGTGTATAAGGAGGGTAAAAGGACGGACCCACAAAATTACAGATCAGTATTCTTAACATCGGTTTGCTGCAGATTTCTTCAACGTATTCTCAGATCGAACTTACAAAATTTCCTTGAGACGGAAATGCTGTTGTCCACAAACCAACATCGATTTAGAAAGCACCGCTAGTGCGAAACTCATCTTGCCTTTTCGTCCTGCGAAGCATGGATGAAGGACAATAGGCCGATTCCATATTACTAGATTTCCGAAAACCGTTTGATGCGATGCCCTACTGCAGACTGTTAACAAAGGTACGAGCATACGGAATAGGTTCCCAGATATGTGAGTGGTTGGATGACTTCTTACATAATAGGACACAGTGCATTGTCGTCGACGACGGGTGTTCATAAGAGGCAATGCCATCTTCATGAGCGTCCCAGGGAACTGTGATAGAATAGCTCTTATTCTCTGTACGCATAAATATCTGGTGGAGAGGGTGAGCAGGAATTTGTGGCAGTTTACTGTAATAGAGGTCAAGATGACTTGGACAAAATTTCTAGTTGGTGTGATGAATGGCAGCTAGCCTTAAATGTAGAAAAATGTAAATTAATTCGGACGAGCAAGGAGAACAATCTCTTTATGTTCGGATACAGCATTAGCTCTTTTTCGCATGAAGTGTTGAGTGCTATTGACAAGGGATTTCAGATAGATTCCGTATTTCTGTATTTCTGGAAGGATTTTGCCACTGTACCACACAAGCTGCTTGTAGTGAAATTGCGTGCTTATGGAATATCGTCTCAGTTACGGGACGGGATTTGTGACTTCCTGCCAGAGAGGTCACTATTCGTAGTAATTGACGGAAAGTCATCGAGTAAAACGTAAATTATTTTTGGTGTTCCCCAACGTAGAGTTATAGGCCCTTTGTTGCTGCTTACATACGATTTAGGAGGCAATCTGAGCAGGCGCATTAGGTTGTTTGTAGATGATGCTGTCGTTTATCGACTAGTAAAGTCATCAGAAGATCAAAACAAATTGCAAAACGGTTTAGAATATATATATATATATATATATATATATATATATATATATATATATATATATATATATATATATATATATATATATATATATATATATGGTACGAAAATTGGCAATTGACCCTAAATAAGGAAAAGTGGGAGGTCATCCACAAGAGTGCTAAAAGGAATTCGTCAAATTTAAAGCAAATTTAACTAAATACCTGGGAATTACAATTCCGAACAACTTACATTGGAAGGAACACACAGAAAATGTTGGGGCGAAGGCTAACCAAAGACTCCGTTTTATTGGCAGGACACTTAGAAAATGTATCAGATCTACTAAAGAGACTGCACACACTACGCTTGTCCATCCTCTTTTAGAATACTGCTGCACAGTGAGGGATCCTTACCAGATAGGACTGACGGAGTGCATGGAAGAAGTTCAAACAAGGGCAGCACGTTTTGCGTTATCGCGAAATATGGGAGAGTGTGTCACTGAAATGATACAGGATTTGGGCTGGACATCATTAAAAGAAAGGCGTTTTTGTTGCGACGGAATATTCTCACGAAAGTCGAATCACCAACTTTTTCCTCCAAATGCGAAAATATTTTATTGACTCCGACCTACGTAGGAAGAAACGACCACCATGATAAAATACAGGAAATCAGAACTCGTACGGAAAGATATAGGATTTCGTTCTTTCCGCACGCTATACGAGATTGGAATAATAGAGAATTATGAAGGTGATTCGATGATCCCTCTGCCAGGCACTTAAATCTGATTGTAGATGTAGATGTAGATGGAGTAGTGCGATGCTTAATGCACGCCCATTAAATATCCAGGTTAACGTTGCATAGCGGTATGAAATGGAATGAGTGTACATTGGTTGTAGTAGGGAAGGCGAGTGATCGGCTTCGGTTTATTGGGACAATTTTAGTGAAGTGTGGCTCGTCTGTAGAGGAGACCGCATATACACTCCTGGAAATGGAAAAAAGAACACATTGACACCGGTGTGTCAGACCCACCATACTTGCTCCGGACACTGCGAGAGGGCTGTACAAGCAATGATCACACGCACGGCACAGAGGACACACCAGGAACCGCGGTGTTGGCCGTCGAATGGCGCTAGCTGCGCAGCATTTGTGCACCGCCGCCGTCAGTGTCAGCCAGTTTGCCGTGGCATACGGAGCTCCATCGCAGTCTTTAACACTGGTAGCATGCCGCGACAGCGTGGACGTGAACCGTATGTGCAGTTGACGGACTTTGAGCGAGGGCGTATAGTGGGCATGCGGGAGGCCGGGTGGACGTACCGCCGAATTGCTCAACACGTGGGGTGTGAGGTCTCCACAGTACATCGATGTTGTCGCCAGTGGTCGGCGGAAGGTGCACGTGCCCGTCGACCTGGGACCGGACCGCAGCGACGCACGGATGCACGCCAAGACCGTAGGATCCTACGCAGTGCCGTAGGGGACCGCACCGCCACTTCCCAGCAAATTAGGGACACTGTTGCTCCTGGGATATCGGCGAGGACCATTCGCAACCGTCTCCATGAAGCTGGGCTACGGTCCCGCACACCGTTAGGCCGTCTTCCGCTCACGCCCCAACATCGTGCAGCCCGCCTCCAGTGGTGTCGCGACAGGCGTGAATGGAGGGACGAATGGAGACGTGTCGTCTTCAGCGATGAGAGTCGCTTCTGCCTTGGTGCCAATGATGGTCGTATGCGTGTTTGGCGCCGTGCAGGTGAGCGCCACAATCAGGACTGCATACGACCGAGGCACACAGGGCCAACACCCGGCATCATGGTGTGGGGAGCGATCTCCTACACTGGCCGTACACCACTGGTGATCGTCGAGGGGACACTGGATAGTGCACGGTACATCCAAACCGTCATCGAACCCATCGTTCTACCATTCCTAGACCGGCAAGGGAACTTGCTGTTCCAACAGAACAATGCACGTCCGCATGTATCCCGTGCCACCCAACGTGCTCTAGAAGGTGTAAGTCAACTACCCTGGCCAGCAAGATCTCCGGATCTGTCCCCCATTGAGCATGTTTGGGACTGGATGAAGCGTCGTCTCACGCGGTCTGCACGTCCAGCACGAACGCTGGTCCAACTGAGGCGCCAGGTGGAAATGGCATGGCAAGCCGTTCCACAGGACTACATCCAGCATCTCTACGATCGTCTCCATGGGAGAATAGCAGCCTGCATTGCTGCGAAAGGTGGATATACACTGTACTAGTGCCGACATTGTGCATGCTCTGTTGCCTGTGTCTATGTGCCTGTGGTTCTGTCAGTGTGATCATGTGATGTATCTGATCCCAGGAATGTGTCAATAAAGTTTCCCCTTCCTGGGACAATGAATTCACGGTGTTCTTATTTCAATTTCCAGGAGTGTAGAACACCAGTGCGACCCATTCTCGACCAACGCTGGGTTGTTTGGGTTCCCAACCAAGTCGGAACAATTCAGAAGCTGGCTAAATGATTTGTTACCGGCAGGTTCGATCAAGGCGCAAGTATGACGGATATGCTTCCGGAACTGAAATGGGAATCCCTGGAGATAAAGCAACGTTTTCTTCCGAGGAACGCTATTGAGAAAATTCAGAGAATCGGCGTTTGAGGCTGACTGCAGAAACATTCTACTGCCGACAAAGTGCATTTCGAGTAAGAGAAATTGTGGTTCATACGAAAGCATATAGGTAGTCGTTCTTCCATCACTCTGATTGAAACAAGAAAGGAAGTGATTCCTCCAGGCACCGTATAGTGTCTTGCGGAGTATAAGTGAGGATTTAGATGCAGACCAGGTTACTGAAATGCACGAAGTTTTTTTGGCTTTCACTGTCAGCGGATACTCGATGAAACTGGAGACAGCGCATCCAGTGAGGGGAAACAGTGCACCGGCGGCGCGTTTCACGGTGTCGGGCGGACACTGCGCCCGTTCCGCCACTCTCGGCCGACCTTGGCCGCTGACAGATGTTTCGCTGCACTCGGCGGCGGAGAAAGCCGGCGCGCCGCTTTTCTGAGGCGATCCGGCGCGTCCTGAGGTTTGCCGGGCCGCTTGGTCGCCACCGGCCGTGGGGCCGTGGAGCAACGGCCCACGCTGCGCTCGCTCTTCCACTTTCGCTGTCGAAGCGGCGTGAAGCATGGAGCTCAGCCGACGTCTTCTAATTCCGCTGCGAGACGGGATCTCGGTCGCACCCGGGACTGTAACACAGCCTAGTTTTTGATCAAAATTTTGAGCGGGGCGAAAAATAAGACTCCGATAATTGCGGCACAGCTTACGGCGATCCTGGAAGGCCTTAAGGGGGGTAGGACGTCAAACGGGCCGACTTGGAGCAGCAGAGGCACCACAGGACATTTCCGCTGTCTATAACTTTACAAATAAATTCATAAAACTTTAACAGCATGACCAGGAAGGATTCAGGATTCATACTCATAGCATTGGAAGCTCAAAAACGTAACAAAACACAATTTTTTACATGTGCAATTTCATCATTTTCTCACTTACTACTGGCTGCATTTGTTGTTATAGGTGCACTGTTCTTCCTAAGTAAGAGAGATTCTTCGATGACTTTTGCACAGCATACAAACCATAGTTACAAGTGTATGAAACGCTAGAAGTTATTTAATTTATGAAAAAATGAATGAACTGTTACATTTTAAACTTCATGTTTAGAAAAAAAACTCAAGTTTTATAGTTAATTATCTCAAATTTTCCACAGTTTTTTAATAGATTTGAAAAATTCTAGAGTTTCATACACCTCTGACTACTGTTTGTATGCTATGAAAAATTCATCGAAGAAACTCTCTTACTTAGGAAGAAAAGTGTACCTATAGCAACAAACGCAGCCAGTAATAAGTTGAAAAATGATGAAATTTCACGTGCAAAAAAACGTATTTTGCTACGTTTTTGAACTTCCAATGCGATGATTGTGAGTCCTCAATCCTTCCTGGTCATGGTGACAAAGTTTTATGAATTTATTTCTAAAAGTATAGACAGTAGAAATTAAAATGTCCTGTGGTGACTCTCCTGCTCCAAGTCGGCCCGTTTGACGTCCTGCTGTGAGGTACCAGAGGAAAGCACAACTATCTCTTCTCTTTATACTCATCAAGTAATAAGTGCTATCGACAGGGGATGTCAAATTGATTCCATATTTTTACATTTCCAGAAGGCTTTCGACACCGTTCCTCACAAGCGTCTTCCAACCAAACTGTGTGCCTACGGAGTATCGCCTCAGCTGTGCGACTCGATTCGTGATTTCCTGTCAGAAAGGTCACAGTTCGTAGTAATTGAGAGAAAGTTATCGATTAAAACAAAAGTAATATCCGGCATTCCACAAGGAAGTGTTATAGATCCTCTATTGTTCCTGATCTATATTATCGACACCGTCTTAGATTGTTTGCAGATGATGCTCTCATTTACTGTCTTGTAAAGTCATCAGATGATCAAAACCACTTGAAAAATGATTTAGATAAGACATCTGTGTGGTACGAAAATTGGCAATTCACCGTGAATAAGGAAAAGTGTGAAGTTATTCACATGAGTACTAATAGAAATCAGCTAAATTTCGATTACGTGATAAGTCACACAAATCTGAAGGCTGTAAATTCAACTAAAAACTTAGGGATTACAATTACAAAAAACCTAAATTGGTTGTTTGTTTGTTGTTGTTTGTTTTGGGGAAGGAGACCAGACAGCGAGTTCATCGGTCTCATCGGATTAGGGAAGGATGGGGAAGGAAGTCGGCCGTGCCCTTTCAAAGGAACCATCCCGGCATTTGCCTGGAGCGATTTAGGTAAATCACTGAAAACCCAAATCAGGATGGCCGGACGCGGGATTGAACCGTCGTCCTCCCGAATGCGAGTCCAGTGTCTAACTGTAGTGGACTGACAAGGCAGCCAGTCTACAGTGACGGGTAGCCGAGAGGGCACACGTGCACACACGCCGACTGGCGCGAAATCTGGAACAGGATTCGTAATGAATGTGATAAAGAAAAGAACGTAGCTACTAGAACACTTAACTTTTATATCGTCCTTTGGTATACAGCATTCTTGATGATACAAGTGAGACTATCTTGAGATACATGCAATGGTACAAATGGCGCCTTGCTAGGTCGTAGCCATGGACTTAGCTGAAGGCTATTCTAACTGTGTCTCGGCAATTGAGAGAAAGGCTTCGTACGTGTAGTCGCTAGCTATGTCGTCCGTACAACTGGGGCGAGTGCTAGTACGTCTCTCGAGACCTGCCTTGTGGTGGCGCTCGGTCTGCGATCCTGACAGTGGCGACACGCGGGTCCGACATGTACTAATGGACCGCGGCCGATTTAAGCTACCACCTAGCAAGTGTGGTGTCTGGCGGTGACACCACATTCCTCCCCCGCAAATCGGCGAACGGTCGTGTGATAAGGCTTCCGCCCGCCGTGGGGAGGACCCCATGTTGACGTATGCGAAGGGGTGGGGAGCCTAACAACAGGCGAGGCCGTGCCACCCGCACCCTGCCATTCGGTCCGAGGGGAGCTAGGAAACGCCTGAAAACCTAGTCCAGGGTGCACGTCAACATGCGGTGTATGCGCCCGTAATAAGACAGGAGGGGCCGAAGGGTCGACCTCCATTGCGTCGGGGGATCCGACGCGCGATGACGACATCTGGGCCGGAGCGGGCAAGAGTTCCATGGCGGAGGACAGCTGGTCACGGGAAGCGATCGGTGGCGCGTGACCCAGGGAGGCGCTGGGCGGCTGCAGCGAAGCGTCCACTGCGGGCGGCGCCGGCGGGAGAACAGGCGGCGGCGGCGGCGGCATGTCGCCACTAGGCAATAGGGAAGGCAGCGTCGGTAACACCTGGGGATGAGGCGAGCCAGTAGATGGGTCCCCAGGGCGCCGACCGGACGGCACCGTCGCTGAAAGCAGACGGGGAGCGGCAGAACCCAGGCGACGACAGAGGCGCAGCTGATTGAGATGCCGACGCACCTCACCAGAGGCCCCCAAATCCAAATACATCGCGCGGCCGAGGCAGCGAAGAATGCGCCCTGCGAGCCAACGCCGTGAACCTCGATAGTTGCGATAGAAGACAATGTCGCCAGGAGCAAAAGCAGGAGTCTGCCGCTGCACAGGAACCTGATGCGGCGGATGCAGCAAAGACATCAAGGTTCGATGAGGACGACCGTGGAGCAACTCAGCCGGCGAGCGACCATCGCAGGGCTGAGAGCGATACGAAGACAAAAAGAGCAACAACGCGTCCTCCCGAGAATGCGACTCTTTCAACTTCAACATCTGTGACTTGAAAGTCCTGACCGATCGTTCAGCGGCACCGTTTGACTGAGGCGAAAACGGCGCGGATGTCAGATGTTGAATACCATTGGCCTTGCAGAATGACTGAAATTCTGCGGACATGAATTGTGGGCCATTGTCGGAAACAATAGTCTGTGGAAGACCTTCAACGCAAAAAATAGCAGATAACGCCTGGATGGTGGCAGAAGACGTCGTGGAAGACATCCGGACAACAAAAGGAAAATTACTGAAGGAATCCACCACAACCAACCAACGAGCATTTCAGAATGGACCAGCAAGATCGATATGTAAGCGTTGCCTAGGGGAAGTGGCATGCGGCCATGCAAAGAATTTCCGCGGCGGGGCGGATTGTTGTTCGGCACACGCCATGCAAGAAGAGCACATATTCGTAATCGCAGCATCGATTCCGAACCAAGTACAGTGCTGACGAGCAAGTTGTTTCGTGCGCACTATACCCCAATGTCCTTGGTGAAGGAGCCGTAAGACAGAGGACTGTAACGAACGTGGGACCACGACTCTGGACTGGTCATTATCAGAACGCAACAACAAAACACCACGTCGTACAAAAAGTCTCTCCTTGTGAGCAAAAAATCGGCGAACCAACGGATCCCCGATCCGTGACTTTGACAAAGGCCATTGTGTAGCAACAAAACGCAAAACAGTAGCAAGGACAGGGTCAGCAGCTGTGGCCGCAGCTACACGACGAAAATCAATCGGAAACGACGCAACTACGTTATCGGTTTCCGTATCAATGAACATGCAAGCAAGTTCGGAAGAATCGAATGCTTTATCCTCAGCAACAGGCAAACGGGACAACGCATCAGCGTTTCTGTGCTTAGCAGTGGACCGATACAAGATATCGTAGCGGTACTGCGAGAGGAAAATTGACCAGCGAATGAATTTCTGCGCTGTACGTGGAGATACAGGCGTGTTCGGATGAAAAAGCGATGTCAAAGGTTTGTGGTCCGTGATGATGGTAAAATGACGACCATACAAGAAATCGTGAAACTTCGTAACACCAAACACGAGAGCCAAAGCTTCTTTCTCTATTTGTGAATAATTCCGTTGCGCTGACGAGAGCAATTTGGACGCAAAGGCAATAGGGCGATCATGCGAACCATCGTTGTGCGCAAGCACAGCACCGATCCCGAAATCCGACGCATCTAGCATCAACAAAAGGGGTTTCTGGGGATCGAATGGCGTAAGGCAAGTATTTGAAAGCAACGCCGATTTCAACTGGCGAAAGGCGCGTTCGCATTCCGCCGTCCAGACGAACGGAACACCTTTATGGCGTAAGCGATGAAGCGGAGCTTAAATGGAAGAGGCATGGGGAACATATTTATGGTAGTAATTAATTTTTCCCAACGCACTCTGTAGCTGCTTCATATTCTGTGGCGAAGGCAAGTCCTGTATGGCACGGAGGTGCTCTGGACTCGGATGTATGCCTTGGGCATTGATTACATGTCCCAAATACGGTAAGTCACGAGCAAAAAACACACATTTGTCCTTCCGCAAGCGAAGACTATTTTGTCGCAAGACCTGAAAGAATGTTCGTAGATTTTCTAAATGTTCGTCTGCTGTCCTTCCGGAGATCACAATATCGTCCAGATAGTTCGCAGCAGTAGGGACCGACGCACAAACAGTTTGTAAATATTGCTGAAACAATGCAGGGGCGGATGCACACCCGAATGGCAGTCGTTTGAATCGGTACAATCCAAGATGCGTGTTAACCACCAATACGCGCTGGGATTCTTCGTCCACCGGTATTTGCAAGTACGCATCTGCTAGGTCCAACTTCGAAAAGTGTTGACCCGGGCACAGTTTATCAAAAAGATCTTCCGGGCGGGGCAAAGGAAAAGTTGCAGTCACAAGTTGTGGATTCACAGTTGCCTTGAAGTCCACACAAAGTCTGTTTTCCGGAAGGTTTTGGCAAAATTCCTAAGGGTGAGGCCCAGAGTGAAGCCTGCACACGTTCAATTACACCTTGAGATTCTAAATCGTGTAATGTTCTGGCGACCTCATCACGCAATGCGTGGGGAACATTGCGCGCTCTGAAAAATTTCGGTTGCGCGTCGACTTTCAGTTCCAAATGTGCTTCATAGTTCGTAGCGCAACCAAGGCCCGGTGCAAAAATGTCTGCAAATTCGTCACACAGACGCGAAACACTGTCTGATAGGCACAGTCTCGTCCACTGATAGGACCTGATTTACTATAGACATGTTAAACAACTGAAATAAATCTAAACCAAACAAGTTCACTGTCGAAGAAGAACGAAGAACATAAAAAGACACAAGTTTTGTTCGTCCCTTGTATGTGGCAAGAAGAGTGCACTGTCCTAACACAGGGATAGGCTGTCCTGAATAACTATTGAGCTGAACATTTGCGGCACGCAACGGAGGTGCGCCCAGTTGTTCGTACGTGGCGTGATTGAGCAATGAAACTGCAGCTCCGGTATCAAGCTGGAACGGTATCACTTGTCCGGCAAAGTCCAAATCTACAAAAAGTTTATTGTCCTGCTGACGACAAGAGTGACTGTTTTGTGCAACGTGAACAGACACTGGTACAGAATCACGTGCGACGTGACGGGAGTTGCGTCGACGGCGACGCACCCTTTTTGTGGGACGAACACAGTCACTGTTAGCGAGAGGAACACTGGGCAGAGTGGCACTAACTACATGAATGTCCATGGGCGAAGGTTTCCGAGCCTGAGTGTCCTTGGTTCGATTCCGGCGCGAAGCAAAGGGCCTGGAATGGTTGTGATTGTCTGATCTGAGCTTTGTCTGGCAAACACTTTGAACATGTCCTTTCTTATGACAGTAAAAGCAAATAGCTTGGCGTGACGGGCAATTCTCATGCGAATGTCTAGTTGCACACCGCGGGCATGATTTCACTGCATTTGCTTGCTTGCGCGGGACACGTGGCTGCGCGGACGTGCGCGAGGGCAGGTTAGCGTTCCGTGCAGTGGGCCCGGCGGGCCGGTTAATGTGACACACGGCTGGCGAAGTTGCAAACGATTCCTGAGCAAAGTCAAGTGTGTCTTGCCTATCCAATATGTCTATCACGTGTTGAAGGGAGGGATTAACTAATTTCAAAATCTGTTCCCTTATGCAAACATCAGAAACGTTCTGTGCTATTGCATCACATACCATTGTATCTGAATAAGGGAGTCCACAGTCACATTCAAATGCACAATCCCTAGTAAGTCCTTGCAAAGTTGCAACCCACTCCCGATTAGTCTGACCGGCCGTACGTTTTGTACGGATGAACGTATACCGTTTTGCAACTACATTAACTGTTTCTTTGAAATAGGCATCTAACGCCGACAAAATTTCTTCGTAGGACAGAGTTGCTAGGTCGCGTCGGGGAAACAATTTCACTATCACACGGTAGGTGGACACACCTACACACGAAAGCAAAAACGGCTGCCGCTCATTACCTTGAATTCTGTAGGCGGCGAGATGAAATCCAAATTGTCGGGACCATTCCGTCCATGATTCGTTGGCTGCATCAAAGCTACGAAACGGGGGTGCAACTGCATGTTGTGGCTGCGGTAGCGGTGAAGCGGCGGCGGCCGCATCGCTTTGCAGTGCACATTGACCCTGGACGAGCTGTCCAAGGGCATCCAATAAGGCCTGCGTCTGCTGATTCTGCAAGCGATAAAATTCGGACAGTACATCTGGAGAATGTGGCGAAGCCATGACACAAGCAAATTAGTGCAATACGAACGCTAAAGTCCCTTTTTTAGAATCGTCGCCAATGTAGTGGACTGACAAGGCAGCCAGTCCACAGTGACGGGTAGCCGAGAGGGCACACGTACACACACGCCGACTGGCGCGAAGTCTGGAACAGGATTCGTAATGAATGTGATAAAGAAAAGAACGTAGCTACTAGAACACTTAACTTTTATATCGTCCTTTGGTATACAGCATTCTTGATGATACAAGTGAGACTATCTTGAGATACATGCAATGGTACAAATGGCGCCTTGCTAGGTCGTAGCCATGGACTTAGCTGAAGGCTATTCTAACTGTGTCTCGGCAATTGAGAGAAAGGCTTCGTACGTGTAGTCGCTAGCTATGTCGTCCGTACAACTGGGGCGAGTGCTAGTACGTCTCTCGAGACCTGCCTTGTGGTGGCGCTCGGTCTGCGATCCTGACAGTGGCGACACGCGGGTCCGACATGTACTAATGGACCGCGGCCGATTTAAGCTACCACCTAGCAAGTGTGGTGTCTGGCGGTGACACCACACTAACCACTACCTAAATTGGAACGATCACATAGATAATATTGTTGGTAGAGCAAACCAAAGACTGCGATTCACTGGCAGAATACTTAGAAGGTGCAACAGGTCTACTGAACAGACTGCTTACACGACGCTTGTCCGCCCTATTCTGGAGTACTGCTGTACGGTGTGGGATCCGCATCAGGTGGGACTGACGGACGACATCGAAAAAGTATAAAGGGGGCAGCTCGTTTTGTATTATCGCGAAATAGGGGAGATAGCGTCACAGACATGATACGTGAATTGGAGTGGCAATCATTAAAACAAAGGCGTTTTTCGTTGCGACGGAATCTTCTCATAAAATTTCAATCACCAATTTTCTCCTCCGATTGCGAAATAATTATGTTGGCACCCAGCTACATAGGGAAAAATGATCATCACGATATAATAAGGAAAATCAAAGCTCGCACAGAAAAGTTTAAGTGCTCGTTTTTCCCGCGTGCCGTTCGAGAGCGAAACAGTAGAGAGACAGCTTGAAGGTGGTTCATTGAACCCTCTGCCAGGCACATTATTGTGAATAGCAGAGTAATCACGTAGATGTCGATGGTGATGTAGACTGTTATCTTTTCGAACTCTCAGTCTGTTCCTTAAATATTTTCAAATGGTTCAAATGGCTCTAAGTGCTATGGGACTTAACATCTGAGGTCATCAGTCCCCTAGAGTAGAGCTACTTAAACCTAACTAACCTAAGGACATCATACAATCCATGCCCGAGGCAGGATTCGAACCTCTGACCGTAGCAGCCGCGTGGTTCCGGACTGAAGCGCCTAGAACCGCTATGCCACAGCGGCCGGCTCTTGCTCAGTAAGCGGTAATCTCAGGTGTAGATGACTGTACGCACGTTCCAACGGAGGATTTGTTACCGATTTATAGGAACTTTATTTTCTCCGAGTGGGACAAAGACCGGCAGTCCGTCCAGACAACTCAAGGAAATTACGATATTGCAGTGGCTGTGTTGTTAAGAACAACGGTGCAATGTTCCTTCCGACATGCCTATGTGTCCGAAGGAACAGGCACTGCGGCGAAATGTATTCGCAGTTCCAACAGCGAACAACCATAAGCTATACAAGGGAATGACGACATTGAAAACCTGTGCCGGAATGTGCCTCTAAAGCAGATTTCCCGCTTTCCCCGAACGGTTGCCTTAACCGCTTTGGCTACCCGTGCACGACTCATGGCCATACCCACATTTCCATACATCGCCATTCCTGCGTCACAACCTGTAGTAATTCCCCATAGAGGGGAAGATATTTTAAATGAAAGTCGCTGCCTGGTATCGGCGAATAAATCCACGATGTCCAAAGAAACATTTCATCGTTCTCCTTAATATACCAGACACTGCAGCATTGTATTTTCAATTAAAATGTCCTCCACTGTACGGGAATTATATAATGAGTGTATAAGTGCAAGTCGTGACGCAGAAAGGACGACATATGGATTTTTGGGTCCGGCCGTGTTTAGTGCTCGGATAGCCGAAGTCGTTAAGGCGACCGCTTGCGTAAAGTGAAAAATCAGGGTTAGAGTCCCAGTCTGCCACAAATTCTCATTGTTGTCATTCCTTTGTACAGCTGATGGTTGTTAGTACTCGCGACTGTGAATACATTTCATGTAAAAGAAAATACTAGGTGCAAATAACTCCAGTGCTACCAATGAGGCTTTAGTACCATGGTCGTACATGCTAACGGAGCTTTGCGATTACCGTAGAATGGCAGAAGTTTAACCACATTTGCTAAGAACTTTGTGAGCAAGAAATACCAGTCCACAAGGTCTGCGTCAACCATAGACTTTGCAGTGTGCAAAAACTTTACTCCTAAAAGAGATGAACTAAATAACTTTGCGTGATTTCAACACGTTATTTCAAGTCGCTTTTGTCCTTGATTGGTGTTTGTTTTTGTCTGTTTGCTATGCCAGTTGTATGTCATTATGATTTACTTACGTAAATGGTTGTATGGGGAATACTCAAAGGTCGGTAAAGAATAAGGAAAGCCTTTCTACAAATTACACAATCGATTTTCTTCCGAGTAGGAAAAAGACAAATGGAGCATAAAATGATCAGTGTGAGATCCAGTTTAGCCACAAAAATGCTTGAAACTAATTAGCATGATTAAAAAAGGTTAATTAGTGGTCTGAGGGAACATTGTCCCATTTGGCGAACAGCTATTGACGCGTCAGAAAGTTTAACCTTTAAACGCCTAGCTATTTTGTGCATAAAATGTTACATTGGTGTGATATGTAACAGTAAAAAGGCTTTCTTCAAACCAAGTACTAAATTTAGGATATTTTGACAACAGAAGACGCTACGGAGGCAAATGAGGTGTCAAGCAGTTCATCTCTTCAAGGTGTAGCTACTTTGTTTAAAACGAAGTTTCGTTAGTGTGCTATTTGATTATTAAGATATCCTTTTCGTATCAAATATTACATTTATGACATTCCTCGAATAGCAGCCGCTAAGAAGGTAAATAAGATGTCAAAAAATTTTCTCTTTTCAAGGTCAAACTGTTGTAATGTTTAAATATCAAACGGGTTCACTTCAAATCAGTTAGTAAATTCTGGACAGTTCGAGAACAGAAGACGCTATGAAAGCAAATGAGGTGTAAGCACTAATACAAACAGAAATTTTGAATGAAAAGTGTGTCAAAGTTTTCGTGAAATTATTTGTGTAAGAGTGAGAGATAAAATAGGTTTGAGAAATATCTACGACCTTTGGATGACGCTTGAAATTGTATTGGTCTGCAGTAAACATGGTACGGCAAATGTTTCTCGAATCCACTTTAATTTCCTACTTTTACACAAATCATCTTACGAAACTTTAGACCGATTATTTTTTCAATTTTTATTAATGTTATCCGGAAGACAATGGCTGGAAGATAGCTATCATCTCTCAGTTATACGGATTGTCTAAATAGTGAAAAACCAAATTAAAATAACTTTACAGACAGTCAAAAATTTCGCAATGAAAGCACCGCAAGCAAAAAATAAGTAAGCCCGTAGCACACATCACGTGTGTAATGCCGCTACGTTCCTTGACAACCCCTCAGTTCCGGGAGGAAGAGCCCACAAGTTGCTTCAGGTATTTACTTTATTTTGTTTGCTGGATGATCTTTAAGCTCCGCTGACTAGATAGTTTCCATTAGTTACACAAGTAACAATGATAATTACAATACTGAAATCATATACAGTAGTTTAATAATTTTTTCATTAAGGTCAGCACCGCCAATAGACTGTTGTTTATTTACACTGTTACATTTACACTTACACTTACACTGTAAATAAATAACAGTCTAATGGCGGTACTGAGTTTAAAGAAATATACAGTAGTCCAATTTAATTACAGTTTCTGTACACAATGTTCTTTGATAGTACTAAAATAATTAAAATAATTGAAAGAATGACAGTTCTGTCTTTTTTTTTTTTTTTTTGCAGCCTATTACTACGTAATCTAAAAGACAGAAACTATACAGAAAAGCTGAACATACTTAAGTAAAAAGTGGAAGAGGAAAGAAAGAATCCATACACTTTATAAAACTGAATGTATGTACGCTCTAAGACAAAGAAAAGAACGATTCACACCGAAGTAATTATCCGAATGGGGCGGAAATCGGTGGATGAGATGTACATGTACAGATGAACAAATGATTACAATTTCAAAAAAAGAAAAATTAAATGATTTATTCACGAGAAAGAGATTCATTAGTTAATAACGCGTTGATCCACCTCTGGCCCTTATGTAGCCAGTTATTCGGCTTGGCATTGGTAGAGATGATGGCTACCCTCCTAACGGATATTGTGCCAAATTATGTCCAATTGGCGAGTTAAATAGTTCGTCAAAATCCCGACTGTTTGGAGGGCCCTGCCATAATGCTACAGATGTTCTCCATTGGGGACAGATACCACGGCCTTCCTGCACAAGATAGGTTTTGCCATGCATGAAGACAAGCAGCAGAAACTCTCGCTACATACGGGCAGACATCATCTTGCTGATTTGCAAGCCCACGATGGCTTGCCATGAAGAGAAACAGAAAGCAGCGAAGAATATCGTCTACTGGGCTGTAAGGGGGCCGCGATTGACAACCAAAGTCAATGAAGTGGCCCTCCAACCTATCACTGCTGGCTGTCAGGCAGTATGGCGGGTGACAGTCAGGTTGGTACTCTACCACTGCCCGGAGCGCCTCCAGGCAAGTCTTCGCTCATCACGGGTCTCAATTCGAAGCGGGACTCATCGCTGAAGACAACTGTGACCCAAGCTGTGGGATTCCAGGCCTAATGTGTCCACTGCGAGAAAGCTTGCTGGTGTACAGAGGTCAATCGTAGTCGGTGCAATTGGCGCTTTGAGCTCAGCCCTGTTTCTGTGAGGAGCCTTCTATTAACGGCACTTGTGCTAACTGAAGCACCAGTTCCACGTCGGATCGATGATGAAACTTCCTGGCAGATTAAAACTGTGTGCCGGACTGAGACTCGAACTCGGGACCTTTGTCTTTCGAGGGCAGGTGCTAGGAGTTTCTGTAAAGTTTGGAAGGTAGGAGACGAGGTATTGGCAGAAGTAAGGCTGAGAGGACGGGGCGTGAGTTGTGCTTGGGTAGCTCAGTTGGTAGAGTACTTGCCCGCGAAAGGAAAAGGTCCCGAGTTCGAGTCTCGGTCCGGCACACAGTTTTAATCTGCCAGGAAGTTTCATATCAGCGCACACTCCGCTGCAGAGTGAAAATCTCATTCCGAATTGATGATAATGATGAATCCGGGGCTTTGAGAAAGTACGATTGTCCGATTATTCCAACCGGCTTCTTTGAGCCCATCTGCACTTTCTCCCTCGAAAGCTGATATTTACGTATATTGTTTACACGCCTGTCTGTGATGCATAGTTACTGTCCATCTGAGTACAATGAATGAAATTAGCGAAGACTTTACGCCCTGATATCTACATATCTCCTGTTTACCACCATCGCCAGCTGTACGGTGAAATTGCGTTGCAGCGTTACACATTAGACATCGGCTACCAAAGTTTATAGTTCTACATTTTCTGTCGATACCTGCATGAACATCAATTTGTGACCAATTTTTGTAATTCCTTCGTAGTGCATTGCTGCTTTTTATTTTTCTTAGACGTATGGTGGACAGGGAGAGCGGGGAGGACTGATGGACAGAGAGATAGGGGGATAGCAAATGCAAGGACAGAGGGGCAGGAGAAGATAGAGAGTAAGTGGTGGGTGTAGGAGGATGAGGAGAGGGAGAAGGACAAAGAAAGGGGGAGAGGAGAAGAACATGAACGGAGAACAGGCCGGAGGTGAGAGGAAGGAGGAGACAGTGTAATAGAACTGGAATAAATAGGCTACATACCGAGGCAAGATTGGGAACTAGTGGAAAATAAAAAAAATAGAAAAGTCCACATCGCAGCAGTCGGGGGTTGTGGCTACAAAATAAACTTGGTGTCTAAACAATGTAAGGGTGTTTTGGGTAGCTCTGCATGGGAAAAGCTTTATTATGGAAGTCCAAGTGTGGCTGCAAGTACTGTTATTGTGAAATAAAGAGTTATGGAAGTGGATTCAGTGAAAAGTGCGTAAAGAAGTAATTCAGTGTGAGCAGTGCGGCCGATAACGTATTTGAGTATCCGCCGTTTGCATGTCGTACCGTACATCAGTCATCCAGGTCGTGTTCGGCCTACCAGAATGAAACTAACGTGAATCAGTAAAATAGAGTACCGCAATGCAGAGCAATCAAGTGCCAGTGCCCTGTAGCGAGCTTGCGAACATGCGTTCCGTCATCGCGTTTCCGCGTCATCAACCATCAGCCGTGTCGCGTCGATGATGCGCACGCTCGTCCAAGTGATAGTTGTGGACAGATAATCATCATCATTGCCTGTGTATTTATCACCGAAGGTTCGGTCAGAGTAAGACTGTGAAATACGTGTGGCAGCGTGAAGTACAATTGTGACAGGCATTAACATTGTCAATAATACTGTACAATAATAAGGGAATCATAATTATGACCTCTCATCAAATTACCAAGAATGTTAGTTGGCATCAACGCTTACGATTTAGTGTGTAAACAGTGCATCTTGCGATTTTCTTATCATCTCAGACGTAGGACAGTGTTGTGTTTAGTGTTGACTGGCTCCCCTAAACGCGCTTCCATACTTGTATACATAATTTCAGGCAAGCCAGCAGCAGTGTGGAGCAGAAATAATACGATCGCCGCGAGAATATCAGGTAGTGGCGAGAACAGGGCGCACAGTCAAAGCGAGAAACAGTTTAAGGGAACCCCACCAGTTGTACCCCTGTGCGTGTTACAAAACTACCGCCAGTTGCCTACATATATTACTGTTACCACTTCTATGCGGTATTGTAGATGTGGCTCAGGCTCTGGAGATGTAGAAACTTTATTCCCGATACACGACTGTTGCTAGTACTCGGTGTGGAACATGATGCTGCATTGTGAAATTATAGGAGTGGAGGGGCATGAAAAGGGAAGCTGTGGTTGAGAACGGAGTGAGACAGTGTTGTAGCCTATCCTCGACGATATTCAATCTGCACACTGAGCAAGCAGTAAAGGAAACAAAAGAAAAATTTGGAGTAAGAATTGCCGGCTGCTGTGGCAGAGCGGTTCTAGGCGTTTCAGTCCGGAGCCACGCGGCTACTACGGTCGCAGGTTCGAATCCTGCCTCGGGCATGGATGAGTGTGATGTCCTTAGGTTGGTTAGGTTTAAGTAGTTCTAAGTTCTAGGAGACTCATGACGTCAGATGTTAAGTCTCGTAGTGCTTAGAGCCACTTGAACTATTTGAGTAAGAATTAAAGTTCAGGGACAAGAAACAAAGAGTTTGAAGTTTGCCGATGACACTGTAATTCTTCCAGAGACTGCAAAGGACTTCGAAGAGCAGTTGAACGGAATGGACAGTGTCTTGAAAGGACGATATATGATGAACATCAACAAAAACAAAACGAGGATAGTGGAATGTAGTCAAATGAAATCAGGTGATGCTGCGGGAAGCAGGTTATAAAACGAGACGCCTAAAGTAGTAGATGAGTTTTGCTATTTGGGCTGGGGGGGGGGGGGGGCAAAATAAATTATGACGGCCAAAGTAGAGAAGATGCAATATGGAGACAGGCAATGGCCAGAAAAGCATTTCTGAAGAAGAGAAGTGTGTTAACATCGAGTATAGACCAAGTGTCAGGAAGTCTTTTTTGAAAGTATTTGTATGGAGTGTAGCTTTGCATGGAAGTGAAACGTGGACGATAAACAGTCAATAAGAGAACAGAAGCTTTTGAAATGTGGTGCTACAAAAGGATGCTGAAGATTAGATGGGTAGATGACGTACCTGTGAGGAGGTACTGAATTGACTTGTGGAGAAGAGGATTTTGTGGTACAACTTGACTAGAAGAAGGGATCAGTTCGTAGGACACGTTGTGAGGCATCAAGGGATCACCAATTTTCTATTGGAGGGCAGCGTGGAGGGTAAAAATCGCAGAGGAAGACCAAGGGATGAATACAGTGAGCATATTCGGAAGTATGTAGGTTGCAGTAATTACTCGGAGTTGAAAAGGCTTGCACAGGATAGAGGAGCATGGAGAGCTGCCTCAAACCAATCTTGGAATTGAAGACCACAACAACAATTCAATTTTCTAGAGAAAATATCTTATAGCTATTATTATTAAAGTATTCCACAAATCCGTAGTTAACTCTACCTAACTGCTTGACCTATTTCAAATATGGTAACTTAAGCACTATTTCTTGTTTTGACGTGTAGGTGTGCGAATGTTTTCGACTGTGTGGACACCAGACGGACACACACACACACACACACACACACACACACATATATATATATATATATATATATATATATATATATATATATATATATATACGAAGTGTCGTCATTAATCACTCAGTTTTTACAATCTTAAGCTTCCACTTCAGTCGCATTGAGTGTGGGTCCACACACACTGTTTAGCGGGGATGCTGATTGCTTCGTTCCACCCGCTATTCGACATTCTCCCAAACGTTTCCTATTTGATTAATATCGTCTGCTTTTGAAAGCCAGTCGTGATACAATAGATTGGATCTAGTTCGCATCGGAGTGTTCACTCGGGAACTCGCTTGCATTCGCCGGCATCAGGAATCCCCGTCGGGTTTGAAACCGACTGTCACTGAGCAGGCCTGACACACGCCTCCGGCACAGTGTCTCAGGGTCTTTTTACGACCAGCGTTCTTAAGACGAGTTACGTGGCAGTGAGAGTTACTACATTCCTTGTAGACACGAAGAACAGTTCTTGTTGATACACCAACAAACACTAACAAATGGGGCAAATTCATACACTGTATGCTCCAGGTGACGTCAAAATACCATATCGCATCTCTCACCGTCGGCAACATTCGTTGTGGAGATAATACCAAAGCACGTCACTGGTCGCAGGGCGAGCTAAAGTTCGAGAGTTAGATTAAATCGTTATTGTGATAACTTATATAATTTTAGTGGTTCTGTTTGCATATGACTTACACTCTCATCGCTAACGGCTATTTTTATCATTAAAATCCACAATATATCAAATCGCTAAAATACTTCATAGAGATAGTACCGACACAAGCTACAAGCTACAAGCTAGATCGTGTGGCGATCGGAATTCCGAGATTTCTCGAACTGGGATGTCAGTTGCTCTAAAAGTTAGAGTGATATATAAGAACAGCACAAGTAAATATGTACGCGTCAGAAACGGCGCTGTCCGCAAGAACAGTATCAGTCACAGATAGAACTTGAGGCACTGGCGGTATTTTTTCCTGCAAAAAATTAATATTTCAGCCGAATTATCGGTTCAAGAAACTATACGATCCCAGAGGCACGGCTGAGAGGCTACGGAATACTCGATACGCATGCAGAACTTAAAGAAATACAGGACAGAGGCTAGTTTGTCTCCTGGTAAAGCGTCACGGGAATGATGAAAACTTTGCACTAGTGCACGCTTGAAGACAGACAAGTATCCCGTGGACACCTATTTACAGAGTTTATAGAACCAACACTAAGTTGGAAATCCGGGCCCCGTGTACCATTCCTGCAGGAGAGACTAGACTAGACAAGACTAAACTAATTACAATGCGCACAGATAGTTTTCAGTAATCATTCTTCCCGTTCTCCATACACGGATGAAAAGGGCATTAACCATAACATGTGTTACAACGAGAAGTAGTCTGTGGCATATACGCCACAACCGTTTGCAGAGTTTAGAAGTAGTAGTAGTAGTAGTAGTAGTAGTAGTTGTTGTTGTTGTTGTCTTCAGTCCAAAGACTGGTTTGATGCAGCTCTCCATGCTACTTTATCCTGTGGAAGCTTTTTCATCTCCGTGTAACCACCACAACCTACATTCTTCTGAATCTGCTTATTGTATTCATCTCTTGGTCTCCCTCTACTATCTTTACACCCCGCACTTCCCTCCAGTACTAAACTGGTGACCCCTTCATGTCTCAGGATATGTCCTCCAACCGATCCCTTCTTCCAGTCACGTTGTTCCACTTTCTTTTTTCCTCCCCAATACTGTTACGTACCTCCTCATTAGTTACGTGATCTATCCATCAAACCTTCAACATTCTTCTACAGCATCACATTTCAAAATGTTCTATTCTCTTCCTGTCTAAATTGTTTATCGTCCCTGTTTCACTTCCGTACACGGGTACACTCCATACAAATACTTTCAGAAAAGACTTCCTGACACTTAAATCTTTACTCACTGTTAACACGTAAAGATAGGTATAAAGAACACATTAGAAGAATAGAAAGCAGCACTTCAACATTTAGCAAGCACCTCAGAGACACTGATCACCAAGTAAAAGAAATCAATCAAGCTTTAAAGATTCTACACACAGTACCGAAAAGTAAGAAAATGGATATACTGGAAGAAACTGAAATATACTGTGAAGTAATAAGAGCCCACACAAGTTACTGAGTGACAAAGTAGAATTAAAAAAATTAGGTAACTTCAGATCAACGTTGGTATAAGTGTAATTCATCATTTTTATTCTAGACTACGCATAATGCATTTACTACATTTACTACGGTTGTTAACCTCATACTATAAGAGGATTATCATTCCTTCTGCAAACTTTTGTAAATGATATTGCAAATGGTTCAAATAGCTCTGAGCACTATGGGACTTAACATCTTCGAACCTGCGACCGTAGCAGTCGCGCGGTAATGATATTGCAGTATAGATATATAATGGATAGTATTATGCACATTGTGTGCGTGATTTTCTCCTTCACACTTTCCCCTCTCTTTTTGTCTTCACTTACCTAATCAGACTATCCCGCCCTATGTCCCCTTCCACTTCATCATTACCCTGCCACCCCTTATCTACTTTACTTAAAAAGTTAAGATTCTTCATTATACCTTAATTTTGCTGAAATAATGGAACAACTGGGGCTATGTTGTAAGTTACTATATGTACAATGGAAAACTGTCCTGTATTTCTATGTTTTTAATGTTCGGTAAAGTTACTACAGTTAAGTGTGTATGTATAGGTGACACTGCAAACAATGTGAACATCGTCTGACCCCTCTTCCTCCCCACCCCCCTTACTTCACCTACTTAATCTGATTACCTCATCTTTCCTCCCTGTCAGATCAATAACTCACCATCACCTATCCATTTAATACCTCTGATTTATTTCTGTTATACCTAATGTGCACCATTTCCTGACTGACTATACCCCAGCCCCACTCCCTACCGATACGCCGCTTTATTCCCCATTTTGTACGATTGTTAACATGGTCTTTTATAACTATGATTGATGCTTTTATGTAAAGGTTTTAAATTCCAACGATATCTGTACCCATCTATGTTATATAACTGACCAATTTTAAACGTGGCTACAATTCATAACAACGTGTAACTGCTTATTTTATAATTCACTGTGGTGTCACCGCCAGACACCACACTTGCTAAGTGGTAGCCTTTAAATCGGCCGCGGTCCATTAGTATACGTCGGACCCGCGTGTCGCCACTGTCAGTGATTGCAGACCGAGCGCCACCACACGACAGGTCTAGAGAGACTTACTAGCACTCGCCCCAGTTGTACAGCCGACTTTGCTAGCGATGCTACACTGACAAATACGCTCTCATTTGCCGAGACGATAGTTAGCATAGCCTTCAGCTACGTCATTTGCTACGACCTAGCAAGGCGCCATTACCAGTTATATTGAGCTTATTATTTAAGTATTACATCATCTACGTACTTTATTTGCAATTCTCAAGACATTGTCCTGTTCCAGACCTCACGCCAGTCTGCGTGTAATTAAACGCGTGCATTTCGGCCTCCTCTAGCAACACGGTGTTGGCACTTATGCCAACACTTCATTCACCATGTATCAAATATTTCACTCTTGCAGGATTGTACTTTTATGTATCTTTAATTACGTTGGTGTTAGTCGCGTATTTACATGGACACTGGTAAGTTGCCTCTTCACGCTATATTGTGTAAACAATGGCGTTCTCTGCCCACTTCAAAGGTAATGTAACCAGCTTGTATAATAAAAAGTCACACTGCCCGTTCCCATGACGTACCACAATTCACATGGTGCAAACTGGGATGCCTTTATGATGATCTTTGACGATCGATTCACTTATGTTTACGTCAGTGGCTGCTTAGATACAGTGTAACAAAGTTTAAAACCTGTGATTCGCCCATCTGTTTTTCCACCACCACATCGACTGAGTCATGCTAATCGCCAATAAATCAGCATACTACACAAATGTTCTCGCATTTATTCCGACAAAATTGGTTTATATAACCGAAGATACGTGTTTTGATGGTAGCTTGGGTTCTACTCAAGTCTAATGATTTGTAATACGTAAGTAATCATGCAGCTGATACATTGTTTTAAGTGTTTGCTCTGCTATTTTTCTGATCTAGATTGTGAAAGAGAACTTGTGCAATCAAATGGCGGTGATATCTTTCAGAAAGATTTATATGATTGTGGCTCCATACAAATGTAAAATTATTAGTGAATAATTTCACGGCGATTTTGGCATATATGGAGTCTATTCTGTTTTTGATAATATTTGTATTGTGTTCCCTCGTGGTACTATGGAGAACATGTGTAACTTTGTTAGTTATTTTTCAGGCTTATTTGTTGAATAATAACAGGAAATCAATTCAAATTTTTCCTTAATTATTTCATTCTAAATTCATTTACAAAATTTTACGATTTTCATGCTCATTGTCCACGTTCTCACTTATAGTTGACTGTGTTCGTAGTTAATGCGGGCACACTCCACTGAATATGTTCTGCCTTCAGCGGAGCTGATATCACGATAAACTGCCATTGGCAGTCAAAGCCTTTCTTTCTGTGCATGTTCACAAAGCTAACACAAGGTACAGTCGCATTGTAGAGAACATCGAAACACGTTTTACGATCCTAAATATGTTGAGAGTCGCTTTCGTCATTCACGCATCTTATGAATAGGTGTTAGGCCACACAAAGTGCAGTGTACATCTGCAAACCAGTGTGTTTTCTCCATAACTGGAAACACAATTAATCTTTCAGATTGTGTCGGAGCGATTGGAACGTCTTGATCATAAGTTTGCATCACTTAAATATGTAATAAAGACCCCTTTGTATTTTGCGTTGTGTTCAATCATGGCGCAAAATTTTGTACAACAAGGTGGATATTTTCAGGGCGTTAATACCGAGGGCATACCAGTTGTGTTCTCAGGGTAACGTCAAACAGGTAGCAAGCGGCTTTCGGTGTATAACCGGCTTTCGGGCCCTGGCCTCGCTTTGCACCAGAAGTGCGCGACCCAATGAGTTTCTCGAGTTGTCCATATCGCCCAACACATTCTCACCAGCATACGAGGGGCGTTCAATAGGTATTTCACCACATATTTTTCTAAAAGCAGTGTGGCATTATTCAGGATTCCAATACATATAAACTCCTGGAAATTGAAATAAGAACACCGTGAATTCATTGTCCCAGGAAGGGGAAACTTTATTGACACATTCCTGGGGTCAGATACATCACATGATCACACTGACAGAACCACAGGCACATAGACACAGGCAACAGAGCATGCACAATGTCGGCACTAGTACAGTGTATATCCACCTTTCGCAGCAATGCAGGCTGCTATTCTCCCATGGAGACGATCGTAGAGATGCTGGATGTAGTCCTGTGAAACGGCATGCCATGCCATTTCCACCTGGCGCCTCAGTTGGACCAGCGTTCGTGCTGGACGTGCAGACCGCGTGAGACGACGCTTCATCCAGTCCCAAACATGCTCAATGGGGGACAGATCCGGAGATCTTGCTGGCCAGGGTAGTTGACTTACACCTTCTAGAGCACGTTGGGTGGCACGGGATACATGCGGACGTGCATTGTCCTGTTGGAACAGCAAGTTCCCTTGCCGGTCTAGGAATGGTAGAACGATGGGTTCGATGACGGTTTGGATGTACCGTGCACTATTCAGTGTCCCCTCGACGATCACCAGTGGAGTACAGCCAGTGTAGGAGATCGCTCCCCACACCATGATGCCGGGTGTTGGCCCTGTGTGCCTCGGTCGTATGCAGTCCTGATTGTGGCGCTCACCTGCACGGCGCCAAACACGCATACGACCATCATTGGCACCAAGGCAGAAGCGACTGTCATCGCTGAAGACGACACGTCTCCATTCGTCCCTCCATTCACGCCTGTCGCGACACCACTGGAGGCGGGCTGCACGATGTTGGGGCGTGAGCGGAAGACGGCCTAACGGTGTGCGGGACCGTAGCCCAGCTTCATGGAGACGGTTGCGAATGGTCCTCGCCGATACCCCAGGAGCAACAGTGTCCCTAATTTGCTGGGAAGTGGCGGTGCGGTCCCCTACGGCACTGCGTAGGATCCTACGGTCTTGGCGTGCATCCGTGCGTCGCTGCGGTCCGGTCCCAGGTCGACGGGCACGTGCACCTTCCGCCGACCACTGGCGACAACATCGATGTACTGTGGAGACCTCACGCCCCACGTGTTGAGCAATTCGGCGGTACGTCCACCCGGCCTCCCGCATGCCCACTATACGCCCTCGCTCAAAGTCCGTCAACTGCACATACGGTTCACGTCCACGCTGTCGCGGCATGCTACCAGTGTTAAAGACTGCGATGGAGCTCCGTATGCCACGGCAAACTGGCTGACACTGACGGCGGCGGTGCACAAATGCTGCGCAGCTAGCGCCATTCGACGGCCAACACCGCGGTTCCTGGTGTGTCCGCTGTGCCGTGCGTGTGATCATTGCTTGTACAGCCCTCTCGCAGTGTCCGGAGCAAGTATGGTGGGTCTGACACACCGGTGTCAATGTGTCCTTTTTTCCATTTCCAGGAGTGTATTATTTCTCGCTATTTTGGCTACAAAAGCCTACTTTTCAACACAATCTTAATTCAGTGCGACAGCCTTACGCCACCTTAATGAGACCTGCTGTATGTCCGCCCTGTACCGCTTTACTGATCGACGTCGGAGCCATTGTCTTGCTGCACCAGTGACCTCCTCCTCATCCACGTTAAGTGCATCCTTCATTGGACCAGACAGAAGTCGGAATGTGCAAGATACAGGCTGCAGGATGGGTGAGCAGGAACTGTCTGATGAAGCTTTACGAGTTCCTCTGTCGTGCGCAGACCTGTGTGAGGTTTGCGTTGTCACGGTGAAGGAGACGTTCGTTCGTATTTTTATGGCAACGAACGCGCTGAAGTCATTTCTTCAGTTTCCTAACAACAGCACAGTACTCTGCCACACTGTTCGTTGCACTATGAGGGAGGATATCAAACAGAACAACGCCTTCAGAATCGGAGAAGACAGTCGCCGCGACATTACTGGCTGAGAATGCTGCTTTAAACTTTTTTTGTGGAAGAGGAGTGATGTAGCGCCACTCCATGGATTGCCATTGTGTTTCCGGTTCGAAGTGATGAACCCTTGTTTTATGGCCTGTGACGATGTTCGACAAAAAAGAGCCACATCAACTTGGTAATTCCGTACAGACGGTTCTTCGATGCTCTTTACGGTCTTGTGTCAGGCGGTGAAGAACCCAGCGGGCACACACTCCAACTGGTGGTCGAGACCAACAGAAATGACCAGTGGAGCAACGAGGTGTTTGATCGTGATCCGTCGATCACCTCACATGAGAGGTGATACATGAGAGGTGTTCAGCTGTGTGTGACCCGTCAGCACACAGAGACGATTGAGCGACCTTGTTGCGAAGATGACAGACGCCTCGCCCAACGACGCATCGTGCTTTTGTTTATTACCCTGTCTCCGTAGACAGTCTGCAGGCGCTAATGAATATCTGCGATGCTCTGATTTTCCACCAAACGAAACTCAATGACAGCCTTCTGCTTGCGACACACCTGCGTTATAGAAACCACTTGAAGGCTACGTACAGCGGCACCAACAATAGGAACTTCAGGAAACTGTAAGAGTTGAAGCGGGCATATTCCACAATGTCCCATTATAAATTCCACATTTTTCAACCGACATTGGTCGAGAGAAAAAATGTGTTTAATTACTTATTGAATGCCCTCGTATTATCTGCGTGCGAACAGTTTCAAATATCGATGCAAACTCGCGATCTGCCTTTCTCTTGGACGGTTGCGTTGGTACAAGAATTACATGTTAGAGAACAGTGTCTAGTCGGATCATAGTACCGAGCATAACTGCAGAGGATCTGGTGCTTTGTATTCCTTCACACCTCCGTGACCAGCCGGCCGGTGTGGCCGAGCAGTTCGAGGCGCGTGGAAGCGCGCGACGGCTACGATCGCACGTTTGAATCCTGCTTCGGGCATGGATGTTAGTGATGTCCTTAGGTTAGTTAATGAAACGTTCTAATGCGATTCTGTCTGTTTTAATTATTCGGGAGTTGACCGTCTGGTTTTAAACTTCCTTTGCTTTTTGCGTTTAATTTGATTGGGAAACCGTTGAGATGGAACTTAACTATACATGGATGGACATGAGAAATGAAAGGTTGCAATAAATTTTTCATCTGTGATTGTTACTTTACGTATGAAATATTCTGTTGCAGATTAATAAAAATGAATTTCTTTGAACATTCCAAAATAATGATTCAAGTTTTACTTTTATTCATGTAGTAGAGCTGTTTGTGCAAGAATGAAAATATTATTGTCCATCGAACTTAGCAAAAATTTTCACGTTGCAGTGGAATTTTGTTTAATTGGATATACCCCGGCTGGCCTTGAAGCATAAGACTATCTTTACTATATGAATTTTTTTTTTATATTGCTAAGCTCTCATGAAAATTGTCCACTTTTAAATACACTTTACGATATGTTCAGAATTTATCACTTTTTGAATGAAAATTTACAAAATCTGCAGCTTGTATACACCTGTGAATGCACAAGATGAAATCTACTATCTCTTTTTATTCTGCGTCTGGAATGCTGTGAAAAGAAACACTTTATTTTCCTTCACCTCTACCTGTACCCTTTTTAGGACGTGGTCGTAATTGCGATCGTATATTTAAATCTGCCGCTGCTGCAGACTGCTCGCTCGCGGCGAAGCTCCGCACCGCCAGCGATATCCAATAAAATGCTGAAATTTCTTAAATAAAATGGGTAATGTCCGGTGCGAACTCTGCAGTAATTGTGGCAAACAGATTTTACTAGATAAATATATTTTAACAGAAACAATTAAAATCTGTACACACCTTTTACGAGACCAGCTACAAATGGCGTCGATCATCGACTTATGACAAATGAAAACTACCTAAGAGACTAATGCAACGTCACGGGTTCCTCTCCCATTCAGTCCGTGCAGAAGACAAGCGATTCTATTACAATATATTGCCTATTTATATCTTAACTAATTCTTGTGCAGTCTTTGTCATTTTTAATTACATATCGTTTCTTCCGTGGCGGTTATCACATCCTCCGCCACAGATAGTATTTCACACTCTTTGAATAATCATTTATAACAGCAAAATTCATAATTATCTTTTTCCTCACAAAATTAAGTGTCGTTCTGAAATTCAATTAACGGAAATACATATAAATTATTAGTTACAGTGAGCATTATACATCGAAATGTTCTTTTAACTTTCACTTTGGATGCGTGCTGCCAGAGAACTTAGGTTTAAGTAGTCCTAAGTTCTAGGGGACTGATGACCTCAGAAGTCCCATAGTGCTCAGAGCCATTTGAACCTCCGTGACCGAGAGTAAGAGCGGCAGCGAAGTCAGCAAGCACACTGTACAGAGAACTCTCTGATCTGGTTGCAACGCAGACACTGTGCGAATCCCGTACAACGGCACGACTCCTCCAAGACCCGAGGCTCCCAGCCGCGCCGCCGTGCCGCCCCCCTTGCATGTTGATGAGCTTTCCTCGGCCCAGGTCATTAAGCGACGCTGACGCCCGTCAGCGCTGACGCCTAAAGGTCGGCTGCCCCTGCTGATGCTGCCGATGCTGGACGGAGAAACCCGCACCACACGCGATATTTCGGTGGCACGGTCCAGCTGTGGCAGCTGCAGGAACACTTTCTCTCTCAGCGTCAGTCGCTGTAAAGCTCACAACATGACAGCTGTCACGTAAAAATATTACATGGTGCGCGAATGGTCGTTAAATTGAGGTTTCCGCTGAAGGTAATTGGCCCATAAAGTTGAGGGAATCTTTCTTTCTTAATGACCTTTCACTCTTCTATTCAACTTGAATGTCTTCCTAACATTCTCGATAATTCTTTTATCTGAGTCAATAACAGCCATCAATGTTGAATGTTTTCGTACTATTCTCGATAATTCTTTTATCTGAGCCAATAACAGCACTCAGTGTAGTTCTATTTTATATGCCTTTTCTAATTATAATCTTTATCGTTATCTCTTTCTTAGTTTCTTTTACTGTTTCTGTATTTAAAAAAAAACCACTTACTTGCGCTAACGTTTACGATAAATCAAAGTGGCTAATTCACGATCACGTTTCTTCGCTAAGCAATTGATACTACTCAGCATTGTCAAAAGTAAAATTATGTATTTGAGATGTACTAAAATATCCGAATATATAGACGAAGTGCTGTCCACGTCAGCCGTCCGCCAAAGTCTTCTGGACACAATGAAAATAGAACATTGGGCCTGATTCCTCTCTGTTCCTTCCAAACTCCACAAAGGCCACCCACACTAGGAAGACAGTAAAGTACATACATGACAAAAACCAGACCCTGAACGTCAACATAAACAAAAAACAACAAAAATAAACAATGTTGTTGATAAACCCTCCACAATTCACGCAAAAAAGCTGCACTCATTCGTACACAGAGCACACGAATTCCAACTTAGTGCCGCGACTATGAGACGGAAATAAAAACAGACAAATACATTACACATAGCAGTGGATGCCTACACTTTCACACCACATTACGAAAAGCAAAAGCAAACCTACACTCATCCATCAGCCACAACAACATACGAAAACATAAGTAAATAACTGTACCATACTCGCGAATCATTTCAGACAAACTAGCCAAACTGTTTAAAAGAAAAAAACAGACATACAGTTCTTTATTCCCACCACCAAGAACATAAGAAAGAAATTTCGCATTAAGCTGAGAAACTGAGCCAATCAGGAATTTATAAAGTAACATACAGTCATTGCAACAAATACGAGTGATAGACTCGCCCAACGGACAATAATTTTAAAACCCATTTTAAAGAACACGCTGACTGTTTCAGACTTAATAAAGACAACAAGGCAGCCATAATGAAACATACAGCCGAAACAGTGCACAATGTTGCAACAAACAACAATCTTAAAGTACTGCATGCTTTAGATGAGAGCCCTGAAAATGGACGTCATGGGGGGAATGGAAATATTCATCCGTGGCCAAAAGTGGAAAAACATTATCCTAAACGTAAATAAAGAATTCAGTAATGACTTCACTCTCTTCAGTTCAGTTCACATAGAAAATAAAACAAGAATATATATGACTCTGTGTTCCGGAAATATCTTTTCATTTGTTTATTTTAATTTTTTTTTTCAGCCATCAGTCGTCTGATTGGTTTGATGCTGCCCGCCACGAATTCCCCTCCTCTGCCAACCTCTTCATGTCAGAGTAGCAATTGCAACCTATGTCCTCAATTATTTGCTGGATGTATTCAAATCTCTGTCTTCCTCTACAGTTTTTACCCTCTACAGCTCTCTCTACTACAATGGAAGATATTCCCTGGTGTTTTAACAAATGTTCTATCATCCTGTCCCTTCTTCTTGTCAGTGTTTTCCATATATTTCCTTGCTGATTCTGCGGGGAACCTTCTCATTCTTTATCTTACCAGTCCAATTAATTTTCAACATTCTTCTGGAGCACAACGTCTAAAATGCTTCGATTCTCTTCTGTTCCGATTTTTCCATAATTCGTGTTTCACTACCATACAATATTGTGCAGCAAACGTACATTATTAGAAATTTTTTCCTCAAATTAAGGCCCACGTTTGATACTAGTAGACTTATCTTTGCCAGGAATGCCCTTTTTAAGAGCGCTAGTCTGCTTTTTATAACCTCCTTGCTCCTTCCATCAAGAGTTACTTTGATTCCTAGATGTCAGAATTCCGTAACTTCATGTACTTCCAATCCCAAATTCTGGTGTTTGCTAGCTGTTCTCATTTCTGCTGCTTCTCACTACTTCTGACTTTCTTCGATTTCCTCTCAATCCATATTCTGTACTCTTCATACCAATCAACAGGTCCTGTAATTCTACTTCACTTTCAATGTTATATTGTGATTTTTAATATAAAATTGTCACATTCTCGCTTAGTGTAATGTACTTCGTCGACCAACATCAGAGATGCGACAACTAGATATGCAGAAGAAACGAAAGAAACTTTGTTTGACTGCGATATCGTGCTTTAAGTGTCCTTTGTTAATTTGTGAATAATCGTTAACAAGTAGCAACGAGCCGCTGAAATGGAGGTAAGTATTTCACGTGAACAAAGTGAGTGATTATTTAATTAATTTTTATGTGAAAGTCAAAATCCATCATTTTCTAGATCTTGTTCTGGTGTTACGTATGAGTCAAATTCTACGTCTATAAAGCAACATAGTAAATATTCCCTCTTAACAGATTATCATCCCTTTCTTCACAATGTGACCATAACACATGCCAAGATTCTACTTTAATATCTACGTGTACTCGTGTTAAATGTTTTTGTGTTGCATTTTTAGCCTGAAGATGAGGTATATACCTCGAAACACGTTGCTTCATTAAATTGTCTGAATGTCAACAAATACTGTGACTAGAAGCGGTCTCTGGAAAAAAATTTCATAGAAGTAACAAGACGCGTGAAATACCGCATTTTGTCACAGCTTCGGTAATTCTAATGAAAGAAATTTCTTCCTCATACATTTGTGACATTTTCAGTTATCGGAAGATTTGTGGTATTATGAACACTAAATATACTTTCAACTGCCAAATTCGCTAAAATATTTTATTCATATACATTACCGGTTTCTGCAATTCTTTGTTGCCATCTTCGGATCTGTGTTGTCAAGTGGTGATGAATGGCAACACCGGTAATCGGCGCCGTAATATGTGTGCACATTGCTGTTATTTTAAAACGGACATGCTGACTTCTATTATACCTTACGATACCAATATGGGCATACATTGTATAGCACCATTTACTGTACTGAAGGAGAAGAATGTATAATCATGTAAACATAGAAACCGGTAATCTATATGAATAAATGATTTTAGCGATCCTTGCAGTTGAAAATTCATTCAGTGCTCAAAACGCTTCCTCAGTGCCAGAGTGTACCTTATGCTGGGTCCTCAGCACAAAACAATAAGCACACAGCGGTGACAGACTAGAGAGTCACAGGAGGGCGTGACCGGCAACCTTTTCAAGCATTCAAGCCAGGCGCCACCAACTGCTTGTCGCGTCATGAGCAAATCCGCTTTGGGCGAACGTGCTCCGCAAAGCCGCTGATTCACTAACAACTCTTGGTTTGCACCTACTCGTCTAGTGTGCTGCGTTGTCTAATGGCCCTTTTAGCGTCACGCCATATCGTCCTCAACATATGGTCAGAGACAAACCTAACTTTCTTTGCCTCATTATCATATGGCAAGGGAGTCATAGAATTTGTCCGGCGATGATGATGGAAACGTGAAATTTTGGTAAACTTTGCTTTGTTAGTTGCGAAGAAGCTAATAACAGGAATTAGCTACCATGCTGCTGCGCCGTTCGAACGAATCCGATCGCTGTCGAGACGTTGCATTCTGTCGAGTGCTTTCCGTTCGAATGTTGGCAACCATAGTTGGCAGGACGTATTCGTGAGTGATATAGGCCTGCAGATAGCATTTTTCCGGCATCCAGGTTCAGTGGTAATGTGGTTTCACTACATCAGTTTCCTCCCAAGCACCTGAATCTTTCGAGAAGCCTGACACATTTCTTGACTCGTCATGCACAGCCTACTGACATCGAATTGGTCGGCAATGAACCTCTCAACGTGCCTGTGGTGATGAAGACACTCCAGTGCACACTGTCTGGGGATGTTCACTGTATGCCAATGTTGCTGATAACAAGCCGCCGACTTGATGAAGAACAAGATAAACGTACATGGAAAACAAAGAGAATCGAACAAGAAACAATGATAACTGGTCCACTCCCTAGAAAGAGAGTGATATTTGGAGAAACTGAGATGAATTTTGGGAATCGAGAGTCGCGGAAGAGAGTAGTTGGTAATGAGGAGTCGCGTAATATGAGCACATAGAGCAGGGACAGCGCGACAAAACTTCTTGCCTTAACACCGATGGAATAACAATGCCGGTTGCTTGTGGTTAAATTAGCATATTGGCATATTGTTGAACAGCCGAAGTTCGTGAGAGCATTCTACCGCAAAACACCTTGGCTGAAATGGGTTGAACGGTTGATTCCAAAGTGGTAGGAACCAACACAGGTGGACGAAAATAGCAGCAACTTCCTCACTACTGCCAATGACGAAGAGACGCCGACCGGGAACTGCATTTAAATGCTGCTGGGAGAGCTCTCCTCCGTCGTTTTGTAACCTCGGTTCCAGCACAGCAGCCTGCATCCTCCGATAAAAAAGATACCTTGACTGGCGGTGCCAATGCAAACGGTTCCGACTGCTTTCGGCTGATGGAGCAGGTAGACCTCCTGGTGATGGCGCCAGTTCTCTTCACTGCCAAATTTATAGGGGAATGGAGATGAACCAGCGCAGTGCGGAAAGATGTGGCTTAAATAGCATGGCGTTCATCTTTTCTCTGCATAACTGTTCATATCGAATCATACCACAAGTCGCACAGCACTTCTGATCTCAAGTGTTGTAGAATGTTATTCTAAAAATACATTTTCTCATTTTAAAAATGCTTCAATATCTAAGGAAAATGAAACTCGTTGTATTTATTCAAAATTTAATACACAATAAAGGAAACGTGAGACCAGACAATAAGAGCGTGGCTCCCGAAGGGCGTAGCTATGTGTTAATATTGCTAAATTAACATCCAGTGCTTCGGATCCATAAGATATTCGAAAGAATATCGCGCATGGTGACTACGTGCTATAGTCCGACTGTGTCGTTCTCTGCCTGAGGCACCACTATAGACTTCAGTATAAAAGAGACTGTGGGTAGCTTAACGATACTAACTACAGAGTCTTGTACCGCAAGGAAGCAAGGGAGAGGATGTTGCTATGGATGCTGGTATCCTCTTTCCACAACGCAAATGCATACATGGATTAATAGGGTTCTTTATTTACAGGAACTGGAGACTGTACTTAAGTTGAACAGAGTACCTGTGTTGTGGTACTAACTCATCAGTAATAGTCCCGCTATAGTCAATACTCTGGTCGCTATGTACTGCTGTAGCCCGTGATGAAGTAAACCCGCTCTGTGAGTAAACAGAGAGACGCCAAACTGGGTGACTGGCTGAGTGAGGCCCTCCCGTCAGCGGCGGCGGCCCAAATACACTGTGTGATCAAAAGTATCCGGACACCGCCAAAACATACGTTTTTCATATTAGGTGCATTTTGCTGCCACTTACTGCCAGGTACTCCATATCAGCGACCTCAGAAGTCATTAGAAATCGCGAGAGCTCACGAACTTCGAACGTCGTCAGGTGATTGGATGTCACTTGTGTCATACGTCTGTACGCGAGATGTCCACACTCTTAAACATCCCTACGTCCACTGTTTGTGATGTGATAGTGAAGTGGAAACGTGAAGGGACCCGTACAGCACAAAAGCGTATAGGCCGACCTCGTCTGTTGACTGACAGAGACCACCGACAATGGAAGAGGGTCGTAATGTGTAATAGGCAGACATCTGCCCAGACCGTTACACAGGAATTCCAAACGGCATCAGGATCCACTGCAAGTACTATGACAGTTAGGCGGGAGGTGACAAAACTTGGCCGCGCGGAGTGGCCGCGCGGTTTGAGGCGCTATGTATGGACTGCGCTGCCTCTCCCGCGGGAGGTTCGAGTCCTCCCTTGGGAATAGATGCGTGTGTTGCTCTTAGCATAAGGTAGTTTAAGTTAGTTTAAGTAGTGTGTAAATCTAGGGACCGATGACCTCAGCAGTTTGGTCCCTTAGGAATTCACACACATTTGAACATTTGAGAAAACTTGGATTTCATGGTCGAGCAGCTGCTCATAAGCCACACCCGATCTGCAAGTAAACTGATAGACGCTAAACTTGACGATTGAGTGAGTAAGTGAGGCCCTCGCGTCAGCGGCGTAAACATTGAACGATTAAACACTGTAAAAACGTTGTGTGGAGTGACGAATCATGGCACACAGTTTGGCGATCCGATGGCAGGGTGTGGGTATGGCGAATGCCCAGTGAACATCATCTGTAAGCATGTGTAGTGCCAACAGTAAAATTCGGAGGCGGTAGTGTTATGGTGTGGCCGTGTTTTTCATGGAGGGGGCTTGCACCCCTTGTTTTGCGTGGCACTGTCACAGCACAGGCCAACATTAGTGTTTTACGCACCTTCTTGCTTCTCACTATTGAAGAGTAATTCGGGGATAGCGATTGCATCTTTCAACAAGATAGAGCACCTGTTCGTAATGCACTGCCTGGTTACACGACGATAACATCCCCGTAATGGACTGGCCTGCACAGAGTCCTGATCTGAATCCGATAGAACCTCTTTGGGATGTTTTGGAACGCCGACTTCGTGCCAGACCTCACCGACTGACATCGATACCTCTCCTCAGTACAGCACTCCGTGAAGAACGGGCTGCCATTTCCCAAGAAACCTTCCAGCACCTGACTTAACGTATGCCTGCGAGAATGGAAGCTGTCATCAAGGCTACGGGTGGGCCAACGCCATATTGAATTTGAGCGTTACCGATGGAGGGCGCCACGAACATGTAAATCATTTTCAGCCTGGTGTCAGGATACTTTTAATCACATAGTGTACATGTTGTGGAGAGGGTGTTGGCGGCTTGTTGCCTTTGGGTGTGTCTCTGGCCTCTCACGTGATAGGGACAGTTGATCCAGTGCTACTAATAGATCTTCGCGCTTCATCTTTGCCGACTGGTGTGCTGGTGACAGCTTACGCCAGTGCAACAACGTCGGCCTTCACAAATCTGCGCCGCTGCTTCTCCTTTGTAGCACCTCGTTTCGTCTCATGAAGTTCTGTGCATGCTACAAATACAAAATTCTCGATACTACCGAGGACTTTAGACATGTTTCCCGCATTGCACTTACGCTGATCGTAACACTCATAAAGGTAAGTACGTGCGTGAACAAGAACGAAAAATATTCATCTTCTTGTTCGCTATCATTTGTTTCTGCGTTTTACATTTTAAGATGTATTGAAGCTTATAGTTTAGGAGACTCATCCTGAATACAGGGACTTTAAGAAAAAGTGTCACACACTACTACAGGAGGTAATATTGATCAAAAGTAGACGAGAAGTTCGTATAATTATATGTCGGATACCCAGTACACGTTGAGATATGGACAGTTTTACTTGTTACGGGTAATGTGTCGTATTACTTCAGCGGCTCTTTGTGTGTGTGTGTGTGTCTGAATGGTTATAATTTGCTAGACGGACATTGATGGAGGCGCTGATACCAGCCGTGGCAGTGAAACTACCTGCTCCATCCGTCAGCTGAGGTTGTATTGTCCGTGCACTACGTCAGCATACACAACGAAGTACTAGCGCTATTGGAGACATTACCCTTCCTAAGAGAAAACGACTGTTGGTTATGCACGACAGCGTGCCATCCCGTTTTCTACGGATCGTGTGAGAGAACCTCACCACAATGTTGAATGGGCGATGGATTGGTCAAGAAGGTACATTAACATGGCCTCCCCATTCACTGGACCAGAATCCATTAACTTTCTGGCTATCGGCATTAGCGTATCTCCAACCCATCGACAATGTGCAGACGTTACAGGAGCATGGGGCCAATGTTTACGATCAGTCTGAATGGAGCCAAGTTTATTTGAAAAAGTACGTGATTTGCTGCGAAGAAGAGCTTAAGGATGTGTCAGGATGCGTGATAACCACTTGCAGGACTGCCTATAGTGTCTACTTCTCCGTAACAGACAGATCGGAATGAGAGGATAGATAGGCTGGTATCTCTGAAGTTATAGGATTCCTGCAGTATCATTATAGGAACTTTTCTTCTAGTTTCGACCAATAATACCTATCGTACGAATATGTGAGACTTTTTAAAATTCTCTCTATAGAGCATTCATAGCACCGAATCAGTAACGTACTTAGTCATCGTGAGTGTTTTCAATAGCAGTAGGAACGTTGGAATAATTTACGCTATTGGCCATTAAAATTGCTACACCGAGAGGAAATGCAGATGATAAACGGGTATTCATTGGACAAATATATTATACTAGAACAGACATGTGATTAGATTTACACGCAATTTTGGTGTATAGATCCTGAGAAATCACTACCCAGAACAACCACCTCTGGCCATAATAACGGAATTGATACGCCTGGGCACTGAGTCAAACAGAGCTTGGACGGCGTGTACAATTACAGCTGCCCATGAAGCTTCAACACAATACCACAGTTCGTCAGGAGTAGTGACTGGCGTATTCTGACGAGCCAGTTGCTCGGCAACCATTGACCAGACGTTTTCAATTGGTGAGAGATCTGGAGAATGCGCTGGCCAGGGCAGCAGTCGAACATTTTCTGTATCCAGAAAGGCCCCTACAGGACCTGCAACATGCGGTCCTGCATTATCCTGCTAAAATTTAGGGTTTCGCAGGGATCGAAAGAAGGGTAGAGCAACGGTCGTAACACATCTGAAATGTAACGTCCACTGTTCACAGTGAAGTCAATGCGAACAAGAGGTGACGCAGACGTCTAACCAATCGCCGGGTGATGCGTCAGTATGGCGATGACGAATACACGCTTCCAATGTGCGTTCACCGCGATGTCGCCAAACACGGATGCGACCATCATCATGCTGTACACAGAACCTGGATTCATCCGAAAAAATGACGTTTTGCCATTCGTACACCCAGGTTCGTCGTTGAGTACACCATCGCAGGCGCTCCTGTCTGTGATGCAGCGTCAAGGGTAACCGCAGCCATGGTCTCCGAGCTGATAGTCCATGTTGCTGCAAGCGTCGTCGAACTGTTCGTGCAGATTGTTGTCGTCTTGCAAACGTCCCCATCTGTTGACTCAGGGATCGAGACGTGGCTGCACGATCCGTTACAGCCATGCGGATAAGATGCCTATCATCTCGACTGCTAGTGATAAGAGACCGTTGGGATCCAGCACGGCATTCCGTATTACCCTCCTGAACCCACAGATTCCATATTCTGCCAACAGTCATTGGATCTCGACCAACGCGAGCAGCAATGTCGCGATACGATAAACCGCAATCGCGATAGCCTACAATCCGACCTTTATCAAAGTCGGAAACGTGATGGTACGCATTTCTCCTCCTTACACGAGGCATCACAACAACGTTTCACCAGGCAACGCCGGTCAACTGCTGTTTGTGTATGAGAAATCGGTTGGATTCGAATGATTCAAATGGCTCTGAGCACTATGGGACTTAACATCTGTGGTCATCAGTCCCCTAGAACTTAGAACTACTTAAACCTAATTAACCTAAGGACATCACACACATCCATGCCCGAGGCAGGATTCGAACCTGCGACCGTCGCAGTCCCTCGGTTCCGGACTGAGCGCCTAGAACCGCTAGACCACCGCGGCCGGCTGAAATCGGTTGGAAACTTTCCTCATGTCAGCACGTTGTAGGTGTCACCACCGGCACCAACCTTGTGTGAATGCTCCGAAAAGCTAATCATTTGCATATCACAGAATCTTCTTCCTGTCGGTTTAATTTCGCGTCTGTTACACGTCATCTTCGTGGTGTAGCAATTTTAATGGCCAGTAGTGTACATCATGAAGCGGTCATATACATACTTAAGAGGCTATTGCCGTAACATTCTCAAGTACGACATTGGCATGGAGTGGGAAGGCCTCATTACCTCCGATGAGGTAACAAGTCTGCGAGGAGTTGGAAGCGCTCGCGCCCTGAGCTACCGTGCCCAGCAGAGCGTAGCAGCACTCGCCGTCTTACGCAACACGCACGCCATGCCTGACGACCTACGTGAAGCTCCCGTCAGCGAGACGGAAATCCCAGCAGGTGCAGTATCGCTGCAGTTGTTGTGTTGCGCACGCGCGCCAAGCGACCTGTGAAAATACGGGTTCTCGCACACTGCGCTCGAGTTCATTGACACTCTACCATTAGTTCTGCTTTCTTACGAAATGGCCAAGAACGGATGATTTCAACACCGCCACCAGTAATGCACGACCTATTAGGAAACAACTGAACTATTATGGATTGGTGCCTCTTTACTCCCTACCATTGGTCGAGCGTTGCAATAAATAAAATTTTGACGCAATAGGCTAGCACCAAATTTCAGTACCTCGTGTTCTCTTTCGAAATGAACGATGATCAGGTGGAACAATTCGGCTGCAGACGCATTCTAATGTGGAAAATGAGCCAAGCACTCACTGGTCCGCGGCCCAGGATTCGATTCCACGCAGCATTTACACCTGTCATCATCTTCTTTCTTTGACGCCGGAATTATTGCACTATTCCTGAAGTTTGAGAGCATTTACATTTTCAGTATCTCTTGTACACCTGTTCTGTCATGGATGCCTCTCACATGGATGTCAGTAACTCTGTATAAATGTCGTCTATTCCAGGGTCCTAGCCGGCCGGAGTGGCCGAGCGGTTAAAGGCGCTACAGTCTGGAACCGCACGACCACTACGGTCGCAGGTTCGAATCCTGCCTCGGGCATGGATGTGTGTGATGTCCTTAGGTTAGTTAGGTTTAAGTAGTTCTAAGTTCTAGGGGACTTATGACCACAGCAGTTGAGTCCCATAGTGCTCAGAGCCATCTGAACCATTTGAACCAGGGGCCTAATGTGTACTTCGGTCTTTCAGTGCTTTGTCAAATTCTATCCAGCAGTATCACATCCCCTACCTCATTTTCACCTACTTCCTCTTCTCTTTCTATAATACAGTCCACAAGTTTGTTTCTCTTATACAGACACTTTATGTATTCTTTCCACCTGCCTGGTTTCCCTCCCTTGCTTAGTGCTCGCTTGCCATTTGAGCTCTTCATACTACAGATTCTCTTTTCTCCAAAGTCTCTCCAGTTTTCCTATCGGTGGCATCTATCTTTTTCGTAGTCACACATTTTTCTGGGGGTTGGGTTGTTTGTGGGAAGAGACCAAACTGCGAGGTCATCGGTCTCGTCGGATCAGGAAAGGACGGGGAAAGAAGTCGACCGTGCCCTTTCAGAAGAACCAACCCGGCATTTGCCTGGAGCGATTTAGGGAAATCACTGAAAACCTAAATCAGGATGGCCGGATGAGGGACTGAACCGTCGTCACACATTTTTCTGTATCCTTGTATTTGCCCTCTAGCCAGTCCTATTTAGCCATTTTGCATGTTCTGTCCATGACATTCTTTAGACGTCTATATTCTCTTTTGTCTGCTTCATTTGTTGCATTTTTACATTTTCTCCTCTGGCCAAATAAATTATCTCCTGTGTTATCCAAGGCTTTCTTCTAGCCCTCGTCTTTGTAAATATTTGTTCCTCCGCTGCCTTCACTATTTTATCTGTCAGTCCTTCCCGCTCATCTATAACTGGATTCCTTTCCCCGACTTCAGTCCAACGTTACCTAATGCACAGTCTCAGACTATCAACAACCTCTGGTTCTTTCAATTATTCCAGTCATAAATTCATACCCTCTCCTATTTCTATTAGTTTTAATCGGCAGTTCATAACCAATAAATTCTGATCGGATTCCACATCTGGCCCTCGAAATATCTTACAGTTTAAAATCTCAATTCGAAATCTCTGTTTACCATTACACAATCAACCTGAAATCTTCCAGTATCCTCAAGTCTCTGCCGCGTATACAGTCTTCCTACATAACCCTTACACCAAATGTCTGCTATGATTATATCATACCCTGTGAAAAATCCTGTCAGGGAGCTTTCTTTATCATTTCTTTCCCTCACTTCATGTTATTTCCCTTCTATTTATTCTCCTATTATAGGCTTCCAGTTACCCATCACAACTGATTTTTACTCTCCCATAACTACATGAATAATTTCTTTCATCTCATCATATTTTTTTGACTCCCTTCATAACCTGCGGAACTAGTTGGCATATAAACTTGTACTACTATACTGGTTGCTTTGCTACGTGTCTGTTTTGGCTTTAATAGTGCGTTCACTATGCTGATAGTGGTAGTTTACCTGCATACCTATTTTCTTATTCATTATTAGACCTACTCATACATTACCCTTAATTGATTTTATGTTGATAACCCTGTGCTGGCCTGACCACAAGTCCTATTCACCCTGCTACCCCATTTCAATCTTTCTCACTATGTCTAAATTTAAAATCTCTAAACTGCCTCTCCGTTTCGCGGATCTAACAATCTACTTTCCGCCCCGTGAAATGACAGTGTTGTTTCTCCTGACGACGACATCCTCCAGAGATCCAAATAGTGCCACTGAAATACGAAAGAAAGCTTGTTAATCAGTAGAAACATGTTTCTCACTTGCGTAAGATCGAAAGTTCTCCGGGTAATGTGGCTATTGTGTGAGTTATCCAAAAACCGTTATGATAACATTTATTTCGTTGAGATGACATTCCGATGCACTTCATCTCCTGTGTTGATGCAGCAACCACAAGGCGTGTGGTGGCAGAAGTACTGCAGACGACAGAACTATGAAGCGGATATCCAGATTTTAAAATAACATTTTTTGTTGGTGCTCGTTGATGGCTGTAAGATATATGAAGAATTTCTTTGTACGTGAACTGTAGCACTTTTATTTATAATTCATCAACCGATTTCGGTCAATGTCGAGCAGGTTTAGTATGATGCTCAACCGATCTTGTTTTCTACAGGCTGAAGATGATCTTATTTATTGCAGAATAATAATTTAAGATCAAGTACAGTTGTTGCACAACCCATGAAATTCCTCAAATTTCAAAACACTGGTGCAATGAACGGTTAGTTTCACGTACTGACGACTCGTTTTAGTCATCGACGGGGTAAAGTCGATAGTATAGGTGGAGAAAAGAACGGAGAGAAGTGTCAGAGGACGTAAACAGACAACGCATAAGCAGCAGTTCCATTCAGAAAATTATGGGGAAATAAGAAAAAAATACACCCATCTAAATTGGAAGTTAATCTGAGCTGCACGAAGTAGGTTTTTATGAGTGAACTGAGTGCACACCGTTTAACTGCCGATGTTGCTCCCATGCAGTATTATAATTCTACATTGTTTTCTGTAACACATCTCAAGCTTTGTCCTTGGATGGTGTGATAAACCTTTCCCATTTCTTTTATGTTTTCGTCTTCTTTAAAGGCAAAGAGAGAAGATGAAGCGGTAGCCCATCATAGAGCCTATGCCTACCGTCAGGTATTTTTTGATTTTCAGTTGTTAAAAAACAGAGGAGATTTTCTGGTACCAGGAGGAGGAAGGAAGGTTTCGCGCTCAGCTAGTGAACGAGTGAGAAGCACGCCATTTTAGCGAGTAATTGTAGACCGCCATTTTGGGGTCGCTATGAATAAGTGAGGAGTATGTATTTCATATGTGCACCGTTTAGAAAAATACAGTATTGTTTTATTAACAGAAAGATCGTGTGAGTTGTTATTTCAAATAGTACAATAATTACAAGAACTGAAGCCCACCTGTGTACTTTGGAAAATTACGAAGATCCGATAAGCTTAATGGGAACACGGTCAAGACTTCAAAGGTGAACACGGCGACCAAACGTAGCATTGTAAAGAATGGTAAGCACAAATCTACAGCGGAGAAAGAAACTACTTCGCCCTGCAAAATAATATGAACTAATACGAACTTATTTCCAGGCATAGCTCAGCTTATTGTGCTTGTCATTCATGCCGAAAAATTAATCTTATTAATTCAATACATTTTAAAAAGCCACGCATTTCAACATTTTATTATCATCTATTCCATTATTTTATTATATTATAATGGGCAAGGGCGTTTCGAAGCAACGTTTAAGCTCTCATAGGTAGCGATATTCTGTTGTTTCTGGAGAAAAGTATCTGAATAGTGGACATTTCTAGCGGATACCGTGCAAGTTACATGAGCGTCAGCTGCTGGTTTAGCAGTTTCTTTAGATTTTGTGGCGCTGTTTTATCTTGTACAACGGAAACTGCTATTAACGAAAAGAGGGAGTCTTGAAGGTGAGTTACTACACAGCTCTTACCTGGGACACTGCAAACGATTTTATCTTTTCTGGAAATAGGCATCCGGGCTTTGACATTGGATGGACGACGAGTCCAGAAGAACGAGGAAACAGCAGTTCCTGAGCCAGTGAATAACACATTATATGCTAGTTTTGGTCACTGACCAGGGAAGGTGTAGGCTTTGCCCTCAAGCGCATTCGAGTAAAGAAATGTTGAAAATACGGAACTGTTCTTTTCTTTGTACCAAAAAGGAATTGTTTTATGCCATTTCACATGAAACAGTACAAACTGCAACCGTTTTTATCAGTCACATGAACAACATTGAAGTAGTTATGTTTTACCAATAATGCTGTTTATGTGGGCAATGATACTCACAGGGGTAATTTCCAAGAATGATTGCCTATCGAAGTCGCTGGGTAAAGTCGATACATATCGAACGTGCGATCGGAAATTGATCATACGACTCAGGTGGTGGGTGTTATGAGTATGTTTACGTTGGTCACTACAGCAACGACAAAAGAAGAGCGTTACAAAAATACTTTTAATTGCAAAGGAGACGACTTACCTCACTCGCCGTCGGTGTTGTCGTCATGAGAAAGTCCATTACAGTGGTCTGGATGGATAATTTGGAAGAGTCGAACAATTTATTCTTCCTGATACTCGTTCGTTTTCCGCACTGTCAGCTGTGAAATTGTGACGAGCATCAGAACTGTTCTTACGAAGTTTTACACGCTTCGCACCACCACAGTCTACACAGTCCCTTCTTTCCTCGTCCGGTGGTACTCCATATTTGCGACAAAAAGTCGAAAATTTTTCTACGCTAGATAAACATGAAATTAGATTCTTCCATGTGAGATAATCCGCCGAAGAAACGTCAAGAACACAAGACATCCCACTCACTAACGATATAAATCATCTGGGTTTCCCTAGCAACTCACAAATAATTCGCGGAGGTATGTAATTTAGAGCAAGTAAGGGAAGGACGGAAAACAAATATAAATGATGATCACAAATAATTGATCACAACGCCCGCCACCGGAGTCGATTTCCGATCGCACGTTCGATATGTATCGTTTGGACCCAGCGACTTCGATAGGCAAGCATTCTTGGAAATTCCAGAATGAGATTTTCACTCTGCAGCGGAGTGTGCGCTGATATGAAACTTTCTGGCAGATTAAAACTGTGTGCCCGACCGAGACTCGAACTCGGGACCTTTGCCTTTCGCGGGCAAGTGCTCTACCAACTGAGCTACCGAAGCACGACTCACGCCCGGTACTCACAGCTTTACTTCTGCCAGTACCTCGTCTCCTACCTTCCAAACTTTACAGAAGCTCTCCTGCGAAACTTGCAGAACTAGCACTCCTGAAAGAAAGGATATTGCGGAGACATGGCTTAGCCACAGCCTGGGGGACGTTTCCAGAATGAGATTTTCACTCTGCAGCGGAGTGTGCGCTGATATGAAACTTTCTGGCAGATTAAAACTGTGTGCCCGACCGAGACTCGAACTCGGGACCTTTGCCTTTCGCGGGCAAGTACTCTACCAACTGAGCTACCGAAGCACGACTCACGCCCGGTACTCACAGCTTTACTTCTGCCAGTACCTCGTCTCCTACCTTCCAAACTTTACAGAAGCTCTCCTGCGTAGAGCACTTGCCCGCGAAAGGCAAAGGTCCCGAGTTCGAGTCTCGGTCGGGCACACAGTTTTAATCTGCCAGAAAGTTTCATATCAGCGCACACTCCGCTGCAGAGTGAAAATCTCATTCTGGAAACATCCCCCAGGCTGTGGCTAAGCCATGTCTCCGCAATATCCTTTCTTTCAGGAGTGCTAGTTCTGCAAGTTTCGCAGGAGAGCTTCTGTAAAGTTTGGAAGGTAGGAGACGAGGTACTGGCAGAAGTAAAGCTGTGAGTACCGGGCGTGAGTCGTGCTTCGGTAGCTGAGTTGGTAGAGCACTTGCCCGCGAAAGGCAAAGGTCCCGAGTTCGAGTCTCGGTCGGGCACACAGTTTTAATCTGCCAGAAAGTTTCATATCAGCGCACACTCCGCTGCAGAGTGAAAATCTCATTCTGGAAACATCCCCCAGGCTGTGGCTAAGCCATGTCTCCGCAATATTCTTTCTTTCAGGAGTGCTAGTTCTGCAAGTTTCGCAGGAGAGCTTCTGTAAAGTTTGGAAGGTAGGAGACGAGGTACTGGCAGAAGTAAAGCTGTGAGTACCGGGCGTGAGTCGTGCTTCGGTAGCTCAGTTGGTAGAGCACTTGCCCGCGAAAGGCAAAGGTCCCGAGTTCGAGTCTCGGTCGGGCACACAGTTTTAATCTGCCAGAAAGTTTCATATCAGCGCACACTCCGCTGCAGAGTGAAAATCTCATTCTGGAAACATCCCCCAGGCTGTGGCTAAGCCATGTCTCCGCAATATCCTTTCTTTCAGGAGTGCTAGTTCTGCAAGTTTCGCAGGAGAGCTTCTGTAAAGTTTGGAAGGTAGGAGACGAGGTACTGGCAGAAGTAAAGCTGTGAGTACCGGGCGTGAGTCGTGCTTCGGTAGCTCAGTTGGTAGAGCACTTGCCCGCGAAAGGCAAAGGTCCCGAGTTCGAGTCTCGGTCGGGCACACAGTTTTAATCTGCCAGAAAGTTTCATATCAGCGCACACTCCGCTGCAGAGTGAAAATCTCATTCTGGAAACATCCCCCAGGCTGTGGCTAAGCCATGTCTCCGCAATATCCTTTCTTTCAGGAGTGCTAGTTCTGCAAGTTTCGCAGGAGAGCTTCTGTAAAGTTTGGAAGGTAGGAGACGAGGTACTGGCAGAAGTAAAGCTGTGAGTACCGGGCGTGAGTCGTGCTTCGGTAGCTCAGTTGGTAGAGCACTTGCCCGCGAAAGGCAAAGGTCCCGAGTTCGAGTCTCGGTCGGGCACACAGTTTTAATCTGCCAGAAAGTTTCATTCTTGGAAATTATCCTCACAGGTAACATATAATAGTCTGCAAAAAATGTCAGTAAAATTGTTCCCATGACCATATACACTTAATCGAAGCAACGTAGTAATCGTTTTCCACAATATTTCTGTATGTGACAAATGAAGGATTAAGCTTAAAAGCATTTTTTCACCTCCTGCTCCTTGATTTAAACTAAATGAGTCTTTACTTCACCACTCGCCTGTACACTGTCAGTTTGGTTGGACGCGTGGCCATTATCAAATACTTCAAAAATCGAAACTCCGACTGCACTTTATAGCCAATGTATTAACATTGGAATATAAACTAATTTTTTGGAGAAGTGCCACAGAAATCGGCTGATAGTAGAAAAGTGAATGGAGAAATAAAGCGAAATTCATTTTAAAACGTCAGACGAAGGTGGAAGAACGATTTTTAATCTGAAAAGAGTCTGCTATGCCTGCGGAGGTATGCTCAAAGAAATTCCTGACGGAATATGTGGCAGAAGAACTACTTTACATGACCTCCAAATGGCCATCATTTTCCAGCCAGATGGTGCACCGCTACACTGCGGACTGCATTTTCGTGAGTTCCTAAAGGAGACTTCCCATACCACTGGATCGCACAGAGTAGCTCGGACGCCTGGCCAACTCATTCAGCAAATATGACTCCCTTCTGCGTATTTTTTGGGGTTATGTTAAGGTTACCGGGTAGCGAACAAAAGTTCAGGACCTCGCTAACATAAAGAGTACAGGATTATTTGCGCCATTGGCACCGGTGATGAGGGTGCGCTACACCAAAGATGTTCCAATGTGTATGAAATCTTATGGGACTTAACTGCTAAGGTCATCAGTCCCTAAGCCTACACACTACTTTACTTAAATTATCCTAAGGAGAAACACACATACCCATGCCCGAAGGAGGACTCGAACCTCTGCCGGGACCAGCCGCACAGTCCATGACTGCAGCGCCTTAGACCGCTCGGCTAATACCGCACGGCTGCGCTACACCGAGTTCGCTAGAAATAAAGCACCGTCTTGATCTGCTTCGTGTAACTAATGATGCCCATATAAAGGCGCACTAATTTGGTCAAAAAAAGTTAAATACGTTTGTCTCATTTTATATTAAATTTAATACATGTACCGGATGATTATAAAAAGTGCAGCTACTCACGCGGGTCCAATGTGGGCTGTAATTATCGCACGGCAGCGAAAGTTGATGGATATGCTAATAAATTAATATGGAACCGATTTACGATGGAAAACAAATTAGTTGCGATTGTGGCAAGCGTCTGCAAATCTAGCGCTGCACACTGTTTCTATGACGGAGACTGCTACGGTCGCAGGTTCGAATCCTCCCTCGGGCATGGATGTGTGTGATGTCCTTAGGTTGGTTAGGTTTAAGTAGTTCTAAGTTCTAGGGGACTGATGACCACAGATGTTAAGTCCCATAGAGCTCAGAGCCATTTGAACCATTTTTTTCTATGACGGCATGACGACCACGCTGTCATCTGACAACGCGTGACTTGAGTTAACAGTGTGGCTATCGAGAAGAGAGACCATGCACTATTAGTGATGTGGACGACAGCAATTACAGTGCTGCAACGTGACAGTAATGTCGACTGAAATGTCTTAAGAGAGGCCCAATGACATTAAATGGTTTAAAGAAGACGATATTTAAATTCGAAAACAGGGATGAGCTTCGTGCGGCACCTTTAAGAGGGAGGCGCCCTATCCCGGTGGAAGCTAGTCACAAGGTTGCTGCTGTTGTAACTGACCATGAACCACGTGTCCTGTGTAGTGCTGGTGCTCGCGCACGGGTCCCAGAATTGTCTATGGTCAATAGTGCGGAAAGTTTTTCCTCTGATTTACACAGCAACGTTCTGAATCTGTTCCTCGTTTTCTGACAGGGTTGGAAGTTGATCATATGGGGCCTGGCAATATTCTATTGAGAAAAAAAGGTTCAAATGGCTCTGAGTACTATGCGACTTAACTTCTGAGGTCATCAGTCCCCTAGAACTTAGAAGTACTTAAACCTAACTAACCTAAGGACATCACACACATCCATGCCAGAGGCAGGATTCGAACCTGCGGCCGTAGTAGTCTCGCGGTTCCAGACTGAAGTGCCTAGAACCGCTCGCCCACCGCGGCAGGCTTCTATGGAGAGACGAGGCACATTTTACACTGTAGGATGTAAAATGTACCGCGTCAGACAGGGTGTCCCGAATGCACAGACCTGCCGAATTTGGGGGGGGTACTTTTAAACCATGTGTTGTGAACGAAGAGACACTGCACTCGCCGTGGATTCACAAGCGCGTAATTCTCGGGCCGTTCTTCTTTGAAGAGAAGAAACCCAGAGGGCCTGTCAGGTGTACCGTGACGTCTGCACGTTATCGTGACCTCTATGTTTTGCACATGATTCCATCTTTGCAAGAGCAGAGCTATGTGGAAACCATTATTTTCACGCAATATGAGGCAACACATGACGTCGTTCGCCCAGCGGAAGATTTGCTTAGTGCAACCTTCCACGAATGTGTTACTTGCAGAGATTTCCAGATGCAGCGCCTGCAAGTTACCAGACCTTAAACCATGTAACTTCTGGCTCAAGGGATATCTAAAAGAATGCTTTTAGCAATGACACGTTCGGTCTCTACCTGCTCTGAAGGCCCGTATACAGGAACACATTCCTCCTTTTCCACTGGAACCGCTACGAGCAACTGTTGATCACGTCATTTAACGGGTGCAGCATCTCGTCGACTTCTCTGGTGCCCATACTGAACATACTTTTTAAGCAGCAAGTAATAAATCAGTGTCACGCCTTTCTCACTTGTTAGACCTTTTCTGTCCACGTCCCGTTTCTAATGCATTACATGTGGAAACATTTCAATACGTCTTTCTTGTTTTCGCAGCGCCATATTTGCATCTGGTGGCCAAAATTGGAACTAACTTTTTTTCACCAGGTTATCTTCCATTAGGAAAGTGGGTACACTCAGCGACTGTTATGTGATTTATAAATTATAGAGCGCAGCAATCAGTCGTGCTTTTCTTGCAGATTTTATTACGCAAATCCAGATTTCGGCTAGTGCCCAGCCACTATCAGTGCACTATTTTCTAGTCTCTATTCATGTCACTTCGGGCCCGAACAACAGGGAACTGACATGCATAGAGACTAGAAAATAGTGCATTGGTAATGGCTAGGCATTAGCGGAAATCTGGATTTGCGTAAAAAAACCTGCAAAAAAAGCACGACTGATTGCTGCGCTCTATAATTCCTAACTTCTTTTGGCAGCATTAATTGGTTCCGCATTAAAGCATTAAAATATCTACCACGTGTCGCTGCCATACGATAATTACAGATCGCAGTGGACCTCTGTGAGCAGCTGCACCTCAAATGTTAAAAAATATATCGGCCCAACCACTTGGTTATAGCACTAAAATTGACGCGTTTCGGAAGTCAAGCTTCCATCATCAGAATAATAAAAAGTAAAAGAACCTGTTAAAACTCGCTAAAATGGAACATGCACCAGTTACAATAATATTGATAATAAAATTATTATCAATTTTATTGTGACTGGTGCATGTTCCATTTTAGCGAGTTTTAACAGGTTCTTTTACTTTTTATTATTCTGATGGCGGAAGCTTGACTTCCGAAACGCGTCAATTTTAGTGTTTTACACTATAAACAAGTGGTTGAACCGATATATTTTTTAACATTAACATTCACAACCACGACTTCTCATCCAGTATGGATAAAATCAAAATGCACCTCAAATATAACCATCCAGTATGTTTTCATTTGCCTATTACACACATTTCTGAATATGTAAAGATACTTTACGGGCGCCGTAATTTCACAAATGTAGAGAACGAACTGATCCTCTTTACGCATTAGAATTATTTCGTACTTGAACACATTTTTTTCACTCATACGATTATTTCTAAGCCATCGTGTCGTATCATCCCTGGCATACGTAATGTATTACCATCGCTGCACTGGATAATCCGCGCCCGAAATTATTAAAGGGGCAGCGGACAGCGTGCAGCAGTACTGCAACGGTCTGACACAAATGGCTTCAAGAACGCAAGGAATGTTGGCAAAGTGGTTCTCGGAGACATGCGCCGCAACAGGTGGTGCAGGCAGGCCTATGCGGACACTTAAGGCAGCCCTGCCGCTGGGGCTGGGCGGAGCGACGGCCCGTAACCAGAGCCGGAGGCTGCGCGAGAAAGCTTTTGGCAGCTTCTGGCGACGGGCAGCAGGAAAGTCTCGACTCCTCCCGCGCTCCGGGGAAACCGGACTGGGCGGTTCCGAGCCGCGGTCCGGGGCACTGTTCCAAGGGCGCAGCTCCACATCGCGGGCACCAGCTGCTACCGGTCACCGCTGCCCCGCGGCAGGTCCTAATTATACACTGCTGACTGCTGAAAACATCCTTTGAGAGACGTCGGGCAGGTTGTAACGTAACAACACAACTACATACACACAGTGAACACAGGCTTTATAAATAAAAATCGGATACCTTCGAAAGTTGTTCACCGATTATTTTTAAATTTCGACACAACGTTTTATTCGGATAGCCCTACAAGCGTGTTTTTACATACTTACTGGAGTGCCATATGACAGGGCATATACAGGGTGGTCCATTGATCGTGACCGGGCCAAATGTCTCACGAACTAAGCGTCAAATGAAAAACTACAAAGAACGAAACTTGTCTAGCTTGAAGGGGGAAACCAGACGGCGCTATGGTTGGCCCACTAGATGCCGCTGCCATAGGTCAATCGGATATCAACTGCGTTTTTTTCTAATAGGAACCCCCATTTTTATTACATATTAGTGTAGTACGCAAAGAAATATGAATGTTTTAGTTGGACCACTTTCTTCGCTTTGTGACAGATGGCGCTGTAGTAGTCACAAACGTATATGTACGTGGTATCACGTAACATTCCGCCAGTGCGGACGGTATTTGCTTCGTGATACATTACCCGTGTTGAAATGGACCGTTTACCAATTGCGGGAAAGGTCGATATCGTGTTGATGTATGGCTATTGTGATCAAAATGCCCAACGGGCGTGTGCTATGTATGCTGCTCGGCATCCTGGACGACATCCAAGTGTCCGGACCGTTCGCCGAATAGTTACGTTATTTAACGAAACATGAAGTGTTCAGCCACATGTGAAACGTCAACCATGACCTGCAACAAATGATGATGCCCAAGTAGGTGTTTTAGCTGCTGTAGCGGCTAATCCGCACATCTGTAGCAGACAAATTGGGCGAGAATCGGGAGTCTCAAAAACGTCGGTGTTGAGAATGCTACATCAACATCGATGGCCACGACTTTGAACGTCGTGTACAGTTCTGCCACTGGGCACAAGAGAAATTACGGGACGATGACAGATTTTTTTCACGCGTTTATTTAGCGACGATGCGTCATTCACCAACAGCGGTAACGTTCAAAAATGGTTCAAATGGCTCTGAGCACTATGGGACTTAACATCTGAGCTCATCAGTCACCTAGAACTACTTAAACCTAACTAACCTAAGGACATCACACACATCCATGCCCGAGGCAGGATTTGAACCTGCGACCGTAGCGGTCGCGCAGTTCAAGACTGAAGCGCCTAGAAGCGCTCGGCCACATCAGCCGGCAGCGGTAACGTAAAGCGGCATAATATGCACTATTGGGCAATGGAAAACCCACGATGGCTGCAACAAGTGGAACATCAGCGATCTTGGGGGGTTAATGTATGGTGCGGCATTATGGGAGGAAAGATAATTGGCCCCCATTTTATCGATGGAGATCTAAATGGTGCAGTGTATGCTGATTTCCTACGTAATGTTCTACCGATGTTACCACAAGATGTTCACTGCATGACAGAATGGCGATGTACTCCCAACATGATGGATGTCCGGCACATAGCTCGCGTGCGGTTGAAGCGGTATTGAATAGCATATTTCATGACAGACGGATTGGTCGTCGAAGCACCATACCATGGCCCGCACGTACACCTGATCTGACGTCCCCGGATCTCATTCTGTGGGGAAAATTGAAGGATATTTGCTATCGTGATCCACCGACAACGCCTGACAACATGCGTCAGCGCATTGTCAATGAATGTGCGAACATTACGGTAAGCGAACTACTCGCTGTTGAGAGGGATGTCGTTACACGTATTGCCAAATTTATTGAGGTTGACGGACATCATTCTGAGCATTTATTGCATTAATGTGGTATTTACAGGTAATCATGCTGTAACAGCATGCGTTCTCAGGAATGATAAGTTTACAAAGGTGCATGTATCACATTGGAACAACCGAAATAAAATGTTCAAACGTACCTAAGTTCTGTATTTTAATTTAAAAAAACCTACCTGTTACCAACTGTTCGTCTAAAATTGTGAGCCATATGCTTGTGACTATTACAGCACCATCTCTCACAAAGCGAAAAAGTGGTCCAACTAAAACATTCATGTTTCTTTACGTACTACACGAATATGTAATAAAAAATGGGGGTTTCTATTTAAAAAAAACAGTTGATATCCGTTTGACCTATGGCAGCGTCATCTAGCGGGCCAACCATAGCGCCATCTGGTTTCCCCCTTCAAGCTAGACAAGTTTCGTTCTTTGTAGTTTTTTCGTTTGACGCTTATTTCGTGAGATATTTGGCCCAGTCACGATCAATGGACTACCCTGTATATATTTGGTGTTAAAAAATAAAACCATCCAGTATTTCAGGGGACGATAGTGTCCATCAAATGAGAAAAAATGTCTTATGACCATGGGTGCTACAAAGCATACGTGCTGACATAAGGCATATGAACACGCGTTCATTGGTGGTAATCTTGTGCTGTCATCCATGGCAATGCATTACTTGTCCTAGTACAGACGACTAACCGAGAATTAACATCAGTTACAACGCCTGTCATGGAACACTGCAGGGTAGGAAGGCATCACGAACATGTGGTTTCAAATATGACAACATTGTTGCACTGGCGCTCCTTGTCGTAGCAGGGTCTACAGCGTGCTGGGATACTTCGGCGCAATGTCGATGTAAACATAACTTGGCTGAGTGGTCTGCAGTAAGTTGTTCCGTTTACGTTGTGTGATTGTACTGTAGTCTTGCGACATCTTTTTTTGTTCGCATAAAAGAAGGTTGTATACCTGGAAGAATCCTGGAGATACTAATAGGTATCAGATAGATTATATAATGGTAAGACAGAGATTTAGGAACCAGGTTTTAAACTGTAAGACATTTCCAGGGGCAGATGTGGATTCTGACCACAATCTATTGGTTATGAACTGCAGATTGAAACTGAAGAAACTGCAAAAAGGTGGGAATTTAAGGAGATGGGACCTAGATAAACTGAAAGAACCAAAGGTTGTAGAGAGTTTCAGGGAGAGCATAAGGGAACAATTGACAGGAATGGGGGAAAGAAATACAGTAGAAGAAGAATGGGTAGCTCTGAGGGATGAAGTAGTGAAGGCAGCAGAGGATCAAGTAGGTAAAAAGACAAGGGCTAGTAGAAATCCTTGGGTAAAAGAAGAAATATTGAATTTAATTGATGAAAGGAGAAAATATAAAAATGCAGTAAATGAAGCAGGCAAAAGGGAACACAAACGTCTCAAAAATGAGATCGACAGAAAGTGCAAAATGGCTAAGCAGGGATGGCTAGAGGACAAATGTAAGGATGTAGAGGCTTGTCTCACTAGGGGTAAGATAGATACTGCTTACAGGAAAATTAAAGAGACCTTTGGAGAGAAGAGAACCACTTGTATGAATATCAAGAGCTCAGATGGCAACCCAGTTCTAAGCAAAGAAGGGAAGGCAGAAAGGTGGAAGGACTATATAGAGGGTTTATACAAGGGCGATGTACTTGAGGACAATATTATGGAAATGGAAGAGGATGTAGATGAAGATGAAATGGGAGATAAGATACTGCGTGAAAAGTTTGACAGAGCACTGAAAGACCTGAGTCGAAACAAGGCCCCTGGAGTAGACAACATTCCATTAGAACTGCTGATGGCCTTGGGAGAACCAGTCATGACAAAACTCTACGATCTGGTGAGCAAGATGTATGAAACTGGCGAAATACCCTCAGACTTCAAGAAGAATATAATAATTCCAATCCCAAAGAAAGCAGGTGTTGACAGATGTGAAAATTACCGAACTATCAGTTTAATAAGTCACAGCTGCAAAATACTAACGCGAATTCTTTACAGACGAATGGAAAAACTGGTAGAAGCGGACCTCGGGGAAGATCAGTTTGGATTCCGTAGAAATGTTGGAACACGTGAGGCAATACTAACCTTACGACTTATCTTAGAAGAAAGATTAAGAAAAGGCAAACCTACGTTTCTAGCATTTGTAGACTTAGAGAAAGCTTTTGACAACGTTAACTGGAATACTCTCTTTCAAATTCTGAAAGTGGCAGGGGTAAAATACAGGGAGCGAAAGGCTATTTACAATTTGTACAGAAACCAGATGGCAGTTATAAGAGTCGAGGGGCATGAAAGGGAAGCAGTGGTTGGGAAAGGAGTGAGACAGGGTTGTAGTCTCTCCCCAATGTTATTCGATCTGTATATTGAGCAAGCAGTAAAGGAAACAAAAGAAAAATTCGGAGTAGGTATTAAAATTCATGGAGAAGAAGTAAAAACTTTGAGGTTCGCCGATGACATTGTAATTCTGTCAGAGACAGCAAAAGACTTGCAAGAGCAGTTAAACGGAATGGACAGTGTCTTGAAAGAAGGATATAAGATGAACATCAACAAAAGCAAAACGAGGATAATGGAAGGTAGTCAAATTAAATCGGGTGATGCTGAGGGGATTAGATTAGGAAATGGGACACTTAAAGTAGTAAAGGAGTTTTGCTATTTAGGGAGTAAAATAACTGATGATGGTCGAAGTAGACAGGATATAAAATGTAGACTGGCAATGGCAAGGAAATCGTTTCTGAAGAAGAGAAATTTGTTAACATCGAGTATAGATTTAAGTGTCAGGAAGTCGTTTCTGAAAGTATTTGTATGGAGTGTAGCCATGTATGGAAGTGAAACATGGACGATAACTAGTGTGGACAAGAAGAGAATAGAAGCTTTCGAAATGTGGTGCTACAGAAGAATGCTGAAGATAAGGTGGGTAGATCACGTAACTAATGAGGAGGTATTGAATAGGATTGGGGAGAAGAGAAGTTTGTGGCACAACTTGACTAGAAGAAGGGATCGGTTGGTAGGACATGTATTGAAGCATCAAGGGATCACAAATTTAGCATTGGAGGGCAGCGTGGAGGGTAAAAATCGTAGAGGGAGACCAAGAGATCAATACACTAAGCAGATTCAGAAGGATGTAGGTTGCAGTAGGTACTGGGAGATGAAGAAGCTTGCACAGGATAGAGTAGCATGGAGAGCTGCATCAAACCAGTCTCAGGACTGAAGACCACAACAACAACAACAACATATTTTTCTCCTAACTCCGGGTGCTTACCATGATGTTTGGCCTACTTACAGGTCACGTTTAAAATTATTATTATTATTGGACGTTTGTGGTGCAGTATAACATGTTTTCAAAATGATTCAAATGGCTCTGAGCACTATGGGACTTAACTTCTGCGGTCATCAGTCCCCTAGAACTTAGAACTACTTAAACCTAACTAACCTAAGGACTTCACACACATCCATGCCCGAGGCGGGATTCGAACCTGCGACCGTAGCGGTCGCGCGGTCCACACTGTAGCGCCTAGAACCGCTCGGCCACCCCGGCCGGCTAACATGTTTTCTCTCTTGCAGGTACTTTGAGACAAGCTAGCAAATAGAGGCCTTTTATTCCACAAGGGAAAAGGTAGACATGATTTACTGCTATGGTTTAGCAGATGGAGTTTACCATCTGCTAAGCTGTTCATCCGATCGCTCCAATGGCTTGGGGAAACAGTTTCCTTAGCACCCAAAAATTTAGACAATGGTAGACCTCGTTCAGTTCGCAAGCCTGGAATGGAGGACCGTGTTCTAGGTGCAGTGGGGGACAGTCCTGGAACCAGTGTACGACGAATAGCAGCAGCTGAAAGCGTTATTCGTCCTCTGGTCTTGTGGTCTGGGCGGTATTTTATGAGCAGTTGTTGTAACTGTACCACGTTCAGCGCGTCCATGCCCTTAGGGCACAAGACGGCACTGCCAGAGTGCCGTTCTTCTAATTATTCTTGTAGCAGTGTGGTGCAATTTACCGACAAAGTAATCTTACGAGAACTGGCATCATCAGTCTGCATAATCGTCATCTGTGAGCTACAAACAATCCTCGCGGAATCGTTGAGGCTTATCGTCAGCATCGGTTCAGCGTTAATGTTTGGGCAGGGATTCTAGGCGATCCCATACTTGGACCGTGTATTATTCACGACGCCTCGACGGAGGAAGGTGCCTGCACTTCCTGCGAAATACTTCCCCGGAGCGCCTCGAGAATGTGTCTATGGCGATACTACAGGTTATGTGGCTTCTGCATGACGGAGCATATCACCACTTCCGCAGTACAGTTCGCCGACACCTCAGCGACATCTCCCCTGGCGTTGGATAGGACCCAGAGGCCCTGTAGTGCTTCTTGCTAGATCAGGGACTTAAATCCCCTGGAGTTTTACCTCTTGCGCCATCTGAAAAGCGTTGTGTATGCTGAACCATTTCCTGGTGTGCAAATCCCTCAACTACTTGTTCACAACGCCTGTAACTCCATTCGGAGGGAGACCGGAACGTGCGAAAGAGTGCGGCAGTCCATGATACGACGTGTCAACGCGTCCATTGCATGCCATGGAGGCCACTTTCAACACCTGTTGTGATGTCGATGCGATGCAGCTCTGTACTGTGTCCTGGGACGGTTTGTTGTCGCTACACGTTCACCGTCCATTTCCAGAAGAATGTTTATAGGACATTTTTTCCTCCATTTACGATCAGGAATTGATCCCTGCAGTTTGTTGGTTTTATTAATGTTCAAGTATATAATAAGTAAGGGGTAACGTTATTACGAAAAATTTCGTGAAGTTCTTCACCGATTTGCTTCAAATTTTTACATGATACTGTAATAAGTGTTTGGTCACATAAAGGTTACGCAACGTTGTTAGCAAACAGAAAAGATGTATTCATGGCTTCTGACATAGAGTGGAGCCGATCTGTAGTATTATAAACACTTAAAAAATTTTCAGTTGCCAAGGTCACTAAAATCATTTATTCATACAGATGACCAGTTTGGGTAATTCTCTGTTATCACATTCTCATCTGTGTTTGCCACGATAAGTGCAGTAACTGTTGTTATACAATGTATGTCCATGTTGATATCGGGAGCTACCCTACAGGCTCACGATACCAACAGGGCCATACATTGTATAACACCAGATACTGTGCTTATAGAGGAAGTTATGTAATGATGTAAACATAGAACCGAAGGTGGCTACAGAGAATTGAGGAAACTGGTCATCTACATAAATAAATGATTTTAGCAATCTTGGCAGCTGAGTATTTCTTCAGTGTTCATTGTGTTTATGCCTCATCGGATTATAATTAAAATACTATTACAGCATCTAAATTTGCAGTAACAATGAACAAGGCTCAAGGTCAGAGAGAGCTGCAAAAGGAGATGGACAAAGGGGTGGTAGGAGGTCGACATAGTAAACAGAAAGGAGGAGATGCACAGGGAGAACGTGACAGAGATGGAGAGAGGAGGCTGGGAATAGGTGATCGGTACAAAAAGGGGGAAGGAGGTGACAGACAGATAGAGGGGAAGGAAGAGGGAGCAGGAGAAGACAGAGAGGAGGGAGGATAAGATGGACAGAGAAAGAGGAGATGAGGCGATGGACAGAGAGAGGGGAAAGAGAGGGGTAGAGAGAGGAGGCAGGAAGCGTTGGAGAGTTGGAGGACGACTTTGAGAGGGGAAAGAGGGAGGAGATGTTGGAGAGAGAAAGGGGGAAGGAGGTGGTGGACAGAGAGAAGGGGAAGGAAAGGGATCAGGAGGGAAGAGGGAGAGGGAGACAGGCGAGGATGGACAGAGTGATGGGGAAGGAGGCGATCCACAGAGAGATGGGAAAGAAAGAGAAGATTAACAAAGGGGGGGGGGGGGAAGGTGATGGATAGAGATGGGGAAGGAGATTAGGATGTGTATCCAATTCCCATACGTAATAGCAACGTGTACTTCTCTTTTCTTTCTTTACCATTTAACCAGATTGAGCCACAGAAACGCGTGGCTGAGGGCAGGTAGTTACTACATATATACCTGACAAGAAAGTGGAACACTCAGAAGAAGTTGAAGACAGGAAACGAAATTTCACAGAGGTACGTAATGTAACTGCAGTGGTTACAAAATGAAGTCAACTTTACATAGAGTTCGCCCACTCTGGTCTGAAAGCATTCACTGATGAACTGTTGTATCCTCTCCTGAGACGAGCTGGGCCACAACTGTTCTCATTTTTCCTAGACTCCTGGATACTCCACGGGGACAGAATTGACCCCAAGCTGGTCCTGCAGGTGTTCTGTCAGGAACAGGTTTCGGTATCTTGCTGGAGTACCTCGACCTCAAGCAGACAGTTCATAGAGACACGTGCCATGTGCGAACGAGTATTGTTGAAGAATGGTATTAAGATACTGTCGCAAGACCGAGGATGTCTGAGACTTACCTTATTGTCCTCAGAGTCCCATCAGTCATTACCATCCCTGACCGGAAGTTATACGTGATTCACAGGAATGACATCACCTCTCCAAATCGTTGGAACAATGGTGCTTCTCTCCAGGTCGCGACTAAGCCGGCAGCACCGCAGAACCGCTGTTCTTCGCGAAACACAATGCGATGCCATTCATCAGCATTCCATGCTTCCCGGTCACTGCAGTCCTCCGAACGCAGCCGTCTATGTTGTGGTGTTGATGGCAGCCTACGCGTTGGACGGTAATTCTCCGACCAATGGCGCAGGACAACACAGAATGTTTCAGGGAGTCCATTACTTGTTCTCGGGTGGCAGATGCAGGTGTGACACAGTGTCCTTGGCACACAATAAGGCGAGCCTCCCCTATGGTGTTCAGGAGTGGTCGATCGGAACCTCGATGACGAATATGCCTGCCCTCACGTTCCCATGCAGTCCGACATTGGATAGTTGTCACATCCGAATGTCCCGCAAATTTTGATGGTGTTATCTGGGCAGCCGGTCAAGTGGCGGTATCTCATATGAGACATCTCCGTGTTCTTCCCAGTGAACACTCAGCATCTGAAAGTGTTCGCACCCCTTATATACCCTATCAGGCCTGGTAACACGAACAACACTAATGAACTTTGGTGTCCATTCTACCTGTCACAGAGAATTTTAACTCTAATCAATACACACCCACCAATGGTGTGTAAACATAGGAAGTTACAGTGATATCCGGCCGCGTCTTTTGACTGCTCCACCTATATATATATATATATATATATATATATATATATATATATATATATATATATATATATATATATATATATATATATTGTCAGGCAGTGTATTAGTACTATCAGCTTCCTGTGGAGATACCGAAGGTAAGATAACTGACCCTCATATAATTAAAATACAGAAAATAGCTATTAAGTTTATGTTTTAACCGCGACCGGAACGGTCGCTGGGTTGCCGAGAACGAAGCGCGGCGGGACCAACGGGAGCGGCCCGCGAACAAACAAACGAAAGGGAAAGGACGGACACGAACAACGACGGACGACCGAGCGAGACCTTACGACGACAACACGCAAGAAGCACGGGGTGACAAGAGACAACTAAACGAATCCGCAACGTCCACTCGTAAACGAAACAAGGCACTGTAAACCAGCTGTCTGTTGCCGAGATGTCGATAGACTCCACGAATTTCAGACTGTTCAGCTGTCCGAGAGGCAGGCGCTTATATACATGATAGGGTCCGTCGCAATTGGCTGCTGGGACCACGTGCTCCACCATGGCGCCCTCATGCTATACGCGGGCCCGGAACGCGCGTAGCCACGTCTTACGGCTCAATGACTATAGAGACTTCTAGTGGTAATCGAGGTCCATGCCGTCTGGCGCGGATTCAAAACCCAAGGCGCTCGGTACCAGAGTTTATGCAAAACCCAAATGGACGAGGTAGCCAGTAGTTTTGTATTGACGACGCGAACGTTGCCTTATTGCTGTATTATTGGGGGGTTGTTTTGGAGGAAGAGACCAAACAGCGATGTCAACGGTCTCATCGGAGTAGGGAAGGACGGAGGAGGAAGTCGTCCGTGCCCTTTCAAAGGAACCATCCCGGCATTTGCCTGAAGCGATTTAGGGAAATCACGGAAAACCTAAATCAGGATGGCCGGACGCGGGATTGAACCGTCGTCCTCCCGAATGCGAGTCCAGTGTGCTGTATTATTCTACGACGTAGTATGCATATTGGTTTTGGAAATTGATGGGTCATACTTGTAGTCGACGTACTCGTGTATATTTGGTTTTATATGTTGTGTAATAGCTTTGGTGCGTAGCTCATTTTATACACTAGTGTCCAAAATCAGGGCTACAAACTGAAATTTTGCAAGGTTGCGTTTATTTTGTTACAAAACAGTATAATCACGTGATAGTAAAGTAGAAACAATATAGAAAATACAGAATGTAAACTACTGCAACATACATAACAGTAGACAAATATGTTCTTCGCTTTTTTCCAACTGCCGGCCGAGGTGGCCGAGCGGTTCTAGGCGCTTCAGCCTGGAACCGCACGACCGCTACGGTCGCAGGTTCGAATCCTGCCTCGGGCATGGATGTGTGTGATGTCCTTAGGTTAGTTAGGTTTAAGTAGTTCTAAGTTCTAGGGGATTGATGACCTCAGATGTTAAGTCTCATTGTGCTCAGAGCCATTTGAACCATTTTTTTCTGGGCCTACAGCACCTCACAACAACCGCACATGAGGTCCCACTATCTCCTCACAATACCTGACACCAATCAAATCTTGATCATTTTACTGTACAGTTTCATGAAGAGGTGTTAGAATGGTCAACGTAATCCCTGCTCACACTATTAGGAATCATCCCGGATATCGGTCTCTTTCCATAACGTTTGGGTTTCAAAATTGTTTTACACCTTCCCTCCAGATGTTAATCCGTTGAGAGTCACTGTCCAGGCCAAATCGGGACTCATCCGTGAAAAGAACATTGGGTTTACTGTTCCACCGTCCAGGTTGACGGCTCCACTCTAGACTTTCCCTTCTGTGAACACGCTGCAGAGGTACACGTACAGCAGATCTCTGACAACAAAGGCCACTCTGTCGGAGCCATCTGTAAACCGTTTGCCTCGCTACAAATCGTCCAGTGGATGCTGCGAGGTCAGATGCCATTTGACGAGCAGTATTAAGGCGGTACGGTTGTGCCCTCACAGCCAACTAACGGTTCTGTCTTTCTGATGTTACACGTGGTCGACCCCGCCCTGGTCTTCGGGATTGTTTCGATCTCTATAAACCGCCGCCAATCTGGCAGGCGTCTTCTCTGTGCCATACTGTACACATCGATTGTGGATGGCGGACTACCCGGCGAACACTATCCCGTTTGATAGGTGCCCATACGTCATCGCTGGTGTGATTTTCCGATGACCAGAATACCATCTTCTATGTAGAACACGATAGTACGCACATCTGTTGACAGTTTTTATGATTACATCGTGAATTAGACACAGGAGTGGAAACAGAGGCTTGTTGCTTTAATTTTGGACACTAGTGTATACTGATCATTTATTTTATTCCTCTTATCTCTGAAGTTCTGAACATGGTTCAATGAAACAGAAACTGGTCATAACAGGCACTGACAGCGGATTATTATTAAAAAGGCCAACATGTCAGTTTTTTCCAAAAGTGTCTCTCCGTCGTTTCTTGGTCCCCGGTTAACATACAATACAATACAATAAAACGTGACAGTTTCACGCAATGTAACTAGGCAGCCTGCTCGGTGATTGCCAGGACGGACGTACACAGTTTCTACCTGCCGTAAATAGTACTCTCGAAAGATCTGATGTGAACCTAGTGGAAAACTTTTGCGATGAGTCAGATCGTCGACTTCGCTCCATATCCCAACGTCCATCACTGCCTTCCCCAGTTTCAGCTCTTTAGGGAAAATGGGCTGCCATTCCACCCCAGTCGCTCAGGCGCCTCGCTAAAAGTGTTTATTTCCTCAGACCGTATAGAGGTAAAGGGTCAGTTGATCACCCAGTATGCAATAACTTTCCCTTCTGAGTTCCTTCCTTACTGGTCAGCATAGCAGATCTATGATGTAATTACAGAGCACTGACTTAATTATAGAGCACTGACGGGCCTCGCTTGCTATACGGGTGCATCGATTGTAACGAGCGCTCACGCCTCGGAAGACTAATGGACTGTCTCAGACCCACGTGCGCCGACTAGTTCTGACCGCCGGCTCGCTTGCCCCCTATTACTGCAGATGTTTATTTCTAAGGCGGCCAGTGACCACGAAAACTGGTACTCGCACAACTGCCGCCTGAACAGGAGTGACGTATCGCGTGAGTGACGTAAGGCACTCCAGCTCACACCTGCACACAGTGTCGCCCCGTTACAGCACTCGAGTGGAGGACGCAAACAGCGCAAATTATAGGAACGGGAACGTGTTATCTAGCGTGGTAAATCACCTTCCAGTCTGTATGCTCGACAGTTTGAGACCTTCGCCAGGTAAGATTAATAGAAAACATTAACAAACTCCAAAGAAGTTTGGCTTCATTTAGTTGCGGCTTCATTTAGTAAGAGCGAGAACACCACAGAAATGTTAAATCCTGTTCGGAACACTACAAAAGGGGTGTTGTGCGTCGTGACGGGGTTTATTGTTGAAATTCGGAAATCGTACACTTCCCCCAACAGATTCGTATTTATGGTAACCGTAGGGAAGCGTTTCAGGAGATACAAACTGGAAGAGACCTTTCGATGTTCTGCCAGTGTTCTTGAAAATTGGTGCGTCGGTGGCGATGAGCGGTTCCTTCATTCTGAACAACTACGTATAACCACTGTACAAAAAAAATATATTGCCATTTGCTCATCGTCTTAGTGTACTAAATTTTGTTTACGGTGCTTCAGTTTTATCGTGCTTCGATCAAGGGAGAATTCATTTTTTAGTGTTATTATAGTAAGTGCTGTATGAAGTAATGCCACAAATAATGTCGTTTTTCAAACATAACTTTCGTCCACTACCCTTGAAGGTAAAGCATTCCGTTCGAATAGCGACCCACTGGAGAGTCACGGATTGTTCAGCCAAATGCCAGGTGAGCTGGTAGTGGGGAAGGAGTCACAGTAGGGAGTATTTGTCAGGAGAGGGAATTTCCAATAGCTACCATATAACTTACAACCAAGAGAAACCTCCAGGAAACCTTGGTCAAAGCCTAGAGAGGGAAGTATTTTTGATTCATCAAATGAGAATGAAAACACCTGCAGCCGCCACTTTTGCATTTAATTTATTTATACAGCCAATTTCGGCGTTCCGTTCCACCATCTTCAGGCTCTGTACAAAAAACAATAATGACAACATTCTAAAATAACAAAAACACTAGCAAAAGGACGGTACACAATTTTAGCACAATAATATCCAAAGAAATTTACATTAAATACATCGAACAAACCGCATCGGATGATGTTACAACAACGTTAGTGAACTATTCAAAAGTAAAAAAAGAACAGTTATAAAATTGTATGACTGTTAACTGGGAAGCGTATATACTCCAACGGAAAAAAAACGCACAGCAATACATAATTAATGTAGAGTGTTGAAATTTCAGGAAAACAATTGTCTAGATAACATGTGTAAGTGATTAACATTACAAAATAACAGGTTAACGTGATCGTGAGTTAAGCCATTGAAATTGTAAAATACTGGTACATTAATAATCAGTGTTAGCACCTGAATGTTGAATACAAGCATGCAAACGTGCATGCTTTGTCTTGTACAGGTGACGGATATCAGCTTGCGGAATGGGGTTCCGTGCATGTTGCACGTGGTCGGTCAATACAAGGACGGCTATTGTTGTTTTTGGATGACGCTGAAGTTGTTGTCCGAAGCGTCGCATTTGCGCTCCATTGCAGACATATCTGGTGATTGAGCGGGCCAAGGCAACACGGTGGGTTACATGGGTGGTATGTGGGCGAGCGTTATCCTGTTGGAAAGCACCCCTTGGAATAGTGTTCACGAATGGCAGCACAACAGATCGAATCAGGTCTAATCACCAGACTGACACACAAATTTGCAGTCAGGATGAATGAGATACTCACAAGAGTGCTCTTGTTGTCATACGAAATCGTACAATAATACTGAAGTTATTGTACGATTTCGTACAGGCGTAGGTCAGCGTGTCTACATTGCAGACTTGGCTGCAAGCCAGTAACTGGCTTCCTTCTAACCAATAGACGGCCATAACTGGCACCGAGACAGAGAGAGCTTTAGTCAGAAAACACAACGGACTTCCACCCTGCTCTCCAATTATCTCTCGTTTGACACCACTGAAGTCGGAAATGGCCGATGTTTGGGGTCAGTGGAATGGACGCTACAGGGCGTCTGTCTCGGAGCTGCTCTTGAAGCACCAATTTGTTAACAGTTCGCTTTGTCACAGTGGTGTCAACTGCTGCTCAGATTGCTGCTGCAGAGTCAGTATGGTGCGCCAGAGTCAAAAGCCGAACACGATGATCTTCCCTCTAGGTAGTGCCTCGTGCCGTCCGGACCCCGGTCTTCCTGCCACTGTTTATTCTCGTGACCAAAATTGCCAGCAGTCACCTACAGTGGCTACTTTCTGCCACGTATTTCTGCAAAATCGCAAGCGGAACATCCAGTTTCTTGCAGCCATTGTAAACGACTTCGTTCAAACCCAGTGTGTTGTTGGTAATGGCTCGTAACTAACGTTCACGAATGTTACAACGCGTATTTGAAGCAAACCAGATTTGTAATTTGACAGTGGGGCTACCAGCGGAAGTCTTATGCTACTGGAGTGAAATCATCTTTCAGATGTAGAGGTCGTCTTTCAGATACAGAAGCAGGCCTACCAACTTTCCTTTATGTCGCACAACTTCTTCTTGGTGTTGCGAGTCATTTATAGTGTCTCATAATAAAAAACTAAAACGTAAAATTAATACAAAGGACCGTAACGAAACACCACTATGCTTAAGTATGAAAATATAATACGAGCGGTAGGTATAACGAAAATAAGATCAATACGTGGATAATCTGTGAGTGACACGACTGATTGCAGGTTCCTGTTTTAAGTCTACAAAAGCGCACGGAAATAACGTGTGCATTATGGAAGGTATAGGAAATCCTTGTTGATATTCATAAATTTGTGTAACTGTTCTCTTTTACTTCTGAATGGTTCATTAACATTGGTGAAACACCTTGTGCTGTTTGGTTGTTGGCACATATTTACTGTAAATTTCCTTGGATATTACGGACGTGTCAGTTTGTATACTCTCCTTTCACTGATATGTTTGTTAATTTTAGAATGTTGTCATTGTTGTTTTCTAAAATGAGGCCGGAAGATAATTTCATGAAAACCGAAACTTGTTGGACAAATAAGTTGAATGCAAAAGTAACTGCTGCAGGTGCTTGAATTTTCGTGTCATACTGAGCAGCCGAAGTCGTAGCCGAAGTCCTAAGCATCCATTACATGTATGGACATATACAGATTTTTGATTCGATACATGGCCGATATAGCCCAGGCAAAAGATAAAAACGCCTAGTGTATGTGAAAATGTATTTATTTACTTGTGTAGAGTACGATATGTACGCCATGTGAAGTGCAGTTGTGTCGCATCTGTGTATGAACAGATAGACTGAGGTGACAAAAGTCATGCGATGCCTCCCAGTATCGTGTCGGACCTCCTTTCACCCTGCCTAGTGCAGCAACCCGACGTGGCATGGACTCAACAAATCGTAGGACGTCCGCTGCTCAAATATTGAGCTATGCTGCCTCTACAGCCGTCTACAATAGCGATAGTGTTATCTATGCACGATTTTGTGCACGAACTCATCTCTCGATTATGTCCCATAAATGTTCGATGGGATTCATGTCGGCTAATTTGAGCGACCAAATAATTCACTGGAATTGTCCGTAATGTTCTTCAACCAAGCATCTTGGCGCAGCTCTAAACGACACTGGTTGCCATGGCTTCACATCCATGTCGGTACTTCCAGAACATCATTGGCTCTTTGTCTGGACACCCTGCAGTGGTCTGCACTCCAATACGTGGTTAGTCAGCCTTTTGACAAGTCACGTTTATGTGACCGGAGAGTGTGTGTGTTCCATCAGTTTCGTGTCAGCGTAATTTGGTTGCCAAGACATCGATGTGAGTTCGCAGTCATCCCCTTAAAATCACCCATAGCACGATTCTCGCCTTGTATCATGGACATTTCCGAGCTAGAAGATACCGTCGCCATCGAAGAAGTCATTAAGCATCAAAGGTGTCCGGAATAATCTTCACTTAATCCAGGGTTTTCACGGTGCCTTTGATTAATGCCACAGATCCCTTGGAAGCGCAGGTGCATGCCTCCCATATGCATTTAAGCCAGAATGTCTCGAGCTGAAGGTAGGCACTTTCGAGGGGAATTTCCTATTCCTACTTGCACACTGTCATCACGGGAAAGTCGGTAGCCAGCATAGTAGGCCCCGTCCAGAAACCACTCAGGATTATGGAATAACTGATCCATAATCCCCAGGCTGGGCAAAGTCTCCGTCCACTGGGTACCGGAATCCGACCTTCTTCACAACAGTGAATCATTTGTGATGTGTACGACATTTTAAACACATTCATCTCTTAATTTTAGTAAGAGTGGTAACAAACCTGATACAGACACCCTCAGAAGCACTCGAACACACCACATAGTTCCAAATCCAATATCCGAAGAACGTTTTGATCGGTTGTAAAGCAACTGCCAGAATAGGAAATCCCCTTCCCAACTTTCCTAATTGTGAATCTCACTTTCGCCAGTCCCAATTCCTGGGGGCATGACTTAAAAAAAAATTGAGTTCTTCAGTGGGTGGAGATATGAATCAGCTTGCCAAGATTGTTCCGCTAGGAGTGCAAGGCATACTGCAGAAAAGTTACACAAATAACCCACAACACAGCCATGCCAACGTAATGTACACTATGTGATATAGAGTATCCGGATACCCCCCAAAACATACGTTTTTCATATTAGGTGCATTGTGATGCCACTTACTGCCAGGTACTCCATATCAGCTACTTCAGTAGTCGTTAGACATCGTGAGAGAGCAGAATGGGCCGCTCCGCGAAACTCACTGACTTCGAACGTGTTCTGGTGATTGGATGTCACTTGTGTCATAAGTCTGTAAGCGAGATTTCCACACTCCTAAACATCCCTAGATCCACCGTTTCCAATGTGATAGTGAAGTGGAAAAGTGAAGGGACATGTACAGCACAAAAGCGTACAGGCCGACCTCGTCTGTTGACTGACGCAGACCACCGACAGTTGAAGAGGGTCACAATGTCTAATAGGCAGGCATCTCTCCAGACCATCACATAGGAATTCCAAACTGCATCAGCATCCATTGCAAGTGCTATGACAGGTAGGTTCAAATGGTTCAAATGGCTCTGAGCACTATGGGACTTAACATCTATGGTCATCAGTACCCTAGAACTTAGAACTACTTAAACCTAACTAACCTAAGGACATCACACGACACCCAGTCATCACGAGGCACAGAGAAAATCCCAGACCCCGCTGGGAATCGAACCCGGGAACCCGGGCGTGGGAAGCGAGAACGCTACCGCACGACCACGAGCTGCGGACTATGACAGGTAGGCGGCTGGTGAGAAAACTTGGATTTCATGGTCGAACGGCTGTTCAAAAGCCACACATGACGCAGTTAAATGCCAAACGACGCCTCGCGCGTCTGAGGAGTGTAAATAATGGACGGTTGAATAGAGGAAAACCGTTGTGTGGAGTGACGAATCACGGCACACAATGCGGGGATCCGATGGCAAGGCATAGGTATGTCGAATGCCCAGTGAACGTCATCTGCCACAGTATGTAGTGCCAACAGTAAAATTTGGAGGCGGTGGTGTTATGGTGTGGTCATGTTTTTCATGGAAGGAGCTTGAGCCCATTGTTGTTTTGCGTGGCACTATCATAGCACAGGCCTATATTGATGTTTTAAGCACCTTCTTGCTTCCCACTGTTGAAGAGTACTTCGGGGATGGCGATTGCATCTTTCAACACGATGGTGCACCTGTTCATAATGCACAGCCTGTGACTGAGTGGCTCCACGACAATAACATCCCTATAATGGACTGGCCTGCACAGACTCCTGACCTGAATCCTAGAGATGGGATGTTTTGGAACGCCGACTTCGTGCCAGGCCTCGCCGTCCGACATAGATACCTCTCCTCAGTGCAGCACTCCGTGAAGAATGGGCGCCACGCGGAGTGGCCGATGGTTAGAGGCGCCATGTCAGGGACTGCGCGGCCACTCCCGCCGGAGGTTCGAGTCCTCCCTCGGGCATGGGTGTGTGTGTTGCTCTTAGCATAAGTTAGTTTAAATTACTTTAAGTAGTGTGCAAGTCTAGGGACGGACGACCTCAGCAGTTTGGTCCCTTAGAAATCACACACATTTAAACATTTTGAAGAATGGGCTACCATTCCCCAAGAAACCTTCCAGCAACTGATTGAACGTAAGCCTGCGTGAGTGGAAGCTGTCATCAAGGCTATGTGTGGGCCAACACCCTATTAAATCCGAGTATTACCGATGGAGGGCGCCACGAACTTGTAAGTCATTTTTGTTCACATAGTGTATGACGTAATTGCTCCAGAAGGGAATGATAAATAGATCCATTGTTTTTTATTTGATTATCTAATTAATTACTGTCAAGCACATACAATACTCTCCCATTTTGGAACACCATAGTCCCAGTCTCAGTTCACTGTGATTTAGCTGAAAAGAACCAAGAGTTCTACAATGGCCTACGCTGTCCACTCGGACAGACTGAAAGATAGAAAAAACAAACCCACTTCCAAATAAGTCGCTTCAATAAACTTACATATTATTTTGTGAAAGTTTATCATTCATAGAATGCAGCAAAATTCGTACCCAGTTTTAGCAGATTTCATTCACTTTTCTTTATGTATTAGTCTTTCAGGTACGGTTGCACATTGGTTATAACCAGTCCCAACCTAGTGCGTAAGCAGGGGACATAGAAGGTTGTTTACCTGTACTGGTGATTATTTCAGCACATCAGTGTTCGAGTATGGTGGTAGAGTTGTTCTATGCAGAACATGTGCGAGCACTGCAAGCTTTAGAATCGATGTTATTTTCAGTCATTCACTGGTAGTGTTTAGATAAAAGTGATAGAGTGCTATTTGCACTTGAATTTCTCAGTAACAACTTCAGACACATTTTGTCGAAACAACACTGATCCATTCAACAGTGAAAATACGCAGCTTAGCGACTGTAGGTTTACCGTATTTACTATTACGTCTAGGTAGATTGAATTCTACGTCATTTTATTAATAGTCCTGAGCAGTAACAACTTACCTTCACCATCGTCTCGAGAATTATCTTTGATATAGACTGTAACATAATTTTCGTTCCTGTACTTTACTGCGACATTTTTCATGTAATGTACTAAGAAACCTCGTTTTAAATTATTACTAGTGGTGATTGCAAGGCAACTGCGAATTTTTCCCCATTTGTTCTCCACTTGAGCAGACACTTCGTGTCTAATGATCTCCATATCGACAAGGTACTTAATTCTTTTTTCCGTCATTACTTTTCGTTAGTGGTAGCAATATCCTGCAAGACCTTAAAATTTCGCTTCGCTGGCAAGGTATTCTATTGAATCTCAGTGGTTAGTCCATTAGCGTCAACAGACAGCCATCGAGCCTGTTCACCCAGTTTACGAACGGCTGCTGGTTCCGCGAGAGAACGAGGCGTGCACGAGTAAGCAACGCGTGGAAAGTTGAGCAGACAGGACAGGTTTAATCCTCGACATCGTGTCTCGCGAGCGCTGCGCCGCTACGCAGCACATTTGTCAGGAATAGTGGAAGAAAACTGAATCGAATTTCACCTACAAGAAAAAGAAACGTAGGTGTTTATTTATAAATACAGACAAGAAAAATTAGTCAATGTACGGTAGAAATATAATTATGTATTCACACAGTTCACCCATTCCGGGAATTCGGAATGTCAACGATTTTTGCCTGTTATCGACATTGATTCTGAAGATACCGGCCCTAGAGATCCCAAGAGAATGTTTTAAGTTCAAGTTTGACGTCTGATGACAAACGACAAAAAATATTTTGTTTTTTCGAACAATAACATACAATTACGAATTAATAAATTTGTGGTTTTTTTCCTTTTTTTGTGTGAAACCAAGCACTTCTTCAAATTTCATGATCAACCCAAGTACCCTATAGTTTTAATGCGTAAGTTTTCTACGATCAAAATATGTGCCATAAATGGACGTATCTTTTGGTTGAATTGACATAAGACAACATCTGTTACACAAGCAATGGACTATTGATCTTAGTATATGACATAAATTTCAACTTGATACTTCTACCCGCTCCTGAGAAAGAGGGATCATAACAAATGAACGAACAGACAGACAGTCTGATATCAAATTACAAATTTTTTTTAGACCGGTGTAATTACAAATTAACAATTTTAGTATTTTTTCCTTCGGTTGTACTGTAAAACCTTGCTTCTTGTCAAGTTCCATGATTGGCCAACGGGAAGTACACTATAGGTTTTGATAATTGAGTTTCCGATCGTCAAAATATGTGACATCAGTGGCCTTACTTTTCATTACTTTGCTTTGAAGCTTCGGTTTTTATATCGTCAAGGGACTATAACCTTAGTGTCTGACATAAATATCAACTTGACACGTCTACCCGTTCCTGAGAAAAAGGGTTTCCAGGAATCGGACCGACAGACAGACAGACCGACAACAAACTGATCCTATACGTAAGGGTTCCGTTGTTACTGACTGAGGTACAGGAACTTCAAAATGACATGTCTTGGCAGAGATTACATTGAATTTCTGATGTACATTATTAATGAGATACGGTGAGAAAGGTAATAAGGGTCGCATCAACCTAGATGAGAGGCTACGTTTTACGCAAGTATGATCCACGGAACATGGAAGTAGCCACGTAACAGAAATTTAGCCTGACCATTAAAATTGCAGCACCATGAAAGCTACATGAAACAAACGACAGATTGGTGTGAAGTTCACTAAATGCTTGAATAAGCAAATGGTTAGCATTTGAGACCAACCGCATGAAGTGTACAACCTCCTTCAGTGAGCAGATGATAGCATTTCAGCACAGTTGCACATTGTAGGTATGAGTGAAATCATCTTAATTCTGTATATGAGGTTCTATGCCAAAGCGAAACTACTTTTGACAGGCCATAATTGTCCTCTTGGATTGCTCTTGGAGAAGAGTCATCAAACTAGAACCGATGAAATATTAGTTCATTTTATTGCATAAATGAATAAAAGATTTGCTTTACATTGACACACTTATTTGCCACAGGACTGCTTGACAATTTACAGTTGTCACTGACAATGAAAGCGTCACCTGATACACAGATAAACAAAGTGTTCTCTTGTAGTATAAAATGCAACATTCGCGAAGGTACGAGGATCATTCCATAATTCATGGCATCTATGGCACACTTTTCGATAATACTACAAAATGAGAATTCCACGATGTGCGCTGAACCAGTACGGCAGTTTGTATCTGAATGCGAACATAAAATACAGGGTGAGCACAAACTCTTGCCTTGGTTATAAAAATTTATAACAGAATAACCGTTTGACATAATAAGTTACAATTGATGCCGTTACACGGGTTAGAGTTACTAGTTTCTTTTTAAGACCACTTACGTTAGTAAACCTTAACGTGTGCTCCCTTGGTAGCTCGGAGAATGTCGAAACGGTATTCCAGTTCCCGCCAGGTGTTTCGTAACATGCTTTCCGTCACAGTACCCACAGCAGCTTGTATCCTAGCCTTCAGTTCGTCGACGTCAGCAACTGGTGTGACGAAGACTCTGTCCTTGATATAGCCCCAGAAAAAACGTCAAGGGGCGTAATGTCTGGAGAGCGGGGAGGCCAAGGTGTTGGACCATTCCTTCCAATCCACCGATCCGCTCTCCAGACATTAGGCCCCTTTACTTTTTTTTCTGGGGCTATATCAAGGACAGCGTCTTCGTCGCACTAGTTGCTGACGTCGACGAACTAAAAGCTAGAATACAAGCTGCTGTGGGTACTGTGACAGAACACATGTTACGAAACACCTGGCGGGAACTGGAATACCGTCTCGACATTCTCCAAGCTACCAAGGGAGCACACGTTAAGGTTTACTAACGTAAGTGGCCTTAAAAAGAAACTACTAACACTAACCTGTGTAACGGCATCAATTGTAACTTATTATGTCAAACGGTCAAAAATGGCTCTGAGCACTATGGGACTTAACAGCTACTTAAACCTAACTAACCTAAGGACATCACACAACACCCAGCCATCATGAGGCAGAGAGAATCCCTGACCCCGCCGGGAATCGAACCCGGGAACCCGGGCGTGGGAAGCGAGAACGCTACCGCACGACCACGAGATGCGGGCTCAAACGGTCATTTTGTTATAAATGTTTATAACCAAGGCAAGACTTTGTGCTCACCCTGTAGGGTTCCTGAACAGGAAGTCACGGTAAAGGTTGAAATGAAACACGCTCTCTGGATTTCTGTGTAAATTTGTTGTGCACGAGTACAAAAGGAACAAAAATGAATGAAAATCAACTACTGTGCTTCAAAATAGCGTTGCCAGCAACAGAGAAGGCGTTGAATGCCATTGGCATTGCCGTCAGTGTGTGTCACCTGACACAGAAATGCCAGGAAGACAGCGCCATATGTGCGAAGAGCCTCCCACGCAGTTTTTTCCTCAGTTGAAGAATGAGATCGAAGTCACATGGTCTGAGGTCTAGTAAGTAGGGTGGGTGGGGAAGGATCAATCTTGTAACGAGGCCAATCGCACACTGAATGTTACAGGCGCTGGTACGGGGCCATCCTCTCATGCGCGTGCTGTCTGTAGGTTATTTTGATACGTTTTTCGCGGATTTTCGAGTGTATTTACTGCGATTACGGAGACGCTACACGTTCGCACGATGCACCATAGTTGCCATGACTTGCTGAATGACCCTTATACATTTCATAAGTTATTTTGTCATTGTCGTGCGTGATGGTGTTCACACTGCTGTAGCCGATGTCTTCAATTGGGCAGAGTTCTTGCATGCTCGACACTATACTGACCTCAGCGTGAGGACTCTGATGTTGCTGAGAGCGAGGCGCGGTCTCCTACAGCGACTCCCATACGTCACTCCGGATTGCAGCGAGCCCTCGCTAATGCCTGTGGTATCAATTCGTGTTGCTGACTTTGGTGTGGCACCTCCACCTCTGGACGATACCACACGAGGAAAAATTACGCAGTAGGCTCCTCATTCAGAAGTCACATTTTAAAGTTTCTTTCTGTAAGAAAATTATGTTATGTCTCGGTGTGAAAGGAAGACGTCTATCACCACGTTCGAAATTCAACAGTGGCAGAATCGTGGCCTATCGATGGTTCAGTTTACCGCTGTGCGATTGTTAGTATACCTTGGCTGAAACAGGAATATGGTATCGATCGCTTCAGGGGTGCCGTACTTCCGAGAAGACGGGCATATCGTTCCCTCTGGCGTGCAAGATCCCACAGCCAAGTCACATAACTTGAATCATAGGATGGTGTAGTTTTCATCAAGTATTCACAATGGCAATGTGACGTTGGCTGGAGCACCATGGCGACCACTGTTGCTGCTTCCTTTGATGCAGACCAGAGAAAGTCTCGTTGGCAGATGTGATCCTAACAGCAACACTGGACGGGGGAGTGCCACCACACCGTCTTCTCACACGATTGCCAGTTTTGTGTACAGCTTCATGTTGTACACATCTGTGAATGAATGTTGCTCGATGGCATTCCTGATCGTCATACGGCCCCCTTACCTAGTGTGATAGTGCAAGTTGCCGTAGGGTACACAGGACGATTATCTCCGGTTCACACTGTCGGTGATTTGGACAACAGACGCGTCATTTCTGACGTATTAAGGCCGGTGACTTTGAGGTCTCCACGACGTTACATGTCTACAAAGCAGCACATGTTACGTGCGCTGTCCTAACCTACCTTGATACAGAGCGAGTTGGACTATTGCTCTGGCCCATAGGTTCTCTACATCACTTACCCATTGAAAACATCTGGTCAGGGGTTGCTAAGAGACTGGTAAGCTTCCACTCGCCAGCTACTGTATTTGATTAACTTAGCCGTGGAGTTGGGTTGGGTTGGGTTGTTTGGAGGAGGAGACAAGACAGCAAGGTCATCGATGTCATCGGATTAGGGAAGGACGGGGTAGGAGGTCGACCGTGCCCTTTGAAAGGAACCATCCAGGTATTTGCCTCGAACGATTTAGGGAAATCACGGAAAATCTAAATCTGGATGGCCGGACGCGGGACTGAACCGTCGTCCTCCCGAATTTGAACCCAGTGCGCCACTTCGCTCGGTGGGCGTGGAGTTGAAGCAGCACGGAATGATGTATCTGTCGTCCAAAATCAGCTCGTCTCGAAGCCTAGCCGAACTGAAGCCGTTGTTGTGCCCAAGTCGTGAGCTCTTGTACTAATTCTCGTACTCTGTACAATCCCAAATCGCATGCTTCTACAGCTTTGTACTTCTCGTCTAGCTATTCCTGCTTTTCTATTTTGCACTTGCTGTCAATTAATTTCTTAGGCATCACTTTTGCCTGCATCATTTTCACATTTTCTCCTTCCGCCAGTTCTATTCAAAGGTTCGTACGTTGCAAAAAGATTTCTATTGTGTCTTTTCCGTTAGAGTACTACATCTTCTGCTGCCTTTACTGTTTCATCTCTCGAAACTATCCATTAGACTTACATTGTATCCATGCCCCTATTACAGCCTATCGTTGCCTTGTGCTACTTTTGAAACTTTCAACGCTCTATGTTAATTTCAATTTATGCTCGTCCCATCTCTTATTTTCCACCTATCTACAATTTCTACAGTTTTATTTTGAAGTTGCTAATCAGTGCATTATTGTCAGTGTCCACATCCATATGTGGAAATGTTTTGCAACTTAAAATCAATAATCTATGCAATTTAGTCCACTAAATTTGTGAGCTAAACATAAGAAATACACGATAGACACGGTACACATCAATAGCAGACGAAAAATGAAACGTAGCGCACACACGTGGCCAACATTACTTCTACAGTGATTTGTTTTAGCTAGATTCGAGCAACAGTTGAAATGATATAACAGGATATTACAAGTGTTAAACACTCATGCATTTGCATACTAATTAGTCTTCTCCTTTCTTTGCGTATCATTTCAGGAAGCATTTGGGGAACAACGTTCTCCAAGAGAGAACATTTCTTTGTGGTTTTCCAATTCTGGTGCTTAGTAACCAAACCAAAGCTCCTGAAAGTCTTGGTCGGAACTGAGGATATTTGGGTTCTTTTTAATTTGTGCTTCCATCGTAACCAGTGTTGTCTAGTGAACCAGACAAAACTGAAAGATATGTGTGTGTGTGTGTGTGTGTGTGTGTGTGTGTGTGTGTGTGTGTGCGTACTGCAGTCATTGTTTAACACTGATAATAATACAGTGCCTGAAAGTGACTGTGTTGACTGTATTTACAGGGCATTTCATTTTCGGAAACTGACCTCGTATGACTTGAGCCGTTAACTGAGTTATACTAGTGTGCAACCCAAGTTTCAGGTTCTGCACATTAACTGATTGTTTACATTGTTCTTATATCGCTCTAAATCTCTTCACGAAAATTTGCAGTTCCCAAAACCATTCCTTCCTACCTCTTTGATTGATGGCGTTGTATAACGGAATACAGAACACCTCAAACTGCAATCATTGTGATCGCCTTGATATACTTAATAAAGTTATGTAATATCTGAACCTTGCGTGTGACGTAACAGCTGTACAAAAAATACTAGAGGAAAGCACTCTGTACATTTACAGTGCAATAGCAATGGTGAGCGAGAACCCGCATAAACTGACTACACGTATAAAAACTCGCTCATCAAGTCCTATTTACTGGACCATCATTCCGTTCCATCCCACTGTCTGTTTTGGATAGATCGGTGTTAATCTTAGCAGAATTGTTTTAGGGCCTACGATACTTCAGTGTCGCGTGTCTTCGTCTTGATGTGACACTACGTGACCGTCTGATCCTTAGAGAAGTCGAGAACATCCTGTGTTCTTGTTTCTTTAGCAAAAAGAAATGGGTCAAATGGCTATAAGCACTACGGGACTTAACATCTGAGGTCATCAGTCCCTAATTAACCTAAGGACATCACACACATCCATGCCCGAGGCAGAATTCGAACCTGCGACCGTAGCAGCAGCGCAGTTCCGGACTGAAGCGCCTAGAACCGCTCCGCCACAGCGGCCAGCTTTCTTTAGCAGACATCAGCACAACAGTGATTAATTTTCTGTATATGTGACGTTCCATTTAACAGTTATTGAAGGGACATTGCTAAATATGTGTTCCTACAAATACAAGATGAAAACATGAGCTACAATGAGAGCTAAAAATTTTATTCTGTATACCAAACTAAACGTTTGCGTATTTAACCTTCGGCACACATTGCTCATTCCATATCCCTGAATGCTTTCGTCCTTGATGGGGTCTACGAAAGACTATGAAGGAAGGAATGAATAAATGAATGAATGAAATGAATCACTATATTTTACAAGACAGAATGACACGCATCCGTAGAAAACCTTGGACTATGAATGACGAATGCACTCAACTTTCTATTAACTACATCGTGATGTTCCGGTTGGTTCACTTTTCGGCGTTACCTGTTTTCTTACCTATTAAATCACGCTTTTATCACGTCATATCCGGCACTTGAACAGAATACTTAACTCAGTAAACGACAAGACATAAAAATTTATACGAATAATATCGTTTGATAATCCAGAAACACTATGGTTACTGTGAGGATGCACGAAAAAGACGTCCCTCTGTCAATCGATGTCAGTGGTTATGGAAAACCTATTATACATTAATATTCAGTTTTACGAGTGATGAGCGCTTCTCACTAAGATAGCAGTACCTAACTGCAGTGCACTACTCATCAAGGCAATGGTAAGGAGGCTTTTATTGTAGGAAGAAAATGAAGATTAGGATTTAACGACTGTTCAATGAAAATGAAGATTAGGATTTAACGACTGTTCAATGACGAAATCAGTCTCTGACTCAGGAATCATGAGGCATGTACGTTTGTCTTACCAGTACACCATTTCACTCAGTTTGTGTCGTAAGAATACACACGCTTGTGTCACGCTGTAGTAAAGATAAACATCAAGCATCGCTACTTAAAGAGAAACTACCGTTCTGAAGAGTTCCTTTAAATGATTCGCCCGAAGAGAAATAAAGTTTTGGTGGCTACTCATGAGGGAATGAATGTCCATGAAATAGGGAGGGTACTCGGATGTCATCAAGTTACAGTATAAGCAGTGAGTTAGGTTTGGCGCCACAGAGCGCTGCAATCAACCAAAACAACTTTCGCCACAGCGAAGGTGGTCGCCGCTTTACGTCGTGTGAGTCAGCAGTGAAAAGCCTTCGCCCGGATCTCAGTGCTTCTCCGCCCGCGCAGACAACCCGACCTTTCCGGGAGACGGCAACAAGTTGAAAGGGGCAGCAGTGCCGGAAGCCGGATGTCGTCACTGGCTTGAGAACCTCAATGGACTGCCCCAGTTGTGCACCGCCATGAACACCGCACTGAAGCGATACAATGCTTCTCGCGTTGGAGTAAGGGCTCCTGACTCACGTTAAGGGCAACCAACTCTAAATATCCTAAAGAAACTGTAAGCAGCAAGGGTCGATGTCCTTCCAAAGATGCTCATTCATACGATTTGGGATGGCCAAGTGACCTACCCATATGTATGTAATTCTTGTAGTCGACTATTTTTTTTTTGGGGGGGGGGGGGGAGGGGGAGAGAAGGCCATTCGAATAATTACAGGTGGTAGAGTTAGCTAGTAGTGGGGCAGAGGGAGTCCCAGTCGGATATGTCTGAGGATTTCCAGTTCCTGCACATCCAGCGGAACTATTTTTCATTTACATCTCAGGCAAAGTGTATTTGTGTTGTGGTATATGTAGATGTAGTGAGGCCGATGACCGATGAACTTTTGCAGCTGTTAGGTGAGCTGGTAGACGGGTTTATAATTAGGAATAAATGGAAGATTACCAGTTCCGCATTCACCCGACAACCAAGGGAAATCTCCAGAAATAGTTGGTTGAAACTGGGGGACTGAAACAATTTTAATTTGTTTATTGCTGGAACCATGTTGTCCAATGTCTCAGACAAAATATAAAATTATATATGTGTCTATGCATGTACTTATGTACGGACGTGTACGTTTAAAATGTATTTTTTTCTTGTACTTTCCTTTCTCTGCTGTAGTTAGTAGAGCGGGCTACTACAGATCCTACCCATGACACAGTCGCGATTCCTTTCAACCAGTTACCAGGCGAGCTGGCACTGAGATACAGGGATACTCAGTTGGGAATAGATGGCAGTATTTATCTAAAAACCAAGAAAAATATGCGAAAAACCTGGGTCGTAACGACGGAATTAAAACTATTCTAATTTGTTACATAAGAAATTCGCCAAGAGGCGTGCAGTAAAGGTGTCACTTTATTTTATTTTGACTAAACCTCGACTACACGACTGTTGGTGAATTTCATTCATGATTACGTTACCAGCTGATGTCTTCTGTCCATCATGGATCAACAGAGACTATTATAATTTATTTCTCAGTCAGTGTTTCCCGCTGTTCCACGCAAATATTAAAAATGTGTGAAGACGAATGTTGAGTGTATGTATTTGTGTGTGTGTGTGTGTGTGTGTGATAGGTACTGTTCATTTTTTATTACTTTTCATTTCCCAATTCTTAATGTGGAGTGGGCTGTTAAAGTAATGACCTACTGACGTCAGCGACTTTTCAGCCAAATACTAGGCGGGCTGGTAGGGGGCGACAGAGAGTCCCAACAGGAAACATGTGGAAGATGATTTCGAGTTCCGGCTTTTGTGTTAGAATCAAGGGAAACAACCTCCATAAAGGAAACTTTGGGCAGAGCTCGACATTGTATAGAGCCTGCTCGAACGATCAAGCGCGCTAGTTCAACCGATACGCGAGAAAATATGTACTAATCATAACAGGTAGTTACAGCTTTGCTTAAAATTTTGTGAAATGCAGGAGCATTAAATCCTACAACCGTACAAACTCGTCTTTCGTCTTGTATCTGAATAAATTTCCATTAAGTTTTCTCATACAGCATTTTTGGATATATATAAATTTATGGCAATTTCTCAGAAAAACTAGCATTCAAAAGTGAATATGTTGGAATTTTAAAAGCATGTCTTGATTCAAAAGCAGTACAGTATGCTATTTGTTTCTTTGTGCTGATTAATCAAGTGGGTCGCAAATGACGATTTCAGTCCCAGTTCACTTGTTGCATGTAAAACTTACCATCTTCTAATCAGCTTGAAAATAAGACGGTAACAGTCAGATGAAACAAGGAAGAAAAGTAATCAAGAATTAAATTCCTAATACTTGAAATAGATCATATTAAACTAACTGTAATTCCCGATGAAGAGAACAAATTAACAGCGGCTAGACCCCATCTTGGAACTAGTACCAACTGACGTTATTAGATGGCGATACTAATGACAACTCAAGAACTGGACTGAACCCGTATTGTGAGCCTATATTTATTTATCAGTGATGCGTTTAGCACATGGTCTGCGCCCTGAAGCTGTTCGCTGCATCGTGAATTTCACTCAATGATTATTAATTGATCCACAAGCAGAAAGCATCTACGACAGTTAATGTTTATATACAGGGTGTTTCAAAAATGACCGGTATATTTGAAATGGCAATAAAAACTAAACGAGCAGCGATAGAAATACACCGTTTGTTGCAATATGCTTGGGACAACAGTACATTTTCAGGCAGACAAACTTTCGAAATTACAGTAGTTACAATTTTCAACAACAGATGGCGCTGCGGTCTGGGAAACTCTATAGTACGATATTTTCCACATATCCACCATGCGTAGTAATAATATGGCGTAGTCTCTGAATGAAATTACCCGAAACCTTTGACAACGTGTCTGGCGGAATGGCTTCACATGCAGATGAGATGTACTGCTTCAGCTGTTCAGTTGTTTCTGGATTCTGGCGGTACACCTGGTCTTTCAAGTGTCCCCACAGAAAGAAGTCACAGGGGTTCATGTCTGGCGAATAGGGAGGCCAATCCACGCCGCCTCCTGTATGTTTCAGATAGCCCAAAGCAATCACACGATCATCGAAATATTCATTCAGGAAATTAAAGACGTCGGCCGTGCGATGTGGCCGGGCACCATCTTGCATAAACCACGAGGTGTTCGCAGTGTCGTCTAAGGCAGTTTGTACCGCCACAAATTCACGAAGAATGTCCAGATAGCGTGATGCAGTAATCGTTTCGGATCTGAAAAATGGGCCAATGATTCCTTTGGAAGAAATGGCGGCCCAGGCCAGTACTTTTTGAGGATGCAGGGACGATGGGACTGCAACATGGGGCTTTTCGGTTCCCCATATGCGCCAGTTCTGTTTATTGACGAAGCCGTCCAGGTAAAAATAAGCTTCGTCAGTAAACCAAATGCTGCCCACATGCATATCGCCGTCATCAATCCTGTGCACTATATCGTTAGCGAATGTCTCTCGTGCAGCAATGGTAGCGGCGCTGAGGGGTTGCCGCGTTTGAATTTTGTATGGATAGAGGTGTAAACTCTGGCGCATGAGACGATACGTGGACATTGGCGTCATTTGGACCGCAGCTGCAACACGGCGAACGGAAACCCGAGGCCGCTGTTGGATCACCTGCTGCACTAGCTGCGCGTTGCCCTCTGTGGTTGCCGTATGCGGTCGCCCTACCTTTCCAGCACGTTCATTTGTCACGTTCCCAGTCCGTTGAAATTTTTCAAACAGATCCTTTATTGTATCGCTTTTCGGTCCTTTGGTTACATTAAACCTCCGTTGAAAACTTCGTCTTGTTGCAACAACACTGTGTTCTAGGCGGTGGAATTCCAACACCAGAAAAATCCTCTGTTCTAAGGAATAAGCCATGTTGTCTACAGCACACTTGCACGTTGTGAACAGCACACGCTTACAGCAGAAAGACGACGTACAGAATGGCGCACCCACAGACTGCGTTGTCTTCTATATCTTTCACATCACGTGCAGCACCATCTGTTGTTGAAAATTGTAACTACTGTAATTTCGAAAGTTTGTCCGCCTGAAAATGTACTGTTGTCCCAAGCATATTGCAACAAACGGTGTATTTCTATCGCTGCTCGTTTAGTTTTTATTGCCGTTTCAAATATACCGGTCATTTTTGAAACACCCTGTACATACAAACAGTGATTCAACAGGCCCTAACACGGTTTTTGGCGACGTGTAACACCTACAAAAACCAGGCGCAAGATTTTCATATTGTCTCGCTCGCTACGCACAAATTATTTGGTCTTACAGAAAAAAATGAACAGGACCTTCTCGCAGGAAATACACTGAAGAGCTAAAGAAACCGGTACACATGCGTAATATCGTGTATGTTCCCCGCGAACACGCAGAAGTGCCACAAAATAAAGTGTCATGGCTCGACTAATGTCTGAAGTAGTGCTTGAGGGAACTGTCACCATGAATACTGCAGGACTGTGCATAAATCCGTTAGAGTACTAGGGGGTGGAGATCTCTTCTGAACAGCACGTTGCAAGGAATCCCACATATGCTCAATAATGTTCATGTCTGGGGAGTTTTGTGGCCAACGGAAGTGTTTAAACTCAGAAGAGTGTTCCTGGAGGCACTCTGTAGCAATTCTGGACGTATGGGGTGCCGCACTGTCCTACTGGAATTATCCAAGTCCGTCGGAATGCACAATGGACATGAATGGATGCAGGTGACCAGATAGGATGCTTACGTGCGTGTCACCTGTCAGACTCATATCTAAACGTATCGGGTGTCCCATATCATTCCAACTGAAATCGCCTCACGCCATTACAGAGCCTCCACCAGCTTGAACAGTCCCCTGCTTGTAATGTCCCCCTTCCTCATCGGCCTACCGGATTGCGATATAACTGACCGTGATCGCATGTGCCTAATGAAATTTTAAGACCATCGTTACCGAAGGAAAATAGCGCCGATTAGTTGGAGAAAAGTCTACAACAGACTCTTCTGAAGGAAGAATCTATTCTAAGCTTTAGCTAAATAGTGATGATAATTTTGAAATGGGTGGAGTACAGTGCAATCGCCCACGAACCGCAGAGGGGCAAAAAGCGTACTCCAAAGTATTTACTACAAAAATTACTGATAATACAAAGAAAACACTGATTAGCTGAAAAGGGTATAATTAAACGGTCGCCAGCTCCTAGGGCAATGAATCTCCAGAATCTTAAGGAAGGTACTGGCAAAGAAATTTAAGCAAATAAGCACTGGCTTGGCAACAAAAGTTTGTCACGCTTTTCCACAGCACAACAGTTCACGAGAAAATAAATGAATCAGAAAGCACTGAGTTTGCAGTTACTTATTCCGAAATACTAAATTTTGTAAAAAAAATTGAATGGAGTTTCTGATTACATAAATGATGGCTTAATTTAAACTTTGTTATGTAAAAAAATGACTTTCAGTAACCTCAGTATAAAGTAATGCAAAATTTAGAAAAAGCAAAGAAATTTACCTTTGATAGTTGAAAGATTGAATTGAATTTACCTTAAGCAAATCAGCAACTGATTTTACTTTTAAAATAACATACAATAAAAGACATACCAAGACAACAGAAGTCACTAGTTAAGCTAAATACAGAATAAATTAAATTGCACACTCTTAATTTCTGCTGTATCTTTAGTTTTAGTTATTGCCAATGAAATTTTATATACTTTAAGTAGCCTCTGTCATGCAATACGAGAAAGAACAGTTACTGAGGCAGAAAATTTAGACTGAAACTGGTCATTAGCAAACACACAAAACTGGCAATAAATAGTTAATCAATTTTCATTTTCCTACAACACTCGGTGATTGGATGGAAAGGAAAGGGACCCTGCTGGTTATTAATGTCTGATGACAATGACAACACAGGTACCCTTCAAGTTTTAACTATTGTAGGTTATTAATCAGTTAGCCATTCATTGTGAAAAAAATGTTGCTCGGTAATGCCTATGTAAGTTTATAATTTTTCGCTCAACATTCTTACGATGTTGTAGCTGTGCGGACGACGAAGACTGTAGCTGAAGACAATGCTGAGTTGCCGTTGTTGCTGCTGTTGTTGTTCGATGAGAACCCTGAGACGTCTCCAGAGCCACCGATAATTATGGGACAGGCAATAGATGGAACTGCAGCCTCTCTGCCTTTCCACTCCTACCGTGTGCTCAATACTCGTGGGTTAACGAATCAGGCGCGTCTACATTGGCGTGAGCATAGCTGCACACCGCGTTTGCGGGAGCGCCCAAGAAACACTTCCGCAGTCTTTCATGATTCAAGCTGCTCTGCCTCTTCTCTGTTCCCAACGCGACAGGGACTCCCCATACTCAAAGATAAACAACGGCACACCTACTGCCATTTCGTCGTTACTATCGATACATTTAAATAAAGTTCCCTTGGCTATTACCCAGTAATTTACAATATTTGCATTATAATTACAATCGGTTATATACAGTCAAAAATAAAAACACTATTACATCGATTAAGTATTAAATGTAGTTCCTGTGACAAATCCTACAGCTTCAGAAACATAAATAAAGTACAAGTTATCAACTGATACTAAATGGCGAAAATTTTGGATGGTGTAGAAGGCACTCGTATTTTATCTGCATTTCAAGTGTTACATGCTGACATGCATGGTCCATGGATTCATGAACTTGTCTCCATACCCGTACACATCCATCTTCCAGATACAATTTGAAACGAGACTCGACCGACCAAGCAATATGTTTCCAGTCATCAACAAACCAATGCCGGTGTTGATGGGCCTAGGCGAGGCGTAAAGCCTTGTGTCGTTCAGTCATCAAGGCTACACAAGTGGGCCTTTAGCTCCGAAGCCCAGATCGATGATGTTTCATTGAATGGTTCGCAGGCTGACACTTTTTGATGACCCAGCATTGAAATCTGCAACAATTTGCGAAAAGGTTGGACTTCTGTCACTTTTAAAAGATTCTCTTCAGTCATCGTTGGTCCCGTTCTTGCAAGATCTTTTTTCCGGCCTTAGCGATGTCGTAGATCTGATGTTTTACCGGAGTCCTGATATTCACGGTAAACTCGTTAAATGCTCCTACGGAGAATCCCCGCTTCATCGCTACCTCGGGGATGCTGTGTGCCGTCGCTCGTGCATCGACTATAACACCACGTTCAAACTCACTTAAATCTTTATAACCTGCCACTGTAGCAGCAGTAACCTATGTATCAACCGAGCCAGACACTCGTTGTCTTACATAGGCGTTGCCGACCGCAGCGCCATTTTCTGTCTGTTTCCATATCTCTGTATTTGAGTACGCGTGCCTATACCAGTTTGTTTGGCGCTCCAGTGTATGATACAGTCAGATTATGTAGTGGGATGATTTTTCCCCAGAGGGCGTCGTTTTTTTTAATTATTCAAGAAAAACGCGTTTTCCTTTAAAAACTCTGAAACCGTGACTTCCAGTGAAAACATATCCTGGAGTAAAACTTAACTACATTCATTTTCCTACAAAAATGAACCGTACATTTTTTCTGTAGGAGTAATAAAATGACGGAAAAAATCACAACAGAAAATAATTAATATAGAGTATGGAAATTTCGGGAACATATTTGTCTACGTGACATATTTAAGTGATTAACACTGCAAGATCACAGCTTATTGTAAGCGCTAGATAAACCACTGAAAATGTGAAATGCTGGTACAATAGTATCTATGTAACCGCCAGAACTATGAATGCAAGCAGGCAAACGTGCATGCATTATGTTGCACAGGAGCCGGATGCCAGTTCGTGGGATAGAGTTCCACGCCTGCTGCTCATGGTCGGTCAACGAGGACGGTTAATGCCGTTTGTGGATTACGCTGGAATTGTCGTCCGATGATCTCCCGTATGTACTCGAATGTACACGTATCTGGCGATCGAGCAGGCCAAGGCATTATATCGAAATTCTGTAGATAATGGTGGGTTACAACAGCGGTGTGTGGATGAGCATTTTCCTGGAATGCTGTACATGATTCGCAGCACTGTAAGTCGAATAACCAGACTGTTGCGTAAGTTTGCAGTCAAGTTGCGTGGATTAACCACGAAAGTGCTCCTGCTGTCATACGAAATCGCTTCCCAGACCATGATTCCAGGTGCAGAACAAGTGTGGACACGCAGACAGGTCCATTGCAGGCCCTTATCTGGTCTTCTTCTAACCAACACACGGCCGTCACTGCCACAAAGGCAAAACCGACTTTCATCAGGAAACAGAACAGACCTTCACCCTGCCTTCCAATGAGCCGTTGCTTGACACCACTGAAGAAGCGAATGGCGGTGTTTTGGGGTCAATTGAATGCACGGTACGGGGAGTCTGATTCGAAGCTATTGTTGAAGCAACCGATTTGTAACAGTTTTTTGCGTTATTATGGTGCCAACTGCTTCTCAGATTGCTGCCGCAGGTGTAGCCATAACCCGAATACGACGGTCTTCCCTCTCGGTAGTTCCAAGTGGCCGTCCAGAGCCCTGTCCTCTTGCGACCGTTCATTCTCTTGACCACTGCTACCAACAATCACGTACAGTGGCTACATTCTTGCCAAGTCTTTCTGCAGTAACGCTGAAGGAATATTCAGCTTGTCGTAGCCGTCTTATACGACCTCGTACAAACTCAATGAGGTGTTGATAATGACGTCTTTGTCTCCTAAAGGCATTCTTGCCTATAGTCAACTCACCACGTCCAGTCTCAAAGGTAACTAACGCTCACGACCGTTACAATATTTATTTAAAGCAAACCTCCTTTGTATCTTGATAGTAGAGCAACTATCGCAACTCCCATGCGACTTGCCTGAAAGTTGAATATACATCATCTTTCCGATGTAGAAACATGCTTACTGACTTCCGCTGATGTCGCACAACTCATACTGAAAATGGAATGTAGGGTAAACTGCCATGCACAATGTCAGAGATGCTCCGTGTAAGGGCAGATACCCGTTTACAGCTAAGCGATAGGGAGTCTGAGCTTTTGAATATTCTACGAATTACAAAAAGATCTACATTAGCATGTGAATATTAAATGCTTAGACTGATATTCTATTCTGGTGAGTAATTAAAATTTGAATTAAGCTACTTTAAATTCACCATTCTCTCTCGGTTTAAACGCAATCGGTCATCTGTGGGACCACCTCGATCGGGCTCTTCGCACTATGGACCCTTAAACGTGAAATTTAGCGCATCTAACCACGACACTGGAGTCGGTGTGGCTCCACATCCCTGTTGGTACCTTCCAGAGCCTCGCTGGCCCTCTTCGTGCATGGCTCACAGTGGTTCGTACTGCAAAAGGTTGTTATGAAGGCTTTTGACAGGTGGTCACATTAATGTGCCTGGACAGTGTAAAACTCACAAGGGCTAAGATTAGCGCATTTGGAATATTTTTCTCTCGCAGTAGTGCACAACGCGTAAATTGTAAATACAATTATTGGACGAAATTCGCACAGAGAAGATGAATTTCATACACCCATTTAGCATATATTATCATATTAATTTGCTAAGAGCACTTCGGAGTGTGCCAATCATCACATAAATTGAATGCAACTATAATGTGTTACACAAATCGGTTAGAAATTGCTGAAACTTAGACGAATGCCAGCAACAACGAAACTTACCACAAATACATGATACCTTGTAAGACATAAGAAGACCCTTCCACTCTAAAATTTATTATTCGATCCTGGGACGTATTTAAACATTGTAAAATGGGTGTGTCAATTTGGTATACCACAAGTAACTCCTTTATCATGTGTGATTAGTAAAGTAACAATACAAGCACACACTATCTGCGATTTACGGAATCAAGATACTCCCACACTTTTTGCAGAGCTTCTCTCAGTGCGGCGAGGTTATAGTGAGAGGAAATCCACCCACCGAGAGTATCTCAAACATCAATTAGGACGTAGAAAGGATAAAAAGATCAATTAGATGCTCTATAAAGAAGACTTTGTGTGTCAAGTATCATATATTATTTTCGCATTTTTCATCTAACTTTGTTGAAAATTGAGGACAACGTCTTTGCTGTTAGATTCTCTTCGCTACTTCTGGGATCCATCCTTGATAAAAGGTTATCTTTATCAAAACACCCAAGAGATCTGGTGGCATACGGGATTCAATTTCTAGTAGCTCACACAACTAGCTCATTATTCAAATGAAATGTTGAGTGCTATTGACAAGGGACTTAAGATCGATTCCGTATATCGTCTCGGTTATGTGACTGGATTTGTGATTTCCTGTTAGAGAGGTCACAGCTCGTAGTAATTGACGGGAAGTCATCGAGTAAAACGGAAGTGATTTCTAGCGCTCCCCATGGTAGTGTTATAGGTCCTTTGCTGTTCCTTAACTATACAGGGTGTTACAAAAAGGTACGGCCAAACCTTCAGGAAACATTCCTCACCCACAAATAAAGAAAAGATGTTATGTGGACATGTGTCCGGAAACGCTCAATATCCATGTTAGAGCTCATTTTAGTTTCGTCCACCTACGCTCAATGGAGCACGTTATCATGATTTCATACGGGATACTCTAGCTGTGCTGCTAGAACATGTGCCTTTACAAGTACGACACAACATGTGGTTCATGCACGATGGAGCTCGTGCAAATTTCAGTCGAAGTGTTCGTACGTTTCTCAACAACAGATTCGGTGACCGATGGATTGGTAGAGGCGGACCAATTCCATGGCCTCCACGCTCTCCTGACCTCAACCCTCGTGACTTTCATTTATGGGGGCATTTGAAAGCTGTTGTCTACGCAACCCTGGTACCAAATGTAGAGACTCTTCGTGCTCGTATTGTGGACGGCTGTGATACAATACGCCATTCTCCAGGGCTGCATCAGCGCATCAGGGATTCAATGCGACGGAGGGTGGATGCATGTATCCTCGCTAACGGAGGACATTTTGAACATTTCCTGTAACAAAGTGTTTGAAGTCACGCTGGTACGTTCTGTTGCTGTGTGTTTCCATTCCATGATTAATGTGATTTGAAGAGAAGTAATAAAATGAGCTCTAACATGGAAAGTAAGCGTTTCCGGGCACATGTCCACATAACATATTTTCTTTCTTTGTGTGTGAGGAATGTTTCCTGAAAGTTTGGCCGTACCTTTTTGTAACACCCTGTATAAACGATTTGGACCGAGCGAGGTGGCGCAGTGGGAGCACACTGGACTCGCATTCGGAAGGACGACGGTTCAATCCCGCGTCCGGCCATCCTGATTTAGGTTTTCCGTGATTTCCCTAAATCGCTCCAGGCAAATGCTGGGATGGTTCCTTTGAAAGGGCACGGCCGACTTCCTTCCCCATCCTTCCCTAATCCGATGAGACCGATGACCTCGCTGTTTGGTCTCTTCCCCCAAACAACCCAAACCAACCCTAAACGATTTGGGAGAAATCTGAGCAGCCGTCATCGGTTGTCTGCAGATGACACTGTGGTTTATCGACTAATAAAGTCAACAGAAGATCAAAACAAAATAGAAAACGATTTAGAAAAGATATCTGAATCGTGCGAAAAGTGGCAGTTGACCCTAAATGACGAAAAGTGTGGGTCATCCACATGAGTGCTAAAAGGAACTCGTTAAACTTCTGTTATACGATAAATCAGTCTAATCTAAAAGACGTATATTCAACTAAATACCTAGGTATTACAATTACGAACAACTTAAATTGGAAGGAACACACAGAAAATGTTGTGGCGAAGGCTAACCAAAGACTGCGTTTTGTTGGCAGGACACTTAGAAAATGTAACAGACCTACCAAAGAGACTGTCTACACAACGCTTGTCCGTCCTCTTTTAGAACACTGCTGCGGGGTTGGGATCCTTTACCAGATAGGACTGACGGAGTACATCGAAAAAGTTCAAAGAAGGACAGCACGTTTTGTATTATCGTGATATATGGGAGAGAGTGTCACAGAAATAATACAGGATTTGGGCTGGACATCATTAAAAGAAAGGCGTTTTTCGTTGTGACGGAACGGACATCATTAAAAGAAAGGCGTTTTTCGTTGTGACGGAATCTTCTCACGAAATTCTAATCACCAACTTTCTCCTCCGAATGCGAAAATATTTTTTTGACACCAACCTACACAGGGAGGAACAATCACCACGATAAACTAAGGGAAATCAGAGCTCGTACGGAAAGATATAGGTGTTCATTCTTTTCGCGCACTATACGAGATTGGAATAATAGAGAATTGTGAAGGTGGTTCGATGAACCCTCTGCCAGGCACTTAAATGTGATTTTCAGAGTATCCATGTAGAGGTAGGTGTAGATCCTATTAATCGCAGATGTGGGGCGATGACGGATTACAACTGTTCTGGTTTTGGAAAAATTCGATGGCGTATCAGGCGTACAGATTATAACACACCCTGCAGTCACTGTTATTTGTTAGTCTGACAGTTAGCAACAATGGAAAAATTTCATGGAAACTGTGACTTGTGCTCTGTAACAAGACTTTCTGTCTCTTAAGAAATTAATGAAGACCACAGTTTTCGAATATACAAGGAGTCAAATACATATTCCTCCAGAGCTGAATCCTTGGCGACAGAAATGGTCAGCAACTCTATAAATAGAAAGGTGATATGAGTCGTTATTTGGCCCAGAAAGACTTACGCAGTCTATAGCATTAGTCGTCAAATGGCGGCTTGCGGTCCTCAGCAGTATCTTATGATGATATGCATCTAGCTACCAACAGCAACATTCAAGAACAGTTAAGAGCTTATTAAGGTTGCAGTTTTCCCGCTCAGTGACTAACATTAATTACAAATACTGTAATATTTTAAGATGTGATTAATTTTAATTGACGTTGGTGAATTCTGTCTAGCTAAGTACAAGTGGCCGCTTAGCACCTGGGAAGAGGGATAAGTAGCGCTCTCAGTGCGGTGTTAGAGGATGTGAGGAGCGAAACGTTTTATTGTTTGTCTTCCAGTACGGACAACTCACGGGCTTGCACGACACGTGTCGATCAGCAGCTATGGCATACATTTGGAGACGGAAGTAACACGGATTTGTGAATAGCCGGCCGCTGGTGGCCGAGCGGTTCTGGCGCTACAGTCTGGAATCGCGCGACCGCTACGGTCGCAGGTTCGAATCCTGCCTCGGGCTTGGATGTGTGTGTTGTCCTTAGGTTAGTTAGGTTTAAGTAGTTCTAAGTTCTAGGGGACTTATGACCTCAGCAGTTGAGTTCCATAGTGCTCAGAGCCATTTGAACCATTTTTTGATTTGTGAATAAGCGTTCCTGAGACGGTTATCTTTAAATGCCATAGATATTTGTAGCAACAAATATGAAATTAAATTAAGGCTGCCGTAATACAACGAAATAAGTAGAAGAAAACTAACATTCAAAACCTTTAGTTAACTTCTGTGATCGTGTTGCATATTGCACAATGCATTCGAATATATGCTTTGTTCAAGCGGGAAGCATGCTCATGCGCGTTAGAGCAACTGCCGCTTGGAATCGTCAACAACGCAGCTCCCGTCGATGCCTCGACATGCGCCATCAAAAACTAATGCTCGGCACAGCAATATATTTTTTTCCGTTGATTACTGAAATATTTCGCTTGGCTACGAATATTTTAAAATTGTCGTACTGAATTGCGTTTCCTACATATATATGATTGTCAAATCGGCTTTTCTATGCAGCTGTGTGTCATTATTCAACTCCTTACAAGTACGAAGTTTAAAGTCTCTGTAAAAATTCTTTCAATGGTAACTCAAAGGCGACTGGTCCCGGTGGAGGTTCGAGTCCTCCCTCGGGCATGGGTGTGTGTGTTTGTCCTTAGGATAATTTAGGTTAAGTAGTGTGGAAGCTTAGGGACTGATGACCTCAGCAGTTAAGTCCCATAAGACTTCACACACATTTGAACATTTTTTGAACTCTAAGAACGCCCAAAAATCTTTTCTTAATTTTAATTAGAGCCGATGATACTTTCGTTTTTGAAATAGGAAAACATTTTCGTTGCCGGAAAAGTTTCCTTCTTATCATTGGATATCTCGAAAACTTTTATACACACGAAATAACGTCTTGGTGCCTACACAAATGAAACATATTCAAAACTTAGTCAAAATTGCCACAAAGAAACGACGGGAGCTGGCTAAACAGAAAAGAGAAATTGATCGACATCAGCTCACAAACACAAAATTTAATGGAAGTGAGACGTTCATTAAAGTACTCTATACACTGACAACGAGAAGACATCGTTTAATAGAAACACCGTCAGTGTTGTTGTCACTGCTCGCAGTGATAGATATTATCAAGTCTTCGACACTCTGTTGTAAGTCATCTTCATCGTTCCATGTTTCAAGTATTACTCCGTTCATATGATCCATTACCTTCTGACAGTCTTCTGCAGACACTTTTTCAAAATACCCAAATGTGTGTGAAATCTTATGGGACTTAACTGCTAAGGTCATCAGTCCCTAAGCTTACACACTACTTAACCTAAACTATCCTAAGAACAAACACACACACCTATGCCTGAGGGAGGACTCGAACCTCCACCGGGATCAGCGGCACAGTGCATGAGTGCAGAGCCATAGACTGCTCGGCTAATCCCGCGCGGCAGACACTTTTTCAACTGCCTCCTTCAAAAGTCGTTCCACTTTGGTCAAAGCAATTTTTTTTTTAATTTTCTGTAGCAATATGAGTTTAACCTGAGTTCTATAACTTTTAAATGTCAAAGATAGACATCTGTTGTGACAATTTTTATTTTTTATTTTTTTTATTTTTATTTATTTATTTTTGTGATACAAATTCTAATAATTCTGCTCTTGCCAAGTACCGTTGAACTGTATCTTATGTTTCTCTAACCAGCAAACAACGTCGTTTTTCTTCGTTGCCTTTGTGGGCATCTTCTCTTGTACAACCGAATAATATGGAGCGTTATCAACGACAGCTACGGAGCTTTTCGTTAACGTAAAGTTTTGAAGCACAGTGTCTTCAAACCATTTCACAGAAGCATTGTGATTCATCTCTTCGTGGTAGTCGGAGGTCTTCTTTGAAGTGAATAACAGCATACAATTGGAAATGAAACGTTTTGAAATTCCGGCGTGTGCTACAAGTAACCTTTTTCCTATGCCGATGGGAGCAGCCATGCTATTGATGATGGTATCGTCCATCCAGTCCTTTTTTTTCCCAGCCGTTTCCGATGTTTCATCAAGCCAAACAATAACGTCAAAATGTCTTCCTACTTATTATCTAAGAAAGCGACATCGCCAGGCTGCAGTACCTTGGCGTTCCATTAATAAGTTGAGGCCAGAAATGAATTTATAGTGGAATCTTAACTTTTTCACGACTCGTAATAAGGACGATTTACTACCATGAAAAAGGTCCGCTGCTACAAAGGTAACATGTCGGCTACTCGTTCCTTGAATAATATGCACATATCTGACAAGTCGCGTCTTCCTGAAAAGACTCTAGATTTATGACCGTTTCCTCGAGGCGCCTCTTCTTCCCAGATAACTCCAATTTAGGTGACTCGCCTGGTTGTTCTTCGGTGAATTTCACTCATCAATGAACGTATGCTCATGTGTAGAGCAGCTGTGGTTCGCTCCATCACCTTATGCAAAGGAAGTAGCGGCGCTCCTAACCCCTCTCTCTCTCTCAAAATACTCCTCTTAGAGCTCACGAATTCCAGCGACTGACGGCATATAATCACGCCATGTCCGACACTTCTTGAAAGTTTCCTAGGAGGATGTGCTGCCTCGGTCTGTATTGTATGTTAACCGGGGACCTAGAAACGACGGAGAGGCTCCGTCCCCGCCGCAGCCGCAGTGGTCCACAACACCACGACGTCTACCGCAGTCCATTTCACGCCTCCACCACCCCACACCGAACCCAGGGTTAGTGCGGTTCGGCCCCCGGTGGACCCCCCAGGGAACGTCTCACACCAGACGAGTGTAACCTCTTTGTCTGCATGGCAGAGTAGTGGTGGTGTACGCGTGCGTGGAGAACTTGTTTGCGCAGCAATCGGCGACATAGTGTAACTGAGGCGGAATAAGGGGAACCAGCCCGCATTCGCCGAGGCAGATGGGAAACCGCCTAAAAACCATCCACAGACTGGCCGGTGCACCGGACCTCGACACGAATCTGCCGGCCGGATTCGTGCCGGGGACCGGCGCTCCTTCCCGCCCGGAAAGCCGTGCGTTAGACAGCACGGCCAACCGGGCAGGCTTGCCTCGGTCTACCCTGTTTCGACTACTTTCTTTACACATCATAAGGCACGCGAAACTGAAAGTCACCCGTATCACTACAACGGCCAGCTGAGGACTGTCTGGCACTATGCTGTACACAGCCCAGCGTAGCGGAAATGGCAGTGCAGTGGGAGCCGTCTGTGGCAGGCTCCCTCTGGCTCAATGGTGGCGGGAGCCGTGCAACCCGCTACCGGTCGAGTAAAAGCTAGCATGGTTCAAACTATAAACGATGATGACTGCAAGCTTGAACTTCGATCTGTAAATACTGCACTACCTAGGTGTCACATTAATAATTCTCCTTGCTCTCTCAGCAGATGGGAACACGCATAAATTCACAGATACCTGCTTTGCCATAATCGTTCCATAAACATGATAAGGTATGAAATAGATTTTGTATTTAAAGCCGAGACTATTCGCAAACAGTCATGACGATGCTTAGCTGCCTTTAAAATGTTCGGCCTCATGCAGTGACGTACAAAGCTTATCTAATGTAGGCCGATCTCTGTGATGATACCTACTACATATGAGACGCCGAATCGCGTCTTGCGAAAGCATTCAGATTTGTTACACGTTTCACTTGTCTCCTTGAATGAAATTTTCATTCCTCAACAAATGTATGCTGATATGAAATTCCCTGGCAAATTAAATTGTGTGTTAGACCGAGACTCGAACTCGGGCACTTTTCTTTAGCGGAGACTCGGAGTTAGATTCCTAGCTCCATTTTTATTTTTTGCGTATACGACTGCGTCAACCATTTCTCCCCAAATGACAACACTGGACTAGCATTTGAGAGGAGGACGGTTCAAGCCTGCATCCGGTCATCCTGATTTCGTTTTCCCGTGATTTCTTTAAACCGTTTCAGGCAAATGCCTGGCTGGTTGCTCTGAAAGGGCACGGCGGAGTTCCTTTCCCAACCTTCCCTAATCCGATGGGACCGATGATCTCGCTGTTTGGTCCCTTCCTGCAAATCAACCACCCAACCATCCAGCCAAATGAGAGTCCATTGTCTTAGGACAGCGTCACAATTGTTCTTTTGTCTTCGCTTTCCTGATTATAAAGGAACCTGCATTCTACTGCCAGTGTAACAATAAATAAAATACAGTGTGTATCAAAAAGAATTATCCGATATGGCACGTCTATATTTCTGAAGGGCAACGGCCTTGCTGCAGTGGCTACACCGGTTCCCGTGAGATCACCGAAGTTAAGCGCTGTCGGGCACGGGATGGGTGACCATCCAGGCCGCCATGCGCTGTTGCCATTTTTCGGGGTGCCCTCAGCCTCGTGATGCCAACTGAGGAGCTACTCGACCGATTAGTAGCGGCTTCGGTCAAGAATACCATGATAACGGCCGGGAGAGCGGTGTGCTGACCCCACGGCCCTCCTATCCGCATCCTCCACTGAGGGTGACACGGCGGTCGGATGGTCCCGGTAGGCCACTCGTGGCCTGAAGACGGAGTGCTTTTTATATTTCTGAAACTGATAAACTGTATACTATGAATTTTGTTTTTTGATGAACCGGAAACTTAAAAAGTTTTTTCATACCTTTTCAGGGTGTTCAGTAAGCACGCCTTGAGATGCACGGCATACGTCAAAGCGGTATTCAAATTGTTCCCACAATACAGTGAGCGTATCTTGAGTTACAGTTTCCACAGCTGCTGGTTATGCCATGTCTCAGTTCACTCATTGTTGCTGGTAACGGAAGCCCATAAACAGAGTCTTTTGTAAACCCCCACAAGAAATAATCATACACAGTTACGTCCAATGAACTTGGAGGCCAGTAATGTAACGCTGAATCATTTGGTCCAGTGCAACCGATCTATCGTTCAGTAATCCTTTGACTTAAAGAGCTTGCAGTAGCTGACTTTTGTATGGTTTCATGTGTAAACGTCGACGCAACCGACGTCAGATGGACATCGGGGACATGAGCTGTCGAGTTACACAGTGAACGGATTTCTGCGGACTCCTTGTGAAACTATGGCGAATGCGTTCGACGTCATACACTCGGAGACTGCCCGGCGATTTGTCTTTACACAAACAATCTTTTTCTAGGAATTGTTTATGCCATCGCCTAATGCTCTGTGCTGTAGGAGGATCCACACCACACCTAGTACGAAAGTCACTCTTAACAGTTATTACTGACCAGCACTGCGCAAAACACAGAACACAAAACACTTTCTGTTGTCCCGACACCATTTTTACTAGAACTGAAGTGGGCACACACTGCTGCTACCAATGGGGAACCATGTAAAACTCTCTAGTTTGCTCTTTCCAACAATACGTTGTTCACACACATACCTCAAATAATAATAAGATTTTTTAAAAATCGGATGGTTACTTTTGATACACTCGGTGTGTCTACACCAATTTCAGGTGTTGATCCCTAACTATGCCTATCTCAACAGTTCTGCCTAAACTAAGAAGAGAGAATTGGAAGTTGGGGATACCAAATATATGTAACGGAGAAAAAATGGATTGAAGTCCATGAAATCTGCTCAAAGCAGTGGAGAAATCCATGCACCTTTTCTAGAAACAAAGGCACCATAGTATCAAATACAGTACATCGAGTCAACTGTTCATTACAGGGCGAGTCGGCGCGATGAACTTGTTGGAGACGAGAACGAATTAATTGTTTCCCGTCGAGGTAACAGTGTCAAGAAAAGGGGTGCTCACCTTGCACCATATATTGCGCCACCTGTATTGCGGATACTTCTATCGCTTTGGGGGCGTAAGCTAATTGCAGCTCAGTGTACACAGCCTTCAACAACAAGAGGCAGAGAGGTTGCTGTGGTCCAGAAAAAATGAATCCGATGTGACAGAAGGACGCTGGAATGTCAGACGATGTTACCAGAGGCGCCAACGAGGCCGAGGCATATGCAACATTGCAGGGTAAGTGGTCTACTGCCCATGCACGACTCACGACCTGTTCTCACTTCTCTTCTTGTCCAGCGCATGAAGACAACAGGGTCCTTCTTCACTTCCCCCTTCTCGTATGTTTCCTTACCAATACGAGCCGGCCGGAGTGGCCGTGCGGTTCTAAGCGCTACAGTCTGGAGCCGAGCGACCGCTACGGTCGCAGAATCGAATCCTGCCTCGGGCATGGATGTGTGTGATGCCCTTAGGTTAGTTAGGTTTAATTAGTTCTAAGTTCTAGGCGACTGATGACCCCAGAAGTTAAGTCGCATAGTGCTCAGAACCATTTGAATCATATGAACCAATACGAGATACTGCCTTTTCACTTAATTTAACAGCGGTTGCGATTCGACAGAATGCTTTGGAAATTGGTGACAGAGGTTCCCCATTTTCCGCTTCTCTGTCTAAGTACTCCTAACATTGCGCACGACTTGTCACGGTTATCATTTAAATTCAGTTCCTTGCCGCCTTTCCCTTTTGATGTGTTTGGTTTCCGAATCCTGGGTCTACCTCTTTTTATTTCGCACTTTATCGGATGTGATAACCACACCAAAAACATTACAAACACAACGATGCAAATGAACTGACTATTTATTGTGCCAGACTGGCAACGGCGAAAAGTTCGCGAGTGACGCTGAGCGGTCTGATTGGATGCTCCCAGCTCCAAAGCGTGAGTGCCAAACAACAACTAATCAAACTTCGTCAACGTTCGAAGACACAGAGTTCTCTTGACCGAACCATTCCGTTGTTACCACTTCTGTACCGACAACAGTCCATTTGGTTCCTTTGGAGTTCCTTTGGAGCTGTTGAGTATAGCGTGCCAGATCTGATGGTGAGTACTGTATTTGAACTTATAGTGTTGAATGTGTCTCCTCTCGTGTCATGCTAACCTCGTCTGATAATCTCAACGTGTGCCTACTACCTGGCTACTGGGTTCACAGGCTGCTTGTGTCTTCATTGCACTGACCTAAGCACTTTATGAAAGCATTCGGTCGATGTTGCTACTCATAACACAAATATTCTGCGTGCTCCTTGAATCTCTGAATCACTTGCTTCTTCCCTGCAGTTTCGTGAAGACAGCAAGCCGCGATATTACTGGGAATATGGTATAAGCACCAGAGTGCATTATTCTGCAACCTTTGGACTTCGACAGCAGGAGCTTTAGCTGCAGTTCCCCATACAGGACAGGCACTGTCTATGATTGATCATGTCTCTCACTAACCAGTGGGTAAAGGTCTCCCAGGATGCCAGAAGTTTCCTTTGAGGTCTCGCCTTGGTGGTTTTTCCACATGAGCTACAGATGTCGACGTCGATGGTATGGGGGTGTCGAAGTGAGTGATGTCTCCTATAGGTCTGGACCGCCGCTTTTGAATAGAATCGCCTGGATCTTGGCAGCGTTAATCTTGATGCACTGGTCTGATGCCCACGATTCGTTGTCTCAGTGCTACATATATCGAAAGTGTATACGTATTTACCAACATGTGTTGACGATGGAAGCTTAGCTATGTCGACGGTTTACAAGATATGGCCCAGTATCAAACCCTGAGGAATACCATACACATTTATGCATGGGCGTACCCAAGTCTAATGAAGGAGGAGTATCCTGTAGATAGCTGCCGAGAAGCTGTACCAGCGATCTCGGCTGCCCCTGAGTGAATATTTTGTAAATCGGACCCTGATGCCAATCCCGTCAAAGGCATGGCACACACCCAGGAGGATCATGCCACAACGTTTCCTTATATTAAATGGCATGGTTCTTTCACCCACTACACTCAGGAGCTGGGGAGGCGTGGAGTGCCCTGGTCGGAGCCCGAACTTATCGCCAGGCACCACTTCTTCGTTGTCCATTGAGCCATGGCAACAGGAATCCTCTCGAAGGCCTTGCTCAGCTTGGAGAAGAGGCTGACGAGCCAGTAGCTGGTAGAATCCGCTCGGATGTTCCCCGCTTTTGGACTGCTGTAACGCTGACTTTTTTCCAAGGTGTTAGTTATTTCTTCTGAGTTAGGGTAATGTACGTAATATCCGCTGGAGGCAGTTCCTTGAGCATCTGCTCTTTGATTTGCCAAGTGCAGCGAAGTGTAGGAGTGACCAACTGTAGCTGTTAACGGCGGCTTCTCAGATCGTCTCTTCGTAAGGAGGCAGACGAGGTTCCATGCAGTGGCTTCAAGCTGACGCGAGACCATCTTTCTGCCCAACTGCTATTTCGGTGCTCAGTTAAAGCTGCCTTGATTTGCCACTGAAGGAGGTTCATTCTTCCGACAACACAAAACTCCCCACCTCCTTTTACACTGGCGGATTCGCCAGTCGTGACGTCTAGTGGTCACTTCCACATTACGTAGGAGAATTGTTACATTTTAAATATAGTTAGCTCATTAGCCCAAAAACATCGTCATGGACGAATTCTTAGGAGGTGCGGGGAGAGGTGGTAGCAAGCTCCACCCACTGACTCCCAGACGTGACACACCCACTTGGGAAGCAAGTATGCCGACTGCATTCCAGGAGACGACCTGCGTAAGGTACTGGGTACCGAAACCGGTAACTAGTACGCAGAATAAAAAATTATGACTGTACACCAAAACACATTTTATTTTCTTAGTGCCTTGATCGCTATCCCAACCGAGAATAAGCCGAAAATGTGTCTTCAGATAACGGTGAGAAAGTGTCCTACGTTGATAAACCAGAGTCGCTTGTGTGAGTTCCAAAAAGAAGTAAACTACTCAAAAACATTTTGGCTCATTCTCCTGACTAACGTAGCAAGTTTTTTTAGTTGTAAATCATTTGCTAAATAGTGTTTTGAACAAAGGAAATGGCTGTGTTCAGCCATCCATGTAAGAAATTAAATTAACCCTGCATTCAGTGGATTTCAGTATAATCAGCTACGTTTCTGATCTCTAACGCTACAGTGCGACTCCCGTGCGCTTTTCAGCCTTTCAGTTCGACTGGAAGGACCATTTCAAGCTTAGACCCTGCTTATTTCGTCGCTTTGTTGCAAGAATGATTATCAGCTCGGGAATTAACGGGCACAATTGGCGTATAAAGCAGCGTATCATTAGAACATTCAGCCGCAATCGTTAGACACAAAACACTGAAAATCTGCAACGTAGTGATCGCTAGAGGTCAGCCAGCCAGCTGATGAAAGTTACCTACGAATTATTGATCGTAGGTGCGCTGGTAAATTGGAACTAACTTCGATGGTCTTTCTAAGGGCAACTGGGTCACGAGATTCTACTGAACCATCTGTATACGATAGATTTGGCCTTTCGACTTCCATTAGGAACAACAATGGCAGCACATGGAATAGAATCTGGATCAATGGCGTCCGATTCTCTCCATCAAGTTGTCTGACGCCTGACGAAGAAGAGTGTGTAGTTAACCCGATACCAACGCACGTCTGGGGTGTGCTATCCGACGGATTCAGCGGGCAGGTAGGTCAGTGGTATTTTGAGTTGGTTGTCTTGAATATATATCAGAGACCTCTAACCGCTATCGAGAATAACTTGAGGGTTGAACACTATCAGCACAGGATCCTCGAATCTACTGACCAGCCCTACAGTCAACATTTCGGCGCTTGGTTCGTCTATCAAGACGACAATACACGAGCACATCGCACCCACCCCCAGAACAACTTTCCAAAGATGGCAGGAGTCAACAATATTAAACGGTCTGTGGTATCTGCTGACGTGAAGCTGACCGAGCATGCTTGGTACCAGGTGAAATTTTCAGTGTGTCCTTGTAAGAACCCAGCTCACACACTAGATGAGCTCAGAAGCGCCACGGCTGAAAATTAGACATGAGCAGCAACGTCTCAACTACCTCGTGGAGAATCCAAACGTTTTACAATGCACGGGGTGCCGGAACACGGTATCGAATACTTTGCAGCAGTAGATTTTGTTTTCAAAGAACTGCAAAGATATTAACTTTCCAACAGCTGCTTGTAGTTTGGTTATTGTTTTTATTCCTATTGGAGATTTATTCTTTTAATTTTCATATGCTCATTATTTCATTCTGAAGTCTTCATGAATATAATCCCACACATGACGTAGATACGCAGATGTTACAAAACTACTTGTCAACAGGTTATTCTGCCAGTAAATGAGGAGCAGGCTTCGTCGCTGAACACTCGTATTTTCTAACTAATTCAAAACAATCATGCTTCTCTTAATACAGCCAAGTTCCCCGGATGGAATGTGCGGCTGGGGCTCTCAGACGCTCAAACTGAAACACACTTGGCTACAAAACCTCTTTTCAACTAAAATGCGGGAGTGTGACTGGCCATCTGGGAAGAATTTCAAAATTTTGTCACGGATTCGGCCGCTAAGGGCAACGAAAACCTTCGTGTCTTACCGTGGGTCCTCGTTGCCTCTGCCTGGCGCATCGCGTGGGGTGACATCCAACCGTAATGCTCGCCTCCGATCACGATACGGAGCCTTGGCCCTGGCAGCTTAAATTTCACGGGACACACCTTCTTGTGGCAGCAACGCAAATTTTCCGCCTCAGTGCATTAGTCTCCGCGCCACAGCGCGAGCAACCACAGCACCCAGCCCTAGACTTCATTATTGCTTCACCAAATTCCTTGTTCCTTTACAGCAAAAATGGTTCAAATGGCTCTGAGCACTATGGGACTCAACATCTTAGGTCATAAGTCCCATAGAACTTAGAACTACTTAAACCTAACTAACCTAAGGACATCACACACACCCATGCCCGTGGCAGGATTCGAACCTGCGACCGTAGCAGTCCCGCGGTTCCGGACTGCAGCGCCAGAACCGCTAGACCACCGCGGCCGGCCCCTTTACAGCACACAGTTGTATTTAATACGGCTCCACGAAAATAAACAGTCTGGCAGGGACCTTTAATGTGTTTAAAAAGCAGACTAATGAAGTTGCCTGCTAACAGAACTTTCTATACCGTAAGTTCAAATGGCTCTGAGCAGTATGGGACTTAACACACACATACATGCCCGAGGCAGGATTCGAACCTGCGACCGTAGCGGTCGCGCGGTTCCAGACTGAAGCGCCTAGAACCGCTCGGCCACTGCGGCCGGCTATACCGTAAGTTCTTGAACAGGTATGTGTAGTTAATTACACTTCTATGACTTAAGAAGAGTTGTCATTAAGTTTTAATAGTTACTAAGAGAAGATGAAGTGCACCTGTGGAACTTGGTGTTAGCTCTTACCAACATACACGCCGCCCGTCCAAAACGTTCCGAGACTGATTTCCTTCCTAGCGTACAAGCTTCGTCAGTGCAGTAACTACGGTGGCGTCTCCAGCTAACAGGTGTAAACAATAGATGTGCATTCGACCACTTAAGCAGTGTTAATCAGTGGACGTGCTGCCATAGTGTGTCAACGTTTTTGGATCAAAAAACTCAATAGACCAACATCTCTAATTCAAGTGTTCAACGCATTCTACAGAATCGACTTCAAGAAGAGAAAATAATCTGTAATGTTTGTCCCGCACACCTTGACTCCCGAACAAAAGCAACGACGCGTGGACACCTGCAGCGACTTGATTGAAATTCGAAGAAACGCAAACAGTGCTTTCCTGGAAAATATCACGAGTGACGAGACGTGGGGTTATCATTACGAACGTACCATAAAAAGAAAATGGCAGAAAATCGCGTGAAGAGTCGTAGCTTTGACGACATCACCAACACTCAAGCAAATGTGAGGCGCGATTGGAATAACATCCCAAAGAGATTTCACATGGTTGTATGAAAACTTTTAGGACTGACGAGGTAAGCGGCCTTCAACGCGCCACACTTTTCTCAACTGCTGATGAAGTTGTCGGAGGCCTAGGTTGTAGAAATCTGTATTTTGGATGTTCAGAAAATGGCCACCTCGAAAATAGCCTCCCCGGCGTTTTGGAAATACCTGTCATGAAATGGTTTCTTCGTCAGAAGAAGGAGAAAGAAATCTCTCATGTAAGGAGAATAGGAAGAGGGAATACGAAGAGTAATGAAAAGTCGTTACGCTAAAGAATCAGCATGCAGAAAGAACTGGGACGGAATATTGGAATAAGAACAGCATCTTGGACAACTACAGGTGACATTCTTGACAACCTTTCCAAAACACCGTGACAGGAGATTTTGGTGCTATGCTCCTGCGACGGTTTACATCCCACGAGCATAGCCTGTCAGGATAACACGAGAGCAGTTACACCCAGGATGGTGCACCCACCGCTTCCATTGTTTGTCTTGGGGTAATGCTTGTACACAAACCACTCGTCCTTGCTCATTATGCAGCTAAAGACGCATTTTGGATTAGTGTGATACAGCTGTCACGTTTCCGCGGCTACCACGGTTTATACTTCTTTGAATGGGTGTGAAAAGTTGCGGAATCAAGCGGAGGGTGACCTTAGTCAGGTTCGACATGTTGTTGAAAATTAAAGGATCTTTTGAAGTTTTTCACCTCGGTTGTTTTTCACAAATATTCAGTTTAATGTATCTTGCGTAACTGGCCAAGTCTCAGAATTAAAACCAGAAACCATACTGCGTGCATTAATAGTCATAATTATCACTAAAACGTTATAGTACGCTGTATGTGCTCGCTTTCGTGTTAAATACCAACTGTGACCGTTGGTGTTCCACAAGGAAAGCGAACGTGTACGACAGTGTACTATAGCGTCGCATTAGGGATGAAGATGAATATCACTGCGAGCAGTAAGCTTTTGGGTTTTACACTGCTAGACAATTGCTAAAGAAAAAGTGATACTTGCTAAGAAACATCTACCTGTTGCTGTGGAACGACCGACAATTGCTACGAAACAGCCGACCGATGACAGTAACAAGAAATGTACGAGAAAGTGCGGAACGTGTTAACTGCAGCGAAGACTGTGCACGAACGCTTTGCAAGCATTCGACAATTCATGCAGTACAAGACTTGACAGATTGTTACGGAACCGATTAGTGCGACGTTCCGTGTGGTACAGCAAAATGTCTGAAAGACATCATTTGAGTGCTTACGATAGTGAATGAGCAGTTGGACAGCTCGAAGCCGGTTAAAGTGTCACTACTGCGGCCACAGTAAAGGGTGTGTCATTTCGCGAAAAAAATGGTTCAAATGGTTCTAAGCACTATGGGACTTAAATATCTGAGGTCATCAGTCCCATAGACTTAGAACTACTTAAACCTATCTAACCTAAGGACATCACACACATCCATGCCCGAGGCAGGATTCGAACATGCGACCGTAGCAGCTGCGCGGTTCCGGACTGAAGCGCCTAGAACCGCTCGGCCACAGAGTCATTTCGCGATTAGAAAAGACCGCTGAAGATGAAAATGCTATGCGAAACCATGTCGGTTTTTGTATCCCGCCTGGAAGGTGGCGCGTGGGTCTGCTCCTATAAACTGAAGGGTAGGCCGAATGTAGGAAGCGAGTAGGAGCAGGTTAGGTAAAAATCTCGGCAGTGCTTTTAATGTAAAAGTACATTTAATAGAGAACATAAGTCAATGACATATAGGTAACTTATGGTAAAGATGTGCACGTAGGTGCAAAGTCGGATGTATCAAAGCTAACAGGCAAAATCTGTAGTGGCTCGCCCACTATGAAGATGAAACAATGTTGGTTCGTTGTCAGCTCGCGAACAAATGGGCAGAATCTGGAGCGGCGCTTGCAGAGCTGCACAGCGCCGGCTAGAGGGCGCTGTCGTAGGTGTCGGTGTCGTAGTGCCATCCTTTTTTTTTCGTTATTGATCGTTGTGTTTGGTCGTTGCGGACATCGCAAGACACCCTGTTCAAGTTCGTTGGTTGGTCCTTCCACTCAGTTTTTTATTACACAGGCCAACCGGCTCTCTGACCGAACACGCTGAGCTACCGTGTCGGCTATATAATAATAATGAGCGTATGGCATTGATGGCCGGGAGACCCCTCGCGGGGCGGTTCGGCCGCCGCTCCACAAGTTCTTTAACGCCACTACGGCGACTTGCGAGTGAATGAGGACGAAATTATGATGAAAGACACACACAACACCCAGTCATCTCGAGGCAGAGAAAATCCCTGACCCCGCCGGGAATCGAACCCGGGACCCCGTGTGCGGGAAGCGAGGATGCTACCGCAAGACCACGAGCCGCGGACAATTTTTTTGTTTTTTTTTCTTTTTTTTGTTTCGTTCGTTGCATCTGCACGGGGCGGACGTCGTAAGACATCCGTTTAAGTTCTTCGTTGATCGATTAACTCAGTTTTTCTACTACAGAGGGCAGCTAAACCTCTGACCGAATACGCTGAGCTACCGTGCCGGCTGTCTAAGGACTTGTACCTCCACTGTGGCATCGTAGCTATCGATAACACAGCAGTGGTCGTAGGAGAACCACAGCACCGCGAGACTGTTGATACGTAGCCCCTGTCCCGAAAATGAACAGACCTCTCCCTCTTAGGCAGAGCGCTGCAGACCTTCCAGGCATTACTGGCACATGTGTATGTGCCAGAACGATTTCGCAATGATTAAATCAGGCTGGTTTGTATGCTCGGAAACATATTAAATGCAATAAATGAGAACTAACTGACAACCTCAGCTGCCGACAGGTGTTGTTGATATACCTCGATGTGGACAGCTGAAAATGTGTGCCCCGACCGGGACTCGAACCCGGGATCTCCTGTTTACATGGCAGACGCTCTATCCATCTGAGCCACCGAGGACATATATGAATAGCGCGACTGCAGGGACTTATCCCTTACACGCTTCCCGTGAGACTCACATTCCCAACTGTCCACAATTCTACATATGTATTGTACCTTATAGACATTTGCCCACCCACTCATTACTCGCGCACCGTTTGGCGATTCCCGTAAGAGTTTGGGCAACCTTTGCGCATTTGCACAGACAAAGGTCAATGGCTGGTAGCCTTTAAATATATATATGAAGACAGTAACTTATTCTGGAAGGTATATCAACAACACCTGTCGGCAGCTGAGGTTGTCAGTTAGTTATCATTTATTCCAGGGAAACAGCTGCACGGTCATCAACAGTAACTGTTCTTTCCAGAACAAGTTACTGTCTTCATGTATATTAAATGCAATCCACTTCAACCACGCCATCGTCGACAAAGAGTTTGTTGGTGTCAGGGAGCATGTTGGTTGGCGTCAGCAACAATGGTCCGCAGTGATTTTCTCAGACGAATCCCGCTTCAATATGGAAAGCGATGGTGGCCACCAATTAGTGAGGAGAGAGGGGGGAACGCTTTACATCCCACAGAATTTTCATAACGTCTTCGATGTAGCCTAGGCGTTATGATCTTCGTAGGTATCATCCACAATGGTCAAACATCGCTTCACATCTTTGCGTGACGTAACGTTGCAGCACAGCGGTATTGCAGGGAGATTAGTCTGGATCATATACGTCTTTTTAGAGGTACGGCACATCCGGACTTGCTGTTTATGGACCATAAAGCCTGTCCACACAGGATCGCTGAAGTGTCCGACACACTGGAATGTACAGATATTTACCGTACTGAAAGAACTAAGCCCTATAGAGATGCTGGGATGCTGTTGGCAGACATATTTCTCAATGAACACCCCTTCCCCGAACCGTGGAAGGCCTGAAAACCGCGATGAGAGAGGGTTTGGACTATGTCACCCAAGGGTTCAAGTGTTTGGCAGCATCTTTCAGACGTAGAAATATGCCTATCAACTCTCATTTATATCGCACAACTCCTTCTCGGTCTTTTCATTCTTTTCCTTCAGTGTATAATAAACTGAAGAGTCTACTTGTGAAAAACAGCCGAGGTGGAAAATTTTAAAATGTCCTTTAACAAATACACTCCTGGAAATGGAAAAAAGAACACATTGACACCGGTGTGTCAGACCCACCATACATGCTCCGGACACTGCGAGAGGGCTGTACAAGCAATGATCACACGCACGGCACAGCGGACACACCAGGAACCGCGGTGTTGGCCGTCGAATGGCGCTAGCTGCGCAGCATTTGTGCACCGCCGCCGTCAGTGTCAGCCAGTTTGCCGTGGCATACGGAGCTCCATCGCAGTCTTTAACACTGGTAGCATGCCGCGACAGCGTGGACGTGAACCGTATGTGCAGTTGACGGACTTTGAGCGAGGGCGTATAGTGGGCATGCGGGAGGCCGGGTGGACGTACCGCCGAATTGCTCAACACGTGGGGCGTGAGGTCTCCACAGTACATCGATGTTGTCGCCAGTGGTCGGCGGAAGGTGCACGTGCCCGTCGACCTGGGACCGGACCGCAGCGACGCACGGATGCACGCCAAGACCGTAGCATCCTATGCAGTGCCGTAGGGGACCGCACCGCCACTTCCCAGCAAATTAGGGACACTGTTGCTCCTGGGGTATCGGCGAGGACCATTCGCAACCGTCTCCATGAAGCTGGGCTACGGTCCCACACACCGTTAGGCCGTCTTCCGCTCACGCCCCAACATCGTGCAGCCCGCCTCCAGTGGTGTCGCGACAGGCGTGAATGGAGGGACGAATGGAGACGTGTCGTCTTCAGCGATGAGAGTCGCTTCTGCCTTGGTGCCAATGATGGTCGTATGCGTGTTTGGCGCCGTGCAGGTGAGCGCCACAATCAGGACTGCATACGACCGAGGCACACAGGGCCAACACCCGGCATCATGGTGTGGGGAGCGATCTCCTACACTGGCCGTACACCACTGGTGATCGTCGAGGGGACACTGAATAGTGCACGGTACATCCAAACCGTCATCGAACCCATCGTTCTACCATTCCTAGACCGGCAAGGGAACTTGCTGTTCCAACAGGACAATGCACGTCCGCATGTATCCCGTGCCACCCAACGTGCTCTAGAAGGTGTAAGTCAACTACCCTGGCCAGCAAGATCTCCGGATCTGTCCCCCATTGAGCATGTTTGGGACTGGATGAAGCGTCGTCTCACGCGGTCTGCACGTCCGGCACGAACGCTGGTCCAACTGAGGCGCCAGGTGGAAATGGCATGGCAAGCCGTTCCACAGGACTACATCCAGCATCTCTATGATCGTCTCCATGGGAGAATAGCAGCCTGCATTGCTGCGAAAGGTGGATATACACTGTACTAGTGCCGACATTGTGCATGCTCTGTTGCCTGTGTCTATGTGCCTGTGGTTCTGTCAGTGTGATCAAGTGATGTATCTGACCCCAGGAATGTGTCAATAAAGTTTCCCCTTCCTGGGACAATGAATTCACGGTGTTCTTATTTCAATTTCCAGGAGTGTATACGACTGTGGGACCCTATATGAACAAAATGGACGTTGAAAATGCTGAAAACTGAAACCTGAGCCTCCACTTCTCTCGCGAATCTCGCTCCTTCACAGATAGATTATCTACTAGTATACTCTTCGTCAGCCGGCCGGAGTGCCCGTGCGGTTCTAGGTGCTACAGTCTGGAACCGCGCGACCGCTACGGTCGCAGGTTCGAATCCTGTCTCGGGCATGGATGTCTGTGATGTCCTTAGGTTAGTTAGGTTTAAGTAGTTCTAGGTTCTAGGGGACTGATGACCTTAGAAGTTAAGTCTCATAGTGCTGAGAGCCATTTGAACCATTTTCAACTCTTCGTCATTCAGACTTCTTTGACGACTTTGCAGATGTCTGCACTATATAACCCGTACACACTTTCACCAAATCAGCGGTATTGTTGCAAAGTTGTTCCCCAGGAAACGAAGAACGGCACTCTATTTCACTTTATCAGCTGATTCTCTAGCGGCCTGAACTATACCGCAGGGATGTTATAATTTACCACCAGTGTAAACATGTAGCTGCAAACAAACCAGAATTAGCTACATAACATTATGTTTTCAAGTGGTAGTAAAAACTTTATTACTTTCTCTCGTATAATGTTAAACATGAGCAATAATGTGGGAACGGCATGTTTCACATGACAACAATTATCACAAAAATGAGGCACGACACGCGTGAGTACCTAACAGACTTCCTTGCTTGTATGAGCGTTAGTCGCGTCTATTTCCTGTCAGGGTAATCAGTGAGCAGGTATTCCTGCGCCGTTGACGGCTCGCAGCTCACACGTCACGTAAATCTCACAGCGAAAGGCGACAGGCGCGCCGCCCTGGCGGACCGCCAGCGGCTGACACCACCTTGGCACGCCGTGGGCTCCATCCTTCCTGCTTCCTTCCTTCCTTCGTTCCTTCCTTTACTTCCTCCTCAAGCTCCGGCCGGAATAAAACACTTTCTCTGGTCGCAGGACGCCAAGCGACACTTCAACATCTCGTCTGAGAGTGTGGGCGCATTGCTAATGCCCTCGTTTCTCGTCACAAGACCGTTACAGGCGTGCGCCAAGGTTTCCAGCGAGTGTATTATGATAATTTCTATGGACGAACCTCAGTCTTTTTGGCACCTTAATCTTACCTTATGCGGAAATATTCGTCACTCCTAAGCAACTGAGTGTATAACCAAGCCAAAAATAAGAAAAAAGAAACGGCGGACGGGGAAGGAGTTATGAAAATTTGTCGCAAACTGATGTTCATAGAGGTTGTTGTTGTTGTGGTCTTCAGTCCTGAGACTGGTTTGATGCAGCTCTCCATGCTGCTCTATCCTGTGCAAGCTTCTTCATCTCCCAGTACCTACTGCAACCTAAATCCTTCTGAATCTGTTTAGTGTATTCATCTCATGGTCTCCCTCTACGATTTTTACCATCCACACTGCCCTCCAATACTAAATTGGTGATTCCTTGATGCCTCAGAATATGCCCCACCAATCGATCCCTTCTCTTAGTCAAGTTGTGCCACAAACTCCTCTTCTCCCCAATTCTATTCAATACCTCCTCATTAGTTATGTGATCTACCCATCTAATCTTTAGCATTCTTCTGTAGCACCACATTTCGAAAGCTTATATTCTCTTCTTGTCTAAACTATTTATCGTCCATGTTTCACTTCCATACATGGCTACAGTCCATACAAATACTTTTAGAAATGACTTCCTGACACTTAAATCTATACTTGATGTTAATAAATTTCCCTTATTCAGAAACGCTTTCCTTGCCATTGCCAGTCTACATTTTATATCCTCTCTACTTCGACCATCATGAGTTATTTTGCTCCCCAAATAGCAAAACGCATTTACTACTTTAAGCCTCTCATTTCCTAATCTAATTCCCGCAGTATCATGCGATTTAATTCCACTACATTCTATTATCTTCGTTTTGCTTCTGTTGATGTTCATATTATATCCTCCTTTCAAGACACCGTCAATTCCGTTGAGCTGCTCTTCCAGGTCCTTTGCTGTCTCTGACAGAATTACAATGTAATCGGTGAACCTCAGAGTTTTTATTTCTTCTGCATGGATTTTAATTCCTACTCGGAATTTTTCTTTTGTTTCCTTCACTGCTTTGCTCAATATACAGAGGTATTGACGGAAAAAAACAGAACTGTAAGATTTGGTTGCCCACGGTCGATTGTGTGACGCTGCAGCACGGTTCCATTGTGAAGCTGGCAAGGATAGTAAACAGGGGGCATATCAGGGCATGGAGTCTTTGTGAGTTTCATTCCGTTTACTCAGCTAGACAGTAAGTATGCCTCGCAGATGGGCGCGTGAACAATATAGGCAGATGTCAGCATTTGTGAGAGGACGTGTAGTTGATCTCAAAGAAGCCGGTTTGAGGAATTGGCGAATCGCTCGTCATTTAATTAGGATCGATGCCACTATTCGACGAAGTTGGCAGGTATGGGCGAACCATGGCCGAACACAACGTCAAGAAGGAAACGGTCGATCTAGAGAGACGACAGAATGTGAAGACTGAGCAATCGCCGGAGAGGCACTTAGAGCCCCAGATTCATCATTAGCATCGATCCTACGAGCAGCTGGTGCCTCAGTGACCACAGAGACCATTAATAGGCTGCTCACATAAAAGGATCTGAGCTCACGGTGCCTCTGGGTGCCGGCTACCATTAAGTTCTGCACACCAATAAGCCTATTTGCAGTGTCTGACACATTCGGGCACTTAGAATTGAGCGCCGATGAAGTGTGAAGACGTGCCTGGAACGCCCCAGATAACAGTGGGATGCCAACCTGAGTGTCACCCTGTATATGGTCCGCCAACCATGAGTAATGATCTGGGGTGCAATTCCATTTCATACCATGACACCTTTGGTTGTCATCCATGACATACTTACAACTCAGCGGTTCGTCAACGATATTCTACGCCTCGTTTTGTTGCACTTCATGGCAAGCCCTCCTACTAGGCTTACACTTGAGAAAGATGATGCCCACCCGCACACCGCGAGAGTTTCTACTGTGTGTGTTTGAGATTACCAAACGCTACATTGGCCAGCAAGTTTGCAGGATCTCGCCTCCGTTCAGAACGTCTGGAGCGCTATACGCTGGGCCCTCCAACCAGAACGGGATTTTGACGATCTAACACTATTTGGACAGAACTTAGCACATTACCCCCCCGGAACATATCCAACGACTCTACCAATCAGTCCCAAGCCGATTAACTGCTTGCAGAAGTTCCAGAGGTAGCCAAACGTATTACCGACTTGCTTAATTTGTGAAGCCCTTTCTCTTCAATAAATCATCCAATTTTTCTTAAATTTTAATAATTTTTTTTGTCTGTAAATTTATACCTCCTCTATCGATTTTCGTCCCTTTCGGACCATTCGGATAATTTCTTCGTGGTACGGAATTCCCCCCCCCCCCCCCCGAGTGTACACTGGTGTGCAAAACGTCAGGATGACAGGATGAAAGTAACTTCCGTATGATGTGCCACTGCCAAGTAATATAGCTCTATGAATCTTGGACGACACATGGAAAGAACACCTTCAGTATACTACAGAAGGTAACCGAAATCAGTATTCAACGAGACGAACGGAAATAATGCTTTTATTCAAAGATAGCGATAACACAGAAGTCACAACGATTCATGGTGGACCCCTCGACTATGTGCAAGATGGAACATTGTTCTTAACATAGTATGATCACCACGCGGGACACTACATGCGGTCCACAAGGTTGGTGGGGTGTTAGGTGTTTTTGTGGTAGGACGTCATCCATAAAAACGATCCTGTAGAAAAGCGCAGGTCGAGGAGCTGTTGGAACGGGAGGATTTTCAGCGAACTGATTGGCCTTCCCATTCCCCTGAGTTGAATACGATGGAGCACGAGTGGGATATGTTGGGGAGACGTACTCCAGCACGTCGACATGGATCACCGACCATCCAGCAGCTATCAGCCGTGGTAGTGGGGAAATGGAACGTCCTACCACAAAAACACCTAACACCCCACCAACCTTGTGGACCGCATGTAGTGTCCCCGCGTGGTGATCATACTATGTTAAGAACAATGTTCCATCTTGCACATAGTCGAGGGGTCCATCATGAATCGTGGTGACTTCTGTGTTATCGCTATCTTTGAATAAAAGCATTATTTTCGTTCGCCTCGTTGAATACTGCTTTCGGTTACCTTCTGTAGTATACTGAAGGTGTTCTTTCCATGTGTCGTCCAAGATTCATAGAGCTATATTACTTGGCAGTGACACATCATACGGAAGTTACTTTCATCCTGTCATCCTGACGTTTTGCACACCAGTGTACACTCGGGGGGCACTTGTGCCATCTAGCGGCTGTCAGCTGCACTGGTGGGGGACTGGACCACCCTACCACAAGAACTCCTTATCCAGCGGTGAAGCACGTTGTACAGCGTGCACTGCCGTTATTTGGAATCACACACTCTATTAAGAACCATGTCCTGCCTTTCGTATTGTGGCTAGGGGACCATCATGAATCCCTGTGACTTCATTATAGTTATTGTCTTTGAAAAAAAAAAGTGTTATTTCTGACCGTCCCATTCCGTATTTCTTCTATTTATCTTCTGAACTGTACTGCTGTAGTTCTCTCCATGCATGCTCCGCGTTTCATTGAAGTGCGTTACTTGGCAGTGCTACACCATACGAAAATTACTTTCATCCTTAGGTTTTGCACGCAAGTGTACTTTCCATTATACTGAAACTTCCTGGCAGATTAAAACTATGTGCCCGACCGAGACTCGAACTCGGGACCTTTGCCTTTCGCCGGCAAGTGCTGTACCATTTTTGTTTGTTTTTTCTCATTTTTTTGTACGGCATTGTTTGTTGTGTTTGGTCTGGGCGGACGTCACAAGACATGCCTTGAAGTTTATCGTTCATTCCTTTACTCATTTTTTTTTTTTTATTACAGAGGGCGAGTAACCCTCTGACCGAACACGCTGAGCTACTGTGCCGGCACCATCTGAATTACCCAAGCACGACTCAGGACCCTTTCTCACAGCTTCAGTTCTGCCAGTACGTCGTCTGCTACCGTCCAAGCTCTTCTGCAAACCTTGCAGAATTAGCACTCCTGGAAGAAAGGATATTGTGGAGACATGGCTTAGCCACAGCCTGGGGGATGTTCCCAGGATCAGATTTTCACTCTGCAACGGATAAGTTTGGAAGGTAGGAGACAAGGTACCGGCAGAATTGAAGCTGTGAGGACGGATCCTGAGTCGTGCTTGGGTGGCTCAGATGGCAGAGCACTTGTCCACGAAAGGCAAAAACCCCGCATTCGAGTCGCGGTCCGGCACATAGTTTTAATTTGCCAGGAAGTTTCATAACAGCGTACACTCCGCTGCAGAGTGAAAATCTCATTCTTGCAATTCACTGTTCATATAATTATGCCCCACTCTGAGACACAAATTTTCATTACAATGCTCGATACAAGTCTAATGTATAAATCTACACTAACATCAGTTTGGATAGGACGCTATATCCTAAGCTCCCTCTGTTCCTTCTCTTCGCTAATTAGTTAAAAAAATAATTTAACTTCTTAGAAAATTTGTTTACCTCCGTGTCAACAACGGTAGCTTGTGCGCCGTTCCCCTGTTTTTAGTTTTTTAGACTGTACAATTGCGTTCGTTCTTCGTTTACGTATTTGCGGCTACAGGAATTCTTGACTCGAAACTAGTATTGTATATCGTTTTTCACTCAGTTCTCAATGCGAAATTCATTTAAAGCATTAAACATTTTAATATGATTTCTCGTGTAGTCAGCGTTAACGAAACTTAGTCGGCATTTTGGAATGAAGCGAGATGGCGTAAGTTAAGTAATTTTTTGAAGAAATTCCTCACGATCCCTTAGAAGGCGAGACTGGCGTTTCACCGTTGTATCATTCCACACGGTGTCGACTAGTGAAACCGTAGCCAGCTTCATGGAATCCTCAAGTTACATTTCTTACCATTAAAATTGCATCAGCATGAAAGCAGCTAGTAACAAGCGTGGACTGACATGCTCAGGTATGCACATGATCAGCACTTCAGCCCAACTGCACGAAGTAGGTACTATAACGGGATACAGTGTTTCAGTAATAAGTTAAACTGACGGAACAGGATGAGATATATATAGAAAGAGAAGTGAAATTCAATATACTCCATCGTAATTTTTGTCAATATTTAAAATATATCCAGAAAATGTATTAAAAACATAAAAGTAACCCGTGAGTAGTCAATCTGATTAAAATTTCGTCTAAGAGGAGTAGAGATATTTATACAAAAGCCAGAAGAAGTCCCGGTGTTACTTCCTGTCTACAAAAACTGCTGTAGCATTTTAAGGAATGAAATTAAAATTTCTGGAAATCATGACAGAATTTAATAACACAGATAATAATATGAAAAATATTTGTGATATTGTGAAACGAGAGCGACTACAGCCAGTCACCGCACAACATGCTACCACAGTTAAACTGAATGACTATATTATCTCAAGCTATGAATATTTTTAACCAGCTCTTTCCAAATGTCCAAATGTATCACGAAAAATAGGATTAAATGGTCCAGTTGGAAAAAGCAAGAGAATATATTAAAAACGTCATTCCAAAAAACGTTAACCAACTAGAGGTAGCTCTAACAGCATTAACTGAAATAAATAGAACTATAAATATTCTTAAAAACAAAAGCTCATACACTTTTGTTGGAATATCAGACTGCACCCTGAAGGGTTGTTCTAACTTAAATAGTCATGTTTTTCGTGATGTATATAAAGTATCGTTGGTACAGGGAATTTTTCCAGATATATTAAAATACGCCATTTTAAACATCCTTGTAAGAAAGGTGACAATAAACACTTAAGTATTTTCACTGTCGTCCAGTTTCCTCACTGACATTCGGAAAGGTACGGTACTCGAAAGCATTCTCACATTTTCGAGCTCACACCGAGGCTTACCAGCAAGCGCGAATGGAACAGGAAAGGGGGAAGTGACAGTGGTGCAAAACGTGTCCTACGCCTCACACCTCACTGTGTCTTGAGGATTATAGCCGCAGATGTAGATGTAAGTGGAAAATGTTTACATAGAACTTCACAGCTGGGATTCAAGAACGGTTACTACGCTGAGAATACTGTTTATTCGTTCACTCATCAAATATACTAACAAACTCCGTCAATAGGCCTCGGTGGCACCATCGATATCGACTGACTGCGTTATGGAGCACTGTGGGGTCAGTGCAACCATCTCTCCGCGTAGACAGCGTTTCCTGAGGTGGGGCCTCGCTACAACTCGGTCAAAGTAGCTTCTCAGTTGGACTCGCGAGGCTGAGTGTACCCCATTCCAATCCTCCTGCCAAGGAAAAATCCCTTGCAGTATCTGGAATCGAACCTGGTACACTACCTGACAAAAACAGTTAAACATCCAGAAGACATAGTTGGGTGTAAACGTAATTTCGTACACATACGAGCCATTGGCAGATATGTAAATCATTAAAGTAGCAGTTCTCAGTACATTAGTGCTGTTTGTGTTTAATGTTGTTACCAAGCCTGGTAGGGGCGTAAACAGTGTCAGACGCTGAGTGGTCACTGTGAAGGACACGCATACTTGGATCATACAGCGTTATCAGCACCTGATGGAGTTTGACAGGGGTGTCATTGTGGGACTCCATTTGGCAGGCTGGTTGAACCTCCCATTATCCAGATTTTTTCGGGTATTCGGATTTGACAGCGTTCCGATGTTGGACAGAATCAGAAGGTGAGGCCAGACATAATCGTCGTCAAAGTTCTGGCCGACAACGTCTGAGCGCCACCAGTAAGGAAGGAAGGATCGCCGTATTGCGCACCAAGCACATCATAAGCTCTTTACTTCTACACGTGGATTATGAGAACAAGTAATGAACTCTGTGCTACATTCTGTGTTCTACCGCACCATTAGTCGGAGACTAGCTAAAATGTCAGTGGACGCCCCAGGATAAAGGAACAACTAATCAGGCACGGGAAAGTATAGGTACACTCCTGGAAATGGAAAAAGGAACACATTGACACCGGTGTGTCAGACCCACCATACTTGCTCCGGACACTGCGAGAGGGCTGTACAAGCAATGATCACAAGCACGACACAGCGGACACACCAGGAACCGCGGTGTTGGCCGTCGAATGGCGCTAGCTGCGCAGCATTTGTGCACCGCCGCCGTCAGTGTCAGCCAGTTTGCCGTGGCATACGGAGCTCCATCGCAGTCTTTAACACTGGTAGCATGCCGCGACAGCGTAGACGTGAACCGTATGTGCAGTTGACGGACTTTGAGCGAGGGCGTATAGTGGGCATGCGGGAGGCCGGGTGGACGTACCGCCGAATTGCTCAACACGTGGGGCGTGAGGTCTCCACAGTACATCGATGTTGTCGCCAGTGGTCGGCGGAAGGTGCACGTGCCCGTCGACCTGGGACCGGACCGCAGCGACGCACGGATGCACGCCACGACGGTAGGATCCTACGCAGTGCCGTAGGGGACCGCACCGCCACTTCCCAGCAAATTAGGGACACTGTTGCTCCTGGGGTATCGGCGAGGACCATTCGCAACCGTCTCCATGAAGCTGGGCTACGGTCCCGCACACCGTTAGGCCGTCTTCCGCTCACGCCCCAACATCGTGCAGCCCGCCTCCAGTGGTGTCGCGACAGGCGTGAATGGAGGGACGAATGGAGACGTGTCGTCTTCAGCGATGAGAGTCGCTTCTGCCTTCGTGCCAATGATGGTCGTATGCGTGTTTGGCGCCGTGCAGGTGAGCGCCACAATCAGGACTGCATACGACCGAGGCACACAGGGCCAACACCCGGCATCGTGGTGTGGGGAGCGATCTCCTACACTGGCCGTACACCACTGGTGATCGTCGAGGGGACACTGAATAGTGCACGGTACATCCAAACCGTCATCGAACCCATCGTTCTACCATTCCTAGACCGGCAAGGGAACTTGCTGTTCCAACAGGACAATGCACGTCCGCATGTATCCCGTGCCACCCAACGTGCTCTAGAAGGTGTAAGTCAACTACCCTGGCCAGCAAGATCTCCGGATCTGTCCCCCATTGAGCATGTTTGGGACTGGATGAAGCGTCGTCTCACGCGTTCTGCACGTCCAGCACGAACGCTGGTCCAACTGAGGCGCCAGGTGGAAATGGCATGGCAAGCCGTTCCACAGGACTACATCCAGCATCTCTACGATCGTCTCCATGGGAGAATAGCAGCCTGCATTGCTGCGAAAGGTGGATATACACTGTACTAGTGCCGACATTGTGCATGCTCTGTTGCCTGTGTCTATGTGCCTGTGGTTCTGTCAGTGTGATCATGTGATGTATCTGACCCCAGGAATGTGTCAATAAAGTTTCCCCTTCCTGGGACAATGAATTCACGGTGTTCTTATTTCAATTTCCAGGAGTGTATTTATCACAAGTCATTTGTTACTTCCGGGGAGTCCAATAATATTTTATTGCACAGATAAATCTTACAACTCAGCTTCCTAGCAAAAAAAACACATTTCTTCTGAATTCTCTTATCTCTTCTCCGTCCGAAGAGGCCTTGGCAGGCCCAACGGTACCGACCGGCCTCCGTGTCATCCTCAGCCCACAGGCGTCACTGGATGCGGATATGGAGGGCCATGTGGTCAGCAGACCGCTCTCCCGGCCGTAGTCAGTTTACGAGGCCGGAGCCGCTACTTCTCAATCATGTTGCTCCTCAGTTTTCTTCACAAGGGCTGAGTGCACCCCGCTTGCCAACAGCGCTCGGCAGACCGGATGGTCACCCATCCAAGTGTTAACTCAGCCCGGCAGCGCTTCGGTGATCTGGCGGGAACCAATGTTACCACTGCTGCAAGGCCGTTGGCTAGTGTTTCATCTAACCACCATAAATATAGAACATTTTTAAACATATATTAAAAATGGAAACTCTTCAATTCAGATTTACAGGTGAACGACACACAAATAGGTTCAATATAGATAAATACACTCCTGGAAATTGAAATAAGAACACCGTGAATTCATTGTCCCAGGAAGGGGAAACTTCATTGACACATTCCTGGGGTCAGATACATCACATGATCACACTGACAGAACCACAGGCACATAGACACAGGCAACAGAGCATGCACAATGTCGGCACTAGTACAGTGTATATCCACCTTTCGCAGCAATGCAGGCTGCTATTCTCCCATGGAGACGATCGTAGAGATGCTGGATGTAGTCCTGTGGAACGGCTTGCCATGCCATTTCCACCTGGCGCCTCAGTTGGACCAGCGTTCGTGCTGGACGTGCAGACCGCGTGAGACGACGCTTCATCCAGTCCCAAACATACTCAAGGGGGGACAGATCCGGAGATCTTGCTGGCCAGGGTAGTTGACTTACACCTTCTAGAGCACGTTGGGTGGCACGGGATACATGCGGACGTGCATTGTCCTGTTGGAACAGCAAGTTCCCTTGCCGGTCTAGGAATGGTAGAACGATGGGTTCGATGACGGTTTGGATGTACCGTGCACTATTCAGTGTCCCCTCGACGATCACCAGTGGTGTACGGCCAGTGTAGGAGATCGCTCCCCACACCATGATGCCGGGTGTTGGCCCTGTGTGCCTCGGTCGTATGCAGTCCTGATTGTGGCGCTCACCTGCACGGCGCCAAACACGCATACGACCATCATTGGCACCAAGGCAGAAGCGACTCTCATCGCTGAAGACGACACGTCTCCATTCGTCCCTCCATTCACGCCTGTCGCGACACCACTGGAGGCGGGCTGCACGATGTTGGGGCGTGAGCGGAAGACGGCCTAACGGTGTGCGGGACCGTAGCCCAGCTTCATGGAGACGGTTGCGAATGGTCCTCGCCGATACCCCAGGAGCAACAGTGTCCCTAATTTGCTGGGAAGTGGCGGTGCGGTCCCCTACGGCACTGCATAGGATCCTACGGTCTTGGCGTGCATCCGTGCGTCGCTGCGGTCCGGTCCCAGGTCGACGGGCACGTGCACCTTCCGCCGACCACTGGCGACAACATCGATGTACTGTGGAGACCTCACGCCCCACGTGTTGAGCAATTCGGCGGTACGTCCACCCGGCCTCCCGCATGCCCACTATACGCCCTCGCTCAAAGTCCGTCAACTGCACATACGGTTCACGTCCACGCTGTCGCGGCATGCTACCAGTGTTAAAGACTGCGATGGAGCTCCGTATGCCACGGCAAACTGGCTGACACTGACGGCGGCGGTGCACAAATGCTGCGCAGCTAGCGCCATTCGACGGCCAACACCGCGGTTCCTGGTGTGTCCGCTGTGCCGTGCGTGTGATCATTGCTTGTACAGCCCTCTCGCAGTGTCCGGAGCAAGTATGGTGGGTCTGACACACCGGTGTCAATGTGTTCTTTTTTCCATTTCCAGGAGTGTAGAACTATTTAAACCTAACTAACCTAAGGACATCACACACATCCATGCCCGAGTCAGGATTCGAACCTGCGACCGTAGCAGCAGCGCGGTTCCGGACTGAAGCGCATAGAACCGCTCGGCCACAGCGGCCGGCTAGAAGTTATTCCCTGATGTCTTAACAGACTCCCATCATCCTGTCCCTTCTTCCTGTCAGTGTTTTCCACATTTTACTTTCCTCTCCGATTCTGAGCATAACCTCTTCATTCCTCACCCTCTCAGTCCACCTAATTTTCAACATTCATCTGTAGCACCACGTCTCAAACGCTTCGATTCTCTTCTGTTCCGGTTTTTCCACGGTCAATGTTTCAGTACCATACAATGGTGCGCTCCAAACGTATATTCTCAGAAATTTCTTTCTCAAATTAAGGCCTATGTTTGATACTAGTACGCTTCTCTTGCCCAGGAATGCCCTTTTGATGTCCTCCTCGCTCCATCCGTCATTGGTTATTTTGTTGCTTAGGTAGCAGAATTCGTTAACTTTTTCTACTTCTTGACCATCAGTCCCTATGTTAAATTTCTCGCTGTTCTCATTTCTACTACTCCTCATTACTTTCGTCTTTCTTCGATTTACTCTCAATCCAAACCAGTGAAGCTTCGTTTCGTTTCCTCATCCCCTTCTGGATGTCTCATTTTTTTTCAGATAGTGTATTACAGATCTTAAATAGTAAAAGACTGCCAGTAGGTATTTCTTGTGATCTGTCCAAGCCGTTTGATTCTGTTGATCATGTTACTCTCTTAGAAAAAAATTAATTTTTGTGAAGCTGATGGCATTACAAACAAATGGTTTCAACCATATTTTTCAAACAGAATTCAACAAAGTGTGTCAATAATTCAAACTATGTTGGAAGGAGAGAACATTTTAATGACTGTTCCACAAAGTGTGTAAATAATTCAAACAATGTTGGAAGGAGAGAACATTTTAATGACTACAAAGAAACCACGAACGAAGCCCTAAAGACTCCAGTTTTTGGATAAATCATATGCAGAGTGATTCAGATAAGGTTTTTTTCTCTATAAATTGCTAACTAAATAATAAGTGAAAGAAATATTCATTTAGATAGCTAAACGTAATGAACATTACCATTTCTACGGAGTTGAACATAGCTTGTTCAGAGATTTTCCGGAGAATGATAACTACCAGCTAAAAGTTATTAAAATGAACACAATGTATTTCCAAACTGTGCCTGATTTATTAAAACCAACTTCTTACAAATTAATTTAAATAAAATTTCTGTCATCTTTAGTTATAAAGTTACTAACGTTCATAGTTTTATCGGTAGATGTATCGCGCTTTTACTGGTTTCGATCATAATCATTCTGTAAGTTAAACACAAACGCAGTCAGATACAACAGAGAGAAAGAACTATCTATACCACTATCACAGAGTTAATGCAAACCTTTGAGTTCACTCGCAGCAAAATACATAGGTGGAAAAAGCATGGATGATACATGGTATGCCATCCAAAAATGTCTCTTTGTTATGTTGATAAGGCAACATAAACTACATGTTACAGTGCGGGCACAACAGAAGTAAACAACATAGTACGCTCAAAGGTAAGGAAAGCCAGCTGAACAAAAGCAATGGTACAAATACGACGAAGAGTGGGATGTATTTAAGACTAACACCTGTTTTCCCGGTTTGACACTGTGAAACACAACGCCTAGCACCTCTACAATTCTTTTTCACAAGACGTAGAGGGAACAGCTCACCGTCATGGGTGACCGAGCGGTTCTAGGCGCTACAGTCTGGAACCGTACGGCCGCTGCGGCCGCAGGTTCGAATCCTGCCTCGGGCATGGATGTGTGTGATGTCCTTAGGTTAGTTAGGTTTAAGTAGTTCTACGTTCTAGGGGACTGAAAACCTCAGAAGTTAAGTCTCATAGTGCTCAGAGTTATTTGAACCATTTTTTGAACAGTTCGAAGGTCGTGTGGATCACTTTGTCCACCTATAGCATGACGCAGAGACCTTACATCCAGAAAGATAGTGCACGGAACGATACATCCCGAACTGTGTCATAAAATGACCCTGGCCTGAGCAGCACTTTTTAAATCTCGACTACCATCGCGAGAGCAATCTTCGTGAGTTGCAGGAAGTTGTGCTTTCCACTGTCTTGTGCATGTGATGACACAGCGTCACCAACCTTTTCAACGCCGCAGTGCATGCTAGAGCCGTTTCTAAGATAGTAACTCACTATTTTAGATTCTTTGATGCCTTAAATGATTGTACCTTTTCACAGTTTGACAAATTAAATATATTTTTGGGAAGAAACTCGAAACAAGACACATAACTTTTGCGTAAGATTGTCTTCTCGACTGACTGAACGACTTTGACAGGGACAGTTGACAGCTGAAAGTTGAAAACCCGTCAGACAATCCATATTTATGTTTACCGCGATTCCTCTCACCTGATCAAAGCAAATGTAAGAATGATTTCCTTGGGAATCTCACAGATGATTTTCTTATCCTTCCTTGTTAAATCCCAGTTTGTGCTCCGGCTCTATGGCACTCGTTGTCGACAGAACGTTATACCGCTTTTTCCTTCCTTTTTCTGGTTAAACAGTCCGGCAACTCTCGTAATTTAATAAAAATATCGGTTTCTATAGACCATCACAAACACTCTGCAAATATCGTATAGAACTTGCATAACTGTAAGAAAGAGTACAGCAAACACTTTTACGTCGTTTAACAGTTGCGTTTTTACCAATAAAGCTGTATAATACTTTGAACATTTTTGAAATAGACTGTATAATTTTATTTTTCAGTAAATGTGTCTTTATCGAGCACTAGAATCTGATAAAAAATTACGTTATGCTGTCATTGCAACAATGGTGTATCTATGATAATTTACCATAATGGATGGAGAAGTTAGTGTAGGTCATTACCTAGAAGTGGATGTCAAATAGCTGATAAAGGTGATGTGGAAATCAGAATTCATTACACTATTATAATACACTCTTTCTTCTTCAAGAAATGTTTCTTGAGCTCGTGTACCATAGCTCTAAGTAGACTTTTATCTATTAAGATATCTGCAGAAGTTTGTTAGTGTATAGCTACAGAAATTGATTTTTCCCATTCTAATGAGGAAAAGTGGCACTTTTGGTATTAGGAATAACTTTACCGAAGGTTAGCTGATACAGTTGTGTGCTCTGTTTCCTCCAACACCAAATACTGAACTCCCGCTCTGTATGTATGCAGTATTCCACTCACTGCTCGTGTTTTATCAGCATGGTATCGGATCTTCGGCAGCATTCCCTTGACGCGGCACGTAGGTTCGTGCCTCATAATGGCGAACGCCCTCTGGCTGCCAACTGTTGCTCGGCAGTTCATGCCTCACGCTGTTTGCAGGCTCTCGTTGCTGGTGGTCTATTGTAGTGCAGTCGAGCAGGAGGGGAGACAAACCTACGAATCATCTTGAACTTTTTTCCGATTTGACTCTTAAATCTCATTTGGTTCCTTTGTCAAACGAGACGCGTACCATCTTAACGAAAGTGATATTTTCTGTCTAACACTTGTAACTCTAAATACATTCCCAACTATTGAAATGAGTCTATAAGTCGGAACGATCAGAAGATAACCAACTACACTGCAGAACTCCCCATCGACAAGCAGATACCTAGATTCGTTGGTCGCAAGCTACAGCCAGCCCCCAGAATTACTATGCTTGGCTCAACCATCTCTCACTGTCGAAAGAGCTGTTCGATGCCTAAAGGCCACACGCACTGCTACACGCCACTGGCCTTACAGACATACGTCACGAGCCATACGTTAAGCTATGTTATATTTTACTTGTGTTATGTTTTACCGGGACAACGTTCTCCCTACAACGAATTTAAATAGTTCCAATTCCATAAACTGGAAAATGCTTCCAAAATGTTTTGCTTAGCTGCTAATGAAATTATCGACATTGAAAATCTCCTTGCAAACATTCCCCAAATAGTTACATTTGAGAAGAATAGGCACTGGAACCTTGATAAAAAAAAATCTGAGGTGTACGTTGCATCGAGATTTAAAAAATTCCACTGATCAGAAATTAATGTACTTTAAATAGTTAACACAGCATAGACTCTGACAACAGTACATCTGGCTGAAAATAAAATTAGTGTATTTTCCTTCTTGAGAGGATGCAGCATTTCATATATCGCATCCCCTGCGCCAGTGGTATAATTTGGGCGACTAGTATTGCAGTTACCAATGTCAAAGTGAAAATCGTAGAGCACTACGTACAGTTGTTAAGAGACGTGGACGTCGATGGTGAAGACATAATCCCAGTTTACATTCGAGCACCTTATTCCCAGTGTCAGCCAGTGTGACACCAAACGCCCGTGTATTGAATCAGTTAGATTAGATTAGATTTACTTTCATTCCAATTGATCCGTAGTGAGGAGGTCCTCCAGGATGTAGAACATGTCAGTAAAACAACAATACATGACAAATATTTACAACTCAAACAAATAAGCTAATGAACCATTCCACAGGTCCCAAGTGGAATGGTCGTCATTTTTGAATGAACACTATATGAAAGAATCATTTTACAAATACTAATGCACTGAATTTATAATGTAATAAACGTCTAATACAACTACTATGATACACCTCCTTCGTTGTCCGTCACGAGTTATTTTCCTTCCAAAGTAGCAGAATTCCTTAACTTCGTGGTTATTAATGTTGATGTTAACATTCTCGCTATTCTCTTTCCTGCTACATCTCATTACTTAGGTATTTCTTCTGGCTATTCTCAATCCATATTCTTCTTCAACTTCACTGACTGTAGCAACGGCATCAGTGAATCCCATCATTGATATCATTTCATCTGAATTTTAATGTCACTCTTGAACCTTTATTTCCGTCATTGCTTCCTTGAACAGTAGGGGCGAACGACAGCATACTTGTCTTACACACTTCCTAATCCAAGCACTTCGTTCTCTGTCTTCCAGTCTTATTGTTCCCTCTTGTTTCTTGTACATACCTGTCTTTCCCTACAGTTCACTCCCATTTCTCTCAGCATTTCTAACATATTGTTCTGTTTTACTTCGCAGAGCGCTTTTTCCAGAACGACAGATCTTTTGACGTGTCTTGCTTTTTCTAGAGTCTTGTTTCCACTGTTAAGTGTAACGTCAGGACCGCCTCTCTGGTGTCTTTACCTTTTGTAAAGCCAAAATGATATTCATCTAAAACATGCTCAGTTTTATTTTCCATTCTTCTGTATATCATTCTTGTCAGCAACTTGGATGATTGAGCTATTAAGCTGATTGTGTAAAAATTCTCACACTTGTCGGCTCTTGCTGTCTTTGGAAATGTGTGGGTGATGTTTTTTCCAAAAGTCTGCTGGTATGTCGGGAGTCTCATATTTATCAATTTGCACAGTTGTTTACCACTTTCCTCAGTGATTAGAAAATCAGATGAAATGTTATCCATCCCTTCTTCCTTACTTGATCTGCAGTCTTCCAAACATTTTTAAATTCTGCCTCTAATACTGGATGTCCTGTGCATTCCATATCGACTCCAGTTTCTTCTTCTATAACGTGATCAGACAGGTGTTGCCCCTCATAGAGACCTTTGATGTACTATTTCCATCCACCCCTTCTCTCCTCTGCGTTTAAAAGTGGAGTTCCCATTGCACTCTTAGGTTGCCGCCCTTGCTCTTAATTTGACCGATGGTTGTTTTGACTTTCCTGTATGTTGATTCAGTTCTTCCGACAATCGTTTCTTTTTCAGTTTCTTCACATTTTTTCCACAGCCATTTCGGCTTTGCGCCCATCTGCTTCCGCTTTATTTCATTCCTAAGTAATTTATATTTTTGTATTCCTCTCTTTCGCTGAACATTTTTGTACTTCCTTTTTTCGTCGATCGATTCAAGTATTTCTTTTATTAGACAAGGTTTCTTCGCGGTTACGTTCCTCGTACCTAACTTTGTCTTTCCAATGTCTGTGATTGCTCTTTTTAGATATGTTGACTTCTCTTCAACTGAACTGTCTACTGTGGTACTCCTCGTTGCAGTGTCCACATCTGCAGTGAACTTCAACCATGTCTCTTCACTCTTCAGTACTTCAGTGTCTCTGTTCCGTCCACACTGATTCTTCCGTATGATTGTCTTAAACTTTAGTCTACCCCTCATCATTACCGAATGGTCATGTAAGTCTATATCTGCTCTTAGGTACACATTATAATCCTATACCTGGTTTCGGAATCTCCTACTGGCCATGATGTAATCCAACTGCATCCTCTTGTGATTCTCGAACAGAGTAATTCTTACTACTAGCTGAAATTTATTAGAAAACTCAGTTAGGCTTTCCCCTCTCTTATTCCTGTTACCAAATCCATATTTTTCTACACCTCTTTCTTCTTCTCCTTTTACTACCATCACAGAACAATCCCCCACGGTTATTAGATTTTCGCTTCTCTTTACGTACTGAACTACCTGTTAATTGGCATCATATACTTTCTCGATCTCTTCATCTTCTGCTTGGAATTTCGACTATACCTGAACTACTGTCGTCGTGGTTGGTTTCTGTCGGTTCTGATGAGATCAAAACTATCACCAAATTGTTCACAGTAACTCTATCTCTGCCCTACCTTCCTATTCAGAAAAAGTCCTCCTGTTATAGTATTTTTTACTACATTAAGCCTTACTCATCTGACCAGAAAGCCTAATCTTCTTTCCATTTCACTTTACTGACCCCCTTTATATCTATAATGAGTCTTTGTATTTCAATTTTGAGACTTTCTAGCTTCCCTACCAAGTTCAAACTTCACACATTCCGTGCTCTAACTGATAGAATATTACCCCTTCGTTGGTTATTCAATCTTTTCTTCACGGTCACCTCCCCTCTGCATTCCCCTCCCTGAGATCCGAATGGGGGACTAATCCGGAATCTTTTGCCAATTGAGAGATCATCGTGTTACTTTTTCAAGTACAGGCCACATACACTGATGAGCCAAAACATTATGACCACTTGCTTAATAGCTTGTTCGTCTGTCTTTGGAACGAAATATTTCATTTTTCTCCGTATCAGGGAGCCGATAGTTTGTTGGTAGTTTTGTGGAAATATTTGGCATTAGATGTTTACGCACAGGTACTGAAAATCGCGTAACTAATGGGCCGCCGATTTGAGTTCACGGTGATCTTGCCCGATAGCGACGCAGATGGGTTCTACAGGATTTACATGAGGCGACTTTGATAGCTGAGACATCAACGTGAGCTCACTATAATGCTCCTCAAACCACGGTAGCACGGTTCTAGCTCCGAGACACGGACGGTTATACTCCTGAAAGGATGACATCATTGGCGTGGAAGACATCAATCATGAAGGGATGTAGGTGGTTCGCAGCTGTCAGCGTTTCTTCGACTAGATCCACAGGTCCCATACAAGGGGAGGAGAATGTCTCCCATGTCATAATACTGGTCCCACCAGCCCGTGTTTGTGGTACGCTGTACGTTTCGGGCCACCGTTCACCTCGATGACGGCGTTCTTGGAGACGACCATCGACCAGGTGTATCAAAAATGTGATTCACCCGAAGAGCCGACACGTCTCCATTGATCGACGCTCGAACTAGATGGTCCCATGCCCACTGCAATGGTAACCGACGATGTCGTTGGGTCAACATGTGAACATGTAGGGGTTATCTGTTGCAGAGCTCCATGTTCAACAATGTACTGTGAATGGTGTGCTTCAAAACACTTGTGAGTGCACCAGCAATGCGCTCTTTCGGCAGCGACTTATCTGCTACTTTACAGAGCAGATAAGCCTCCGAACCGCACGTTCTGTGAAGAGTCGTGAACGTCGAACCATTTAGCACCTAACGGTAGTATCACTGTCCTTGTACTTTTTTCCCGTAGATGCTGACGACAGTAGCCCGTGAACTATCGACCAGCTCCACCGTTTTCGAGAGATTCTTTCACTGGCTCCGCGTAACACTAATCCGTCATTTGTGAAATTGCCTGTCTCATTGTATTTCTCCATCTGTAGCCCATATCTTCGCTAGGGTGATCCTCGTCCGTATCTACTCCGCTTACATCTTTTTGTTACCACGTCACGTGGCCGAATACCACCAGACGGCATCTAGCGTCGCAATGAGCAATGGTCAAAATGTTTTGGCTTATCAGTGTATTCTGCGGATTCATCTTACGGGTCTTTAATATATCTGTTTCCATTGCCTTCTGCACCCTTTTTCCGTTAATCATTGCTGATTCTTCTGCTTTCTGCTGCGGGAGTGTGTCCTGAACCTCTGTTAACCCCTGCGCCCTCTTTAATAGTACCGTTGGCAGGACAAGGGTGGTTTCTTGTGCTCGAAGTCTTCGGTCGCCATTGCTGATGATGTTTAGTAAAATTTAAGCAGAGGCTGTTTTTCACCTTGGAACTAGGACGTTTTTCTTTATTAGTCAAAGACGCTGTCTCCAGACTACCAGTGATCGGAGACTTTTAGAACAATACGTATGCCCTCCTCTGAGCAGTGATGGCGCTGGACACATTACAGCTGGTGACCAGGCGCTCGACTGCAGTACTCTGTCATCAGAGGAATTACGTATTATCTTACTTATCAGTCGTTAGATGAAAGTAACAATGCAATTTCTGTAGTTACACAGTACACGTATACCTATTGGAACACATAGTAAAGATTGTGAAGAACCATTGCGCATACATTTGATCGGCTGTTACACACAGTGTGTGTTGGAAATAAGTCTTTCACACTACAGAAAATGCAGAAGTCAGTTCCTGTTATATACCTTTCCGCATCTACACCATTAGTAATAATTCTGGTTCGACGTAGGACGTTTAACTTTAATAATTGTGGTCCGCCGTAGGAGGTTTAATTTTTATCGGTACCGCACGACAGATACACGCCAGGTTAGCCGAGAGCGTTAATGCACTGCTTCCTGGACTGGGGTAGGCGTGCCGGCCACAGTTAGAAACCTCCCTGCGAGTTAACGACGAGGGCCAGTGTGTCGGCCAGCGTGGCTGTGGTTTTTAGCCGGTTTTCCACATCCCCCTAGGTGAATGCCGGTCTCGTCCCCACGTCCCGCTTCAGTTACACGACTCGCAGACATTTGTAACACATTCGCACTATTTCATGGTTTACTCTAGACGCAGACAACTGGGGTACACTAATTCCGTCCCGGGGGGTATGCGGTGGCGGCAGGAAGGGCATCCGGCCACCCCTTAATATTAATCATGGCAAATCCGTACTTAACCCTGCCGACCCTGCGCACGATGTGGGACAAAGGCAGTAGCAAAAGAAGAAAAAAGAAGCACACGACAGATATCTCCAAGATTCATGTAGAAATTGTATTTTTGTTCCACATGGAGTGCAATAAACTCTTTAAAATAATCGATCTGAACCGTGTTAATATCTCTGATTTTGGATAAGAGAGGCCGAGACACTAACAACACCGGTCGTAGTGCTCTCACTAATTATACAGACCCTAATTACTAATTAAGTTAGGGTAAGTTAGCACTATTTATTGTAACTGATCAATTTACATATGAGTTAATATTGAAACCAAGTAAGGAGCGAATTAAAATGCATATACAGCTTGTAACAGACATTGCACTTCTCCATCGAAGCCGGCGCTACAGTCTGGAACCGCGCCACCGCTACGGACGCAGGTTCGAATCCTGCCTCTTGCATGGATGTGTGTGATGTCCTTAGGTTGGTTAGGTTTAATTAGTTCTAAGTTCTTGGGGACTGGTGACCTCAGATGTTAAGTCCCATAGTGCTCACAGTCATTTTAACCTTTTTTTTCTCCATCGAAAGAATTTATATTTAATTCCAATAAAGAAAGATAAATGGAATTTTATATGTACTTATCAGCAACGTACTAATGCATCTTCACACAAAACACTTGTGAACATAGCATTGTTTCACCTGCAAGAAGCCAGAAGAAGCATTTAAATCAGTGCTATAGATTTAAAAAATAATACGTCTCTCAAATTCTCTGAGTACTTCGTTATTCAAGGGTGTTATCATTCCCTGTAAAAGCTCAGGATTTTGTAGACTCAGCTCCATTTGTAAACGAACTGTTAAAACCATTTATTTCTAGTCACTTTAATTTTTATTTTAGAATATGTCTTTGTCTATATTTCACAAAATTATATTGCTGCCAAAGTAGGCAACCTCACGGAGTTCACAATAAATATCAGTAAAATGCATACAAATCTTTCCCAAACATACCCTAGAAAGCAATTATTGTTTTCAGTGTGCACATAGAGTGAGCTTAAATGAGTCACTCTCTAAGATTTCGGTGTCATACAATTTTTAATTTTTAAATATAAACTTTGCACAGTAATAAATATCTTTCGAAACTGTTGTTCATATTTAGATATCAGATTATATTTCTTAAGGTAAATTTAATATAAAAGAAGTATAAAATCAGTTTAATGTTTTAAGTTTTCTTGGACTCTTTTGCAAAATTTTTTACTTGAAAGTAGTGATGTTAATTACATTTATTACTTTCTTTCACAGGCAATAAAAATTTTCAATACTTTTCAGAACGTACAAAAGGAAGAATGGTCCGCATAAGTGGCCAAAAATTATGTTTAAAAAATGCGAGAAAATGACGATGTCGACAAATTTTCAACTAATGAAAGTCTTTAAATACGAAATATTAAACAAAATTGGAGAGAAAAGATAGTAATTGTTGTCCCATTATGGCTCTGAGGCCCCAGAAATTTGCTGGAAATGTTATTTTCAAATTATGAGATGTGTATAATAGTTCAAACCACTGCAATATGGAAGCAATGTGCACAAGTTATAGCGGTATTCAAAGTAAGAAGTTATATCAATATAATATCGGTTCTGCTTGAGCAATCTGCGTCGAACTTCAAATAAAAAAAAATAATAACTGGGTAATGTAAACAAAGGTGCCGCAGCGCTAGGATGTTGCAGACATACACCATCAACAAAAACGTAAAATTCGTGTCAGACATCTGGGATTTACCGTAAACTAAATTTTTAAGCCTAAATAAAGGTTGAATGATCCGCAGTTCCACGTACGGGTGACACGGAAAAACGCGAAAATTTCCACAATCCAATGAAACTAGAAGTGATGAAGGAAAGAAATTGCATTATTAGTAACTGAATTATTAAAAAAAATTACGTCGTTTAGATGGCGTCCTCCTGTACGAATACATTCGTGAAATCTGCTGTTGAGATTCCTCATTGACCGCTGCAACATCTCAGTTGGGACACTGTGAATTGCATCCCGAATTCTACGTTTTACCTCATGCAGGGTTCTTGGTCGAGTCGTGCAGACTTTGCTCTTGAGGTAGACAAAAAAAAAAATCACAAACGAGTAGATCCGGTGATCTAGGGGGCCAGGGAATATAATGGAATCGTGAGTTTACGCGGTTGCCAAACAATTCTCGTACGCATGCCTCTGATTGCCATGTAGTGTGTGATGTCACTCCGTACTGTTGAAACCAGACTTCTTGAACGTTTGGAAAGTTGTTTAATGCAGGTGTAAAGATCGGCACTGACAGTTATTGCGTTTCCCTGTTCATTTGCGAAAAATACTGTCCGGTAATTCCATGTGATGAAACCCCACACCATATTGTCACTTTACTGGCGTGTAAATGGCGCTCATGAACGTCTTTAGGATTTGTGCTCGCCCAGTAACGGTAGTTCTGTTTATTCACATAACCTGTTAGATGGAAATGTGCTTTATATGACTTCCACAACTTGGTTAGAAATTCATCGTCATTTTTTATTTTTGTTATCATTTGTTGACGAATCCAAATAGTAACCGGAAGTCGTTGTCCTTCAATTATTGCACCATCTGTAATTTGTACAGATGAAATTTTAAATCGGGATGAAGAATTCTGGTAACACTCTCCTGGGACATTCTAACCACTGCTGCTTGCTTACGAATTGAACGCCGTAGGCTCCGTAAGACAGACTCGCGTACAACGTCAATGTTCTCTGGAGAACGCACACTTCTTGGTCGTCCTGTTGGTTTCTTCTTGAGGGCAGACCCAGTCTCTTCAAAGTTATTAATCCAACATTTTATCGCGTGTTTCGACGGAACGGCATAATGACGTCCTAAATTATAAAAACGTCGAAACCCCTTCTGCGCCGCTACCAAATTATCATTGTTTTTATAAAATATTTTTATGGCTAACACACTCTGTTGTCGGTTCCACTGACCCATTATTACTGCGGTTATAGGCGCTCCATTGTGGAACCGCGTGACTGCTACGGTCGCAGGTTCGAATCCTGCCTCGGCTATGGATGTGTGTGGTGTCCTTGGGTTAGTTAGGTTTAAGTAGTTCTAAGATCTAGGGGACTGATGACCTGAGATGTTAAGTCCCATAGTGCTCAGAGCCATTTGAATCATGATTACTGAAATGGTGGACTGTTTACTTGCTAACTGTCACGAACCCGCAGTGCTGCCACCTGCCCCTGCCTGCCACCATTCGTTTCACACATTCCTGTTATTCTGTGTAGCCCTGTACATGTGTACATGTGTACGTCATGCGGTTAAAGGGTGCGAAAGCTATGCGTTGGTCAAGTCCAGGGTTGTTCCCAGCCCAGGCATGCTTAGCACAGAGGCCCGATAAATGCCGAGCGCGTAGCCGCGTCGTACGTGCAATGGACACCGGCAGTCGCGTAACGACTACGCAACATCCGAACGACCCGCGACGGTGGCGAAGGCAGAGTCCGTCCGCCGAGCGCATTCGCCACCTGCTCCCAGACCGCCGCCGCTACGCCAAACACAGGCAGGCTGCGTCAGTAGAAAGTACGGGCGCCACAAACTACACCGATTGCAGTCATTACGCGAAACAGTGGCGACAGCTGTGGGATTACAAAGGCAGGGAGAAATTTTCTAACCTCGGCACATACGGCGTTAATATCAACGACTTCACGGTTTTGTTATTTTCTTTTTGTGGTTAGTTCCTATGGGACCAAACTGCTTACACACTAGTTAATCTAACTTAAACTAACTTACGCTAAGGACAACACACACACCCATTCCCGATGGGGGAGTGGAACCTTCGACGGGGGGAGCCGCGCAAACCGTCACAAGGCGCCTAAGACCGCGCGGGTATCCCGTGCGGCTGGTTTTGTTGTGTTGGTACATGTTGCACACATAAGTTTTGTACACACGTCGATTTAACGTTGCATATTTACGACGAAACTGAGCAACTAGAATACAGAAATATTTTCCTGTCAACATAAATCTAACCAAAGATGATGAGAGTAAAGAAACGGGCCGCTAAATTCAGAAGTGGTCGTTCTTCTCTTGCGTGGATCCATGTGAAGGACGCATCGGAAGTACAACCATGGGTGAAAACATCGTCGAATTATTCAAAACGAAAATTAATGCCGAATAAAACTGTGTGCCACACTATGTTCCGAACTCGAAACCTTGTCTTCCGCGTAAAACACTCTTTCCGACAGTTATAATTTCTTTCGGTAATTATGTTTTTGCTACAATCTCTCAGCGCAGCGAAAAGAAGACTTACTTGGAATGACACAATGGATTTTTGACCGAATTTTCATTTACAAACGAAGAGTGGGAAACATACAGATGGTGGAATTCAAATGAGCAATGTAATATCTAGTTTTGCAAAATAAAAAGGTTTAGTTGCTTGAAGGTAATCTGGGTAATTAATAAAAACTTAACTAGTAATTTCAGAGAAAATGGAAGTATTTCACGAAAAGCTGTGGCTAAGTGTGAATATGAAGTGTCAACTTAACATCTTCAAGACCTAGCTATTTTGCTCATAAAGAGTTACGTTAGTTTGATACTGAACTGCCAAAATGGCTTCCTTCGAACCAGGTACTAAATTCAGGACATTTCGAGAACATAAGACGCTAGGAAACTATTCATGTTTTCCGAACAACTCACACACACCCATGCTCGATGGGGGAGTCGAACCTTCGACGGGGCGAACCGCGCAAATATGGGAGAAATGGTTTCTCTAGAGTTTAGGGGATCTTTTCCAGAACGACCTTTCAGGTAACAGCAGAGGGTCGTGAGTCGTTGGTGGACACGATTTCCTTTGACAGATTAGGTTGTGGGTTCCAGAGTCACCATGTTGATATGCCAGTAAGTTTGATAAAAGTACACACCCCGCTGCATAGTTAAAACTAAAAAAAAAAAATATTAAAATAATTTGTCTAAAAGTGAGAAATAATATAGATCAGAGATTTGCCGCGCCTTTGAATGACACATTAAATCGTGGATTAAAAAAGTATGGTACCGATACAGAATTGAAGATTCAAAGGTGCGTCTAATTTTTCTCTAATCTGTTTTGTTTCTCACTTTTAGACAAATTATTTCGCAAAACATTTGACTTTTCATTAATTTTTTTATTGCCGAAAATGTTTGTGGCCTACAACGTTATGGAAATGTTGATACAAAGCTTAATGGTTATCGAGACATTATAATTCATCCTCCTCTTTAGTGAAATAGTGAAGGTTATTTGTTTTAATTGGTTAGCAAGAAGACAAAGCGGAATTATCTTAATGACGGGAGCAGAGACGGAGATCAGTGTAATCAACAATTGTGTGTTAGTTGCTAACAGTATGATGTGTGAGCATGGGAATAAATATCAATATTGCAGTGCCAGTAATTGCGTTGTATTACAATGACTCCTGAAAAGATATTAGACTTCCAAAAAATGAAACTAGAATAAATGCAGTTTCTTTTATTCACAATTTAATACGCATTGAAGGCTGCAACAATAATGTCCCATCAATAGCATTACCAAATTACCATCTCCCAACTCCGTTCGTCGCTCACCGTTACAAAGTTGTAGAGCCGCGTGGGATTAGCCGAGCGGTCTTAAGCGCTGCATTCATGGACTGTGGCGCTCGTCCTGGCGGAGGTTCGAGTCCTCCCTCGTGCATGGGTGTGTGTGTTTGTCCTTAGGATAATTTAGGTTAAGTAGTGTCTAAGCTTAGGGACTGATGACCTCAGCAGTTAAGTCCCATAACATTTCACACACACGTAAAGCTGTAGAAACATTTCAAATCTGCTTAGACAAGAAATAATGTTAATATTAAGTGAAAGCATTGTAGCTTTGAAGCAGATGTACTTTATCTAACTTATACAGTGATAAAACAAGAACACCTTCAGCTAAGGGAGGCGACAGAAAGAAAAATATACATGAAGTTGAGCCAGACCCAGCATTTGTTTTTTAAAACGAATTCATAACGAAAAGATCACACAGATTTTACATATACCACAGATATTTACTACATTAACTCGACGTTTGGGATGTTCCGGATGCTCTTTTATAATGTTCTATTACAACATCCACGAAATCGTATACATTAAGCAAATATTTTTTTAAAAAAACCGCTGTCAATCCTAGTAAAAATTTTGTATACACAAGATTTTTTTTTCTTTTAAGCAACATCAGGTTGTTTTTACTTAAGCTGTTCAAGAGCAAGACGACTCAACCCTCCCTTCCCCCACCCAGCCCCACCCCCTCCCCCTTTTCATTTTATAGATTTACTTCAGTCATTGCCTCTTCTATTTTCCAGACTATACAGAAGATCTTCTGCCTACCTTGAGGGAGTAGCACTCCTGGAAGAAAGGGAATAGGGGAGAAATGGTTTCGCTAGAGCTTAGGGGATATTTCCCAGAACGACCTTTTAGGCAACAGCGGAGGGTCGTTAGTCGTTGGTGGACAAAATTGTCTTTGACAGATTAAATTGCGGGTTCCAGAATCACTCCAGCAGCCAGGTTATTATTCCAGTAAGTTTCATAATAATACACACCCCGCTGCATAGTGAACATTAATTCTGGTGTTCACCAGGGTTCTGGAATTACAGTTGCATCAAATGACCGATGCCATAGACTTGTCACAGAGAAGGCTGAATTAGGTTTTAGAAAAAAAATGGCTCTGAGCACTATGGGACTCATCTGCTGAGGTCATAAGTCCCCTAGAACTTAGAACTACTTAAACCTAACTAACCTAAGGACATCACACACATCCATGCCCGAGGCAGGATTCGAACCTGCGACCGTAGCGGTCGCGCGGTTCCAGACTGGAGCGCCAGAACCGCTCGGCCACCAGCGGCCGGCAATTAGGTTTTAGACGAACATCTAAGTAAAGAAAGCTTTGTGCAGTAATAATTCCGGATTTGTTCAATGCTGACCAAACACAATATTTCTCGTCAATCTTTGGAAATTTTTAGGATGAACGCAATTGACTATGAGCGAATGGGTTGCTGCAGGAGAAATGTACGACGAGACTTCAAAGACAACGTGCTTAAGGCCGTTACTCAACGATAGCAGAGCATTGTCAGAAGGGAGGAGGTGCTATATGTTCCTGGTTACCTGCAGATACAGGTCTGCTGCGGGACGGATAACAGGTGCCTCACAGTACCGAGAGTTAAGCGACGCTGCAACTGGACACGTACACCAAAGCCTAAGTACTTGTGACAATGCGCTTCTCGTGGTCAAAACGTCTTCACTCCGCGATTCTGGCGGTATATAGGGCAAATGCAAAGTCGCTTTCAGTCTCAGTGAAATGGAGTCAACATGTTGACCGAGGCCGCACAGACGTTGGTGACGCTGATTGGAACGAAGACTATCGACCTCGACCACGGCCGACAATGTCTTGGCAGTCGATGGAATGGTCTGCAACAGTCGTGGATTTTCCGACAATGACGACGTCTGTCGTCGACGAACTGAACGAGCCGTGTTACGTTCCGAGCGTTGTTTATAGAGATTTGTTGACTTTGTTAAATTAGTGATATGTATCTGTGCTTCCTGGGAGTGTAGTGCAGCATTCAATAAAAATTACTTGTCCATCTATAATAATGTGTAACTTGCTTTTTTGAAATCCGCTCGTACACCAGAAATGAAACAATTATTCAGTTAGTGGTTAAAACTCGTTGATCCTTTGCCAAGAAAAGTAAAATCAAATTTACATACCAGAAAGGCTTGAGCCAATATTTTTCTGAGATGCTAAGGAGTTTCTGCTTATTTATTACCCAACTGAGGAACAAAACAATAAGTGGTGAACTATAAAATAATAGACACCTTTTCGGAATTAATTAGCTGAAAAAGTAATCCTGTGCATTGCTCAGATACTTTAGCAGTGGGACAACTTAAGCATTTCAGGTACAATTTCCACGACAATTCACCTACTTACAAAGATACTTTGGCAGTGGAAATGGTTAAGGATTTCAAGTGTCTAGACCTGCATCTATACTGTGCAATCCACCTTACTGTGTGTGGCAGAGGGTACTTCCCTCTTCTCCTTTTCCCGGGGTAACCGGTTCGCGCGAAGAACGATTGCTGGTAGGACTCCGTATGAGCTCGAATTTCTCTAATTTTATATTCATAGTCCTTTCGCGAGACGTACGCACGAAAAATCAATATAGTAGCTGACTCTTCTACGAATGTGTGCTCTCGCAACTTTAACAGTAAAAGTGATGAAGAACGACTCTCTTGCAGCGTTTGCCACTGGTTTTGCGTAACGCTTTTGCGCTCACTGAATAAACCTGCAATGAAACACGCTGCTCCTCTTTGTATCTTCCATATTTCCTATATCAATCTTCTCTGGTACGGATCACAGACTAAAGAACAGTATTAAAGTATCAGTCGAATGAGAATTTTGTAAGCTACTTGCTTTGTGGTTGGACTCCACATTTCCTGAGGATTCTACCACGGTATAGCTGTGTATGGGTATGTGGAGCCATTTATCACTGTACAATTACATATTTTTATTTTTACAATTACATTTTATAATTTTGGTTGGGGTGTCTTTAAATATTGTGGGCTATTATGAGACTTTTAATTAACATATACCGTGATAAACACTCGTACTGACATCGGCTGCCCCGAAGTACGTACGATATATCTTTTTTAAACACAACGCGCGGCTCACAGCCGTGTAATAAATAGTTTGCGTGAGCGCTGCTATTTAGAAAAGAAAATATGCGTATTCTTACTCAAACTGTAATTATTAATATGGGTCTCAGGGGCTACTGGTTATTTATGTACCAGACTACACAAAGATTAACTGAGATATTGCGGAGCTTATTGAATGGAATGATTTTCAATATTTCTTGTTAATTATTTGCAAGGCAAAACTGAAGAGACTCTCATCTGCCGTTTGGCGGCTAAAATGAAACATAATGAACTCATTCAGTGCTGTGGAAATCTATGTCTACTGTTTTTAACTTTGAAATTAATGAAAGGTCAAAATTGAGAAGTCTCTCGCATTTACATTTAATAACATGAATCGTCAGCGTAATGGCCGACCAAATGCTTCTAGGGAAGAAGAGCTCCCCGTAACTCGAACTTCTGAAAAAAGCTTTGTTAATTATAATTAATGATTACTATCATGAGAGGTGCCCACTAAGTCAATAATACACACTTTCTAATAACAATTCTATGTTTATTTTACTAAATTACAACCAAACTTACATTAAGTACCGTCCTGCTATACAATGGCGGTCTACCGCTAGATGAAACAAAGCAGGAGAGAGCGTTCAATCAAACCATTGTCTTTGATCTTCATGGCCTATGTTACACAGAGATTATACCAAAAACTGTGATTTGTTAATTAGATCGATATTTGTGTTTTTATAATAACAATTTACAATCTTTACTATTTGTTATACATAGCGCAGACGTACTTAGTCTTTAGATAATTTATGGTTCACACGTCTCATAGCAAAAGCTTCTCTTCCCTTTCTCCAAATGTCCATTTATGTGACGTACCGTCACAATTCTTCCAGTGGTGCTCAGTCTGGCATCTGCCTTACTTGCGCTTAGATTCTGTAGTTGTTTCACTTTAAATGGTTCCGTATGGATGCTACAGCTTGCAGTGAGTTTCCTGCAGTAATGTTTTCACATTACAATGGGTCTTTCTGCCTAGTCATGCGCAATACGTTACAATTGTTTCTGTTGTGGGTCAACTATCAATCGCTGTATCAGCTTTCTATCCTCTGCAGGTCTTCCTACATTTTGCTACAGTAGTCTCCTCCGAATACAATAGCATCATCCGCGAAAACCACACGGAACTTCCGATGTTTTCCCTGGGTCATTTATAAATATTGTGAAAAATAATGATCCATTAACACTGCCTTGTCGTAGACTCGAAACTATTTTTACGTATGAAGACTTCTCTTCGTTGAGAATGACATGCTATGACCTGTTTGCTAGATACTCTTCAGTGCAGTCGCACAGTTGGTCTGATACTCCGTAGGCTTTTGTTTTGTTCATTAGGCGGGTGTGGCGGGATTGGCAAGATCAGTGCGTTACTTTCAGTTCTTTGAAAATATTGGTCCCATTAATAGTAGCATAACTTCCATTGTTGTGGAAAGGTTAGTACTTTGAAAATGTTATTGTTGATGTTGAGTAGAATCCTGTGACAGGGTAAGTTAAACGAAACGTCCAAATTAATAACAAATAAATATCTTGGCAGGATGAACTAAACGAAATGTAGTTGTTAATATTGTCTCTCCTGTGACAGGATAATTTAAATGAATGAGCTGTATTTTTAGCTAAATGCTTGATTCTACTTTTGATTCAATACAAGGGTTCTCGGATGGCTAAGCGTCAAAGATTAATACAAGAAGAAGGAGTATGTCCTGTGCCCTGTAGGTTCACTGGAAGCTACCTGTCATTTGAAAAAGACTTGCACCACGGAAGTGTCTCTCATATTTGACTATGGCTGAGGGCCTTGATTAATCCAATATCGAAGTGTTGTAGGGTTATTTACCGAAATGGTATCAAAAGGAATTATTTCAGAATATTCTACACATACGGAAAAATTAAACAAAACAAACGACGTGTATGGATGACCTACAAAGTACTAGGAAACGCAGTTCATAAAAGGTGCTACTTCGGGAGGTCGCGACTGAATCGACTTTAAATGATGTGGCAGAAATGTTTGCTTTACCCACAGTATTTGGAGAGGCTCCGTTCAGCGATGCTCGGGAACTAATACATTTACTTGGCAGGCTAACACAGAAGTCGTGGTAACTCAATATTCACTGTAAGAAACATTGAATCCCAAACTGGAAAAGAATTGAAAGAACAAAATTACGAATCATAACTACGACTGTAAGCGACAGTAACGTTATCATAACGTTCCTGAACTTCACAAGATGCTAGTGTCATTTAAATCCTAACACCACGGCGAGAACACTTACGACTTTGCTTCAACGTCGAACGAATGTGAAAGCTCTCCGCTCTAACGATGTCGAACACTGAATACTGGTGTCTCACGGGAAATAATTCCGCCAAAAACACTCGTCAGCCAACCAGGACTCGTGAGTTTTTGCTGACTTATCAAAAGAGAGGAAATTTTACACTTTATTTCCCTCCTCTCGTCTTATGAGTCTCAGAAAAATAAACATATTAGCGACCAAAGAGAGCTCTAGTACCGTCATTAGCCTCAGAGATGAGAGGAAAAGCTCGCATCTCCCATTCGGATCATTTCTGAAAATATCTAAACTGAACCAGAAAAATTCTCGCCGTTCAGGTATTCGCTATAGACGCCGGCCGGTCTGGCGGGGGCATGACCTTATCGTCACTCAGAAAACTTGTCTCCTCGCGGCTGCCTACGGTGTGTATGGAGAGTGCGTTCCTCATCGTCAATCAGATGACTGCCTCCTGCAGCAGACTGCACCGAAATCTTAGTATGATGGGTCCCTGGCTTGTCCGAAGGAACCCACTATGGCCTGTTCACCGGTGTGTCGTCTGTATACATTACGCGAGAGTAGTCTACATTGTCTGAGGTACATGCAGGCCGCTTTGTCGAAGGAGGGACACGACACAAGTGAGAGTCCGATCAGCCGAAAAATACTATTATTTCAATATAATCTTACTTGCTTATTCCTCATCATGTTAGGAGAAATGTCGAATTACCTAAGTTCCATTAAAAGGAGCTAGCTACTAGGCTGAAAGAAATTACTACCGCTCTGTTTGTGTTTACATTGAGAATATTGGCAGAAATCGACTTTAAATGACTTTTCATCACTGCAGGCGGATGCATCACACAAAGTGAAAACAGCGAGACATACACCACCATTTTCCACGTTCCCTTCATTACCTTATGTCTTTGTTATCCGTTGCAATACTGAATTTACACATTGGCTGTTTTGGGGAAATAACAAGAAGTGCGGGCCCATATCACTATTCATTAATGATGTAATCGTAAATAATAGTATGACACATTTCATTCCTAGAGGCTTATAACACTCTAAAACAGGTAGCAAGTGACAAAAAGCAAGTGAAGAGTCAAGAAAGGCGGTAAGATGTCAGAGGATCTGATAGCTACCTCTACTCACGTCACAGTTCAAGGTAATGCATAAAAAACTAATAATAGTCCTGAAGTTTTAATTATCACCTTGAAAAACTCAAGCTACAACAATGAAACGTGGTGTTGCTCCTTCTCTAAATGTTCTCCCTTCAATGCGACACATCTTTTCCAACGATGGATGGCTGGCCGAAGACACTGGATGTAAAAGTCTGTTGTAGACGTCACCTCATATAATAAGCTGTACGGACGGTGGTCCGGGTCTTCCCCTACACGATACTTCGACGCTATAATTCAGCGTCTTCATTATGCGTCCCCTGAGTCTCAGGAAGACATGGACCACAGGTGATATACCCGATTCTACGAGATGAGAAAGAATCGCTGGCAAAGTCTGTTGTTGTTGCGATCTTCAGTCCAGAGACTGGTTTGATGCAAGCTCTCCATGCTACTCTATCCTGTTCTTCATCTCCCAGTACCTACTGCAACCTACATCCTTCTGAATCTGCTTAGTGTATTCATCTCTTGGTCTTCCTCTACGATTTTTACCCTTCGCGCTGTCCTCCAATACTAAATTGGTGATCTTTGATGCCTCAGAACATGTCCTACCAACCGATCCCTTATTCTAGTCAAGTTGTGCCACAAATTTTTCCTCTCCCCAATTGTATTCAGTACCTCCTCATTAGTTATGTGGTCTACCCATCTAATCTTCAGCCTTCTTCTGTAGCACTACATTCCGAAAGCTTCTATTCTCCTCTTGCCTAAACTATTTATCGGCCATGTTTCACTTGCATATATGGCTACAATACACACAAATATTTTCAGAAACGACTTCCTGACATTTAAATCTATACTCGATGTCAACAAATTTCTCTTCTTCAGAAATGCTTTCCTTGCCATTGCCAGTCTACGTTTTATATCCTCTCTACTTCGATCATCATCAGTTATTTTGCCCCCCAAATAGCAAAATTCATTTACAACTTTAAGGTCTCATTTCCTATTCTAATTCCCTCAGCATCACCCAATTTAATTCGACTATATTCCATTATCCTCGTTTTGCTTTTGTTGGTGTTCATCTTATGTCGTCCTTTCAAGACACTGACCATTCCGTTCAACTGCTCTTCCAGGTCCTTTGCTGTCTCTGATAGAATTACAATGTCATCGGTGAACCTCAAAGTTTTTATTTCTTCTCCATGGATTTTAATTCCTACTTCGAATTTTTCTTTTGTTTCCTTTACTGCTTGCTCAAGAGACAGATGGAATAACATCGGGTGTAGGCTACAAACCTGTCACTCCCTTTCCAACCACTGCTTCCCTTTCATGCCCCTCGACTCTTACAACTGCCGTCTGGTTTCTATACAATTTGTAAATAGCCTTTCGCTCCCTGTATTTTGCAGCCGCCACCTTCATAATTTGAAAGAGAGTATTCCAGTCAATAATGTCAAAAGCTTTCTCTAAGTCTACAAATGCTAGAAACGTAGGTTTGCCTTTCCTGAGTTTATCTTCTAAGATAAGTCGTAGGGTCAGTGTTGCCTCACGTGTTCCAACATTTCTACGGAATCTAAACTGATCTTCCCCGAGGTCGGCTTCTACCAGTTTTTCTATTCATTACAGAAGAACGGAGAAAGTGACAGAAGCCGATCAAGGGGTAGATCAGTTTTGATTGAGTAGAAATGTAGGAAAACGTGAATCAATACCGACCCTACAGCTTCTCTTACAATAGAAGATAGGATTATGAAAGGAAAACCTACGTTTATAGCATTTGTAGACGCAGAGAAACCTTTTGACAATTTTGACTGGAATATTCTCTTTGAAAGTCTGATGGTAGCAGCGGTAAAATACAGCTTGTACAGAAACCAGATGGCAGTTATAAGAATCGAGGGACATGAAAGAGAAGCAGTGGTTGAGAAGGGCGTGAGACAGGATTGTACCTAACCCCGATGTTATTCAATCTGTACAATGATCAAGCGGTAATGGACATAAATGAAAAAATTGGAGTAGGTATTAAAGTTCAGGTAGAGGAAATAAAAACTTTAAGATTTGCCGAGGACATTGTAAATCTGCCAGGGACAGCAAAGGACTTGGAAGAAAAGTTAATCGGAAAGGACAGTGTCTTGAAAGCAGGATTAAGATGAACAGCAACAAAAGCAAGATAAGGAGAATGGCATTGTAGCCGAATTAAATCAGGTGATGCTGGGGGAATTAGATTAGGAAACTAATGTGTTAAAGTGGTAGATGAGGTTTGCTGCTTAGGGAGCAAAATAACTGATGATGGTCGAAGTAGACAGAATGTAAAATGTGACTGGGAATGGCGAGAAAAGCGTTTCTGCAGAAGAGAAACTCTTTAATTTTTAGGAAGCCTTTTCTGAAGATACCTGCCTGGAGTGTAGTCTAGAGCGGAACTGAAATGTGAACGATGAATAGTTCAGACAAGAAGAGAATAGCAGCTTTAGAAATGGTGCTAGAGAAGAATACTGAAGATTAGATGGGGAGACCATGTAACCAGTGAGGAGGTACTGAACAGATTATTGGGTAGAAATTTGTAGTGTAACTTGATTAAAAGAATGGATAGGTTGATAGGACGCTTTTGGAAACGTCAAGAGTTCATCATTCTAGTTTTGGAGGGAAGTGGGAAGCAGGTAAATATCGTAGAGGGAGACATAGAGATGAATACAGTAAGCAGGTTGAAAGATATACATTGCAGTAGTTATTTGGGGATGAAGAGGCTTGCACGGGATGGAGTAACGTGGAGAACTGCATCAAGCCAGTTTTCGGACTGAAGACCACAACAGGGTCTTCCTTTCAAGACAATGTCCATTCCATTTTAAAGAACATTGTTCTTATTATAGGAAACAGCGATCTATAATAATTTTGAGTAAACGGGAAGCAGTCTTGATTGCATAAATTTTGGTTGTAGTGACCGGTTTCGATCTTATTATAAGGTCATCTTCAGACCGTAGATGTCTGCTGGAGGCGGTGGCGCATGACAAACCTCTTGCTTGTGGCTGGTGTAGACATCTATGTTCTGAAGATGATCTTATAATAATATCGAAACCGGTCACCACATAATAAATTTATGCGATCAAGAGTGCTCCCCGTTTATTTTTAATGTCCATTCCGTTTAACTGTTCTGCTTGTCTGACAGAATTACAATTTCCTCACAGGCGTCTTATTTCTTCTCAACTTTAATTCCATCTTCAAATATACTATTTTCACAGTGTACAGATCGAACAGCATCGAGGTTAGGCTACAACTGTCTCTCACTCTGTTCTCAACCAGTGCATTCCTTCCAGCCCCTCGTCTGGTTTGTGTTAAATTGTGATTAACCTTTCGCTCCCTATATTTTACCCCTGATACCTTCAGAATCTCAAAGAGTGTATTGCGCTCGGCAATGTCAAAAGCTTTCTCGAAATATAGAAAAGCTACAATCGTAGGTTTTATCGTTGCTTTGTCTATCTTCTAAGATAAGTCCCATAGTCAATATTGCTTTGCATCTTCCTACATATCTCCGAAACCTGGAACGATCTTCCCTGGGGTCGGCTTATACTAGCTGACTTTACTATCCCTTTGTAAACATGTGTCTGCAACAAATATCCCTGTATATTCGTAATTAGAAACAGAAGACGAAATCATTCCCCAAGTTATTATGTACTAATTTAATTAGAAAAGCCTTCGAAATTTAACTCCAGTGTTAGATTTTTAAGGATTTGGCTGATATAAAAATAAACAAAGAAAACAAACCGGCCATGTTCACAGATATTCCACCTCCTCGATAACAGAAATTGTCAGTAACACTCATAAAATCGCGTTGTCTGATTTAGAGAATTAATAAATTAATTATTGCAGATACTCCGATCACGTGCCTGCCCGAGGCAGGATTCGAACCCGCGACCGTAGCAGCAGCGCGCTTTCAGACTGAAGCGCCTAGAACAGCTCGGTCACAGCGGCCGGCTTGGTCAAATTAAAGCATCTCCTCAGTCGTGCAAGTGATTTTATTGTAATAAAGCTTTTAGGAATAGTGTTTTATTTAGGGAAGTTCGCTAGCCAAATCTTACAAGATCTGTGTTCTGTCACTTAATGTATTCTTTAGCTGATTGGAAGTAATTAGAGTTCTGATAGGAATAGTGTGGATATTAGTTCCATCTAAGTAATGAAGTTTATCAGAATTAGTTTAACTAGTTATATTCAATTTTCAAGGTTTTATGGGTCTTGTTATAGTTAAAGAAATTTGTTCGTCATTTATCCAAGTGATCTGTGTTTATAAGGCAATCGCCTTTATTACTGTTATTGTGATTTGATAATCCTGTATGATTGAATAAAGTGTGTGGCAACTACAACGGATTACTATTGTGATTTCGGTGTGTCCTTATGACCCACACCTCATACCTCCTCGAATTCTGTTGACTTTACTTCGTATCAATAGTATCTATGACAAGACTAGAACACACTGTCACGTAGCTGAAATGTGTGGTTTTTGCTTTTGGTGTGGTTTATACATATATTAATATTCTTTCGATCCACAGCTTTGGTTTTGTTTCGGCCAAGTTTTAATGCGTTCCCTTCACTATTAGACGTCATTTTGAAACCACCATTTTTGAATGTGTATAACATACGTCCGTGGCTTACTCGTAAACAGTATCTCCATATTTCTAACAATAATTGTGTAAATTATTTGACATTCAGACTTTGGCATATTTTCATGCATTCTGACCACTGTGCATCGCGTTGTTTGAAACCAGATGCATTACGAAGCATTTGGTACTCATCATGTTTTTCCAAGAAACACTGTCAATTTGTATGAATTCCTCATCTATTCTGTTAAAAAAATCAAAGTCCTAGGTGACATGGAAGTTGGAAAATTCCGTCGACAGGTAAGTGTGGTTTCACTATACTCCACTCTTTACGTTAATCCATGTAACTTGGTTTGATCTATCTTATCTAGCAGTCGCTGTTCACCACTACTTATCAATCATGGTCGGTCGTGGAGATGTCCGCTTTGTTCCATAAAATTTCGCCGCTATTATCTGGTGGATGACTGTAGCTCTCAAGAGTTATTTTTGGAAATTTGTGGTAAGTTCCTATGGGACCAAACTGCTGGAGTCATCGGTTCCTAGGCTTACACACTACTTATTCTAACTTAAACTAACTTACGCTAAAGGCAACACACTCTCCCATACCCGAGGAAGGACTCAAACCTTCGACGGGGGAAGCCGCGCGGGCCGCGATAAGGCCCCTCGGTCTACCCCACGCAGCTGGGACCGGCATGGTGTGATGCTAACAGATTATTCTCGTAAGACGCAAACCACCACAGGAGCATACCACAGAAATCTCCTGGCGAGGTTACAGGAGACTGTAAAGACGAAGTGTCACAAGAAGCTGTCCAAGTGGTATTTTTACTCCACAACTCCACAGCTCTTTCTGCCTAGGACACACCCACATATGCTGCTTCTTTTTCTCTGCTAAATTTTGGTTCACCCCCCCCCCCCTTCCCCTGTATTCTCCTGACATGCCACCTGGTGACACATTCCTCTTTACTCGGATGAAGAAATCATTCCATTGTAGGTAACTCTAGGTTGACGGCGAGTTGACATAGAGATGCTACGTTTCTTGAATATCTAAAACAGAATTTCTTAAACTTCTACACCACCTCCTCATGAACCATGAACTTTACCGTTGGTGTGGAGGCTTGCGTGCCTCAGCGATACAGATAGCCGTACCGTAGGTGCAACCACAAAGGACGGGTATCTGTTGAGAGGCCAGACAAACATGTGGTTCCTGAAGAGGGGCAGCAGCCTTTTCAGTAGTTGCAGGAGCAACAGGCTGGATGATTGACTGATCTGGCCTTGTAACACTAACCAAAACGGCCTTGCTGTGCTGGTACTGCGAACGGCTGAAAGCAAGGGGAAACTACAGCCGCAATTTTTCCCGACGGCATGCAGCTTTACTGTATGGTTACATGATGATGGCGTCCTCTTGGGTAAAATATTCCGGAGGTAAAATAGTCCCCCATTCGGATCTCCGGTCGGGGACTACTCAGGAGGACGTCGTTATCAGAAGAAAGAATACTGGCGTTCTACGGATCGGAGCGTGGAATGTCAGATCCCTTAATCGGGCTGGTAGGTTAGAAAATTTAAAAAGGGAAGTGGATAGGTTAAATCTAGATGTAGTGGGAATTAGTGGAGTTCGGTGGCAGGAGGGACAAGACTTCTGGTCAGGTGTCTACAGGGTTATAAATACAAAATCAAATAAGGGTAATACAGGAGTAATTTTAATAATGAATACAACATTAGGAGTGCAGGTAAGCTAGTACAAACAGCATAGTGAACGCATTATAGTGGCCAAGATACACACGAAGCCCACGCCTACCATATTAGTACAAGTTTATATGCCAACTAACTCCGCAAATGACGAAGAGATTGATGAAATGTACGATGAGATACAAGAAATTATTCAGATAGTGAAGGAAGACGAAAATTTAATAGTCATGAGTGACTGGAATTCGATAGTAGAAAAAGGAAGAGAAGGAAACGTAGTAGGTGAATGTGGGATGGGGTAAGAAATCAAAGAGAAAGCTGCCTGGTAGAATCTTGCACAGAGCATAGCTTAATCGTAGCTAACACTTGGTTCAAGAATCATGAAAGAAGGCTGTATACATGGAAGAGACCTGAAGATACTGGAAGGTTTCAGATAGATTGTATAATTGTAAGACAGATATTTAGGAACCAGGTTTTAAATTGTAAAACTTTTTAGGGGCAGATGTGGACTCTGACAATAATCTATTGGTTATGAACTGTGGATTACAACTGAAGAAACTGCAAAAAGGTGGGAATTTAAGGAGATGGGACCTGGATAAACTGACAGAACCAGAGGTTCTGGAGAGTTTCAGACAGAGCATTAGGGAACGATTGGCAAGAATGGGGGAAAGAAATATAGTAGATGAACAATGGATAGCTTTGATAGATGAAATAATGAAGGTAGCAGAGGATCAAGTAGGTAAAAAGACGAGGGCTAGTAGAACTCGTTGGGTAACTGAAGAAATTTTGAATTTAATTCATCGAAGGAGAAAATATAAAAAGGCAGTAAATGAAGCAGGCAAAAAGGAATACAAACGTCTCAAAAATGTTATCGACACGAAGTGAAAATTGGCTAAGCAGGGATGGCTAGAGGACAAATGTAAGGATGTAGAGGCATATATCATCACTAGGGGTAAGATAGATACTGCCTCCTTTGGAGAAAAGAGAACCACTTGTATGAATATCAAGAGCTCAGATCGAAACCCAGTTCTAAGCAAATAAGGGAAAGCAGAAAGGTGGACGGAGTATATAGAGGGTCTACAGCTTTACTGTATGGACTAAGCAGATTCAGAAGGATGTAGGTTGCACTAAGTACCGGTAGATGAAGAAGCTTGCACAGGATAGGGTAGCATTGAGAGCTGCATCAAACCAGGCTCAGGACTGAAGACCACAACAACAACAACAATACAAGGGCGATGTACTTGAGGACATTATAATGGAAATGGAATAGCGTGTAGATGAAGATGAAATGGGAGATATGATACTGCGTGAAGAGTTTGACAGAGCACTGAAATATCTAAGTCGAAACACGGCCTTGGGAGTAGACAACATTCCATTAGAACTACTGATAGTCTTGGGAGAGCCATCCCTGTCAAAACTCTACCATCTGGTGAGCAAGATATATGGAAATGAAATGAGCACTGGCGTCATTTGCCGGGAGGCCCCTTGTGGGGCAGGTCCGGTCGCCTTGTTGCAGGTGTTATTGCATTCGACGCCACGTTGGGCGACCTGCGCGCTGGATGGGGATGAATTGATGATGAGGACAACACAACACAACACCCAGTCCCTGAGCGGAGAAAATTTCCGACCCAGCCTTGAATCGAACCCTGTCCCGTTGAACGGCAGTCCGTCACGCTGACCACTCAGCTATCGGGGCGGACAGCAAGGTATATATGACAGACGAAATACCCTCAGACTTCAAGAAGAATATAATAATTCCACTCCCAAAGAAAGCAGGTGTTGACACATGTGAAAATTACCGAACTGTAAGTTTAATAAGTCACGACTGCAAAATTCGTGTTAGTATTTTGAGACCATGACTTATTAAACTGATAGTTCGGAAATTTCGCGTCTGTCAGTACCTGCTCTCTTTGGAATTGCAATTATTACATACTTCTTGAATTCTGAGTTTATTTCGCTTATCTCATACATCTTGCACACCATATGGAATAATTTTGCCATGGCTGGCTCTCCAAGACTATCAGCAGTTCTGACGGAATGTTGTTTACTTGTTTACTCTTGGGGCCTTTTTCAATGCTCTGTCAACTTCTTCTCGCGGTATTATATTGTAACCTACCCGCAAATTTTTGAAAGTCCCACAAAAGTGAATAATAAAAATGTGCCAAGCGTAACCTGCTTGCAAAATTAAAGAATAATAATGGCCCAAATGTAAACTCTCCACAAAAATTAAGGAATGAAAATTGACCAAAAACCCACAATAATATTAATTAAATAATGAAGCATGATCGGAATGTAACATCTCAACACAAATAATTAAACCTGATAAATCTTATAAGGGCAGCAACGCTGACCTTCGGCCCTGTGAAATAATTAAACCTGATAAATTCTTACCTCAGTAAAACTGCATCCATATTTGCTCTTATTTTTCGGCACAGCTCCGTGCAATGCTGGCCCATATTTAATTTTGATTCTTGGAGGGAATGCATAGGAAATATTATTTAGCTTGAAGTGAATCTTTTTCTTTAAATGAGTTACTTTATAAAAAGTTATTATTGGGGCATCATTTTGAACAAATTAATTACAATTAATATACCTTATTAGATTTGCGCAATTCTGCTTCATTACCTTCAATAATAATACACATCGTCCCGAACCGTGACCAGAGATGCAAGGAGAGCACGCCGCCGACGCATGCCGACGCCCGCTCAGTACAACCGTCCAGTCGCTACAACTACTGCCGACTGAGTACTACTGCAGATAGAGTGCAACTCGCAACTGATTCTGCCGACTCGCTACACACAACTGAACTCTCGCGCGGTCAAGCGCAGACTAGCAACGATAAATAACTCTCTGGTCAGAGATTCTGTCATGCCTCGCCATCGCTGGTAATGAATAAATATGAAACGTACGCGTTTCAATATCTCTCATCTCGTGCTCATCTACGCCTTCTTCCCGTTCCATAATATTACTTTGAAGTTCATCTCCCTTATATACACTCTCTATATAAGAGTATTCCTTCCTTTCAACTTTCCCTTCTTTGGTTAGGACTGATTTCCCACCTGAAGTCCACCTGCTTAGCTGGGTGATAACGTACTTGCCTCCCATGCAGCGGGCCCGGCTTCAATTCCCGGCCGGCTTGGAGATTTTCTCCGCTCGTGGACTGGGTGTTGTGTTGTCCTCATCATTATCTCATCCTCACCACTGGCACGCAAGTCGCCCAATGTGGCGTCGACTGAAGTAAGACTTGCACTTTGCGGCTGAACTTCCCTGGACGGGTCCTTCGGCCAGCAGTACCATACGCTCATTTCATTTTTTCCCTTCTGAACTCTTGATATTCGTACAACTGCTTCTCTTCTCTACAAAGGTCTCTTTAATTTTCCTATAGGCAGTATCTACCTTACCTCTAGTGAAACTTGCTTCTAAAGCCTTACATTTGTCCTCTAGCCATTCCTGCTTAGCCATTTTGCACTTCTTGTCAATCTTATTTTTTGGTGTTTGTATTTCCTTTGATCTGCCTCATTTGTAGCATTCCTAAATTTTCTCTTTTTACAGTTAAATTCAGCATCTCCTCTGTTATCCAAGGGTTTCTACTACGCCTGGTCTTTTTTCCTATTTGATCTTCTGCTGTTTCGCTATTTTTATCTCTTAAAGCTGTGCATTCGTCTTCTACTTTTTTCCCCTGTTATAGTCATCCGTTGCCTACTGCTCCCTTTGAAACTTTCAACCACCTCTTGTTCTTCCAACTTATCCAGAACCCATCTCCTTAATGCTACCGTTTCGCAATTTCTTCAGCTTTAATCTACAGTCCATAACCAATACAATGTGGTCACTTATGACCCTTGAAATGTTTTGAAATCTGAAATCTGGCTGTAATTCCTATGTCTAACCGTTATACAATCAATCTGAAACCTTCCAGTTTTTCCAGGTATTTTCCACGTATACAACCCTCTTTCATTATTCTGAAACCTAATGTCTGAGATGACTAAATTATGCTCTATGCAAAATTCTACCAGAAGACTTCCTCCTCTTTCATTACTTTTCCCCGGCCCATATCCACCTACTTGTGATCCTATTCTTCCTTTACCAGTCACCCATCACAATTAAGTCTTCTTCTGTCTTAACTGACTGAATAATTTCTTTCATCTCCTCATATATTGCTTCATTCTCTTCATCATCTGCAGAGATAGGTGCTATATAAACTTGTACTACTGTCGTGTGTGCTGGATTTGTTTATATTTTGACTACAATAATGCATTCAGTATACTGTTCATAGCAGCTTACTCGCATTCCTATTTTCTTACTCATTATTAAACCTACTCTTACACATACCTATTTGGTTTTGTCTTTGTAATCCTGTATTCATCTCAGCGTGAGTCTTGTCGCTCCTCCCACCAAACTTAATTACTTCCCACCAAAACTAACTTCAACCAATCCACTTGCCTTCTAAAATTTTCTAACCTACCTGCTTCATTAAGGGATCTAATATTCCATGCTCCGATCCTCAGAAATCCAGTTTTGTTTCTCCTGACAGGGATAGAAGATGAATATCGACAAAAGCAAAACAGCTATAATGGAATATTGTAGAATTAAATCAGCTGATGTTGAAGGAATCAGACAATTAAAGTAGAAATGAATTTTGCTATTTGGGCAGCAAAATAACTGATAAACACCAAAGAAGTAAGAATATAAAATATAGACTGGTAATGGCAAGAAAAGCGTTTCTGAAGAATAGTAATTTGTTATCATCGAATATAGATTTAAGTGTTGGCAAGTCTTTTCTGAGGATATTTGTCTGAAATATGTCCTAGTATGGAACCGAAATGTGCACGATAAACAGTTCAGACAAGATACTAATAGAAGGTTTAGAAATGGTGCTACGAAAGAATACAGATGATTAGATGGGGAGACCATGTACCAATGAGGAGGAACCGAATAGAATATTGCGTAGAAAAGAAATTTGTGGCGTAATCCGGACTGAAGACAACAACAGCAACAACAAAAACATCAGGGTAAGTTTCAACAAAGTCATTTGGGATCATCTAGTAAAGGATAGTAAGTAAATTCTGTTTTTCAGGTTAAAATTCGAGGAGCAGAACTCGCATTTTTGCTTCAAAGCTGTGATATGTTACATTATATAGACTTATGCATTAACGTCATTTGCATAAATCAAACTTTCCAAAGACGAGGATTTTGTAATGTGGTTGGACTGGGAATTCTTCCAGAGTTTGGCAACATCATCGAGTGTGAGAGAGTCAGAGAATAAAAATTATTCAGAGTTGAATATTTAATAAAATTAACATCGAATTCCTGTAATAATTACTACATTGCTCAGTTGTAAGTATTACGACAAAAAATCAATGATCTTAAAGATATTGTAATTTGACGTTTTGCGCGAATAAAGAATCGAACGTGACGTGGATATAAAGATTCATATTGTCAAAGCGAGCTAAGACTGTAGAGGGAGTTGCCAGAAGACTTCTGTACTGTAAAGAGACACATAAGCTGTGCTTCATGTTTTGTATACCTGTGATATAGCAGTGAAGTTGGTGTCAGTGGGAAGCTATGTGTGTACAGTACTGTGAAGCAGAAAATGTAAGTGAGTGAACTTAAACTTGTGTGATCATCATTACATATACATCTTTTATAATATACTCGTAAAATTAACAGCATACGTAATTTTCTGTAAGAAGAAATAAAACCTAGAAATCATTCAAAGTAGTTTATGTGTCCTTATGCCAGTTCATAAATAATTTACTTAATTTTTCCTTAACTAGGATGGAGCCAGGCCAAGCTGCTTGGGATTAATCTCACTGCAAATGTCAGTGCCTGTAAGCTATATCCCAATTAGGTGGGATTGGAGATGGGACCCCAATTCAGAATGTGGGAGGGGGAAGGGGAAGGGGAAGGGGAGAGAGCGAAAAGGAGGGTGGGATAGGGTAAACCTCGCAGGTGCCATGGCCGGAAATTGGGGGCTCGGAATTGCTTTTAATTTATCTCCGCAGCGATTTATCCCACATGAAAATGTGAAGACATATTGAATATCTAATTAGCTATTCATGTATTTCACTTGAAACTCGATGACCTGCTTGAACTGTACAGAATAGTTACCCACAACTTGAAAGCAAAATGTTGTTAATTTTTTAAATTTCTTTTGGCATTCATTCTCAACCCCAAGGTGGCAAACAGGCTGAGATACAGTTCACTATAGTCTCCTGTTCTTTTCAGGCGAAGACTATGCAAGCTGGTCGTGTGGCGTAAGGGCTGTGATTGGAGATTTAAAGGAAGGATATTACCATTTATGACATTTGCATAACACCAATGGAAGCTTTCTCAAAATCACGATGGCAATTATTTTTTAATTTATTTCAAGGACAATTTTAATGTCATCTACTGAATTTTTGTAGTGATTTCTTCTCCTATCCAGTCGCCACCGTCTGTTAGCTGCGTGAGAGGTTCTACATAAATATGAGCTAGGAAAATGATTAACTCTGTGATGATATAAGTGTAATATATTACGAGAATTCCGACACGTTCTGGTTGCTGGTTTGGAGCCGTTTTCACTTTGGTTGGAAGATAGGGCCACTCGACGTTGACAACATTTCGTACAGATCATAAGCCTTGTGAATAAAAAGGGTAGGGAACAGCATCTGCGATCCTTGAAAGAATCATCTTGGCATTGACATGGTGAACTAGAGAAACCAACTGGACATCTGTTAGTGGACATTAACATGGAGTGTGTCCACCCATTGCTTGAACTGCACTGTGGACAATTCCACTGAGATGTCTCAATGTCTGTGAAAGGATGGCTGCCCATTCTCCCTCAAGAGCTGAAACCAGAGAAGATAGTAATGTTGGGCGCATGGGTCTGGAGCGAAGCAGACGTTCTAACTGATGAGAAACGTGTTTCATTCTGTTCAAATCGGGTCTCTGGGCAGGCCGTCCATTTCAGGAATATTATTATCCAGAAACCATTGCCTCACAGATGGTGCTTTATGACAGAGTGCAGTGTGATGCTGATACAGTCATGGTCTCCGAACTGTTCCTCTACTTTACACAGTATTCGCATTTAACGTATTCTTAACAGCGATAAAGATCCTATGCGAAAAACATTACCATACCGTAGCTCCATCTTCTGCGTACTTCAGTGACGTGGGAAATGTTGAAACCCAAACTCTTCCATCGGACCGCGAGAGATTATAGGGTGATCATTCGTTTCCAGGCAACCACTGTCCGGTGGACATCTCCTCAAGCAGTGACTACAGAAATTCTTGGCTTTTGAGGAGCTGCTCGACTATATTACCCCATCTTTTTAATTCCCTACGCACGCTCATTGTGCTGGATGGACTGCAGGTACCGTTTTAGAAGTAACGAATGATATATTCCTCTGATACCATGCGATATTTTACAACCACCTCCGCAATGCTGCGTGGTTCCTGTTCGCCAGTGTATAAGGTCTGCGTGTTCTTTATTTAACTATGGTTGTTCCTTCGCCTTTCTACTTCGCTAGCACATGACCAATAGTCGACTAGCAGAGCTCGAGAAGGGCTGAAATGTCCCTGGCGGATTTGTCACTCAGGTAAAATGGAAATGCCGTGTGGCTAGGGCCTCCTGTGTGGTAGACAGTTCGCCTGGTACACGTATTTAGAGTTGACGCCACTTCGGCGACTTGTGTGTCGATGGGGATGAAATGATGATGATAAGGACAACACATCACCAAGTCCCTGAGTGGAGAAAATCTCCGACCCAGCGGGGAATAGAACCCGGGCCGTTATGTATAACATTCCGTCGCGCTGACCACTCAGATACCACGAGCGCACGTAACTCAGGTGACATCCAATGATTAGCCCACGTTGGAAGTTACAGCACTTACTGGCAGATCAATTCTGCTGTTACTGCTTCTCTATTGATCCCACGATAGTCTCTCTAATCTAATGATTAGCCCACGTTGGAAGTTACTGCACTTACTGGCAGATCAATTCTGCTGTTACTGCTTCTCTATTGATCTTTCGATTCTCCTTGGTTCCTTCTGTACTAGCGGGTGCACCTATCGTGACAGCTAGTAGTTGATTACGCATTACATAGGGGTGTCCGTATACGTTTCATCAGCTAATGTACGTACGGGTAGTAGGTCGTAACTTTCGGCTATGGACCTGCCAAATAGTTTAGTGTCCTGCCCACTTCACCAAGAACCTAGGTAAAATTACTCTGAATATACGCAGTGCGCGTGCCGTTGGTCACTACGACGCTGTCGCACGGACGGCAGGATGGCCCTCGACCTGTGGTCCGCAGGTCGACCACGCAGGCGCCGCCTCTGCCGCCTCCTCCCGGTGTTTTCCAGCGGCAGCAGTGGGGTGTGCTGGCCTGGGGAGAAAGTCGCCGGCCGCGGCCACTGCCACTCTATATAAGAGCGCGGCGCGCCGGGCGCGCACCGATACTCGCTCGTCTTGCAGAGGCCCCCGGCGTCGGCCACGTGCTCCGGCTGCGCAGCGGAGAGCCGCTCTCACCACGCCATGGACAGCCTCCAGCGGTTTGCGGTCAGTACCTGCATCTACATCTACATCTACACCTACCTCCACATCTGCGTCTACTTCTACGTACATACCCTGCGAACCACCTTTCTTGCTCCATTCGTGAATGATCCAGGGGAAGAATGACTGTCCGTAAATCTCCGTAGGGAGTTTTAATTTTTCTGATTTGTCGTAGGGTTTATTTCGTGGGACATACGTGGAAGGAACTGATATGTTTCCTGCCTCTTCTATGAATACACGCTCTCGCAGTTTCGACAGTGTAGCCTGAGAATGATACAAAGCGCCTCTCTTGCAGCGTTTACCAGTAGGGCCTGATGAGCATCTAGTTCAGCTTCCGCCACCAGCAAAATGCGCTGCATCGCCCTGGGCTGGAGGATCCCAGTAGGACCCAGCAAAGATCCCCAGTAGCCAGTTTCGTTACCCACGATGGAAAACTGATTGAGGCAAGACTAAAGTCTAATGTACCGTCTGAGGTAAGTTCGGATTGGGGTAGGATAAATCGTGAGAATGTAGTTCTACAGCTACATCTACGTCTACACTACACAAATCACCTTTCAGTGCGTACGGAGAGAACTTCCGGCACCACTATTTCACTGCGCCCCCCCCCCCCCCCACCCCACTTCCTGCTCCAAAAAATTGCTCTGAGCACTATGGGACTTAACTTCAGAGGTTATCAGTCCCCTAGAACTTAGAACTACTTAAACGTAACTAACCTAAGGACATCACACACATCCATTCCCGAGGCAGGATTCGAACCTGCGACCGTAGCGGTCGCTCGGTTCCAGACTGTAGCGCCTAGAACCGCTCGGCCACTTCGGCCGGCCCTTTCTGCTCCATTCGCGAATTTATCATGTGAAGAATGACTGTCGGTAATTCACCGAATCAACTCTAATTTCTTCAATTTTCTAGACGTGTTCCTTACGTGAGACATACGTGGGCGGGAGTAATATGTTGCCTGTCTCTTCTCGGAATGTGTACTCTCGGAATTTCAATTACAAACTTATGAGTGATGCTCTCCGTCTCTCTTGTAGCGCCTGCCACTGTCGTTTGTTGAGCATCTAGTTTAGCTTCTTCAGCCACGAAAGCAAACTACACCTCCTCGAGCTGAAGGATTCCAACAGAGATCACCGAAAGTCAGGTTCAATGATCAGCAGGAAAAGTTGAATGAGGAAAGTTTAAGGTTTTACGTACGGTCTACTACGAGGTCACTAGAGATGCAACACAACCTCGGATTTGGGAGTATGAAGCATCGGGAAGGGAATCTACAACTACATCTTCATCTAAACTTAACATGCCTACCTTACGGTTTGTGGCAGAGGGTCCTTTTAGTAACTCCCTCCATTTCCTGCTGCATTCGTGAATGGTCCGTGGGAAGAACAACTGTAGCTAAATTTTCGTATGAACTTCCTTTTCTAATTTTCTCGGCTCTGGCATTTCGCGAGAAGCAAGTAATGTGTTGCTCGACTGTTTCTTGAAACGTACGCTCTCTAAATTCCAGCAATAAATCTCGCTTCTCTTGTAGCTTCTGCTACTGCGATTTTCTGAGCACCTAGCTTAGCTTCAACCATACGTCCTCGGGTGGAAGGACCCTGGCAGAGTTCTCCAAGAGTCAGACTCGTCGATCAGCACGGAAATTTGGAGGAGGAAAGATTAAGATTTAGCGTCCCGTCGATAGCGAGATGATTCGAGATGCAGCAAAAGTTTGAAAAAAAAATCATATTTCGGAACCATAAGAGCTGCTGATCAAATAAATCTCTATCAATTGCTGCTTTCGATCTTCAGGTATCATAAGCCAGTGAAGAAATGTAGTTTTCATTTTATCTGACGTCACAGTATAAACGATCTGAAGGTGAGCAGATAACAGAAATCAGTACTTGCATGTAATCTGTGGCTCTTGGTGGTCCGGGAACAATGTTTTTTTTTTCACATATCTACACGCTGAGGGACACCCCCCACACACAGTGGAGGAGAAGCTCGGATTGGTGAAGCTGACAGTGTCTTACTCGAAGTAAGCATCACAGCATTCACCTTAACTCTGTCCGAGAAGGCCGTGACAGGCCGAACGGTACCGACGAGCAGCCGTGTCATCCCGGGCCCAAAGGCATCATCGGATGCAGATATGGAGTGGCGTGCGGTCAGCTCATCCGTTTTTCTGACCAGCAGCCCCTACTTGCCAATGAAGTTGCTCCTCAGTTGGCCTCACAACGCCCGGGTGCACAATGCTTGCCAACGGCACAAGGCAGACTAGGATGTTCATCCATCCAAGCCCGACGTTGCTTAACTGACAGGAACAGATATATCCACCGCGGCATTTGCCTTCAGCTGTGTATATAAACCACAGCAGGGAAAAGACAACGCCACTATAAATTCCTACCCTACATCCTGTGCAGCGGTAGCACTCTCAGTCTAATGGATGACAGGAACAAGCTTTCTAACACAAGTGGATCGTCGTCAGGAATCGATAAACAATGAATGTCACTTAACTTTGTCAAATTAGGTTACACAGTATGGACTTACGGAGATGTGAGATTCAGGTACTCTGATACGATGGACACACTATCTTCCAAGAATGAGTGTCTCATTATGTAGCGTAGTATGCGTTATTTTGAAACTTTCTGGCAGATTACGACTATGTTCCGGACCGGGAACCGAACCCGATACCACGTATTCCATACAAAATACTTTTACCGAGCAATTTATCCGGGCGCGACTCTCAGGTACAGTTTGCAAATTTCTAGTCTTCCAGTACCGAAGAAGGATAAGAATTATGTTTTTGAAGTAATAGGCCCTTTAAACTCGGAATTAGGAGGCAGCAGAGATTACTCCACACAGAAAAAATAGCGTATTATGGACGCAAGGACAGCATATAACGAGGCGCCCTTAATTATACCGGATCTGACAAACAATATCAGAACTCCCGAAAGCAGAGGCCTTTTCATCTCGATTAGAGAAACAGATTTGAAGATTGCTACAGGCTACAGACAACTTCATTGATGTATATTTCAAGACTATAAGGATGAGAGTGTTTGATAACATCGATTTCTTGTATTACTGTCTTCCTGGAATATTCGCTGTTTGCCTGCAATTAGTATCTATATTTTATGCATACAATATTAGAATGCTTGTAACATAGCGGATTGACGCAGTGGTTGGCACACAAGACTCGCATTCGAGAGGACGATACTTAAAATCTGTTTCCGGCCATCCAGGTTTAGGTTTGCAGTGATTTCCCCAAATCGCTCCAGGAAAATGTCGGGATGGTTTATTCGAAAGCACCTCGATGTCTGCTGGACGTTAGATCTCAATCTTCCTTCCTTCTTATATTGTTTTGAAGTTGCACATCTGATTCTGATCTCCCACTAACAAAGTATTGTACATTTTAAGTATTTCTTACACAAATTGTTCCAGGAGGAAAGGGCAAATCGTTGCGAAAAATCTCAAAGAAGGTACTGAGATCGGTATTGCTCCTATTGGTTCAGTGGTCTTCGACTATTAACTTACAAGTTCAGTATTTGATAATAACGCCTCTTATATATTTCGAAAATGGGGATCCAGGCTTCTGCTACAAAAAGTAACTCTCATTCTACTAACAGAATTTTGTAAAGAGGGTAGAGGGACGAATGGACGCTTAGAGCACTCTCTTCCTCTTCTGGTGGAAGAATCAGCTGTTATGAATGATGTTAGGGTACCTGTGACAGTTCATTACGTGACACATGCTATTGTTTTAGTAGACAGTATTACTGAAATAGGAATTCTGAACTGATTTTGTGATGCCTTCAGCTGACATTTTGTTTATTTGATGTGCGATTGTACAATTTCAGCATTAGGGCATTTTCAAGTATCTTTAACGGAGGCATTACACATTGGAAGCATTGACGCGACTTAAGAATTTAAGGTAATATCCCAAGGTATACCAGGAGGATTATAATTTACTTTCTAGACGATTCGTTGATCGTACACTAAGCCATGTCATTGGAACAAAAACGTAAATGGCATAATACAACATTAACGAACCCTCTATGAAGTAACTTATGATCCTCCTAGTATGTCCTGGGATACGACTTGTTCTTATCTTAAATTCGTAAGTGGTACCAATGCTTCCACTGTACAATGATTCAAGTTAAGATACTTGAAAATGGCTTAATTCCGAAATTGTACAGTAGTGCATCAAATAAACAAAATGGCAGCTGAAGGCATCACAAAATCGTTCATCGCCACGGTGGGTCCTGTCGCAATGAAGATTACAAAATCGTTGTCGCTAATACATAGTGATTCATGTGCAATAGAGTTTAAGGAAAGATTACTGAGTGAGGATAAGCGTTAAGGAAGGGCTTGGACCCTAGATGTTATTTTTCAAAACTCGAAATGAGCGAAGTGTAGCAGTGGTAGAGATACTGCACGCGTCTTCGGGCGGACCGCAGATGAAATCATCGCATCACCAACTAAGCATACAAATAGGCTGACCTGTAGTCTGAATAATTCACATAAAACTAGCGTCCACAAGGTTCTTTAATTATGTCTTTGTCGTTTCCTTCCATGTCTTCTCAAAACGAGCCAGACTTTAGTCTTCGTTGAACTCAGTGCAACAAGGCACTGAATTCGAACTTTCGTTACTTCCTTTTTCCAAATGTCATTCCTATCTGCAGTCTAAGGTCTACCATCAGCAAATAATAAAAAAGGAAAAGCTGGCATGGGCAACGTAACATTGAGCCACTAGGCACCTCGGTCGCCCTACAACTCCTTCATCCGCTTGAAAACTAACCCAAAGGCGAAAACATTTTACATGGCTTCGCTAATACACTGTTGGCCATTTAAATCGCACTTCTTCAAAGCGACAATCAACGAACATCAAAGTGGCGTGAAGTGTAATACTTGTATGGATATACAAATGAACAGCGCTTAAGCATAATCGTATAAAGTACTTAGCAGAAACTACACCTACATTTTGTTTATAAGGAAAGATTACAATTGAGTTTCTCATACAGAAATCGCATTAGAAAGGTTGTTTGTTAGTGTGAAAGTGGTGTTATGTCTCGTGTAAGACGGAGAAACATTTACCAGCACGTATTTCGGCAGTGGTAGGAGAGTGGCCAAAGGAGACTGCGATTTACTGTTCCGCGTTGTTGCCGGGCGTGATGGTTGGAATCCATCTACTATCATAAGAATATTGGCTCGGTTGGTTTTGAAGGGTCATACCCAACGATATGCGGGATATCAAAGGCTACGCGCGACTATCGCCCGAGAGGAGATACTATCCTCTTGTCCGTGAGGGGTCGAACAGCCAAGCCACGCATATTGGGAAACGGACTTGTTTCTAGCAAGACAAGTATTTACAGGAAAAATACGATGACCTCTAGAGAACAACTATCAGCACGGCGACCTTCTTTGATGCTTCACTTCCCTGCCAGCATAGAAACGAGTTCCCACCGTGGTTCTTCCAAAGACAACATTACACACTGGAATTGCACCCAGTCAGGGTACAGCATCGTGATAGGAGTATCGACATATGGAGACTTCGAGAGGGCCGGACAACGCCATATGACATTCATCATACGAGCCCTGTACCTCGTGTGATGGTACGGGGGACCGTTGGACAACACGATCACAGGTGTTTCGCGTACGCGGTAATTTGTACAGCAGCTGTTATAAACGTGACATGGTCTGGCCGGTGGCTTTACCCTTCTTCACATGTTCCATGTTGTGCCCTGACTTAAGTCGATAGGGAGTGTGTTCCACTGTCTCCCTCGCCAGGACGTTCTCCAGATCTCTCACCCATTGGACACTTGGTCGTCGGTTACCGAGAGAGCGGCACGGATTTGAATCGGCGTGGAATGACATACTGGTGACTGTCATTAAAGCTCCCAATCCATACCTACCCTGCTTAGCGCGATTGTTGCTACCCGAGATGTCAGCTGTGTGTACTAAATTTCGCACCCTATCCACTACACGTACTGGCCCTGATGGGTCACTCAATACCGACGGGTCGTCTTGTCATCCTTTGCAAATGATATCGTACGTATGACCCCATGCTGGGAGCAGCACACTAATACCTAGGCCGTTGTCAGCTTTCCAGACCTTGGAGCAGTTACTCCCCAGTTGGCATCAAGAGGTTGAGTGCACCCAGTTGCAGTCCACCCTCCAAGGAAAAAGTCACTGGCAGTACCGGAAACTGAAACAGGGTCCTCCACGTACCAGTCAGTTTCTCTGACCATTGTGCTACGGAGGCAAATATTTCACACCCTATGCACCTTCAAATCACCAGTAAATTTATTCATCTATTTCTGTTGTTTTGGATAAATAATTTTGGGTACTGGGCCACGTCACCGTAACCACTAAAACAGATAAAATTTCGAAGTTTCGACCGACTTGCTACGATCCTCTTTTAGTATTTACAATGATGCGACCCAATACTCCAAATAATTTCATCCAAAATAACACACACTGTGGAAGCCAACGAACTTATATCTATGTCTGTCCTAAGAGTGCCGGCCGGGGTGCCCTTGCGGTTCTAGGCGCTACAGTCTGGAACCGCGTGACTGCTACGGTCGCATGGTCGAATCCTGCCTCGGGCATGGAAGTGTGTGATGTCCTTAGGTTAGTTAGCTTTAAGTAGTTCTAAGTTCTAGGGGACTGATGACCTCAGAAGTTAAGTCCAATAGCGCTCAGAGCCATTTGAACCATTTTTGTTCTAAGAGTCGTTAGGCGTATTCTACATCTACACCTATACTCCGCGAGCCACCTTACGGTGTGTGGCGGAGGGTACTTATTGTACCACTATCTGATCCCCCCTTCCCTGTTCCATTCACGAATTGTGCGTGGGAAGAACGACTGCTTGTAAGTCTCCGTATTTGCTCTAATTTCTCGGATCTTTTCGTTGTGATCATTACGCGAGATATATGTGGGCGGTAGTAATATGTTGCCCATCTCTTCCCGGAATGTGCTCTCTCGTAATTTCGATAATAAACCTCTCCGTATTGCGTAACGCCTTTCTTGAAGTGTCCGCCACTGGAGCTTGTTCAGCATCTCCGTAACGCTCTCGCGCTGACTAAATGTCCCCATGACGAATCGCGCTGCTTTTCGCTGGATCATGTCTATCTCTTCTATTAATCCAACCTGGTAAGGGTCCCATACTGATGAGCAATACTCAAGAATCGGACGAACAAGCGTTTTGTAAGCTACTTCTTTCGTCGATGAGTCACATTTTCTTAGAATTCTTCCTATGAATCTCAACCTGGCGCCTGCTTTTCCCACTATTTGTTTTATGTGATCATTCCACTTCAGATCGCTCCGGATAGTAACTCCTAAGTATTTTACGGTCGTTACCGCTTCCAATGATTTACCACCTATGGCATAATCGTACTGGAATGGATTTCTGCCCCTATGTATGCGCATTATATTACATTTATCTACGTTTAGGGAAAGCTGCCAGCTGTCGCACCATTCATTAATCCTCTGCAGGTCTTCCTGGAGTACGTACGAGTCTTCTGATGTTGCTACTTTCTTGTAGACAACCGTGTCATCTGCAAATAGCCTCACGGAGCTACCGATGTTGTCAACTAAGTCATTTATGTATATTGTAAACAATAAAGGTCCTATCACGCTTCCTTGCGGTACTCCCGAAATTACCTCTACATCTGCAGATTTTGAACCGTTAAGAATGACATGTTGTGTTCTTTCTTCTAGGAAATCCTGAATCCAATCACAAACCTGGTCCGATATTCCGTAAGCTCGTATTTTTTTCACTAAACGTAAGTGCGGAACCGTATCAAATGCCTTCCTGAAGTCCAGGAATACGGCATCAATCTGCTCACCAGTGTCTACGGCACTGTGAATTTCTTGGACAAATAGGGCGAGCTGAGTTTCACATGATCTCTGTTTGCGGAATCCATGTTGGTTATGATGAAGGAGATTTGTATTATCTAAGAACGTCGTAATACGAGAACATAAAACATGTTCCATTATTCTACAACAGATTGACGTAAGCGAAATAGGCCTATAATTATTCGCATCTGATTTATGACCCTTCTTGAAAATGGGAACGACCTGCGCTTTCTTCCAGTCGCTAGGTACTTTACGTTCTTCCAGAGATCTACGATAAATTGCTGATAGAAAGGGGGCAAGTTCTTTAGCATAATCACTGTAGAATCTTACGGGTATCTCGTCTGGTCCGGATGCTTTTCCGCTACTAAGTGATAGCAGTTGTTTTTCAATTCCGATATCGTTTATTTCAATATTTTCCATTTTGGCGTCCGTGCGACGGCTGAAGTCAGGGACCGTGTTACGATTTTCCGCAGTGAAACAGTTTCGGAACACTGAATTCAGTATTTCTGCCTTTCTTCGGTCGTCCTCTGTTTCGGTGCCATCGTGGTCAACGAGTGACTGAATAGGGGATTTAGATCCGCTTACCGATTTTACATATGACCAAAACTTTTAGGGTTCTTGTTTAGATTGTTTGCCAATGTTTTATGTTCGAATTCGTTGAATGCTTCTCTCATTGCTCTCTTTACGCTCTTTTTCGCTTCGTTCAGCTTTTCCTTATCAGCTATGATTCGACTACTCTTAAACCTATGATGAAGCTTTCTTTGTTTCCGTAGTACCTTTCGTACATGATTGTTATACCACGGTGGATCTTTCCCCTCGCTTTGGACCTTAGTCGGTACGAACTTATCTAAGGCGTACTGGACGATGTTTCTGAATTTTTTCCATTTTTGTTCCACATTTTCTCTGGTGTTCCGACAGATATTTTCAATTTGGTTTTTGCAACGCGTAGCTCTAATCAGCCCAAACAAATGCTGCTCGTCACTTCTTTCTTAGGACGCCCTGCATCGACAGACGGCGTCAGTTTGTTCTCTGTTTCAAACAAAATGGTTTTTACATCGGAATTATACGTTATCATTCCACAGACCGTTGCCACATTAGTGCGATATTCGTTTCATCGAATTGTATTAATTAGGACAGCAAAACACAAAGAATGGCCAGTACTCAAGCAGCGACTGAGCAGCACTGCTGCATAGCGGTACCAGTCAGTGCAGGCCAGGACAGTGCTGTTGCTACTGCAGTATTGTTTATTCTTCGTGATTTACTGTCCCTGTCAATAAATATTGGTAAGACGTATATCACACTGATGTGCCGGATGAGTACGTAAAATTCCGATTTAAAATTCATTTTCTTTGTAACGGGAAACAAACTGACACTTTCCATTGATGGTGGGCATCGCATGAAAGACGTGATGAGCAGCATTTCTTTGGGCTGACTGCAAGTTGCAAAAGAAAACTCCTCATAACTGCCAAAACATCAGAGAAAATACGCTGATGACTCAGAAGAGAGACACACTGTAAATGTACAATATAATTTCATTAATTTCTATCGTTATTGCTGTTACTATTTTAATGGCGACGAAGACAAATTATATACCGCGACGCGGATTGAGAATAGATATGATGCATTTCTTAATGGACTTAACAGCGACATATTGGTACCAGTCTGACATTACCAACTGTACGACTGACAGATAACGTATTCAACAAGTGGGTGCGGTAGTGGGGAAACTCAACTTCAGTCGTACTAATGAAATTTTCTTCAGGACGTAAGGTCACTAGTCTTGAGCTTGGTGCCATTTGTACCCTGTCCGTCTTTATGCTAATTAATATATTAGAATTAACTCAATAATAATTTGTGTACTTTGAGTGGGCAGATTAAGATTGTATTTCGGGTATCGTTATATTTAAATGTCACTGCCTCCGGAAGACTGATAGTCCTGATCGATAATAATCGTCCTATTATTCATACAAATTAAATACTCAGAATTTTTCTTTGGAAATCAGCATATTCTTACCATACGTCCGTATATCCTGTAAAAAGAGTTGAATGTAAATGAATTTACTGAATAACTACATTGCAGGCAAAACAAAAAATAAAATAAAATTTTCCCTGAGACATTTAAGTCTGTAATTTAGCTACCTTAACGTTGGAAGCTGACAAAGTGAATTAAAATTTCTGCTGCAGCAGGGACTTTTTTTTTATCTCTGTTTTCTTCGGTTTCGTTCGTTGCACCTCCTCGGGGCGGACGTCGAAAGACAGCCGTTGAAATTCGGTGTTGACGGATTAACTCAGTTTTTTTATTACAGAGGGCAGCTAACCCTCTGACCGAACACGCTGAGCTACAGTGCCGGCTATAAAGAAAGTAAACTTTTCACTAGAGGGAAGGCTTGAACCTAGGTCCTCTCGTTCCGCAGCTGCTAACGGTAACCACGGGAAGGACTCGAAGCCGGTTCTTCTTGTTTACTAGGCCAATATGCTGACCAGCACCCCACCACAGTTTTATGGTTTACGTAACTGTTCGAACTACCCAAGTCAAATACCCTCCCCAACACAAACTCTAATTCACATCTCCCCTTATATTACCATGCCTCTCCGACATTGGAATAGCACCCCAGCATTGGACGTAATGGGGCAGTGTTGTATTATATGTAGACTTAAATGTCTCAGGGAAAATTTAATTTAAGATCTATATGATCACATGTAATACAGCACTTCCCCCATTACGTCCAATGCTGGGGTACTATTCCAATGATGGAGAGCCCTGGTAATAGTGAGAATATAAGGGGAGATGTGAATTAGAGTTTGTTTTGGGGACGGTATTCGACTTCCGTAGTTCATGCAGCTCTGTGGACCATCATGCTGTGGTGGTGTAATGATCAGCATATCTGCGTACTAAATAAAAAGACCTGGGTTCGAGTCCCAGCCGCAGCACAAATTTTAGATCATTTCCTCAGCTTCCAACGTTATCGCAATAAAAAAATAGTACACCTTTTCTGAGTTCTCTAGATCAGTAAACATTTATTGTTGCAACAGTGCATACCGAGTACATGATATGATTACATTTACAGCACGGGGATCAACAGCACGGGCGTTTGAGGTACCAGGTAGAGACATGCTGCAACGGTTGGCAATGCAGGCGCCAACGATGGCATCCAGTCGATCGCGCAGATGACGAATACTGTCCGAGCATACGTTATGAGACGCCTGCTCGAACTGTTCAAGTAATTCTGTAAGATTTGTTGGATGACGAGTCACACGAGTGACTTCTCCTCTCGTCATATCTCACACGCACTCGATTGAAGACAACTACGGGTATCGTGGTGGTGAGGGAAGGTGCCGCACGTCTTGCAGAGCACGCTGAATGTCACGGACAGTGCTTGGGAGAGCATTATCCTGTTGGAATATCACATCTCCTTCCTGTTGCAAGAACCGCAAAAGAATGGGTCTAACAACATCCTGCACGAACCGAGAGCTGGTTAGCGTCCCTTCCAGAAACGAGAGTTGTAGCTTATCGAACGCCAAACCATAAGGCCTGGGATGGGGCCACTGTATCTGGGACGAATGCACTTTACGCGGCAGTGCTGATCAGATCTACGTCGTACGCGCAAACGACCAACACATACGTGCAGGCAGAATTTGCTTTCATCACTGAAGACCACGGCCCGTAATTCCATCTTTCAAATTATCCTGTGACGGCACCAGTCGAACCATGCACATCGATGCTGTGGCATGAGTGGAAGACGGGCTAGAGGTCTGCGTGCATGTAGCCCCACCGCTAATAACCAGTACAACAGTTCGTACTGACACGTCTGGCCCTCTTACCTGTGCCGTGGTAGCTGTACGACCTGTTACTGCTGCCTTTACAATACCACGACCCTGGCAGGTGTCTGTGCCGCGTGGACGTCCAGAACCTCGTCTATAGGTGTGAGAATGTTCACGCGACCACTGATACCAGCACTGTTGCACAACTGACGCAGCACGTCCAACTTACGTGGCAATTCTCCGAAATGTAAATGTCCCATCCCGCCACTCGAAGACCGCAACTTGATCGCTTACATAATCGCTCAGTTGGCTGAAAGAAGCACGAGTGCGTCTCTGTGGCATGGTTGCCTGCTTGCTTGACACGTTTGCACCATAATGAGCTTTCTGGCTGTGAGCGTTCCCTATTAAAGAATAAATAAAGACGGCGCTCTGGTAGTTATGCCACTACACTGTCTGTTGGTGGCAGAGACGGAAACCATCTACTATCCTCCTTGTGGCATATGCCGTCATCAGATAAAAATCGGTCTATTAAATTTTTTCGCTTAGTGTATTATGAGATGCGGCATCTGATAGTCAGTAGGCCAAATTTCGTACAAGAATGCTTTAGACATTCGTCCTTTAACGATGATCCGCTTTCTATTCTCTTGTTATCTACACTGTCTGTTACATATGTCGTCTATGGTGTCTTACTGCTCTGATGCTGGTGACACTGCCACACTCAAGGACGATAAGGGCCAGCAGAAGACGACGTTATTAGTGACGGACCACAAATTCGGCTAGCACAGTTCGCCTTAATCGACTAGGGAAAATCAGGAGAAACCGAAATCGGGATGGTCACACGGGACTCCAAACCTTACTCCCTTCTGAATTGAAGTCTGTTGTGTTTACGACTGTAACATTCTAAGTGTGATACTTGCAGTAATCAGCGCATTTCTTCATAGGAAACCCACTTCTAGTTACAAGTCCACGCGCCGATGAGCATAATGACACCTCGCGACTCTTCCGCGTCGCCGTGACAACACGCTGGAAGCTAATCAGGCCGCCGCAGACACAAAGGGGCAGCGAAATTCGCTTTCGCCGCGCCTCTTTAGCGGTCGCTGGCGCAACGCACTACGCTCGCGGCTGTCATCTGCCGCCATTTAGGCGCGCGCGTGCTCCGAGGCGCCGCCTTCCGCTTCCGGTACCTGCGCCGCCTACCCCATTGTCGCCTAACCGAACTGCGCCGTCGAGTGTGCACTTTTGTGCACGTCGTGTACTACGTGCTAGGGTGCCACTTATCTCGCTCGCACTTGCTTCCGACTATTGTGTATCACGTAACGGTACCATTATCGATACCCTTACTAAAGATCGATTTTAGCAGGACATTCCTGCTACGTACGATGTCACTGATGTATCAGAAACTTTTGGACGTCAACGTTTCTCGCGAGTGGTCGGGAAATCCCAAGTACAATGCGTATGCTTTCTAAGCGTTGGGGTGATTCAGTCGGTGGCTAGTACACTCATGCTCATAAATTAAGGATAATTTCAGGAACACGTACACAAGCCGCACAACGATTTGGCATACTCTGAATCAGGTGGTCGATCAGCTGCTGGGGTATAGCCTCCCATTCTTGCACCAGTGCCTGTCGGAGCTCCTGAAGTGTCGTAGGGATTTGAAGACGTGCAGCGATACGTCGACCGAGAACATCCCAGACTTGCTCGATGGGGTTTAGATCTGGAGAACAGGCAGGCCCCTCCATTCGCCTGATATCTTCTGTTTCAAGGTACTCCTCCGTGATGGCAGCTCGGTGGGGCAGTGCGTTATCATCCATCAGAAGGAAGGTGTTACCCACTGCACCCCACACTGCACACTGGTGCAAAATGACGTCCCGATACACCTGACCTATTACAGTTCTTCTGACAAAGACATGCAGGGGTGTACGTGCACCAATCATCAATCATAATCCCACCCACCATCAAACCACGACCTCGATACAGGTCCCATTCAAGGACATTAGGGGGTTGGTATCTGGTTCCTGGTTCATGCCAGATGAAAAAACGGCGAGAATCACTGTTCAGACTACACCTGGGCTCGTCCGTGAGCATAACCTGCGACAACAGTCCAATGACCATGTACTGTGTTCTTGACACCAGGCTTTACGGGCTCTCCTGTGACCAAGGGTCAGTGGAATGCACCTTGCAGGTCTCCGGGCGAATAAACCATGTCTGTTCAGTCGTCTGTAGACTGTGTGTCTGAAGACAACTGTTCCAGTGGCTGTGGGAAGGTCCCGAGCAAGGCTACCTGCAGTACTCCGTGGCCGTCTGTGGGCACTCATGGTGAGATATCGGTCTTCTTGTGGTGTTGTACACTGTGGACGTCCCGTACTGTAGCTCCTCGACACATTTTCTGTCTGCTGGAATCGTTGCCATAATCTTGAGATCACACTTTGTGGCACACGGAGGGCCCGTGCTACGAATTATTGTGTTTGACCAGCCTCCAGTCGCCATAGTATTCTACCCCTCATAACGTCATCAATATGTGTTCTTTGAGCCATTTTCAACACACAGTCATCATTAGCACGTCTGAAAACGTCTGCACACATACTCGCTGCCCAGTATTCTGACATGCACCAACAAACCTCTGCGTATGTGGACTGCTGCCAGCGCCACAGTGCGACGATCGCAGGTCAGATGCTCTACATGGTCATAACCCTAGGTGATTTAAACCCGCAAACCGCCCACCAGAGCGTTGTTTCACAATGTATCAGCATTATCCTTAATTTAAGGTGAAAATCTTGCTTCGGCAGGGAAACGTGAACAGAAAATTAATTTTGTACAATAAAGAATTTGAAACTGATCAGAATAAATATTTAAGTCATGTTGATGACTGAAAATTCATCGGAAATACGAGGGCTATTCGGAAAGTAAAGTCTGATCGGGCGCGAAATGGAAACCATAGTAAAAATCCGATTACAGCTTTGCACAGATGTGTTGGGCAGTGTCTCCAGAATGCCGGTCGATCGCGTCACGTCGCTCTTTTCAGTTCTGAGTGCACAGTTAGCACGTGAAGATCCCTAGAGAATAGTACCGTCGCCGAGTATGACGGCCTGCTGAGAGATTTCGCCTGATGTTATGCAGCCTGTATAACACGAATTCCGTGTGTTTCTTTCTTCATGACAATTCTTGGCCGCACTCTGCAAGAGCAACGAAGATGCTCTTGCAGCTTTTTCGCTGGGAAGTGTTTGATCACTCACAATACAGCCCGTAATTGGCTCCCCTAAATTTCACCACGACTCTCATGAACTGATGACTATGGAGACAACATTTTGGCACGAACAACGAGAGGTAGAGTAGAGTAGAGAATTGGCAGAAAACACAGGCGGTTGGCTGCTATGACGAGGGTATTAGAAAGTTAGTACAACGCTGCGACAAATGTCTAAGTCGGAGCAGCGACTACGTATTTGTGGAGAAATAGCTGGAAAGCGTAGCTAACTGTTCCAAATAAAACAGTTGTGATTTTCAGTGTGGTTTCCATTTCGCAACCGGTCGGATCTCACTTCCCGAATACACCACGTAATTTTGTGGATCTAATTTTGAAGAACTGTGTATTTTGAGAAGTTTGAAGATCGCAAAGTGTTATGTTTATCGACGCCGTTAGTATCACATCCAAACCACTTTTCTTGTAGCGACGTCTATGAAAGATACCAGAAGTAGTCTTAAGCAATTTCGGGTGAAGTAACTAAATAGTTGTAATACTCTTGACGTGAACTGCATGACAGGAACTGATTTATGTGGCTGAGCAGGATGAGTGTTGTTGCACTGAGAGAGATGCGGCCATAAATTTGCTCCCTGTGAAATAAAGTTGTGTGACTTCCATCATTTCATAAAAATCGTTAGATACAGTTGCCCATAAATAAAGGATATAGCGTACAGGTTGGTTTGGTTCAGTTCAATAGCCACCCCCGTATCTGACATAACAGACCATTTTCACTCGTCTGACTGTCGCAGACTTGAGTGAGAGAGGGGGATGGGGGAAGAAGGATGGTTACAAGTCAGTATTCTATCTCGTCAAGAAAGATGTAGCTTCATTAACTTATTGTCTGATCAGAATCATTAAGTATCAAATGCGTTCTGATACTGTGACACTTTCTCTAAGAACATTTAAACGACAATCAGAAAATAATTAGATATTACATACAGAAGTTATGTGTAAATAAGCTGTGGAAATCCTCATTGCCAGAAACAGCCGTTAGTACGACAAAAACGTCAGGATTTCAAATTTCTTCAGTGTATCCCTAATCAACAGGATACAACATTGCTATAAAAAGAAGAAAGAAAAATTAACGAACGCTTCTACACAACACAATGTGACACTCAGGACAGAAGCAATTAGCGTTTAGGGAACTGGGGGCACGGCCGTTGAAGAATCACCGCCATTGCTAGTGAGAAGTTGAGAACGTTGCAGCAAATATATCCAAAAAGTTGGATTACTCCACAACTTAAACCTCTTTAACTTCCTTTACGGCTAAACGTGTGTTCTGCATAGTGTGGTACGCGAAAATCTATTTATTTGTTCAAAAGTCTATCCAACTTACTCATTTGTTCAGGAGTCCATTCTGTTTCCGTAAATTTCTGGGAGAGAAAATAAAAAGAAGGCTAAATGTTTTCAAGATACATATCTGGTGTTGCATCAAGGGGTCAGTATAGCTAAGGTTTTCTTGTTAATAGAATATAACAGTCTCTGATAACTCTATTCAATGTATATAGCTCCGTTCCAATTGCTTCAGTGTGAAATATATACGGTGCTCATAAATTAAGTCCCCTAACCGACGATGGAGGCAACAATAAATATATTTTGTTAGGCAACCAGATGTCGAAAGAGCATATTAAGTAAGCACTAAGTACGATCGTGCCGAAGGAGACAAACAAAAAAAACCCTTTTGAAACATTCACCAAAGTTGATATGAGGTACATACCGTTGTGGCGTCCCGACATTCGAATGATGGGACTCGAACGCACTTTGCAGAACCAGTACAAGCAGCATTAACCTGTACTATTGGCAGTCGGTGGATCGGCCAGGAACAACTTATTCATAGGTCCTTAAAACATTAGACTTCTACCTCTTGTGCAAAAAAGAATACCAAAGTGTACTCTTCCCAAGTGAAGGAATTTCTTGCAAGAAATTCTTGCAGAAACTATATGCATACAGACTACGCCACATATTCACCATCGAACACGCTCTGCTGCTTCGATACCGTTTCTGAACTGAAGTTAATGGTGTTCATTTTGAACTTTTATTGTAACACTGATCACAACAATATAGTACTCAGTCACACCAATCGGCCTCTTGAATACTTCGTATTCACTCTGTTGCCTTTCCGACACCCGCCTGCTTAACTAAATATATTTGTTGTTGTCTCTGTCATTATATCTGTCAGTTTGGGCACTGAACTTCTGGAACACTCTTATTTCGCACCATTACTACAAATCTAATATACCAAAAAAATTCTCTTCTTCCTTTCGCGTCCTACGAATTGATTACTGCATAATAATTTGAACTCCTCCCGAATACCACAGCGTAATATTTCACAGCTGTAGTGAGTATTTCTATACTTTCCGCCCTGAACGTTGTACCGCTGAACGTAAAATATTGGTAACATAATATGCACAATTTGACGTGAGGAGCAATAATTTTACCCTGAAATAGTAAAACAATATTTAAATTTCTAGCCAGCCGGAGTGGCTGAGCGGTTCTAGGAGCTACAGTCTGGAACTGCGCGACCGCTACGATCGCAGGTTCGAATCCTGCCTCAGGCATGGATGTGTGAGATGTCATTAGGTTAGTTAGGTTTAAGTAGTTCTAAGTTCTAGGGGACTGATTACCTCAGAAGTTAAGTCCCATAGTGCTCAGAGCCATTTGAACCATTTTTTTTTTTAAGTTTTACATAATAGAAGGACCGAAGTGTTATTGACAACTACAGATGCCATAATGCAATGATATCAATAATCATAGTGTTCATCAAAGACATATATTTTAATATTTTTGTACTTTATCTGTCAGTTCAGTAGTCAAATAAACAATACACGAAAGGTAATATATTATTTTCATTTCCAAATGCACAGGAAAAGTACAATATTGTACCTGTCAATAGCGCAAATGTACACCATAACTTCTGATCGAGAGCGCTAAATATGTGTGTATGTATCAATTCTATATTCTCAAAGCAGTCAGGAAATATCGGACAATTTAAGCAGTTACATACCTCTGCAAAGAGGCAAAAGTCGAATTAAATTCTGTATTTATGCTTTCAGTTTATCATTTAATGTTACATAATAGGAATAAGTCGATATCACACTCCCTGAACACACTTTCATCTGAAGTTTTTGTTCAGTATTGAGCGGTGAATAAGGGCATTTATACACTCTAGAGATGTTAAACGTCACACATGTTTGTTGCACACATTTCAGTTTCCGAGTCCACTTTGCAAGAATAGGAATCTAATCAGTATCAACAAATAAAGAAGAATAACAACTAAAGACAAAACTCTCTGCCATGATACAGTATATTAAAGAAACAGAGACGTCTAAGCTTTGTTTATACTGCATACTGATATATCATAGGAACACAGCCAGCGACCTCGGCATCAAAGTTAAGCAACATCGGGCCCAGTTAGAACTTGGATGGGTGACCGCATTGGAACGCCGCATACCGCTGTTTCAGGAGAACGCAAGTTGCTGAAGTGGCGTTGAATTGAAAAACTTCTCGAAGCCATATGACATTGTATGAGTGCTACTCTTACGCCTAACGTATAGACAATCCTTCTTACAGCTGTGTTGTCTTCAGCCTATACAGCAGGCGAACAAGTGTTTAGTGTCAACTCTGCAAAGCGAATCATGGAATGATCCCACTTGTTACGTCCCCCCCCCTTCCCCCCCCCCCCCGGTAGCTGAGTGGTCAGTGCGACGGGATGTCAATCCTAAGGGCCCGGGTTCGATCCTCGGCTGTGTCGGAGATTTTCTCCACTCAGGGATTGGATGTTGTGTTGTCCTGATCATCATCATTTCAACCCCATCAACGCGCTAGTCGCCGAAGTGGCGTCAAATCGAAAGACTTGCACCCGGGGAACGGTCTCCCTGACGGAAGGCACTAGTCACACAACATTTACATTTACCGCTTGTTACAACTGTCTGCCATCTGGAGGTTGTATCTCTGAATGATTTCCTACCCCTTGGATCAAGTTAAGACATTCCGTCTTCCTTTTTTTCCGAACTGAGTTATGCTAAAAATATGAACCCGAGAAGGAGATACAGTATCACATAATCTACTCTCAGAAGTTCTTGAGAAGAAAGGAAACGAGGAAGGTGTGATAATGGAACGTCCCTGAGGCAGCATCGTTTTTCTGATGCCATGTTCATGTTTGCCTCTAGTGCAAATAAACGTAAGCAAACAATGCGGAGAACAAGTTCAGAAATAGACACGACATTCACTTAACAACAAATTTAAACGATATCTAAGCAATGTGTCGGAGAGAAAATAGCAATACCACAAATTAACAGTGAAGTAGTGGGGCTAAGTGACATGTTTGTTTTTAGGTCAGTAGAAGGCTGTTCATTCGGACAGCAAATGAAATAAACAGAAGTGTCAAAATTACCGAAAGAACTTTTATTAAACAGAATATAGTCTTCGAAACCATGCTAATGGTAGTCTATATCTGAGAACAAAAAATGTTAAGTTTGTATTGGTATTCAGGGTATTATTCTAGGACAAAATACTAAATTTGTTATTCAACAAAATAGTGTGGCACGTAACATACAGGTCCTACGACACATCAGAACTCAAATACGTTTCTTCTGCTAGTAATAATATGTCTTCAAGAATTCCTTTGATGGCTTTCATGTATAAATCGATAACAAAAATGCATAAATATATTTATGTATGTACCAAAAAATGCTATTTTCTTATATCTGAAAAGTCAATCAGAAAACTTTTTTTGTAATTGTACTGTGTCTTTATGAAACTGTAGTTCCCTTTGGTATGAAACACAGGTTTATTCTGCATTTTGCGCATTGCACAAAATGAAAAACTCTGATTCTAAGGCAATTCACGTCTGAAACGATTTTTCTGGATTTTATTCACCATCTTACGTAGAGGCTTGCCGTGGTATACTCTTGCCATTGACGATAGCACAAGCTTTGGGAGTTCTGGGGCGTTTCGCTATAGGAACTTCATCCCCTTTCCTTATGTTTTATTCACTCTCTTCTTCCTGTTGCATTTTCTCTTGAGTATGTGAAAGTGTAGGCCGTTGCCGAATATTGACCATGTGCTATACAAAAAAAAAAAAAAAAAAAAAAAAATGAATAGCTTTGTTGTGAGGAAATAATCAACTTGTTCGATAGTGTACGGTGTATTAGCATGTTACAGCATATTATATGTACAGTCTAGTTGAAAAGTACAAAAACAAGTAGAAATCATCTTAATAGGGTATAGAAGAAGATCCACTACCAGTCACAACTGAAGATAATTATTTAAGCATGAAATCAGTCAAAAGACTGACGGCAGAATGAAGTAGAAGAAAGATGCATTAGTTAAATAGAGATGAAAAGATCAGTGTAATATAGTAAAATATGAAGAACCGCGTAAAAGCAGGCAGAAGACTGATGGGTTAAAAAAAATTTAACCATTAACAATACTGGGCCGGCCGAAGTGGCCGAGGGGTTCTAGGCGCTTCAGTCTGGAACCGCCCGACCGCTACGGTCGCAGGTTCGAATCCTGCCTCGGGCATGGATGTGTGTGATGTCCTTAGGTTAGTTAGGTTTAAGTAGTTCTAAGTTCTAGGGGACTGATGTTAAGTCCCATAGTGCTCAGAGCCATTCGAACCATTTGAACAATACTGTTTAAAGAACGACGTTGTTCGACAACGTCGTTGGTTCAAATGAGTGTTTTATCTCCCACTATTCCTTAGTTTTAAGTCTTTGCTCATTCTCAAGAACAAGTGAAAATGTAGCCTTACTGTTCGTGTAAACGGGAACTATAACTTTGCTGCATATAATAATAGTGTGTGGAAGATACATAGAAATTGACTGTACTTTTCCGAGCAAAACTTCCAGTTCCTTGGTGACAAAATCCTACTCCTTGTGACGCCAGGAACGAAGCGACGCATGCTTTCTACAGAACAGGAGATGAACACAGACGAATCTCCCCTGTATCATCTAGATACGAGCGAAACCGTGTGCGGTAGCGGCGCTTTCCCGCTACGTTGGCGGAAAGATGAGAGGGGCAGATGCGGGGAAAAGGCAGCCCGCTTTGCCGCCAGCCCCCGCCACGCCGCCGCCCTTGACCGTGAGCTTCGCGCCGGCAGCCGCCGCGGCGCCCACCCTGGGAGCAGACCGGTCCAGGGGACTTTCTCCGGCCGGGGTGCGAGCCACTTTCTCCAGCCGCCGCGTACGCCCGCCTATAAGGCCTGGGAGGCGGAGAAAGCAGAGGCGCCAAGTGCGGTGGGCGTCGTGGGCGCTGCGGGAGCAGCCAGCGGCCGTAACTCTAGCCGCCCGCCACAGGAGCGCCGCGGGGGGCTCCCAGTGCGGTGGAGAAGCCGCAGCGGATCTACCTGCTACAACTCGCTTCACATTCCAGATGACACATAATATTTAGTGGTGCAGGTCTTGACAGCAGGCAAAGATACTCGAAAGGAGTCTTACGAGGACCGTTCAATAAGTAATGCAACTTTTCTTTTGTTTTCCTCAAAGCAGGTTGATTTTATTCACCATTCCAAGACACCATATTATTTCCCACTCTACAAAACCCTATTTTTCAACATAATCTCCGTTCAGTGTGATGGCCTTACACCACCTTACTGGGAGGGCCTGTACGCCCTTGTGGTGCCGCTCCACTGGAAGAAAAAAGCGAGTGGCCAAATCATTCGCTCGAATTGTACAGAATGTTTTTCAAAACAGTCGTGAAAAACTGTGGCCCAGTGACATGGCGCTTTGTCGTCCATAAAAATTACGTCGTTGTGTGGGAACATATATCCATGAATGGGTGCAACTGGTCTCCAAGTAACCTAACATAACCATTTGCAGTCGATGATTAGTTCAGTTGGAGCAGAGAACTCAATCCATTTGATGTAAGCACAGCCCACTACCAGCTTGCGCAGTGCTTTGTCGACAACTTGCGTCCGAGACTTCGTGGGGTCTGTTCCACAGTCAAACTCTACGATCAGCTCTTACTGAAATCGGGACTCATTCGACCAGACCACGACTTTCCAGTCGTCTAGGGTCCAACCGACGTGGTCACGAGCCCAAGAGAGGCAGTGGAGGCACTGCAAACGACGTCGTGTTCTCAGCAAAGCACTCGCATCGGTCGTCTGCTGCCATAGCCCATTAACGCCCCATATCGCAGCACTGTCCTAACGGATACGTTCATCGAACGTCACACGTTGATTTTTTGCCGTTATCTCTCACAGTGTTGCTCGTCTGTGAGCACTGACAAGTCCACACAAACGCCTCTGCTCTCGGTCGTTAAGTGAAGGCCGTCGACCACTACGTTGTCCGAGGTGAGAATTGATGCCTAAAATTTTGTATTCTTGGCACACTCTTGACTTTGTGGGTCTCGGATTACTGAATTCCTAACGATTTCCGAAAAGGAATGTCCCGTACATCTAGCTCTAACAAGCCCTCTGCGTTCAAAGTTTGTTAATTCGCGTCGTGTGTCCACAATCATGCCGGAAACCTTTTCACATGAATCGCCTGAGTACAAATGACAGCGCCGCCAATGCACTGCCTTTTTATATCTTGTGTACACGATAGTATCGCCATCTTTATATATGCATATCATCCCACGCATATCACCTCAGTGTGTAAGAACTGGTATGAAGGCAGGGAATTAGTGTGGCATTCATGTCTTTGCGACGTGCGTGCGGTAAACGTGGAAACCTGAACTACGGCAACATTAATACTAAATGCGTCCAAACAAGACCAAAGTGCTGTCATTCTTTTCTTGGCTGCCGAAGGACAAACCCCGGTAGACATCCATCAGATGACAAAGAAAGTGTATGGGGTATCATGACTGTCGCCTATCTTCAGTGTAGAATGGTGTGCCAAGGGGTGCTGCCGCTTCATGATAACGAACGTCCCAATATCGCAAATATCGTAACGCAGAAGTTACGCCAACTCAAGCGGGAGACACTCGAGCATCCGCGCAATAGGCCTGAGCTCTTCCCAGGCGATTATCACGCCTTCGGTCCCTTAAAAAAGTCTTTGAAGCGTCGATGGTTCCTGTCGGACGGGGATGTGTAGCAGGCACTTGCGAAATTCTTCACGCAGCAGTACACGGTGGTTTACGAAACGTATACTCATATCTTCAACATGGCGCTTTGGTGGATGATTAATTCAGTGCTCATGGCGACTTTGCCTGGTTGGCATATCGATTCTGAACTTTACGGCGTTCTATCGGATAGTTTTTTTAATCCCCTCTTACATAAGCTGTATCTGCCAATTTTAAGTTGCACAGTTTATTGTAAGTGAGTTTTAATTTGATTGCTTCTTTTCTTACTGTTTAAGGACAGACTGAGTAATAAGTTTATTGTTGGGTCATAAACATTCATATAACAAGGCGTAGCTTCAATAAATCAGGACTTAATCTATCTTCCCATGTTAGTAGACCAGTTATTAATGCAGTAGGCTACATGCAAAGCAAACACCTCAAGGATATACTCAGGAGAAATGAGGTCATTGCGATCAGAATGCAGAAGAAATCTTTCACGCCTCAACTGCTATACGTGCACAGCGAATCGCCACTGACGACCCTTTCATTGACACTGATTCGACATCAGTGACAAGCAATGGTACAAACCGATAATAACTGGCGTCACAGTAGTATAAAAATAATATTTCAGAACAAGGTTAAGTGTCATTTGACTCAATCTTGTAAACAGCGCTTAGCGCATCGGCGTTTTTGTACTTTATTCAAAGAAATTATAGGTGGACGGAGTAATTTTAAACTTCCTGGCAGATTAAAACTGTGTGCCGGACCGAGACTCGAACTCGGGACCTTTGCCTCGGTCCGGCACACAGTTTTAATCTGCTAGGAAGTTTCATATCAGCGCACACTCCGCTGTAGAGTGAAAATTTCATTCTAGGAGTAATTTTAGTTTAAATATAACGTGTAAAGTACTATCTTACATTAAGAATAGTATCTCACATCCAGAGAAGTAGGCCACTGGCAGCGAGGCATCAGTTACAGCATCTAACTCAAGCTTCTTCCTGAGAGGGGGTTGTCATCTGCCAATCGAGTAAAAGATTATTATTTATGAAACATTTGTGTTTGTGTGAAACTAAGAAGATCCACTTTATAATTCACTACACTGATCTGTAGTATCACTTGAAATATTCTTGGCCAGCAGCGCTTGCTATCTGATCAATAAACTTCCTCCTCGATAACAGTACACTCATTGCCACTCACTTTTATAGAAGGCATCGAAGGAAGAATAAAAACTAACATACAGAAATAAATATCAAGTTAAGGACATTTGATAATGATAATAGACACTGACAAGCTTTTATCTCGGAAACCATCCTATACTGACCGCTACAACCATGACACTCGGTAGAATACGAACAAAAGAAAATTATATGATTGTAGATGTGTTACCACAAGGTGTTTCTCTTTCTTTCATCTACAGCATGGACATTGTAGAAAATAAATATTTTAACTTTTCCATTTGGGACGAGCCTCGATATTCGTCAATAGTGACGCGTTATTTATGGTTTTGTTGGTTTTCCTCTCCTCGGGACAGGAAGATAGCTTATTTTTTCCAAGGCTGTTTATCCTGGGAAATTTTTCCTCCGACGTTCCTCTAAAAGGTACTGGGCGTTTAATGCCACTTCCAGTTATAAGAGTAGTGGACTCGCGAATGATTTTACAACTGCTCGGCTGCAGTCGTACCGCGACTTGCGTCCACCGGGACCAAGATTTCTTTTCACGTGTGAAGATAAGTGCCGTTACGGATTTGTGGAAATACGGATTGGTCTCCTTTCAACTTTCTAAGCAGATTTACAGACGGAAAAAGAGGAATTGAAAGTAAGACTTGCAAATGAGAGAAATCTGCCTCGCAGCGTAACTGGGATGTAATGAAGTGTACTTACCTGCGCTGGAGGTCAATTAGGACTCGCCGTAGAAGAGAGCACAGAAGTTCTTGGCTTCACCGACCTTCCTCTCACAGCAGCAAAAAAAAATCCAGAACTAAAGTGGTAAAACGTTTTCTCCTGTTCTCATAACACTGCAGCACATAAAATATATGTCTGCATACATTCGTTTCTATGGAAACGCAAAGGAAAAGCTCCGACCGTGTTAAATATTTCCTATTGTCTTCCCAAACCGCATCAGTCATAAGATGAATCATGTTTTAAAATGCCTAGGTGTAAATTCTTGAATGTTCTCACACAAATTTTGACGATTTGTCAGCTCAGGAAAAACTACTATTTGCTTTTCGACCACACGCCTGTAGGCAAATAAAATTACAGGAGAAGTGAATTCGCTAACCGTAAGAGCAAATAGCAAACTCCTAGATATTAAAGACTACTGAAGCTACATTTCGTTAAAATTCTTGGCGATTTCGAGGTGATCGGTCATAAAGTTGGCGTGGGATCAGTCCTACTGTTCTCATGTACTATTTACAGTTACTGAATGATATTCTTTGTACTTGGTGTACTATGATCTATCGTAATGTAAACGGATGTTTGCTTCGATGTCTGTTCTTTCCAGTTTGTCTGTTTAGAACTCGTGCGAACTTGGAATAACTGTAATATTTACTGTTTTCTATGCTTTTCATAATGTCATCCCAATCATGTTATTTGCAGGATTTTATTCTGTATATGTTGTAGTACTTCGCTATAAAAGGAAAACCTAATTGTAAAATTCCCGTTGAGACATGTAGCATTACAATTTCGAAGCCTTTATCATGCACCTACATTTCTTTTACAGGTTTACCCGAGATTCTCTTGGATACATTTGCCACATTGGTTTTACAGATGTTCTGGTGTTTAAAGCGATGCATGGCCTCTTGCTCCACACAGCGGAGTTCGTATAAGGTTCGACATGCTAGTAATTGCCTGTCTTCCCCTGTTCTTGATGTTCAGGGCAACAGGATTTTCCCAGGTGGTTTGGTCAAGCGAGTTCTCGGATCAGCATTCACAGGGGTTGTATTACCTTCCTTAGTTATGTAAACAAATATTCGGCGGAGGACATGACCTTCTTGCAAGTACATTTGGCTCTTTGTTGCTGGAAAGCCGACCTTCTGGGAGAATTTCTTTCACAGTATTACTTAAGAAATACTAACGGGTTACAGCCGACATCAACTGGACGTGCATTACCGCAGAGGGAGAATTTATTTTATAGTATTACTTAAGAAATAATTACGGGATATAGCCGACAACAACTGAACGGTTCATTACCACAGAGTATTCCTACTTACACTAAGTGCAAGTTAGTATGGTGTGTTGGAACGAGAGTAGATCCAAAAAATCCGACTATCGTGGGGAGTGTACTCATGATTAGACCTTCCAGATGCCTCTCGACTCTCCAGTAGCTCTCCTCTTACCCGTCTATCACCACAGAAGCCCATATACGAAAATACTTGCAGTTTAGTTCGTGAAGCTTGAGCTCTTACCTCAGTTGAGAAATTACAGCCTGAGATGGTTTCCCGGTCCCGTGCACTGTTTTAACATGCCTCATATGATCCACATAATTGTAATCCGCCGTCACTAAAATATTTGCTCTGTGTATTCCTCCTTAATTCCTTGACGAGAGCAACTATTCGCGTTATATCTTCTTATCAGCTTGTTACGAGTAACAGGCAACTGTTTGGCTCCCCCATCTTTCCTTAAACAAAGTTTGTAAGAAATGGATATCCATTAAAATGGCACATATTGTTTTAAGACATGTGTGCAAGAAATAAGTAGTTCGTTTTGCCATTTCACTTGGAATTTCGAGAGCAGGTTGAGTGCCCAAACTTGTGTTATTGTCAGTGTGATACTAGTAATTTATCGTTAAAACACGGTCGCCTTCTCCTGACTAAAAGTGTCCATTTTTGGTGTTACAGGTTGTTCTCGTGGCACTACTGCTGCAGGTAGCGCTGACGAGGGCGCGAGCCATCGGCGGATCAGCCAATACGTAAGTACGGCGCGGCGGCCGCTGACTGCTGACTGGGGACGACGCAAGACCGCAGCACGACGAACGTGGACCGTAACTCTGGTGACACTGACTCTGATTACCCATTTCTGACGTTCTTAACTGCCCCAACTAACGCTGTCCACAACGGAAATTCTCTCAGACACTCCAGTATTTTGAAAACTATCCTTATAATCGAGAGCAAACCAACATTTTTCTCCACGATGTAATGCTGGAGTTCAGGAAGTGATGCAACACATCTTTTTATCTTGGCCAGTTTCAGTTTCTTGGTCAATTTTGATTTAAAAAATTGTAATTTTGTTTACGACGTCCTTCTACATTCCACAATCATCTCTTATATTTCCCATAACTCTCGCTAGATGGCAGCGCCATAACCAGTCATCAAAATGGCGTCTGTAGCTCAGGTGCGTTCCAAGCAAAGAGCAGCTATTCAATTTATTTTGGTGGATAAACAAGACGATCACGAATACTCACAGGCATTTATGGAATGTCTACGTATATCGGACACTGAATAAAAGTACGACAATTGCTAGGAGACTCGTCTGTCGTCAACAGAATAAGGATTAAAAAATCTGGCTGGTCTCCCTCGCGCAGGCTGGCCGCACTCAGCTGTGTCGCCTGCAGTGTTGCAACGTGCGGACACTCTCATGCGAAGTGATTGACGAACAACAATCAAGCAGCGCTGTGCTTGGCGTAACGCCTATGTTGGTGGTGGTCGCACACCTGTTCACGAGTTAGTGCATACGAAGGTTTGTACCTGTTGGGTTCTAGCGATCCTCAAAGCCTAACCGAGGGGCCTAAAGAGGAAAGACGGAACATCTGTGCCGAACTGCTTGCCCGTTATGTGGCTGATGGTGAGGACTTTTGGCCAAACATTGTCACAGGCGATGAAACATGAATTCAGCGCTTTAAGCTTGAAACAAAATTACAAACAATTGAGTGCACCTCGCAACGCCCCCTTCGAAGAAGAAGTTCAAAACAGCATCTTCAGCTGGTAAAATCATGACTTCTAACGTCTGGAAATCTGGAGGGGCTGTTCTGTTCCATGCCATTCCTCGTGGCCAAACGATCAACTCCAAAGTGTATTGTGTGGTTCTTAAGAATCTGACGATATGATCATAGCGTTTTGGTGGTCACAGAAATGTGAACGCACTTCTCTTTTTACCCGATAACGCAAGGCCACACACACACAAATCTGCGCACCCACAAGGAGACCACAAAACTTCAGTAGACTGGTTTTCCTCATCTGTCGTACAGCCCAGACCTCGTACCTTCTGTTTTCCATCTCTTTTACCCCACTAAAGGGTGGATCTTGAGAGAAGCACACAGCAATGATTGGGACGTTATTGACGCAACAAGAACTTGCCTGAGACGCAAACCATTGGGGTGGTACAATGACGTCATACAGGGTCTCATATTAAGGTGTTATAAGGCCAATGAATTGCTAATACCTTAGATCGAAAGATAGGGATTCATATCCAAAGCAGTGGGTACCAATATCGTGTATTTAAATTATCAATAAAACGTTCCTGCTTTGAGAAAAAAGTGTTGCATTTTTTATCTAACGAACCTCGTAGATTACAGCATCACAATATTTAAGACATGCTAGCGTAATACACCCAAGACGTGTCGAAACAATCGTTCAATTGACACTAAAATACACAAGCCATCTTGTAAGCGGCAATGTTAGCTCTTGTAGAGTGTCATCTCTGACTAATTAAGAGCACAAAAACGTCCCCTCCAGTATCTTATACTGCGTAATCCACAGCGAAAGTAATAACATAACGGGTCCTCGCAGACAGCGTAGAAAAAAAGTAATTGTATATATTTCATCTGCATACGTCGAATAGTATTAAATGAAAAAAGATATAGAAAACACTCAGCCATTTACTTTATCGAAGGATGTCTTCTGACTCTAGAACAGTTCGGCTCAGACTGTCTCAAACTATAGCTAAGTTTCCCATTGAACATGGATTTTATTTATATATTTCACCTATGTTCATAGTTACCCCCAATTAAGTAATTCGTATCAATTTCGTGTTATATTTTTTGTTGAACCATCGAATAACTCATAATGCACTATAAGTACTACAGTAAACCATTACGCAGGCTTTGAAGTAACAGTTCATCTCCTACCCTCTTCATTTTCTATTTCAGAAATAAATATAATAGGATTTGCTTTCTTAGTTGAATATTGGTACTGATGTTCATTGTATTCAGAATGAGATTTTCACTCTGCAGCGGAGTGTGCGCTGATCTGAAACTTCCTGGCAGATTAAAACTGTGTGCCCGACCGAGACTCGAACTCGGGACCTTTGCCTTTCGCGGGCAAGTGCTCTACCATCTGAGCTACCGAAGCACGACTCACGCCCGGTAACACAGCTTTACTTCTGCCAGTATCTCGTCTCCTACCTTCCAAACTTTACAGAAGCTCTCCTGCGAACCTTGCAGAACTAGCACTCCTGAAAGAAAGGATATAGCGGAGACATGGCTTAGCCACAGCCATTGTATTGCTTCCCAAAAACATTTGACAACAATTACAGCAGCTATACCTACGTTGATCAAAAATGTGTGTCATCAAACATGACACGATACTTTTTATTGTGTTACTTAAACCCATACTTTAACATAATGTATAGCATTAGAGCAAGTGTGTTTTCAGTTTCAACATGGTAACGAAAGATACTTAACAAAAGATTTTTTTTCCGTCTCCAGCTGTTATGGATATATAGTTTGTCGTTTTTTCATACTTGAATACTGACTTTCCCGTCGCTTGCTTAAGTACTGCATGTTCTGGTGGACAATTCGATGGTTAATCAAAGATCTCTCTTTTATCCTCAGTGTATTTTGTTTGCTTGTATGGCTAAGGACTACAATCACGTCTGTGTGAAGAATAAGAGTAATAGCGAAAAATTAATTTCTGGAATAATTTTTTCTGCTTATATAATCAAAATGGTATATAGTTAGCACAATTCATGTACTGTAGTTAAATTAATCATTTGTCAACGTGAAGGACGGTCCGATGTTAGAGAGATTTGCAGTAATAAAGAGCTTGGAGCGCTTCTCTATAGTACTGCGCCTTTTACAGGTCCTCTGTTGCTATCCAGAGGAGAGGCGACTACGATGGTGGAGGGTCTTTCGGGGGCAGCGGTTTTGGAGGAGGCGGAGGAGGCTACGGAGGTGGAGGTAAGCGCGCTATGGTTGCTTCAACTCATTCTCTAATTACTTGCTTAGCGAACTATAACCTAGTTATTGTTAAACCTTCCACAATATCCAGAAATATGTCGTCAAAGGTATCCGAAAACCAATCTCAAATGTAATAACTGTAGATACTTTTCAATATTCTTACATATAGTTCCGCTCCGGGCTTATGGAGAATGGCTGTTGATATACTTTCCGGGATGTGAGGTCGTGGTCCAAGAACTTTTCTGCTCCTTACGTTTCGTCCAGAACTGCGCTGGACTTCCTCAGAGGCGCTGCTCCGCTGAGTCTTGCCGACTGGAGCAGCGCCTCTGAGGAAGTCCAGCGCAGTTCTGGACGAAACGTAAGGAGCAGAAAAGTTCTTGGACCACGACATCACATCCCGGAAAGTATATCAACAGCCATGTCACCCGGTCGTGAAAGCCTTCATTCTACAATTATGGAGAATGGATGCATTCCAGAATAATCGTTCATATCCAGTCGTATTTATACTAAGATTATCGAAAGACTCTTCGAAGCCTAGAACAGTCTCTGGGCTGCAGTTACATTCCTGCATACTCATTATTTTCGAGATATGTTCATCATTCATTCCAGCATTGGTCTTCAATGATAGACAGGAAGTCAACGAAAGAAGCCTAATGTCGAAAATGGAATTTTCGCTCGTTATGAAAAAAACATATTGAAAATCATGTATGTAGCAATTTTCATTCCAAGAGTGATCTGTTTGTCTCATATTTCACATGTGTATTTGCCTAATGAAATATATTGGACTACCGTCATTCAATGACCAAGGATGAAGTGCTTTGAGAAACTATGTAGAAAACTCTCCACTTTCAATCGATTACAACTAAAACTCAGTAAAATAGAATCGAATGCCTCAAATAAAAGCTGATATCCGCCAGAATCATCATCACCAAATAGGGTGTGTAAATCAAAGTCCATTGTGTGTACGCAATTGATTGCTCTGGATCACAGAGCAAAAATTGTCACTCTGTTATCTCTGGTAGGGTGCGACTGGCTGGGCCAGTGAAACACTTGCAATCCATGAAACACATTTGAGATTAGGTGCATATACACTAAAACGACCGGATAACTTAATACTAAACACATAAGTTCACACAATGTCAGCGAGAGTTCATAGCTGTACAAAGATTGTCGTACAAAGATATGTGACACTTTATGATTATATCGATACAAAACACAATCATAATGAAATGACGAAGGAGACTCTGAAAAAATAAATGTTATGTTACAATATATTCCAATATTAAAAATATCTAATATTAAAAATAAATGAATGTATAAGCCAAATATGTTTTACAAGTGAGTAATGGCACAGACTACTATGTCATATGGACAAACTGGAGAATTTGACGAGGTGTCGAAGGGGGAAAGGCGTCTATGGAATGTGGGTGTCGATCAGTTGTAACACGCTTATTATCTAATGGTGAGAGAAATAATAACTAGTTAAGTAAGGCTGAGTGATGGAACTGTGTTTGGTCATGAAGAACCAAATCAGGATTCTTTGATTGGTGTTCATTGATGGCCAGAATTTCGAGTAATGTTAGTTTTTAGCCGTTAATTCATCTATGGATGGCATATTTAATATCATATAAATGATACTCATTCAAAGCATGTTCAGCAAACGTGGAAACTTTACGTTTTCTGTCTCCAACTCCTTTCATGCCCAGTCAGATAGCCCTACCTGATTGGTCTGCATACTATTTCTCACAAAGGTTGCTGGAAATTCTATAAATTCCACTCTGTTCCAAGCGTGGAATCTTATCTCTACTGTTGAGCCGAAAGTGGGCAACAGTATTCCTACTGTAAAAATCTTTAGTATATTTCCTGGATTTTAGTTTCCTGACGAGTACCGAGAAGTCCAACTCACAGTACCATGGGGGCCATTTGTTATCGGTGTAGTTTTGTGCCGTCTGAGAAGGATAAACAACAGCTGTTATCCTCTGTCTCTTCTTACTGCTGACTATGTTGTCAGTTAGGGAAGGACTATGTTGTATGCTATTTCTTTAATTATTTACAATTCATTTTCAAAATCTCCTCGCTCCTCCCTCCCCCTCCTTTCTTCGACCTGTTCATCACAACCATCTCCAAACTGTCCTTATAACACAGTTGTCTACGCCATTAGTCACTTGTAAAACTTATTTCGCTTATACATTCATATACATTAATATCTGAATACAGTGCAATATAAGATTTATTTGTTTAGAGTCTCTTTGTGAATAACTTTATATTCGTATTTTGTATCGATATAGTCATGTCACATATCTTCCTATAACACTCTTTGTACAATGTGAACTCTCGCTGAAATTGTGTGGACTATCTGTTTAGTATTAAGTTATCTGACGGTGAGCAAAGATGTCGAAAGCCAGTTCATAAGGAGCTATTAAATATTACTGTGAAAAATTAATGCTGTCATTTAAGTTTATAATATGCTTTCTTTCCAAGAACCGACGGAATATTCCATAAGCATTGATTTAAATTTCTTTTAACAGGTGGTGACTTAGGTGGCGGTTTCGGCAGCAGTGGCGGAGGTGACGTAGGTGGAGGATACAGCTATGGAGATGGAGGAGGCGGTGGAGGAGGCGGCGGCGGCGGTTTCGGCGGTCATTCTGGAGGAGGTGCTGACTTAAGTGGGTCTTATGGGGCACCAGCCGTCGGCGATGTTGGAGGATACGGGGGCGGTGACGTAGGAGGAGGCCAAGCAGGCTACGGTGGCGGTGGAGGCTTCGGAGGTAGTGCAGGAGGAGCAGACCTCGGTGGTGGACATGGAGACTTCGGCGGTGGTGGCGGCTACGGAAGCGGAGGAGCTGGCTATGGAGGCGGCCTTGGTGACTTCGGCGGCGGTGGAGGTGGAGGAGGCGGCTATGGAGGCGGTCACGGAGATTTAGGTGGTGGTGGAGGAGGTGGTTATGGAGGTGGCCATGGAGACTTCGGTGGTGGAGGCGGTGGGCTCGGTGGAGGCGGTGGTGGCGGAGCAGGCTTTGGAGGAGACCATGGAGGCTACGGCGGTAGCGGTGGATTCGGAGGTGGTGACCTTGGTGGAGGTGGAGGATATGGCGGTGGAGATGTAGGAGGTGGTGGCGATCACCACGGACCATCTGCTGGGGGCGGCATCGGTGGAGGTGCGGCGATAGGAGGAGGGTATTCGGCAGGAGGTGCGGAACATGTTCATGAGAAGCCTACACCTCATGGTTACTGGAAGAAGAAGCTTATCTGGAAACCAGACTGGCAGAAAGTGTGGAAGACGGGTAAGAAACAAATATGGAAACCTGCGTGGAAGAAGTACTGGAAACCTGTGTGGAAAGAAATTCAAGTGCCTGCCTGGAAGGAGATCAAGGTCCCAGACTGGAAGAAGGTATGGAAACCAGTCTGGGTCCCCACACAGGTGCCAGCATGGAAAGAGATCAAAGTTCCAGCCTGGAAGAAAGTATGGAAACCGATCTGGGTACCAACACAGGTGCCAGGATGGAAAGATATTCAAGTTCCTGACTGGAAGAAAGTTTGGAAACCAGTGTGGAAACCGATACAAATACCTGCCTGGAAACACATAAAAGTAGAGGCCTGGAAGAAAGTATGGATCCCTAAGTTGATTAAGGTGTATGTTCCAGGAGAGAAATCTCATGGAACAGATGAACATGGCTGGGAATATACATCCCATGGACTATGGAAGAAGAAGCTCATATGGAAGCCAATCTGGGTGAAATACTGGAAACCGGGGAAAAAGCAAGTCTGGCTTCCTTCCAAAAAGCTGGTCTGGAAAGAGGAATGGAAGCAAATTTGGAGAACAGAGAAGAAACAGATCTGGGTGCCGTCAAAGAAGTTGGTCTGGAAGCCCGAATGGATAAAGATATGGAAACCGGGTAAGAAACAGATATGGGTACCATCAAAGAAACTCGTCTGGAAGGAGGAATGGAAACAAATATGGCGGCCAGACAAGAAGCAGATCTGGGTCCCATCGAAGAAGCTCGAATGGAAGGAGGCGTGGAAGAAGATCTGGGTCCCAGCGTGGAAGAAAATCTGGGTGCCTGCGTGGAAGAAAGTATGGAAGCCTGTATGGATCCATGAGTGGATTGTACTGCCAGAGCCTCATCCGCCTCATCATGAGGACTGGGATAGAAAGGACAAGGCAGTGACGGGCTCGCAACAGCAGCAGCCACAGCAAGTGAAACAGCAGGCTCCTCAGCCGACGCAGCGAAAACAAGAAAGCAGATCCGGGGGCTTCCAATTCCCTAGGGCGTGACAATCGATCTAACCAATCCACCAGGGAAACAACAGCTGTCAAGTTTAAAATATTACTAATTCTCTGTACCCCATACGAGGGAAGAAGAGTTGCAACTAGTGTAAAAAATGATCACCATCTTGTCATTATCGCTGACAGTCGTCTGCCATTGGCCAAGAACCATTTCTCCCTAGTCTGAGCCGAATGCGAAGATGATGTATAGCCGACGGATCGTGTTAAGCCCTTGTAATCTGGGAACAGATCTGAGGGTGAAAACATTTCAGTACAATTTTTGTGGTCTGCCATAGGAGAGACGCTGGATCAGAAAAGGAAGCACAGTGAAGAGAGGCCGTCGTCGTACCATTCAGCTATATAGCCTTTTATGTTTTAATGTACTAATGTACTGAACTTTTGTACAGAAATATCCCAAAGCTACTAGAGTATGTTATTTAATATAAACTGCGTGTGTTCACGTGCAGCCAAATAGTGTGATATGGACAAATGAGCACGCGTGCTTTGTATGACTGATTGTTAATATTGATGTTTATATTTGTACATTGTTATGTTGTTGATTTTGTACGTTGTATAATAAACTTGAAAATTGTAACTCGTAATATTTTTGTCTTTTTACATATTATACACTGCGTAGGCTTGCTAAAAGGTATGTTGCGTTCGTGAATTAGTACTGGCACCGAAGAATATGATGGTCACGAACATAACAGTACTTCAATTTCCTAATTATGTCAGTGATTCCAGTATCATAAAACTTAGTTCAGATACCATGGTGCTGTGATGACGCCAGAGGTCAGCAAGGTATGTAAGCAACTGATTGGATAGTGAGAATCTGAACATATCCTGTTGCGTATATGATTTTTGTCCATAAACTTTCAGATGCAAGAGAACAGATTTTATTCCTACAGCGTAGAGAATTCTAGTTAACTTCGTACTTTTGCAGAACGTCTAACGATCAGAAACTGTACGTGACCACCTCTCTTCCTCTTTCCGGTCAGTTTTTGATGATGAAAATTTCCTGCACATTTGGAATACTGCGTAGACTGTGGCGTGAAATGTGCAACGAACTTCACAACAATAGATTTCTGAAATCATACATCAAAAAAAATACATAGTTGAAGGTTTTAATGCATGGAAAAGATTTGAGGCAAGCTTAATGCACCGTTGTAAACCACATAGCTGATGATGACAATGGTGATGGTGATGGTTACGATAATCATGATCATGGTGATAATAATGAAAAAGTTATTTCGTGACAAGATATTTTCTAAAACGCGAGTTCGCTGTGTTTTATAAATTCATTTCCAATATTCAAGGTTATAAAGACAACTGCAGTTCTGTCTGAGCAATGAAAGACTAAAGCGTTAATTATTGCTGACTTCAAACTGGTCTGAGTTTTTAGAAAATTCACTGAAATATTCATCGGAACAACATAATTTTCAGATTACGACAGTATTATTCAACATACATTTATGGAACACATGCCTTATTTTAAAATGTTTTGTATCATTCCTGCTTCCTCAGTTGGTTGACCGTGTGCGCCAGTGGTCTACTAGAGAAGTCCTGTCCAAGCGATTGCTTCAATTCTTCACTAATGGCGGTACTGTGTTTCAGGAATTGACATTAATTACAGCTGAGATCAGCATTACTTCCTGTACACTGGTTTGGTTGCTCAACACATTCAAAATGCTAGGCAGATTCAGAGGGTACAAGCTTAAGTAGAAAATTCGAAGTCTACATATCGCGGAGGTACATTTCGGTCACGTCATCGACCTCGCTCTTTGTCTTACAGAAACAATCTTATGCACACTCATTAGGCTTACGTATTTTTCACTTGTATCTCAGCAACAAATTAATATAGATAATAACCTTGGTTTCTCGTAGTAAGGCAAAGGTTGCGACTGGCATTTCAAACTTTCCTTATTAGGAGCACTATCACCTCTCATTTCTATCTTGTTGTGATATGGCAGAAAGAATTCGAGATCAACAACAGGGTGAGTTAAAAATATCCGCTAAGGTAGAGAAGCAAGAAAGCAATTAATGGCTTTACTAACACCAGCAAACACATAAATAGATAAATGCCTGTACAGTACACTAGGAGTACGTGTTATTGATAGGTATAGTATTGGCTCAACTATGAAATGAACTTGTTTCCCACACCCTTAAGCCCACCACGAAGTTCAGTCTACGGTTTTCTGAAGGTTTGTCTTGTCGGAACTGGAGCTCGTGTTCTCCTTCTAGGACTCCTCCCCTGTGCGACCTGAGTGAAAAAGAAGTTGTACAAGGAGCCGTGCTTTGCACCACTCCACCTGGTCTACTTCGAGAGCAAATGAGAAAGAGACATCATCTACTTCGTCTTAGCAACACAATAACAACAGAGGTGCAGTCCCGATTTCAACCAAAGTCTTTAGAGCTTTATTCTTCTGCATGAACCAGGGATTTAAATTTTCGCCGTCAAAACATGGTGGGATATCTCTGAAATAAAAGTGGAGACTATTACAAATGTCCTGTGAGCACTCTGAGTAAGGAATGTACACATTTCTAAAAAAAAAAAAGAAAAAGATGTAGTCAATCCCGCATTAGCTTGCCTTTTTCATTTCATTTCAACTGAAGCAAATCTCCAGTCACTTTGACGCTTCATAATCAATTGTTATGGTAGTGGCCTTCATTCAGGAGACCGATTTGATGCAGCTCTCCACGTTACTGTATCATGTGCAAGCCTCTTCATCTTCGAATTACAGCTGCAACCCGTATACATCTGAATCTGTTTACTGTACTCGCTTTTTGAACTCATTCTGCAGTTTTTACCCCCCCCCCCTCCCCCACGCGCTTCCCTCCAATACTAAAGTGATGATTCCGTGACGTCTCAGAATGTGTCCTGTCAATCGATCCCTTCTTTTAGTGAAGCCATAGACTTCCTTGGTTCAAATGGTTCAAATGGCTCTGAGCACTATGGTACTTAACATCTATGGTCATCAGTCCCCATAGACTTTCCTGCTCTCCAGTTCTACTCAGTACTTCCACATTAATGACACTCTCTACTCATTTAATACTCAGCGTTCTTCTGTACCACCACATTCCAGAAGTTTGTATTTTCTCCTTGTCTGAAATGCTTATCGTTCACATTTCAGTTCCGTAGAAAGCTACACTCAAGGCAAATGCCTTCTGAGGAGTATTGCTAACATTTAAATTTATATTCTATATCGATATTATTTCTGTTCTCTAACGCTTTTCTTGCCATTGCCAGTCTACATCTTACATCCTCTCTATTTCGTACATAATTTATTATACTACCCAGATAGCAAAACTCATCTATCGCTTTCAGTGTCTCTTTGCCTAATTTAATTCCCTCAGCATTCCAGATATAATTCCGTTCCATTCCATTTCCCTAGCTTTATTTTTCTTAATGTCCGCCTCATATCCTCGTTTCCATACAGTTCTATTCCGTTCAGCTGCACTTCCAAGTCCTTTCCTGTGACTGGCAGAACTACAGCGTCAGTGGCAAACCTAAGAATTCTTTACTTTTCTCCCTGAACTTTATTTCCTTCTCCAAATTTTTCTTTAATTTCCTTTACTGCTTGCTCAATGCACAAATTAAATAATATCGGGGACGGGCTACAAATCTGTCTCATTCCGTTCTCAAACACTGCTTCACTTTTATGTTATTCGACTCTTATTACTGCTGTCTGAGTTCTGTAAAAATTGTTAATAACCTTTGGTTCCCTACATTTCCATATTGCAACCTTCAGTATTTCAAAGAGTGTATTCCATTCAACAGTGTCACAGGATTTGTCTAAGTCAACAAAAGCCTCGCCCGTTACAACATTTCTCCGGAACCCAAACTGACCTTTTCCGATGTCGGCTTCTGTAAACAATTCGAGTCAGTATTTTGCAATAATGAGCTATTAAACTGATATTTCGGTAATATTCATACCTGTCCGAACGTGATCTTTGGAACTGGATGTATTAAATTCTTCTTGAAGTCTGATGATATTTGGGCTGTAGCTTGCACACAATGTGGAATGATTTTGTCACCACTGGCTCTCCTAAGAATATCAGCAATCTTGAGGGAACGTCGTCTATTCCAGGGACATTTTCTCAGCTTAGATCTTTCAGTGCTCTATAGAATTCTTCTCGCAGTATCGTATTTCCCAACTCATCTTCATCTACTTCCTCCTCTCTGTCTATAATTTTACCTTCAAATTCAGTTCCAGCCCATCTACACTGACGGAAAGAAATCACCACCCAAAAAAATAATTAACTCAGAGTAATAAAATATCGGGAATACATTTGTCTAGGTCATATATGTAAGTGATTAGCACTGCAAGATCGTAGGTTAATGTAGGCTCGAGACAAGCCGCTGCAAATGTGAAATGGTGGTACATTAATAACAAGTGTAGCCTTCAGAATATTGTCTGCAGGCGGCCAAACGTGCATCCGTTCTGTTGTGCAGGTGTCGGATGTCAGTTTGTGGGATGGAGTTCAATGCCTGTTGCACTTGGTCGGTCAGCACCAAGACGGTTAATGCTGCTTGTGGATGACGCTGGGGCTGACGTCCGACGTTGCCGCACGTGTACTCGATTGGAGAAAGATCTGGTGGTGGAGCAGCCCAAGGCACCAAGGCAACATTCGACACTCTGTTTAGCATGTTGGGTTAAAACCGTGTTATGAGAGTGAACGTTATTCTGTTGGAAAACCCCCTTGGAATGATGTTGATGAACGGGAGCACAACAGGTCGAATTACCAGATTGACGTACAACTTCGCAGTCATGGTAAGAGGTATAACCACGAGAGTGCTCCTTCTGTAACATGAAATTGCACCCCAGATCGTAAGTCCAGGTGTGGGTTCAGTGTGTCTAGCACGCAGACAGGTTTGCTGCAGGCCCTCAACTCTGCTCCTCCTAACCAATACACGGCCATCACTGGTACCGAGGTAGAATCAGCTTTCATCAGAAAACACAATAGACCTTCACCCTGCCCTCCAATGAGCTCTCCCTTGACACCACTGAAGTCACAAATGGAGGGGGTTGGGGTCGGTGGAATACACGCTACGGAGCGTCTGGCTCGGAGCTATACTTGAAGTAACCGATAGTTCGTTGTATCACAGTGGTGCCAACTGCTACTCAGGTTGCTGCTGCAGTTGCAGTACGACGCACCAGAGCCATAAGCCGGACACGACCGTCTTCCCTGCCGGTTGCATCACGCAAGTGGCCGTCCGGAGCCACTCTTCTTCTGAGCATACATTCTCGTGGCCACCACTGCAATTAATCACGTACAGTGGCTACATTCCTGCTAAGTCTTCCTCAAATATCGCACAAGGAACATTCGGCTCCTCGTAGCCCTATTACGAGACCTCGTTTACACAGAGAGGAGTCTATTATTTCTTCTTTGGCGTCTTAAAGACATTCTTGACTAACATCAATTCACCACGTCTTGTATCAAAAGTAACTAACGGTCACGATCGTTACGGCGTGTATTTAAAGCAAACCTGAGCTGAATCTTCATAGTGGCGCTGCTAGCGTTACTCTCGTGCGACTGGAGCGAAATATGAATAGACATCATCTTTCAGATGTAAAAACACGCGTACCAACTTTCGTTTAAGTCGCAGAACTTGGACTTGTTGTTGAGATTTTTTTCCCTTTACTACATATATTCCTTCTGCTTTTAGCTTTCCCTTCTCTACTTGGTACTGTTTTTCAGTATGACCTCTTGGTGTCACGTAGCTGCCTCTTTAATTTTCTTGTATGCGGCACGTATATTTCCCCTACTTATACTTGCTTCTATAGACTTGCATTTGTCGTCTAGCCATCGTGCTTAGCAATTTTGCACTTTCTGTCGATCTGAATTTTTGGACATTGGTATTCCCTGTCGCCTGCTTCTTTTGCTGCACTTTCATATTTTCTCCTTTCATCAGTCAAATTCAATATGTCTTGCAGTAGCCAAATATTTCTACTAGGCGGTGTCTTTTTACCTATTTGATATCATGCTACCAAACTATTTCACTTCTCAAAGCTTCACAATCGACTCGTACGATATTTCTTTCCCCAGTTTCAGTCAGTCGTTGCGTAATGCTCCATTTTAAACTCTCTAAAACCTTTAGTTCTTTCATATTATCCAGGTACACCACCTTAATTCCCTGGTTTTCTGGAAATTTGGAAATTTGTGGTAAGGGCTTACGGGACCAAACTGCCTAACGTGAGTTAAACTAACTTGCGCTAAGGACGACACACACTCCCACGCCCGGGAGAGGACTCAAATCTCCCACGGGGGGAGCCGCACGGACCGTGACAAGACGCCTAAGACCACCGGGCTACCCTGCGCGGCCCTGGTTTTCTGAAAAATCTTCAATTCTACTCTACACTTCGCAACAAATGAACTGAGGTGAGAGTACACGTTTGCCCCTGGAAATGTCTTACAGTTTAAAGCCTGGTTTCTAAATCTCTGTCTTACCGTTATATAATAAATCTGGAACCCTCCATTGTCTCCATATCTATCCAAAGGATACAACATTCTTTCAACATTCTTAAACGAAGCGATGACTAAAGTATGCTCTGCGCAATATTCTATCTGGTGACATCCTCTTTTATTCCTTTTCTGCAGCCTGTATTCTCCAATTAGTTTTCATTCTCTTCCTCTTCTTACTACTGCGTTCCAGTCACCCATCAAAATTAAATTTTCTGCCCCTTTAACTGTCTGAATGTTAATTATTCGTTAATAATTTTAAGATTTCTATCAATGTGAATCACGGGCATGAATTAGCTGTTGTGTACTCTATATTGGCATCTGGTACACTTGTTATACCAAAGCCAAATCACTGCTGAAAAGGGCGTAGGTTTCTAGAAATGGCTACGCTGATCACTATGATAAGGAACGGATTGGGGCTAAGCAGAAGACTTTGCCGCAGGCATCAGATGAGATACCGTAAGCGCCTACTTTCGCTACATATGTTCATCGCTCGAAAAAGCGTGAAAGAATCAGTTTCAGCCAAAGAAAGAGCACAAGCTGAATATGATAGCTTTTTCAGCGTCATGACTGATACAACATTAAGGAAGTTATCAGTTTTGGAGCATAAAGATACCGTCTTCAATTGTTTAACGCTTACATATTACGAAAGGTGGAAATAAGGCTATAAAAATAAAAACAAAGACAAAAATTCAATATATTCTTAGAAATTTCCTGAGTCTTCGAAGGATGACATTAGAGCAGGTGCCGCAGCAACTACGAATCGTCATTTCTACGCAGGGGACAATGTTCCTCTTGTTGAGCCATCAAAGCACCGCTACACCACTGCTGAGGTAAGAAAAAAGTTTTAACCTTGCCATTAGTTTACAGCTATTCCTTCTAAATTTCAGGACAACGAACAAACTCATAAACAAATGTAGTTTTCGTTTCTATCTGCTTATTGAAGAAACGCACATAGAATCGTGACTTTCCTGTTTTTTTCCATCTATGCTGGGCTTTCCGTCCTGGCAGCATTAAACAGGCAAAATAAATATAACTTTAAAATTTTATTTATTGAATGATTATACGTTGTTTTAACCGTTTTCTGTGGGAGACATGTCACGATGTATGTAAAGCCCTCTATTGGTTAAGTTCTTACGATCGTTGCGCGCCTAGATAAGACCCTAGCGGCCGACCCAACAGAGGGTGCTGTTCATTGATCTGTCTCTTTTTCAGCTGTCATATAGACATTTTATCTTTCATAAGCAATTTATAGGTTGTCACAGGCAATGTGTTATGCCATATTAATTATTGGCCGTAAATTCACCAAAAAAAGGGTCGGACCTATACTCTTCACGTATTTCTTTCTAATAATTTTACATGGGTAACTGCATTCATCTTTTAATGTATCACAATTGGTTTCAATGATAGTCATCAATTTTAATAAGTCTGCTACATGCATTTTATCTAATGTGCTTTTATCAGATTGTTTTTGCGTAAATGATGACTACATATAAGCTAGCCCACAGTAACGACATCTAGGGAGGGTGTAGGCAAACAGGTTTCTAGTTGCTACTGTACTTCAGTAGCTAGTTGGCAATAATCACTATGGGGACGATGTCGCCTATTCTATAACATATTTTAAATCTATGTGACGATGCTATGCTGATTATATTTATATGTTTTGACGATGCCATTATGGCCGTATCACTTTAGGACATGGTGTAAAAAAAAGTACATTATACCATATTTTATCTGTATATTTCCTGGTGTATGACAGTATATTGTGAAACATATTGCTGTTTTATGTTAAAAGACACACTGCTCACTAGATGTATATATTTATATATTTTAGATCTGAGGATGGTCATTATAGACTGAAACCGGTCATCGTCTAAAGAATTCATTTGTGATCATAGACAGGAATGAATTCGTCTTACATCAAGTACTATGGCACTGTACCCTCTCATATACTATGAAATTAAAATAATTTTCTAATAAAACCAACTGCTTATTTGTCTCAGTTAAAGGACTATAAGACAACTTCTTGTATAACAACATATTGAAATATTACTTTCAAGTTTGCAAGGCTTAAAATTAATGTGATTATTTTCTTATTCTCTCTATATTACACTTTACACGGACAAGTACGATCCAGTGCATCTTATTCCCACAGTTAAATCAACGTCTGCGGTATAGCAGTCACTGCTGATCATATCACTGCAGCACGCAAATTTGACGTATGCCATTCCCTCTAGCATCTGTTACGTAGGAAAACTACTTTTCACAGAAGCTTAGAAACAAATATCTATTCCCATTTAGTACTTAAACAAACTATCTACAAATAATCCGTTCACGATAAATAAACTATTCCTTGGTCAAATGTCCATAATTCTAAATGTACCAAGTAAATCAGTATTCTCGTTAACTAGTTACGAATTCTTTGTATTCTGCTTAACTTTGTTCTTAACTTACTAGTAGTACTCGTAACTATGCACAATAAGAGGAACTTTACAAATATTTATGGCTTGTTAGCTTGTAGTGAGCAATTTTCAATATATTCAAACATCAGACAAACTTACTGTACTAAATACATATAGATAATAGGGTATAAAAATAAAACAACACGATAACAGAAAAGTATTTGCAAATTAGGCATCATACACTATGAGCAGAACCTCTAATGTATTTGTTTCCTTAGATTTCTCTGATGGCACAATCGTTTTCAACATTGTTTTCAACATCCGCCCCGGTAGCTGAGTGCTGCCGGCACGGCAGCTCAGCGTGCTCGGTCAGAGGGTTAGCCGCCCTCTGTAATAAAAAAAACTGAGTTAATACATCAACAATGAACTTAAAAGGCTGTCTTACGACGTCCGCGCTGATCAGATCCAACGAACGAAAACGAACAAAATGAAATTTAAAAAAATTAAAAAAAAAAATAAAGAAAAAAGTGGTCAGCGCGACGGAATGTCAATCCTAAGCGCCCGGGTTCGAATCCCGGCTGGGTCGGAGTTTTTCTCCGCTCAGGAACTGGGTGTTATGTTGTCCTAATCATCATCATTGCATCCCAATCGTCGCTCAAGTCGCCGAAGAGGCGTCAGATCGAAAGACTTGCAGCCGGCGAACGGTCTACACGACGGGAGGCCCAGTCACAAGAGATTTACATTAACGTCTTCTGAATCTCGTGCTTTACGACGTCTCTTCTAGCCCGCGGGACGTAATAGGACACATGACGATATGTGTTATAGGAAACTACCGCCGCGTGGTACTGATACTCCTTAATTACCCCACGTTTCCTGAATAAAACTTTAACAGAACACTGCAATAAGCTAGCTAACTCACTTCTATATTCCTCCGGCAAACATACAGATTCCTCAACTTCCTTGCGTGTACGGGCAGGGTAACACACTGCATCTGCGGTATCGACCGCCATCCGGTCGGCCGCACCGCCCTTTGGAATACATACGCCGCCGTGTTCCCTTCAGCCGCCAACGGGGCACGAGGGCGCTCCCACGAACGATTACGCCGCTGCCAATGATATGAAAGCACTTCCTCTCCGCAGCTCCAGCGGAGGGTGTATTTAAATTCATATAATGAGCAACATTCATGTAATGAGCCTTATTTTGTGTGTTTGTCAGTTGAATAACATTTACAGACTTCCATAGTGGCCAGGACTCGTGATCTACTGAATAGTTATTCTATTGAACATTGACCTATTTATAAATCATGAAACACGTATGTATTCAGTAGCAGCGATGGCGAGGCATGACAGAATCTCTGACCAGAGAGTTATTTATCGTGGCTAGTCTGCGCTTGACCGCGCGAGAGTTCAGTTGCATGTAGGGAGTCGGTAGTTGCAGTTGCGAGTTGCGAAGCAGTTGTACGTAGCGAGTCGCGAGAGCATGTAGTTCGTTCGTGCTAGTAGCGCGCGAGAGACAGTCGGAGTTGTGTGTGAGGAGTCGGCGGGCGTCGACATGGGTCTCTGGTCAAGGTTCGTAACGAGGTATATTTTTTAAATAAGGTAATGAAGCAGCATTGCGCACATCTGATAATGTAATGTATGTTAACTGTAATTAATTTGTTCAAGAATTGCCCCAATAATAATTTTGTTCTCAAAGCAATCCTTTTAAGAAAATAATCATTAGAATTGAAATAATATTTCCTTTGCTTTTCCTCCCAGAATCAATTTATCAGGTTGATCTTAACGTTAATTTTGTAGGGACTTAACATTTTTGCACATTTTTATTATCTTTGAATTTTATTACTGTGGGAAGCTAACATTTGGCACTATTTGCAATTCTATTCAAATTATATCATTTAATAATAATTACGGGGAGATTACACTTAGCAGAATGAATATTCACATTTAAAAATTATCTTTCATTTTTGCGGGAAGGTTACACTTGGCTCTATTCCCATTAGCATTTAATTATTATTGTCTTTTCAAAATTCTCCGGGGAAGGTTACACTTGGCGACATCCGGTCCAGGATCGTATTTCTTTGAGAATCTTCTGAGAAGTAGTCAGATATTTGCTCTTATTTACTTAATATAATTAGCATTTGGCGCAACGCTTTTACTAATTTTGTGACTTTCTTTCCTCAGATCATCGTCAATTCGTTGCTCTGTTGTATTTGTGTTTGTTGCTTTTTGCACTGTGCTTATTTCATTTGTGAATAATTGTGACTATTGTAAAAATGCCGCGAAAGACTGTGAATAGTGTATCGCCAAGTATGATGAATGAAACTACCGACTTAAACAACTTCACCGATAGTACTTGTGACACGCAGTGTAATGATGACAATCCTGCGTTCACTGACAATCAGTGCGTTCCAACCACTCATGATGATTTTTATCTTAATGATGAACAAACGAACTCAATTGTCTGTTCTGTTAATTTGACGACAATTGATGACGCGGGGCGCCCTATTGTAATGAGCGCTGCCCAGCTTAACACACCCGGTTTGGAAAATTTAAGTAACGTACAGACAAATTTTTCTAATGAAAATGGACAGTGTACTGAAAGTACGACGGATCCACTTAATTCCGAAATAGTGACCGACAGTGTACATTCGACTGGCAAACCTTTTTGTAAATCTCAGAATAACCAAATGTTTACAGAAAGCGAGACAATTCCAGATCCACCATTAAACAGCACAGAAAATAGAAATGCTAATTTTGCGTCGGATCCAATTATGGCATTGTTGCTACAAATGAGTAAATAACTTAAGGAAAATAGCGAAGATAACAAACAATTTAAAGAAAATTTCAAACAACAGAGTGAAGATTTCAGACAACTTAGAGAACAAAACAAACAAGATAACGAAAATCTCAAACAACAGTTAAATGAAAAATTAGACAACAATTCCAGACAGCTTAGTGAACAGATTAGAGCCGTTGCCGCACAATGTCATGATACTAAGGAATAGTTACGCGAGGAAATTGAGGCTTGTTCAAGAAAAAGTAGCGAAGAAATTAGGTCTGTTGCTCAGGAACTAAGGGAAATGCAAACAGCTGCAACAGAAACACTTAGAGAGGAAATTAGCGGAGTCGCTAAACAATGCTCTGAAAAAGCTACACAATTACGCGACGAATTTAAATTAATGACAGCAGAACTTTCGCGCACAATGGACGCAAAGATAGACGCGAAATTCAAACAACAGAACACTCAAATTGACGTGCGCTTTAATCACCACATACAAAACAGTGATACGCGTTTCCGCAAATTTATACAGGATCAAAATAAAGTAAAACGCCAAGTCATGGAAACAATCACTGCTCAGAGACAAGAAGACAAACGTAAAATGTTAGCGAAGGCAAAAACATATGTAGACAATAATATTGCTACAGTATCGGACAAAATTAATACCATCGAACAGTCGAACACAGAATTACGTGACGAAATTTCCGATCTTAAATCGAAAACAGACACATACACAACAGATTTTCAAACAGTGACCGACAGACTCGAACAATTAGAACTAACACAGGATTCCGATGTCGTCAAAGCTGACGTTAAAAAACTGAACGAAACTACACGTAAATTGCAAAAACAGATTAATGCCTCTGACACTAAAACCGATGATCAGGTAGAAATACTGACTGAAAAAGATGATGAATCGGCCAGTCGTATTGATGTTATTGAAAGTAATAATGAGAGCAAATCAGACGATACTGCACCGATTTCATTTAACCAAACACCTGAATTTCAAAATTTACAGCAGACAATTAATGAGATCGATTCGTCTAATAACACGTTGCGTAGAAAATTGTCAAGTTTACAACAAGAAGTAACAGAGATGAAAAGTATTTCAGTTAATAACACATCACAGCAGACGCCACTTTGCGAACATTTGTCAGACTCACGCAGCGCTTATAATTTAGGTAATCTACAGAGAGTACGCGACTTAGATACCGAACAGACACAGACAAATAGATTCTCTTACAATCATGAACCTGTTCCATCATACAGAGACGATAATTTCGATTATAAACATTTTCTATCAGTGAGAAAATTTAAAGTGTTTAAAAATGACAGAACACAGATTCACCCACTGGATTGGATACAACAGTTTAGCTTTGCTTTTCCACCGACTTGGCCTGTAACGCACAAACTTGAATTTATTTGCAGTTTTTTGGATGGCGGACCGGCAACTCGTATGAGACCGATCGCGAGACAATGTTACTCGGTAGAGGAATTTCAGAATGCTTTTCTGTCAGGGTACTGGTCGAAGACGACACAGCGCGGAATCAAAGATCATTTAATTAGTTTACCGAATTATGAGAACACAAATTTTCCCAGTGTCACGCAATTCTTTGAGCACATGGTCCAACAAAACCAGTACTTAAGTGAACCGTACAGTGAATCTGCACTCATACAATTATGCATTTCTAAATTACCACAGTCATTAAGAGTGTCACTTCTGACGGGTCAGCAAAAAGAAAACATTTCGGCATTCAGGGATCTGCTGCAGCTTTTAGAAGTGCAGCAATCAGATTATTCCTTCGTAAACAAAAATTTTTCACATAACAACCAAGGCCAACAGACTTACAGTAATTACGGTCAACCACGTAATTTCAATAGCAAAGGTAACAGACGCTTTAGGAACGACAACCACCAGAACTTTGGTAACAGACCAAATTTTGATTATCAGTATCGAGAAAATTATCAGCAAGAAGAACCACATTTTGGTAACAATAGACATTTTCCGCCACAACAGCATGAAAATCAGCCGGTTAGCATACCTAACCAACAATGTAATGCACAAGGTCAGCCAAGCTTTAATGTTTCGCTGCGTGCACGTATAGTCCCAGGTACAACAAATAGTAACGCACGGCAGCAAGGAAACAACTACGTACAGAAAACGCAGTATTTCAATTCCTATCGCAATGCACCGTATAGGAATGACTATCACGACAGACGTAAAATTAATGAGCATAATTTTCAGCGTACGTTTAATAACAGTCAATCCTACCAGCAGCAAAATTATCCACAAGAACATATTCTCATGAATGAACCCGACAGTAGGTATCATCCAGAGCGTAGTACGTCTGGAAGAAGTAATAGAACAGTTCAAATAGTAGAAATGCCACAACATCCTCCAGTAAATAATAACACGTCAGATAGAATCTGACTAGATACTGTACAGGTCGCATCTTCCAGTAACACAAGCACTACTTTAGACACGCAGAATGTTGTTCACGAAAATGTTATTACTTTTGACGACATCCGAGACACTCTTTTGCAGGAAAAACCAGTTGTTCAGAAAACCATTTCACATCCTGTCATCGAAATTAAAATTGGTTCATCGAAATTTTCGGCAGTAATCGATTCCGGTTCACCTATCTCAGTAGTAAATGAAGAAACTTTCAACGAGTGTAACAAAGAGAATGCCTATCCTACATTACCATTAGGCAGAACGAAAGTAAAAGGAGCAGTATCGAATAAAGGAGTAGACGTTAAATTACAGACACATTTATCATTTTGTATTGCAGGTCACACATTTCACTCAAATTTTTGGATTGTTCCTTTATTGACAACAGACGTTATTTTAGGTACGAATTTTCTGGTACAACACGGTGCCATTATTGACTTTCAAAATTCCTATTTAATGCTGAAGGATGAAAATGTACAATTGGCTTTAGAATTTCAGTACTCACTATCAGCGGAAGAACAAACAATTAATCGTACAGAGGTCATTTCCGTATCACGTAACATAGACTGTAATTCAACATTGTTCACTGATACGTACGTACATAACGATAATACTCCAGACGAAGCTGACTACGACGTAATGCAGATGATTTGTGATAAAGTTAAGCAAAGCAGTGCAAATACAGACGACGAACGCACGCAATTACACAAAATTCTTTTACAGCAAGCTCCAGTTTTTGACAATGTTCCTGGTACTATGTCCGGCTTTATGTATGAATTTCAAGTTAAACAGCACGACACATTTAAAGCAAAGCATTATCCCATTCCATATATCCATAGAGAACAAGTTAAAAAAGAACTGCAGGATATGCTTGACCAAGGAATTATAGAACCGGCAGTTAGTCCGTACATAAACTCGCTGCATATTGTTAAGAAAAAAGATGGCTCACTTCGCCTCGTACTTGATTCACGTCACATCAATGACATTATTATTAATGAAACAGATCGACCACAGACACTAGAGGAACTTCTACAGAAATTTCATGGTACTGCTACTTATTCTACATTAGATCTAAAATCGGGATTTTGGCAAATTCAACTTCATCCGAATTGCAGAAAATATACAGCTTTTCTCTCTTTTGGCGACTGTTATCAATTTTGCAAATTACCATTCGGTTTAACTATTTCTTCAGCAGCTTTTATTCGCGGTTTGAACACAATACTTCCGACAGAACTTAAGGACAGAATTACGACGTACGTAGACGACATTCTTATCGCAGAAGCTAACTGGTCTGAACACAATGTGATTTTAGAACGACTGTTGCAAACCTTTCATGCACAAGGACTCACAGTTAATCTCAGTAAATCGCACTTTGGCAAAACTTCTATAAAATTTCTTGGACACGTAATTTCAGCAGAAGGCATTGCGCCTGATCCGGAAAAACTTCAAGCTCTACGTGACATTACTGTTCCTACGACGAAGAAACAACTACGCAGTTTTTTGGGCTTAATTAACTTTTTTCGTAAGTTTATTCATCACTCTGTTTTAGACACACCTAGATTATGCCAATTAACAGGTAAAAACAGTATTTGGTCCTGGGATAAGCAAGCACATTCTGAATTTATGAACCTAAAACATGCTTTGTTGAATGCACCACTTTTATCGCACCCAGATCTTACCAGAAATTTTTCCATTGCCACCGACAGTTCCAACACCGCTTTAGGGGGTACATATTTTTCAGGAAATTGAAGAAGATGGCTCTACAGTAATTAAAAACATCGCATTTGCAAGCCGCATTCTGTCACCTGCTGAACGAAATTACTCCGTTACAGAACTGGAAACATTATGTGTTGTATGGGCTTTTACGAGATTTCGGCACTTTCTTTATGGCAGACACACCATCGTTTACACAGACCATACAGCGATACAATTTTTACTTTCGGCTAAATTCACTCACGACAGATTAAGCAGATGGAAGCTTTATTTACAGGAATTTAATTTTACAATAGTTCACATTCCCGGCACACAAAATGTTGTAGCAGACGCACTATCTCGTTCTCTCAGCAACAATCAGCAAGACGTCGCAACCAACTTCTGCAAAGCAAATTTCAGCGTCATGTACATTCAACAAGTTGCATTTGAAAATTTTATTTCGTCATTACAGGACATAGCACAAGAGCAAAGTAAAGACAATGTATGGAAAGAAATTAAACACCTTTGGCAAAATAAGAATAATGTTACGATTAGAAACCATTACACTGTACGCAATGACATTCTATTTCGCCGCTCTCATCCTGACAGCAACAACTGGTTATTACGCATTCCTGACGAACTGGTTAACAAATTAATATGGTATACTCATTTAAGTTACGCACATTACGGAGCCAGAAAATGTTTTCTTATACTGAGACAGAACTGTTATTTTACCAACATGGAGAAACGTATACGACGAGTTTTAGCGTCATGTAAAATTTGCCAGAAAGCTAAGTCAGACACCACTTCATATATTCCTCCATTATATCCCATTGTACCTGTTAAATTAAGACATATGGCCGCAGTAGACATTTTTGGTCCAATTCCGAGAACTAACAGAGGTTTTTACTACATGTTTGTCGCTTTTGAACTCACTTCAAAATTTGTTACCTTCACTCCGTTACGCAAAGCTACTGCTAAAACCGTTTCGAAAGCATTTGTAAAACATTTTCTATTTCATGTAGGGCATGTGATGAGAGTAATTTCCGATAATGGATCACAATTTCGTTCTGCTATATGGACACGCATGTTACGAGCTAGAAACATTTCTCCGATCTATATATCCAAGTACCATGCTTCTTCGAACCCCTGCGAACGATTAATGAAAGAAATTGGTAAACTGTGTAGAATATACTGCCACAAAAGACATATTGATTGGGACACACACATATTCTCATTCCAAGATGTAATTAATTCCATTCCAAATGAATCCACTATGCTATCTCCGTCTGTTATACGGAAAAATACTGAACCACCTAACAAAATTAAAGAATTAGTAACATTTCCTACATCTCGTCGACTACGACACCGTGAAATAATTGACATTGCGCTGAACAACATCAAACGTGCCGCAGAGCGCCGGAGAAGACAGCAAAAACAGGTTTGTACACGCCGAGACTTTCACGTTGGACAGAAGATATTAGTACGTACACACTATTTATCCAGCAGAATAAAAGGAAAGTGCAGTAAATTTGAACTTCTATACGCACGTCCATATCGGATTCGCAGCATTCCTCACCCCAATGTAGTACATCTCGAAACTCTGAGAACCAGAAAAAGTAAAGGCAACCACCATGTCTCCAACATTAAACCCTTTATTGAATGAAGACACTTTATGATTTAACATGCTATGATGCCATTTATACATTTTATGACTATTTCTGCAATATATTCACATGAACAATTACTGATGATTATCGTATTTTTCTTGGCAAGTGCCCGGCAAGGTAAGGTTAGCAGGTCGCTCTTCTTGTCGTTACACATCAGACCGTGTATATTTTCCATTTTTTTATGTATGTACGATTGTTTTCATGTTTTGTTTGTATGCATTATGAAATGGTTAAGATATAGCAAACACCAGTTGACTTTGACATTTTTTGCCCTATGATATCTCAACATCGTGACTGTTTTACGTTTTTTTTTTTTTTTGTTTTGCTGCTGCATTGTGATATTCTGTGTACACTTTTTGCCTCTGAACACTGCCTATGTCTTTGACATATTACGTTTTCTGTCATGGTATGCTGTGTGCTCTAATTATGTTACCATAAATCAGTCATTATTTAGTGAGTATATGATGTAAATGCACGACATTAATCTTTATTCATCATTTTCAGAAAGAAATAACATGTAAAGGAACTAAATTACACAGAAATGGGAATTTCACCTACGGAATAAACGAAAGAAGATGCAAAAACCTTATGAGGAAGAGTAAATGGATCAGAATTAACAAGCATTAACAAGAATATACTATACACATCGTAGAATAGCAGTCTTAACTAATTTTTTCTTTCAGAATACGAAGCGATTGATGCAGGCTGTCAGACGGAACTACACATCTTAGTTTTAGTGATGAAATATGCTAGAGATAAGGAATAGTTATGTAATGAGTAATGAAGTGATTTTTTGCAGATGATAATGAATGCTGATGAATAATGATGAAGAATATGCTACTATGGATAATGAAGTTTTTCTTTACAGGTGATGATAATAATGGAGTTATGATAATATAAGTAATGAAGTGATGGATAATGAAGTTTTTTTCTTTACAGATGAGTATATTGTTGGAGTTATGCATTTATGCTATATAGTTATTTAAGTATTTGCTGCAGTTTGCTTTGACAGCAGGTGTTATATTGCATAGTATAATGACGGAAGGTTTTGGAAAGGATAGCTATGGAACACATTTTTATACACATTTCACTACCTGTTAATTCGAAATTCACTACTTTTCAGCATATAATGCACTTCTTCTTTCAGCTTAATAATCAATTTTTTTATATATTTTTGCAGGAGAAATTATTTATGAAATTAATGTGCTATAAGCAGTGGTTCATTAAATCTATGTCATCTATGAATGTGATTACATATACTCTACTTGTTTCATAATCTTGCCACACCTGACTTATGACGAATGACGTTACACATTTTCATTTACACCAACAACCCAGAAGCAAATTTTTCTCTCTTGCTTTCCTCTATTATTACCCAACGCAATGCATTGCTAACAAAAAAAAAATGTATTACCAGTCCCAAATGATACAAGTTTAAGAGAATTCTGAGTAATGCTGATCAGCTATGAATAATATGTTACCTGAAAATTGAATATTACTAATTACTGTAATGCTTTGTAACTAGGAGAATACTACTAATTACTGTATAGAGATGACCAATACTTTGTAACTAGAAAAAACAACTAATAATGCTTTGTAACTAGGAAAATACTACTAATTACTATATAGAGATAACTAATGCTTTGTAACTAAAAAGAATGCTACTAATTATGCTTTGTAACTAGAAAATGAATGCTATTTATTATGCTTTGTAACTGGGAAAAGAATGTGATTATTTAATAATGCTTTGTAATTAGGAAAAGAAGGCTACTGATTATTACTATATCGAAATGACAAATGATTAATTAATGAATGCTAGCTTTGTAACTAGAAAATGAATGCTATTCATTATGCTTTGTAACTAGAGAATGAATGCTATTTATTATGCTTTGTAACTAGGAAAAGAATGCTACTAATTATGCTTGGTAACTAGAAAATGAATGCTATTCATTATGCTTTGTCACTGGGAAAAGAATGCGATTATTTAATAATGCTTTGTAATTAGGAAAAGAAGGCTACTGATTATTACTATATTGAAATGACAAATGATTAATTAATGAATGCTAGCTTTGTAAGTAGAAAATGAATGCTACTAATTATGCTTTGTAACTAGAAAATGAATGCTATTCATTATGCTTTGTAACTGGGAAAAGAATGCAATTATTTAATAATGCTTTGTAATTAGGAAAAGAAGGCTACTGATCATTACTATATTGAAATGACAAATGATTAATTAATAATGTTTTGTAACTGGAAAATGAATGCTACTAATTAATAATGCTTTGTAACTGAGAAATGATGACTGTATTGGGATGACCAATGATTGAGTATCAACATTATTATTGACTACCTCCTGTTTTAAGTAATGACTTCTGATGATTTGTAATTAGAGAATGGGTGCAAATATTCTATGTAAAACAATTAATGAACAGTTTTCTGTAATACTACATACATGGTACAGAAGTGTTCAATAACTGGGCTATGACTGCCGCAAACTACTACTGTAATTCTCAATGAAGACTACTATGTGACTTAATGTCCTTCACCTTCTGAGCTAACTACCCTGAATTATTGCAATATCCATTTGTCCTGTCCATCCTCATGATCATGGAGCACTATATTTGGTTTTTGCACTAATTCTACGTTCGTGTGCCTTGTAAGAGCGTGGTGTTGACACGACATGCTGTCCACCACCGTGAGCGATGGAGACGTTATTATGGTCCCACTGTTTGGTGTACCTAATGTGCTGCCAAAATGAAAACATGGAATATTACTACGACATTTCAGTGTCTTGGCTACGCTGATAAATACTTCTGGGAAAAGAACTTCAAATTGTCTCACTTGGTGTTGTACTTCTGTGGAAAGATATGGACTTTCAGTGCAGCTGCTTGCAACCTAAAGTGCTACAACCATGATGCAATCCTTCCCTTTCCTATCCTAATTCTTGTAACATAGTGAAAATCATTTTTTGCTAGCATCATTTATATTCATGGCATATACATTTTTTTCGATTTTCTGAACTGCAGTACATGTGCACTTATGTCACTTCTCAACATGATTTTTTTGCCATTATGTTTATTTGTTGTGAAAATGCTAAAGAGTTTTTCAGTCCGTGTGCACTTATGTCATCTCTTTTGTACTCACATTTTGTCATTGTCTAATATGTTTTGTACTTGATGCATGTGCACCATATTTCCTTCCTGTTTTATATCAGTATATATGATGTAATTGTAAAGTTAATTAGTTACGAAAAAATTTGTTGCTCATGGCAAGTTCAAATGACTCACCATCGCTGCCAAATTTTTGCCCCCCCCCCCCCCCCCCCCCAGTGGAGGGTTATGAAACACGTATGTATACAGTAGCAGCGATGGCGAGGCATGACAGAATCTCTGACCAGAGAGTTATTTATCGTGGCTAGTCTGCGCTTGACCGCGCGAGAGTTCAGTTGCATGTAGGGAGTCGGTAGTTGCAGTTGCGAGTTGCGAAGCAGTTGTACGTAGCGAGTCGCGAGAGCATGTAGTTCGTTCGTGCTAGTAGCGCGCGAGAGACAGTCGGAGTTGTGTGTGAGGAGTCGGCGGGCGTCGACATGGGTCTCTGGTCAAGGTTCGTAACGAGGTATATTTTTTAAATAAGGTAATGAAGCAGCATTGCGCACATCTGATAATGTAATGTATGTTAACTGTAATTAATTTGTTCAAGAATTGCCCCAATAATAATTTTGTTCTCAAAGCAATCCTTTTAAGAAAATAATCATTAGAATTGAAATAATATTTCCTTTGCTTTTCCTCCCAGAATCAATTTATCAGGTTGATCTTAACGTTAATTTTGTATGGACTTAACATTTTTGCACATTTTTATTATCATTGAATTTTATTACTGTGGGAAGCTAACATTTGGCACTATTTGCAATTCTATTCAAATTATATCATTTAATAATAATTACGGGGAGATTACACTTAGCAGAATGAATATTCACATTTAAAAATTATCTTTCATTTTTGCGGGAAGGTTACACTAGGTTCTATTGCCATTAACATTCAATTCTTGTCATTTCAAAATTTTATGGGAAGGTTACAATCAGCGTTCAAAAATACTGTTAATAACTTATGATGCAAGTACAGCAAAGAAGTTACGTATTATTTCTACTATTTGATAGTACGTGTCGAATAAATTAACATTTGAAATCGCTGTTCATGAACAGCACCTGCTTCTCGCTCCTGTATCCACTAAGGAACAACACAGCGTCCAAGGAGGTTATAACAGCATCACCATCATTTGACAAAGGTGATCGCTCATACATATTACCCGAGATAGTGTTATTTTCACTTTAGTCCCAAGCTCTATCTGCCTTTGCCTTAATTAAATTTAGAACAACTTCTTTACCATCAACTATCAGATGGCACTGGCCACTCAGAAGATCGAATTCGGCTTTCCATCCTCGCAGGATGCCCAGTAAGCAACTGACAGATAACCCTTTCACCACGAGAAACATGGAACTAATGGCCCTGTTCTCAGATTCTACACTAATCTGCAATTGCTGGTTCGCCCTCTGACTTTTCTCACCGACAGTACCAGATGCGAAACAGTTCTGCACTGGCATAGTGGATATTTTCAGTGTGTCAATAATCCTTTAAAAAATAAGCGGTAGTAACGTCCCTCTTTTTAGATGAGTGGTAGGGTGTTTGCCTACCACGCAGCGGGCCCTGGTTCGATTCCTGGCCGGGTTGGAAACTTTCTCCGCTCGTTAACTGGGTCTTGTGATGTCCTCATCATAATCTCATCATCATCGACGCGCAAGTTGCCCAATTTGGTGTCATGTGAAATAAGACTTGCAGCCGGCGGCCAAACTTCCCCGGGGGTGGCCTCCTGGCCGTCAATGGCACACGACCATTTCATTTTTTTTACCGGCAATAACGTTCATAATAGCACCTGTGTCAAGTATAATGGTGGTCGTGTTGTTTTATAATGGTGGTTGGAATTCCGTCCACAACGGCACTACCTGTGGCCTGGAGAAGTGCTTGTGCAGGTTTTCCATACAACTCAAGAGTCACCACAGAGCTCTTGCCGAATATCTGTATCGTCATTACAACTTAACATATTGAGCTTCCGAGAACAAATGGTGTCCCCTATCTGTCCGCGATTATCTTCACGACGATGTCGCACCTAGTTTGACGCTTCGTTTGTTGTTGATGGGCGCTCACGTGTCACCTCAACAATGCGGACGCATGATGGTGGTGGCCAGTTCAGAGGAGGCTCCGTGTTGGTCACATGTCTGTTGCCAAACTTTGAGTTTTGTACCAGTGATCATTTCGGTGTAGGTCCCGCATTAGTCGCCTGTCTATTACCGTGATTATATAATTTCGAGCCTGTGGCAGAGTCCCAGTTTTTGTGTACCACTGGTGCCGAAATCCGAGTGCGGTTTTTGTCGGGTCCATTACGGCTTGTATATCTCGGGTTAACCTGTTGTTCTTATTTCTCGGCCGCCTGTAGAAATGCGCCGAGTTCTGAGTGTTCACATGATTGTTTTGATTTGATAGCCCAGGGTGCGACGCCACTCCGTTGCCACAGCGTCCTTTGACGTGCCCGTGATTCTTGCTGTGCACGTCAGCATTTCTTTACAGGTTGTGCGCCGCCGTTTCCGTTTGTACGCTAAAAATCTTCCTGGATCGTGTCACTCACATCCGGGACTGAGACGAAGCATTCCAGGTTATTGTTTGGTATCGTGATTGGTTTCTCACGGAAGTTAATCGGCAATTTAGCGTTTAGGATCGCGGCGAGTTTCATTACTGTATCGCTCGAAGGATTTGCTCAAGCTACCCTGCTTTGGACTGTAAACTTCTGGGATAAAAACCTCTTTCTGAAGACGTTCCTGGATGCATCCTGACCAATACTTTGCCAGGAAGGCCTTTTCAAACTGAACACATATCGTGCAGACCTCGCTGCAACAGTTGCCAACAGGGTTCTTTCTCCGTGAATATACGAGGTGCGACAATAAAGTAGTGAGACTGATGTGAAAAAAAGTTGCTTACCGTTTTAGTCAAGTTTAGTGTTTCTTGAGTTTCTCCCGGCGTATTTGATAATCAAAATATCCACGGGTGTACTGCCGGTCTACAGTGTCCAACGGGCACAATATTTCGGCGATCATACATGTCGCATCATCAGGTAAACTGATGGACTGAGCTCCTGTGAATGTGCCGGTACGGAGGTCCATACGCTATGGCTGCTCAGGGGGAACTGGGTCCGGTCGCGGCGGAGGCCGATTTAAATACCCTACGCCCGCGGCGCGCTCACTCCGCCGTCCGTGCCCCGCGCCACGGTCGCGCGGTGGAACAGATTGCGATGGCGTCTGAGATGACGTCGGTGTGATGGCTCTGTCCGCCGTGGTCGTCACAACTATACGTTTGCTCGATTTACTCTTGATTAACCCAATCGCTGGTTCCCAAGCCTTGCTAAGATTATAGCCACAGTCACGGTTTATGAGGTCGTCATTGGTGCGAATTTCGATGGCCTCTCTAACAACGCTGTCCCAGTATCTCGACGTCTGTACCAGAATCCTCGTCCGTTCATACTCCATATCGTGATTTTCCGACAAACAATGTTCAGCGACCGCCGACTTGCTCGGATACATCAGTCGAGTGTGCCTCTGGTGTTCACGGCATCGATCCTCGACGGTACGCATCGTCTGACCAATATACGACTTGCCACATTGACACGGAATCTGGTACACGCCGGCCTTCCTCAAACCGAGGTCATCTTTGGTGCTACCCACCAGTGCACGAGTTTTATTCGGAGGACAAAACACAGTTCCGACCCGGGGTTCCTTCAAAATGCGGGCGATTTTCCCGAGAATGCGCCTGTATATGGAATAAACGCAATGCCTACCTCCTCCCTCGCGATTTCCGTCGCAATCTATTCCACCGTGCGACCGTGGCGCGGGGCGCGGACGGCGGAGTGAGCGCGCCGCGGGCGGAGGGTATTTAAATCGGCCGCCGCCGCGACCGAACCCAGTTCCCCCTGAGCAGCCATAGCGTACGGATCTCCGTGCCGGCACGTTCACAGGAGCTCAGTCCGTCAGTTCACCTGATGATGGGGACATGTATGATCGCCGAAATATTGTGCCCGTTGGACACTGTAGACAGGCAGTACACCCGTGGATATTTTGATTAAGTTTAGTGTTGTCTCCTTCCAAGCAGTTACCTTCTGATTGCACACGCTTTTTCCAGCTCTTCTGCCATTGATGGTAACATTTCTGGAACTCCTCTTCTGTAATATCCTCCAAGACCCTCGTCACAGCTTTTAGGACATCTTGTGTTTTGAAAATGATGCCTCTTGACCACCGTTTTGACTCTTGGAAATAGAAAAAAGTCGCACGGAGCCATATCTGGCGAATAAAGTGGCTGTGGTAGTACTTAAATTTGCTTGAGGTTAAAAATTACTGTACTGACAGAGCAGTATAGGATGGAACATTATCGTGATGCAGAATGCAATTATCAGCAATGTTGGCACAGACACGAAGAACTGTTTTACCAAGTTTTCTAAAATTTCTTTGTAGTAATATTGGTTAACTGTTTGTCCAGGAGGCACCCACTCTTTATAAACAATTCTCTTTGAATCAAGAAGCACACAAGCATGCATTTCACTTTGGACTTTGACATGCGAGCTTTTTTTGGTCTGGGAGATCCCTTTGAGCACCATTGCGAACTTTGGCGTTTTGTCTCTGGTTCGAACAGGAAAAAACAACTTTCATCACCAATGATAACATGGCTCAACAATTCTGGATTGATTTCCGTTTGCTCCACCAGATCAGCTCCCACATTTTTCCGTGTTTCTCGCTGTTGTGGTGTGAGATTTATGGGGACCATTTTTGCACAAATCTTTTCATACCAAGATCTTCAGTTATTACTAGACGAACAGTATCTCGGTTGATGTTCAGTTCTTCTGCAATCATTTTCACGGGTAATCTTCGATCAGATCGTACGAGTTCACACACCCTGGACAACTTAACATCCGTCCGTGAGATTGATGGTCGTCCACTGCGCTCTTCATCTTCAACATTCTTTCTGCCTTCACTAAATATTTTATGCCGACGAAAAACTTGAGCTCTTGACATAACCTCCTCTCCAAAAGCCTTCTGAAACTTGTCGTAAGTTGTTGTCGCATTTTCATCCAAATTAACGCAAAAAGAAATGGCATACCGTTGCGCAGTATTGTGCGGTTCCATTTCCGTGACGACAGACACAAACATGTGTTAACTTATTACAGCACAACTCACGACTTAGGAGTTGGGTCGATGTGTCGCTTGGACTAGACGCAGCTTATAGACCAAGGTCAAAGATATTGTGCCTACGTGAGCCTGCAGTGTTGCCACATCTTGCAAAGAAAATTAGTCTGATTACTTTACTGTCGCAACTTCACTACTGGCCATTAAAATTGTTACACCACGAATATGACGTGCTACAGACGCGAAATATAACCGACAGGAAGAAGATGCTGTGATATGCAAATGATTAGCTTTTCAGAGCTTTCACACAAGGTTGGCGCCGGTGGCGACACCTACAACGTGCTGACATGAGGAAAGTTTCCAACCGATTTCTCATACACAAACAGCAGTTGACCGGTGTTGCCGTGTGAAACGTTGTTGTGATGCCTCGTGTAAGGAGGAGAAAACGTACTATCACGTTTCCGACTTTGATAAAGGTCGGATTCTAGCCTATCGCGATTGCGGTTTATCGTATCGCGACATTGCTGTTTGTGTTGATCGAGATCCAATGACTGTTAGCAGAATATGGAATCGGTGGGTTCAGGAGGGTAATACTGAACGTCGTGCTGGATCCCAACGGCCTCGTATCAGTAGCAGGCGAGATGACAGGCATCTTATCTGCGCGGCTGTAACGGATCGTGCAGCCACGTCTCGATCCCAGAGTCAACGGATGGGGACGTCTGCAAGACAACAACCATCTGCACGAACAGTTCGACGACGTTTGCAGCACCATGGACTATCAGCTCGGAGACCATGGCTGCGGTTACCCTTGACGCTGTATCACAGACAGGAGCGCCTGCGATGGTGTACTCAAAGACGAACCTGTGTGCACGAATGACGAAACGTCATTTTTTCGGATGAATCTAGGTTGTATTTACAGCATCATGATGGTCGCATCCGTGTTTGGCGACATCGCGGTGAACGCACGTTGGAAGCGTGTATTCGTCATCGCCATACTGGCGTATCACCCCGCATGATGGTATTGGGTGCCATTGGGTACACGTCTCGGTCACCTCTTGTTCGTATTGACGGAACTTTGAACAGTCAACGTTACATTTCAGATGTGTCACGACCCGTGGCTCTACCCTTCATTAGATCCCTGCGAAACCCTACATTTCAGCAGGATAATGCACGACCGCATGTTGCAGGTCCTGTTCGGGCCTTTCTGGATACAGAAAATGTTCAACTGCTGCCCTGGCCAGTACATGCTCCAGATCTCTCAGCAATTGAAAACGTCTGGTCATAGGTGGCCGAGCAACCGGCTCGTCACAATACGCCAGTCACTACTCTTGATGAACTGTGGTATCGTGTTGAAGCTGCATGGGCAGCTGTACCTGTGCACGCCATCCAAGCTCTGTTTGACTCCATGCCCAGGCGTATCAAGGCCGTTATTACGGCCAGAGGTGTTTGTTATAGGTACTGATTTCTCAGGATTGATGCATCCAAATTGCGTGAAAATATAATCACATGTCAGTTCTAGTACAATATATTTGTGCAATGAATACCCGTTTATCATCTGCATTTCGTCTTGGTGTAGCAATTTTAATGACCAGTAGTGTAGTATGTCACGTGAAACTGAATTTTCTGCCATTCGTTCGAAGACCTGGGTACACCTTTAACGGCTTTATCTGAACAACTGGGTGGGGAAACGTCTTTTTAGATGAATATACTTGAAACTGGCGATGTTACGATAATCGTTGTTCTAATAGCATCGCCGTCGAAGTGGGTGCCACCACCACTAGTTCAGTAGTGTAATGAGGAGTGTAAACTAACGTGTACCGCCTCATCATGTCATATCCAATGACATCGCTCTGTCGCCTCGTTCATTTAATGAGTGCAGTGTGCAGCGGGTTAGGATGCAGATTACTGATTGGGGCGGACATGCAGTTGTGCCACTCAGGAATGTCTGATTTAGCACGCGGGTTATACCTAGTACCGAGCGAGGTGGCGCAGTGACTGGCGCACAGGACTCGCATTCTGAAGGACGACGGTTCAAACCCGAGTCCAGCCATCAGCGCACGGTCAGATTCTGCGATCTCTAAATGCGCATTCTGGTAAACAAATTGGGCGTAGTGATAGGTACTAAAATATACCTTTGAAACCGAAATGATGGGGTGATGTTGATAGTGAAATCGTACTTTTTTAGTAGTTTCAGTCTGATAGAAGACTGAACGTGAAGTCTAGAAATAACAATATATATTGTAGATTAATTACCTTAAATCTGTAACACTATATATCTGTCACTAACGACATTATTATAAGCTCTAAAATATAACAATTCATACGAAAAGATAACTTACCTGTTGCAGACAACCGGTTGCCACAAACAAATTTGCAAACTACTCTAAACGGTTCAGTGTTGATCAGTATCTAGGCAACGTCCATGTGTTTGTACTATCTTAGGTTCCACGTCGTCAACCATCACCGATCATCATTTCGTCAGTTTTTAAGTAGGCTGTTTAGGTTCTTATATTGGTAACGCCGCCGCCACGTAGCGCTCTCTACGAAAATCACTGGCTGTGCTGTGTGCAATCTGTGGCTGGTTTGCATTGTTGTTGGCTATTGTAGTGTTGGGCAGTTGGCTGTTAACAGCGCGTAGCGTTGCGCAGTTGGAGGTGAGCCGCCAGCAGTGGTGGATGTGGGGAGAGAGATGGCGGAAATTTGAGAGCCGATGATCTGGACGTGTGTCCATCAAAGACAATACATTTGTAACACTGGATGTCATGAACTGCTATATATATTATGACTTTTGAACACTATTAAGGTAAATACATTGTTTGTTCTCTATCAAAATCTTTCTTTTGCTAACTGTGCCTATCAGTAGTTAGTGCCTTCAGTAGTTTGAATCTTTTATTTAGCTGGCAGTAGTGGCGCTCGCTGTATTGCAGTAGTTTGAGTAACGAAGATTTTTGTGAGGTAAGTGATTTGTGAAACGTATAGGTTAATTTAGTCAAGGTCATTCTCTCGTAGGGATTATTGAAAGTCAGACTGCGTTGCGCTAAAAAAAATATTGTGTGTCAGTTTAAGCACAGTCATGTATAATTGTTCAAAGGGGACGTTTCAAGTTTTACTTAATATCTACACTGTATCTGACTTTACTCAAGAATCCCTCCACAGCGTGATTAGTACTTTGCAGGATACGTGTCGCAATGTTGTTGTCTTCATTCTGAAGACGGCGCTGATGCAGGTCACCATTCACTCCCATCAGATGTGACTCCCGTAGTTGATTGTAACTAACTGATCGTAAAAACGAGATCTGTAGTTGGAGGTGTATCAGCACACCTCACGGTGATTCTGTTTCTATTCTGACCTGGCGTCTTATAAAGATGATAGATGTAGATGTCCTCTACGATGCCGAAGACAGCGCCCGGCCTTGCTTCATGTACGAAATGTTGCTGACAGGTTAACATCGTAGGAAAATGTGGAGGTACTTTGCTGTAAAGAGAACTTCATTGCTATAGAAGGAATGCTTTCTCGTATTACAAGCTGTAAGTCTTTCTACAGCACCTGTTCCACACAAAGCGATTATACCACTGATTACACTATTCATCAGTCAAATGGTTCAAATGGCTCTGAGCACTATGCGACTTAACTTCTGAGGTCATCAGTCGCCTAGAACTTAGAACTAATTAAACCTAACTAACCTAAGGACATCACACACATCCATGCCCGAGGAGGATTCGAACATGCGACCGTAGCGGTCGCTCGGTTCCAGACTGCAGCGCCCAGAACCGCACGGCCACTTCTGCCGGCTATTCATCAGTCGTGTAACTTGCTGTCACACAAAGCGAATAATTCATGACATTGCTTATAATACTGTAATACTTCATAATATCATCGTCCTTGACAGTATTTTCACCCTTAAATGTCCGAATTTTTCAAAACTATATGTTTTGTATATTTCCAATTTATTGATGTCTTATAGATCTCAATGTAAACAAACTATTATTTCATCTCTCTGTCTTAGTGCGTCTATAAATACCGTGTTCATATGTATACGGTGGGTACTTACAGGCACATTTCACAATTTTTCTACACTCCTGGAAATTGAAATAAGAACATCGTGAATTCATTGTCCCAGGAAGGGGAAACTTTATTGACACATTCCTGGGGTCAGATACATCACATGATCACACTGACAGAACCACAGGCACATAGACACAGGCAACAGAGCATGCACAATGTCGGCACTAGTACAGTGTATATCCACCTTTCGCAGCAATGCAGGCTGCTATTCTCCCATGGAGACGATCGTAGAGATGCTGGATGTAGTCCTGTGGAACGGCTTGCCATGCCATTTCCACCTGGCGCCTCAGTTGGACCAGCGTTCGTGCTGGACGTGCAGACCGCGTGAGACGACGCTTCATCCAGTCCCAAACATGCTCAATTGGGGACAGATCCGGAGATCTTGCTGGCCAGGGTAGTTGACTTACACCTTCTAGAGCACGTTGGGTGGCACGGGATACATGCGGACGTGCATTGTCCTGTTGGAACAGCAAGTTCCCTTGCCGGTCTAGGAATGGTAGAACGATGGGTTCGATGACGGTTTGGATGTACCGTGCACTATTCAGTGTCCCCTCGACGATCACCAGTGGTGTACGGCCAGTGTAGGAGATCGCTCCCCACACCATGATGCCGGGTGTTGGCCCTGTGTGCCTCGGTCGTATGCAGTCCTGATTGTAGCGCTCACCTGCACGGCGCCAAACACGCATACGACCATCATTGGCACCAAGGCAGAAGCGACTCTCATCGCTGAAGACGACACGTCTCCATTCGTCCCTCCATTCACGCCTGTCGCGACACCACTGGAGGCGGGCTGCACGATGTTGGGGCGTGAGCGGAAGACGGCCTAACGGTGTGCGGGACCGTAGCCCAGCTTCATGGAGACGGTTGCGAATGGTCCTCGCCGATACCCCAGGAGCAACAGTGTCCCTAATTTGCTGGGAAGTGGCGTTGCGGTCCCCTACGGCACTGCGTAGGATCCTACGGTCTTGGCGTGCATCCGTGCGTCGCTGCGGTCCGGTCCCAGGTCGACGGGCACGTGCACCTTCCGCCGACCACTGGCGACAACATCGATGTACTGTGGAGACCTCACGCCCCACGTGTTGAGCAATTCGGCGGTACGTCCACCCGGCCTCCCGCATGCCCACTATACGCCCTCGCTCAAAGTCCGTCAACTGCACATACGGTTCACGTCCACACTGTCGTGGCATGCTACCAGTGTTAAAGACTGCGATGGAGCTCCGTATGCCACGGCAAACTGGCTGACACTGACGGCGGCGGTGCACAAATGCTGCGCAGCTAGCGCCATTCGACGGCCAACACCGCGGTTCCTGGTGTGTCCGCTGTGCCGTGCGTGTGATCATTGCTTGTACAGCCCTCTCGCAGTGTCCGGAGCAAGTATGGTGGGTCTGACACACCGGTGTCATTGTGTTCTTTTTTCCATTTCCAGGAGTGTATGACACTGAAGTTCAGTTATTGACACTGTTACTAAGCAGATTTTTGTACAAATAACGCAAAATTTGAACAAAATAATTCCTCTTAATCGATTTATAGCAACAAAAACAAATTAATTGGCAATCTTTGATTTACTGTACTTTGTGATGTATTTCAAAACATTCTAAACATAATCCTACTTAAGATTTACCACATTTTGTGTAACTCCTGATGACTTCTGTTTGCGGTACAAACGTAAAAACCTTCTCTTTTTCCCGCTTTTCTTGGTGTAGTGTTTTATTCCATCGTATCTTTTACCACTTGGAACACGTTATTAGGTAGGACTGGTAAAAGGCCTGCCTGCTCCTTTTAAAGGTAAACTTCTATAATTTCTCTCTTGCATTCCTGTTCAGTAGCCCTAGCTACTGTTCCTTTATTCATCTCCCACGCAGCCAAGAAAGTAAAGCCCAATACTATTTCTTGTTTCGAATACTTATTCTGTACAGGGAAATGTTTTCATTCATCCTATCCACAACGTCGGTGTGTTTATTGTAAGCCGCATAATTTAAGTATGTTGTATTAGGACTGTCTTCTTCTCCTTTGCAGAGTATCTCTTTATAGGTGATACAGGTTTCCCTCCTCCACAGGTAAGCAATGAAAGCAATGAATTGTCCACTGTTAGCAGAGTAATTTGCTGGCGGTATCTTGATCAAACTATAAGATTTATTGTACACATTAATACATTAAACACAGTTTTTGTATTATACAGTCCACAGAATATAGAATAACAGCGACCACGGCAACGCAAAAGATATATTCGCTGTCAAGGTATAGAATCTAAATCCTCACATCTACCCTTTAGTGATAACAACGGCATCATGCTGGCAGCGTGGAGATTCAAGACGTCACCTTTCATTTTTAACTAGCTCTTTCTTTGAAGAAATGGGATAAGATTAGGGAACTCTGTTTTCTCTGATACTATGTATTCCTCCACAACCTTCTTCTCTTAGGAAAGACAGAACAGCAGGCCCTGTAAAGATGTTGTCATAGAGTAGCAGACCCTGTAAAGATGTTGTCATAGAGTAGTAATTACTTCACTTCCAGTGTTAAATAATCTGTCACCTGAATGAGTGGAGCAGTATACTAACAATATTGTTCTTCATACACTGCGTTTCGTGATTTTTCTTGAAAAAAGGAAAAGTTTATAAGAGATCCAGAAGTGGTGGATAAACACCTTGTTTTATATTCAGATCATATTGGTTTCACCCGGTACATTGCTTTCAAGAGAGTCTCCCAAACAATTTCAGCATTGAGTCATCGTAAGACATGTGCTTTCGAGTAACGAAAAGTTTATTGCATCTGTCTTTTCCCCATTCATCCTCATCACCTGAACCATCGGGATGTAAATTCCGTCAGCAGAGCAGCGTTTGTTTCCTCAAGCAGGACGTCTATCAAACGAAATCATTTTTGGCTCTATAACTTACCAGTACGTCCATATGAGGAAAGCTAAAACATTCACTTCAAAAACAGAAAGTGAATCGATGGTAACATGACGTTCTCTAAAAAAAATTAGATGTATTGCTGATAGTTTCGCTTGGCAAAAAACAAAGAAGTTCTTCGTAAGACAATACATCAATATGCTCCACTGTTGTTGTCAAAGCACTAGCTGAAGTAAAGACTGTCATTAACACAACGGGAATGTTAACAATGAAGTGTTAAAGTAAAAAATGTAGAATTCGTACCCTTTCTGAAAAGAGTACATGACATGCGAAAAAGAATTGTAAGCTGGCAGTGGAGTAAGAACAGCACTATTCAACAAGTGCCCGTATGGATACGCAGGGACGTTAATGCCAAAACTATACACTTGCGATTGCAATTGACCTCAGCCATAATATAACGACCCGCGCCCACTCTAATAATAAGGCAATTACTTCGTAACATTATCTATGGCCACCACTTACGTAACAATTTACTTTTGCCGTTATCACCCAACTCCAATAATGCCCTTTCGTGATCCAACTAATTATTTTAATGAAATAATTACCACATTTAGCGAAATTCTTTACAATGCTCCCTGTGGCCACCGCCACTGGACTCTAACCAACAATGACACCGGAGTTTCTGCCTCACACATTTCATCCAGCCTGGGGTCAGGAGATTTCTTGCTGCCTTATAAGGGTTTGCTTCCCTTAGCCAGTTGAAAGCGAGTATGCTGCCTCCAGGTGGATTACGACGCCATAACTTGACACCAGGAAGATCCCACATCGTACGAGACTCCCCAACAGTAAGGCTTGCTACGTTTTGCACAATAGTACCCTTGGACAGATAGAGTTTATCCCAGAAAGCCTCTTCATCTCTGCATAACTACCGTAAGCTACATCCATTTGAACCTGCTTACTGTATTCAAGCCTTGGTCTTCCTATGCAGTTCTTACCCCACACACTTCCTTCCTTTACCAAACTCACAATTCCTTGAAGTCTTAGCATATTTCCTGTCAGCAGCTCCCTTCTTTTCTTCAAATTGCTCCATCAACTCTTTTTTCACTAATTGGATTCAGTACCTCCTCATTTCTTATTCGATCTGCCCACCTAATGTTCATCATTCTTCTATAGCACCACGTTTCAAAATATTCTACTCCTTCTTGTCTAAATTGTTAAATCTCCCCTTTCACCTTCTTATATGGCTACACTCTAGGCTTCAGAAAAAAATTCCTAACACCTAATTTTTCGATGTTGACGAATTTCTCTTCTTCAGAAGTGCTTTTCTTTGCTACCATCAGTATGAATTTTATATCCTCTTTTCTTCTGATATCATCAGCTGCTCTCTGTGCAAATAGCAACACTCGTCTACTACTTTTAGTTCCTCATTTCCTAATCTAAATCCCTCGGTATCATCTGACTTAATTCGACTACATTCCATAACCCTTTTGTTGACGTTCATCTTCCTTTGCCATCTCTGACAGAATTACAATGTCATCGACAAACCTTAAACTGTTTATTTCTTCTCGCTGAACTTTAATTCCCTTTCCATATTTTTCTTGCTTTCCTTCACAACTTCCTCTATATACTGATTGAATAACATCAGGACAGTACACAACCCAGTCTGACTCACTTCTCAGCTAGTGCTTCCGTTTCATATCACTCGACTTTTACAGCTGTATTCTTGTTTCTGTACAAGCTGTAAATAACATTTTGCTCGGACACCTCTGGTAGACATAGGATGTGAGCACTCATCGCCTTTGTGACAGACTGAACTCTACTGGGGACTCTTTCAATGCCAAGTCTGAATGTCTTGGGAGGAATGGTAGACCATTCTTTCTGTAAAGCAGAAACCAGAGCAGGTAGTCATATTGGATGCTTGGGTTTGGAGTGATGTCGACATTCTGGCTCATCCTAAAAGCATTCTATTGGGTTCACGTACTGAATGTGGGCTTTCCAGTCCATTTCGGTAATGATACTGTCCATAAACCATTGCCTAACAGATGCTGCCTTATGACAAGCTACATTGTCGTGCTCATACAAACAATAACCGTGTCAGAACTGCTCCCCTACTGCACGCAGTACTCAGTGCTGAAAAATGTGTTCATATTCTTCCGCATTTGGCGTTTTCTTGAGAAAAATAAGGTAACTGCACTCTAATCACGAAAAATATTCTCATATCGTACCATCACGTGAGCCATACTTCACTGTTAGCACTACGCATGATGACATATATCTTTCTCCACACATTTGCCAAACCCGAGTTCTTCCATCAGACTGGCACAGGGTATGACGTGATTCATCACTCCCAGTCACTCGTTTCCAGTCATCCACTGTCCAGTTGCGTAGCTCTTTTACACCAGCACAAGCGCCACTTGCCAACGTGTAGCTTATGAAGAGCTGCTTGACCATTGAACCTTTTAACTCCCCACACTCATTCACCGTGCTAGGTCGACTGCTGACTGCACTTTTGAATTCACAAGTGACTCCTTCTGCTGATTTCATGAGATTTTTTAAAACCAACAGCCACAATGCTCGACTCTCCCTGTCCGTCAGTAAGTAAGATCTGGCTGATCTTGTTTGGCTGTGATTGTTCCCTCACGTTTCCAACTCACAATCACATCAGCAGCACTCAACATGGGCACTCTTAGAGAGGTGAAATGTCCTCTATGGCTTTGTTAGCCATGTGATTTTGACTAGTCCATGTTCAAAGTCACTTGAGACAGGGCAATGACACGTTATTTCGCTCACCACCCTCATTTGCGAACATAATATTACGTAATTTCTTAAGTTGAGGGTAATCATATCTTATGGTATAATAGGTTGTGAAATATGCGGAACTTACGGTGTAATACGTTGTGAAAAATGCGGCTAGAATTTTGCGTTTATTGATGTAGTCTGCATCTACATCCACGTTTGGCTTGAGATTTATATAATTCTTAATCGAATAGAATACAGGGAGGCGCAAGGTAGCTATGTTTGGCCATTGTTACACAACGAGAGATATAAAGCTGATAAGAGCAGGCGGAAACCAGGTTCCAGAGAGGGATAAAAGAGGCATCTCGTAAATTATAGAAGGCTGGCGTAGGGATAATTTCGGCAAAACTGAAAAGTAAGATGCAGTTTGAAAGGCGAGGCATCCCTTGGTAACAGTAGACCGGATTCGTTCTTGTCCCTGGAGGAGGGCGGAGGCACGAAATAATCCGTCGGTGAAAACACTGTTTGGATAAGAGAGATACATCCTAAAATTCTCGCAAGTGTTTCTTCCAGTGGGTATAAGCACATGTCACCGATGGAGCTAATGAAAGTATTTTAATTATAGATTTTATGAAAAGTGACACATCTGACATTACAGGCAAAGAAAAATGTACAAATAGGAGTAGTGTCCGCTTGTTTGAGGCATATCATGATAAGGGTTGGCTGAGAGCAGACCGTGTCACTAGAGGCGAACCAGCCTCTTTGGCGCAATAACCTGAAATGGTAGGATATCTGTTGCTGCAAAGTGCAAAGTAAAAGCATGAACAGTCGCGCAGGAGATGACTTTGACTGGTGCACCGAAGTTTTATTCTGAATGGTGACGATAAATACAGGCTTGGACGTACTTAGCTCAGATGAACGACGTTTACGTCGGTCTACTGCGTCATGTCTCTCAGCTGCTCTTGTACATCAAGCTACGCTCACCATCTTACTGATAAATTCTTAGTTTTCTGGAAGAGAAAGACGCATGGCTTTTGGTCATGACGGAGTGGAGAAACGGTGATAGTGGTGAAGAATCTTATTGTGAATGTTACCAAGCAGTATGTTAAATATCCTAGGGTTTTGCGTAGGAAGTTCCACGTCGCAGCACCTTTTGTACAGGCGTTACTGGATGCATGTGTGTAATGCGCACCTTTGGTTTACCTCCCACTGTTGTCACTGGTTCGTGGAGAGTCTGGTGGGGCGACAATTATTTGGAGTTAGTGGGTCACTTGAAGGTTCCTTGAATTTAGTTCAAATGGTTCAAATAGCTCTGAGCACTATGGGACTTAACATCTGAGGTCATCAGTCCCCTAGAACTTAGAATTACTTAAACCTAACTAACCTAAGGACATCACACACATCCATGCCCGAGGCAGGATTCGAACCTGCGACCGTAGCAGTTGCGCGGTTCCCGACTGAAGCGCCTAGAACCGGTTGGCCACTGCGGCCGGCTTGAATTTAGTTGTGACACATATACATCTTTGATTCTGAATTTGATATGCTAGTGTGCAAAACATAAGGACGAAAATAAATTTCGCATGATGTGACACGACCAAGTGACACAGCTCGATGGAACTCCGACCATACATAGAAAGAAATGCAACAGTACAATACAGAAGCCGGCCGCGGTGGCCGTGCGCTTGTAGGCGCTGCAGTCCGGAACCGCGGGACTGCTACGGTCGCAGGTTCGAATCCTGCCTCGGGCATGGATGTGTGTGATGTCCTTAAGTTAGTTACGTTTAAGTAGTTCTAAGTTCTAGGGGACTGATGACCTAAGATGTTAAGTCCCATAGCACTCAGAGCCATTTGAACAATACGGAAGGTAACTGAAAGAAATACGCAATGATACGAACAGAAGTGACACTTTTATTCAAAGACAATAACTTCACTGAAGTCACAGCTATTCATTACGGTCCTATGGACATTACGAAAGACGGGACATGTTTCTTAATAACGAGTATGATCACCACGGACGCAAAGTTGGTAAGGAATTCTTGTGGTAAGGCGTTCCATTCCCACAGCAGAAAGGCTGATATACTTATAAAATCAATTTTCACATTATTATGTTGTTGTATGATATTCTTTCAAGTGTTTACGTCTCATTGTAATGTACTGTGTTCATATTTCATTTTCTTTTTTTTTGCGATTTTGTGCCGAGCCGTCAAGACTTTTAACTGATAAAAATCTGTCACGGTTGGTAGCGAAATGCAGTGTAGGCATATTCATGTTAAAATTGCTAGATACGTTGACTTCCAAAAAATCACCGTTATTAACGATAATGATAATTTACTATCAAAATTGTTTTCGGTCATGATATTGCAATGATTTCTGATGGAAATCTGGAAGATTTGCATTGATGGCAACCTGTTAATACAATGAAACTTCCTGGCAGATTAAAACTGTGCCCGACCGAGACTAGAACTCGGGACCTTTGCCTTTCGCGGGCAAGTGCTCTACCATCTGAGCTACTGAAGCACGAACCACGCCCGGTCTCACAGCTTTACTTCCGCCAGTATCTCGTCTCCTACCTTCCAAACTTTACAGAAGCTCTCCTGCGAACCTTGCAGAACTAGCACTCCTGAAAGAAAGGATATTGCGGAGACATGGCTTAGCCACAGCCTGGGGGATGTTTCCAGAATGAGAATGTCACTCTGCAGCGGAGTGTGCGCTGATATGAAACTTCCTGGCAGATTAAAACTGTGTGCCCGACCGAGACTCGAACTCGGGACCTTTGCCTTTCGCGGGCAAGTGCTCTACCATCTGAGCTACCGAAGCACGACTCACTCCCTGTCTCACAGATTTACTTCTGCCAGTATCTCGTCTCCTACCTGAGATACTGGCAGAAGTAAAGCTGTGAGACCGGGCGGGAGTCGTGCTTCGGTAGCTCAGATGGTAGAGCACTTGCCCGCGAAAGGCAAAGGTCCCGAGTTCGAGTCTCTGTCGGGCACACAGTTTTAATCTGCCAGGAAGTTTCATATCAGCGCACACTCCGCTGCAGAGTGAAAATCTCATTCTGGAAACATCCCCCAGGCTGTGGCTAAGCCATGTCTCCGCAATATCCTTTCTTTCAGGAGTGCTAGTTCTGCAAGGTTCGCAGGAGAGCTTCTTAAGTTTGGAAGGTAGGAGACGAGATACTGGCAGAAGTAAAGCTGTGAGACCGGGCGTGAGTCGTGCTTCGGTAGCTCAGATGGTAGAACACTTGCCCGCGAAAAGCAAAGGTCCCGAGTTCGAGTCTCGGTCGGGCACACAGTTTTAATCTGCCAGGAAGTTTCATATCAGCGCAGACTCCACTGCAGAGTGAAAATCTCATTCTGGAAACATCCCCCAGGCTGTGGCTAAGCCATGTCTCCGCAATATCCTTTCTTTCAGGAGTGCTAGTTCTGCAAAGTTCGCAGGAGAGCTTCTGTAAAGTTTGGAAGGTAGGAGACGAGATACTGGCGGCAGTAAAGCTGTGAGACCGGGCATGAGTCGTGCTTCGGTAGCTCAGATGGTAGAGCACACAGTTTTAATCTGCCAGGAAGTTTCATATCAGCGCACACTGCGCTGCAGAGTGAAGATCTCATTCTGTTAATAGAATATTATTTTTTGTGAGGCATGATTGAAGAAGAGACATGAAGCACGGTCGTGTGGAAATCACAGTCTTTCCGCAACAGCAACTGTGGCAGCAGATATCATCTATGCAGTTATTGTAATCAGTAATATTATTTCTACTGTGGTAGGGTTTGAGATTTCTGGATTCCCGTCAGCAGTATTTTTTCATTTTTGCTATCAAAAACTAAAATTAAAATCAAACGTGCACAGACACGCAAACACATACACGCACAAGACAAATCATTAAAGTCCCTCCACCACCGCATCTTCTCTGCGCACTTCAACGTACCATCCACTTCTACCCTCTACAGTTCCCATAATGCCAAACGTAGCACCTAGGTCAACTGCAACATGCTTGACACATAGCTGGTTCAAAAATGGCTCTGAGCACTATGGGACTTAACATCTATGGTCAGTAGTCCCCTAGAACTTAGAACTACTTAAACCTAACTAACCTAAGGACAGCACACAACACCCAGCCATCACGAGGCAGAGAAAATCCCTGACCCCGCCGGGAATCGAACCCGGGAACCCAGGCGTGGGAAGCGAGAACGCTACCGCACGACCGGCACATAGCTGGGAAGAAACTTGTAAATACAGACTGAATCTAGAAGCCTGTCACAAGAGCCAATGGACACATACAGAATTCAGAAAATTTAAAGTAAGAACTTCATCTACTATCTGCATAAGCCTTCACTTGTAAATAATGTGTATATTAAGGTAACCGAAAAGTGCTGCTATGAAATACAACTAATATCAAAACAAAATATTTGAAATTAAGCAAATGAAATTTCTTTGTTGCTCTCTGACTATGTCTAAAACAATAGTTGAAACGTGTCTGATTAATAATAACAACGACAAAAATTCAGTTGAAAAAGACAATTAATAGTTACATAAGAGATAAAGGACTGGGGAACGATGCCTGAAAATATTAATAATAACAGTCTTTGTAATGAGATGTGAACTGCTAAATTGAAAATCGCGGTCAAAAACACAGCTGCATATCTTATTTCTTAAAAAAGGTAGTTCACCTCTTCATGATTGATTGTTTCAGCACAAACTGCACGAGAGATTAATTATTAGCCGGCCGGTGTGGCCGTGCGGTTAAAGGCGCTTCAGTCTGGAACCGCGTGACCGCTACGGTCGCAGGTTCGAATCCTGCCTCGGGCATGGATGTGTGTGATGTCCTTAGGTTAATTAGGTTTAATTAGTTCTAAGTTCTAGGCGGCTAATGACCTCAGAAGTTAAGTCGCATAGTGCTCAGAGCCATTTGAACCATTAATTATTAAAAAATTACAGCTAGATAAATCACCTCCAGCAGACTGTTGAAAATATTTCGCCACAATCTACATGGGGCTCAAGTTCCTTCTTCGTTTCTCAGCATGGCTGTGTATCTTAAAGTAATTCTTGCCATTTCCGTTCATATCGTTTCATAGAACTACGAGTTTGACAGGTTTCTTTCCGAATTTATCGTCCTCTTACATAGTAACCGTTCCCCATTCTCAATGCAACAGCAACAAATTACGTTTCTGCCAACTTTACCTGTGACGTGTATCGAACTGAACATTAATTTACCAAACTTTCGCAATAAACCAAGAAAGCTTAGCGACGACAGCTATTAAAAACGAACACGTGTGAGAAGCAGGTCGCAGGCCGCCGGCCAGCGATATCGTGGTGCTCTGCGCGGTTTTCTCCGCCAAGGAAACCGGACCGTGCGGCCGCGAGTGGGGGTTTCAGCACGCAGGAACCACTATCGACGACGGGCGCATATCGATGAGGCTGCTACCGCGCGTGACGCGGAGCTATGCTAATGCCCAGGCCGCGAGCCAAGTCGACATCTAGGTCGATACCGCTATTTCAGTACACGCGAGAACGCAACTCCTTAGCCTAGGTCGCTAGCGGTAGCATTCTACTCCGGAATGACCGGCACGGATTCTGGTGACGAAATAATATTCATCGCTACAGCCGGGCCTGCAAGGAAAGGGGCGTGAAATTCCTGAACACCAGACTTTGCACAAACGTCCTGTCCGCGTTGTCTCATGAACTGAGAGCATACTACACTATCGATGGTGATCTGTCCTCTGTAAAGTACGGCATTCATCGTCCAGAAAGTAGATATGAACACTACAGTGTTTAACTAGCCATCGTCCTAGTGGAGGAGGTAGGCCGTCGCCTTAACATCTACATCTACACAGATACTCTGCAAACCACTGTGCGGTGCGTGGCGGAGGGTACCATGTGCCACTACTTGTCATTTCCTTTCCTGTTTCACTCGCAAATAGAGTGAGCGAAAAACGACTATCTACCTAAAACCGTATGAGCCCTAATTTCTCGTATCTTGCCGGAGTGTTCGAGCGGTTCTAGGCGCTACAGTCTGGAGCCTCGCGACCGCTACGGTCGCAGGTTTGAATCATGCCCCGGGCATGGATGTGTGTCATGTCCTTAGGTTAGCTAGGTTTAAATAGTTCTAAGTTCTAGGGGACTGATGACCTCAGACGTTAAGTCCCATAGTGCTCAGAGCCATTTGAACCATTTTTTTCTCGTATCTTATCTTCGTGTTCCTTACTCTCAATATATGTCGGCGGCAGTAGAATCGTTCGGCAGTCAGCTTCAAATGGCGGTTCTCTAACTTTTCTCAACAGTGCTTCTCGAAAAGAACGTCGCCTGCTCTCCAGGGATTCCCGTTTTTGTTCCCGAACCATCTCCGTAACACTTGCGTGTTGTTCAAACCTACCGGTAACAAATCTAGCAGCCCGCCTCTGAATTGCTTCGGTGCCTTCTTTCAGTTCGACCCGGTACGGATCCAAAACACTCGAGCAGTACTCAAGAACAGATCGCATCAGCGTCCTATATGCGGTCCCGTTTACAAGTGAACCACTCTTCCCTAAAATTCTCCCAATAAACAGAAGTCGACCATTCGCCTTCCCTACCACAGCTCTCACAGTGCTCGTTCGACCTCATATAGCTTTGCAACATTACTCTCACATATTTAAACGACTTGACACTGTCCAGCAGCCATTAGTAATAATGTAACCGAACATTACAGGTTTGATCTGCTTACTCATCCGCATTAACTTACAGTTTCCCACATTTGGGGCTGGCTGCCATTCGTCACACCAACTGGAAATGTTGCCTAAGTCATCTTGTTTCCTCGCATCCTCGACACCTTACCGTATACCACGGCATCATCAGCAAACAAATGCAGTTGCTGCCCACCCCGTTCGCCAATTCATTTATGTGTATAAGGAAAATCAGCGGTCCTATCACACTTCCCTGGGGCACTCCTAACGATACCCTTGTCTGCAATTAACACTCGCCGCCGAGGACAACATAAGGATGTAACGATGTCTCTTATTTTCTTGTTTCTTGATCCCAGCTTCTTGAGATCTCTTCTGAAGAATCACGATAACAGTTTAGTAGTGCGTGGGACAATCTGTTGTGGGTGAATTCGTTTCCGACTAATAATCTGTCCTGTTAATGTGAAATAATCATGTATCATAGAAGTGTTCAGATAAATCTTATTACACTTCCACAAGATTTTAATAATTCCACCTGCTACAGTTTATCCTAGAATTGGAAGCTGATTGCTCTGTTTTAATGAAGTAATACCCTTTCAGTTACATTGGCATTTAGTACTGGTTGTGATGTGAACCGCTGCTTGGCAGTGTTGGTGAGTATTCAAACTCTACTTGCAATTAATGTTCACTTTTCAATAAGAATAGTGTTCGTCAGTGAAATGCAGTATCAATGAAGCTACACAACAGTTGGCAATTTAACTTTTGAAACCGCTGGTTTATTGGCATTTCTGGAAAAGAACACTCTTATACTCTCATTCGATTAGCAAATTCCGTGTAATGGGACTTATTACGTCGGAAATCGTTCTAATGCATGAATTGATTTGAATTACAGTGTTGCTAAGCAACGTGATGAACACGGTGATATGTGTCCCAATTAAAACAGAACCTCGATATTTTGAATAAATTTTCGGTTCGTTTATATCAAAAATCAGTATTTGTCTCGAAAAGTAATTTCAGACTTCGTGCATTAAGTCCAAGCTCGTTTGCAATTATTATACGCGATTTAATGGAAAGCTCAATCATGCGCTAGCGCGTAACGTGTTTCAAATCGAACACGTGGGTTTCAATTTTCCCTGATGGGCTAAACGACTTTTTATGATAACGTCATGTGTGTATCTCACGTAAAGTCTAAATGAGACTGGATTTGTCAAATGGTTCAAATGGCTTTGAGCACTATGGGACTCAACTTCTGAGGTCATAAGTCCCCTAGAACTTAGAATTACTTAAACCTAACTAACCTAAGGACATCACACACATCCATGCCCGAGGCAGGATTCGAACCTGCGACCGTAGCGGTAGCGCGGTTCCAGAATGTAGCGTCTAGAACCGCTCGGCCACCGCGGCCGGCTGGATTTGTCTCTGTTCGGCTCAAAATAACAAAATGAAATTCACAGCACAGGTCAGTGAACTGTACACGCGCACTTTTAGCACTCTAAGTGGTAACTCGTCTAAGAGCAAAAGCCGCACATCAATTCACAATTTTTACATGCATACCAACATCAAAATACCTTTATATTAAACAGATAAATTATGACATACAATTACTAATCAAACATTTCCTATTGTAAATAAACTTCAAGAACTTGTATTTCATAATCAATAAAATTTTATCCCGTGAAAGAAACTGTTAGTCTGCTAAAACGGATTCAGATTATTGTCAACTCGTGTCTGGACGATGACGTCACGATTGACACTTGCTTGGAACGAACGAAATACCTGTACTGAAAAATACTACCAGTTGAGTAATTTACAGACATTTATGACAAAGTTGGTACCCCCTTGCATCGCTACACTGGGTCCTATTACTTAAGAAGTGTTCGAGCCACTCACGTATCTGTGAACTTATTCTATACCTTCGTTAACAGCCTGCAATAGGGCCCCATGTCAAATGCTTTCCAGAAATCTAGAAAATGGAATCTGATATTTGAACTGATTTTCCAAGCCAGTTATAGGAGAACCGATCTTTCGGAATGAAATTCGAACCACGTTGCAGCTCGGCGTTTTTCGTATTAACAAGCATTTCCAGAGATGCAACAGAAAAAATCGTAGGCACGACGAGGGTTCAAACCCTTTGTATGGGGTCGTGAACCACACAAGTAAATAAATGAACAGATAAGAAAGAGTACCCGCAAAAATGCCACTGTGACGGTACATTCAGTAGACCATGAAGCAAAATGCTTCAGTTCATATAGACAACGTAGAATGTAGGTAGTCGATAATCACACATGGCTTCGTGGCGTAATCACACAAGACCATACTGTCAGTTCTTAGATAATTATGTGCATTGTCTTGCAAAGATAACAAGAGAGATAAAGTGATGCCTTAGTAACCAGCACCTAATAATTAGGCGCTACAGTCTACAACCGCGCGACCGCTACGGCCACAGGTTCGAATCCTGCCTCGGGCATGGATGTGTGTGATGTCCTTAGGTTAGTTAGGTTTAAGTAGTTCTACGTTCTAGGGGGCTGATGACCTCAGAAGTTAAGTCCCATGGTGCTCAGAGCCATTTGAACCTAATAATTAGAGCGCGAAGGCGCAAGCATAATAAGTTGCTATAGTCTTAGACGACAAGTAATGCTAATTACAAGAACGCTGTAGAAATGACTTCAGATGAAATTATAAACCAACAGCCTGCGTCGGACTCCTGGTTTCAGTTACATAGAAAAATAAGACCTAAATTACTTTCTTGTTCTATTGTCAGGTGATGTTTTCATCAATTTGACATACTAGCAAAGGCAAAATATTTACTTCTATGTGAAGTTTGTATTTAACAACTATTCGTAATTTCGTAATCAACATTAGTGTTCATAAACAAAACACCAGGGAAAAATTATTTTCACCAATCATTATCTAACCTTGCGCTAGCAAAGAAAAGGATAAAAACTGTAAACCATCTCTCCAGTAAATTGACGGTGCTGGTAAACTGCACAAAGAACTTTAAAAGCATGTTTTTAACAGATTGGTTGGCAACTCTTTCTTCTCCATACAATAATTTTAATATTTTTGTGTGTGTTTTTCTTTATCTTTCAATTACGGATACAGTGGTGGTGGTGGTGATTAGTGTTTAACGTCCCGTCGACAACGAGGTCATTAGAGACGGAGCGCAAGCTCGGGTTAGGGAAGGATTGGGAAGGAAATCGGCCGTGCCCTTTCAAAGGAACCATCCCGGCATTTGCCTGAAACGATTTAGGGAAATCACGGAAAACCTAAATCAGGATGGCCGGAGACGGGATTGAACCGTCGTCCTCCCGAATGCGAGTCCAGTGTGCTAACCACTGCGCCACCTCGCTCGGTACAGTGGTATTTTCATGTTAAAATGTATTATTTTGTAAGGCAGTTGAGAAATCGCAAGTAATATCGGGATAAAGTAAACATGATCCAGGCAACATGAACACAAAATTCCATAAAATTAACTTTTGAAATTTGTAGTAAGGTTCTATGGGACCAAACTGCTGAGGTCATCAGTCCCTACACTTACAGACTACGGAATTTAATTTAAACTAACCTATGCTAAGGACAACACACACACTCATGCCCGAGAGAGGATTCGAACCTCCGACGGGGTGAGCCTCGAACCTCAGAGACGCCTCAGACCGCACGGCTACCCCGCGGGGCTAACTTTAGAGTTACGTCAGGTAACTGAAGGCTCCCTGAACTTAAAGTCTTCCGTAAACTGACGATTAAATATGGCAATGCTAAATAGAGATGCTGTACTAGTCTTGCGGTAATACCAATCACTCTAAGTGCATCACGGCATTACATATATGACGAACACAAAGGAGCCAAAAGGAGATTTTTTCTTCCTATGTACGCATTTTGAACTGTGTAGATTCCTAGAAAAGTTGTTTACTGTGAATACTTCGGTTAGTAAGTTCCGGAGCAGCCAGATTTTAGATAAGACCTACAAAAAGATACCTTCACCCTCCTGTCAGACGCTTACAAGTGCCAGCTCTAGAGGACAAGGGGCACGGCCCACTTACTTCCGCATCCTTCCCCAATCTGATGGGACTGATACCTCACTGTTTCGTCCCCTCCTCCAAACCGACCAACCAACCAACCAACCAATCTACTGGAGATTATCGAGTATCATGCTACTTACAAGGGAACCTCCCCATCGCACCCCCCTCAGATTTAGTTATAAGTTGGCACAGTGGATAGGTCTTGAAAAACTGAACACAGATCAATCGAGAAAACAGGAAGAAGTTGTGGAACTATGAAAAAAATTAGTAAAATATACTAACTGAGTAGTCCATGTGAAGATAGCAACATCGAGGTCAATGGCAGTCAAGGGACGCCGTGATCCCGTGGTTAGCGAGAGTAGCTACAGAACGAGAGGTCCTAGGTTCAAGTCTTCCCTCGAATGATAAGTTTAATTTTTTATTTTCAGTTTATGTGACAAACTCTTATGTTTTCATCACTTTTTTGGGAGTGATTATCACATCCACAAGAAAACCTAAATCGGGCAAGGTAGAAGAATCTTTTTACCCATTCGCCAAGTGTACAAGTTAGGTGGGTCGACAACATATTCCTGTCATGTGACGCACATGCCGTCACCAGTGTCGTATAGAATATATCAGACGTGTTTCCCTGTGGAGGAATAGGTTGACCTATGACCTTGCGATCAAATGTTTTCGGTTCCCACTGGAGAGGCACGTCCTTTCGTCTACTAATCGCACGGTTTTGCGGTGCGGTCGCAAAACACAGACACTAAACTTATTACAGTGAACAGAGACGTCAATCAACGAACGGACAGATCATAACATTGCGAAAATAAAGAAAGTAAAATTTCCAGTTGAGGGTAGACTTGAACCAAGGACCTCTCAGTCCGCAGTTACTCACGCTAACCACGGGACCACGGCGCTCCTGAGTTCACGTTGTCCTTGTTGTTGCATATCTTGCGCATGGACTACTCAGTTTGTATGTTTTACTAATTTTTTTCATAGTTCCACACAACTTCTTCCTGTTTTCTCGATTGATCTGTGTTCAGTTTTTCAAGGCCTATCCACTGTGCCAACTTATAACTTAATCTGAGGGGGGTGCGATGGGGAGGTTCCCTTGTTAGCTGATCGACATCATATATTAAGTCGCCTTTATTTAGCATGTATACTATTTCAAACGTAATTTTTGTTGTTACCACAATCGAAAAAACGTTAACAGCGTTAACTCATATCTTCTTTGCAATTAGGAATCTGGTCTCATACAATGGAAAACTTCTTTTTTAAAATGTGCTTATTCCCAATGATTGTATCCACGTACCAAAACCTGCAAGAAAAGAAGAAGAGTTAAAGCTTGACAGTTCAGCAAAAATAATGATTTTGCTTCCAAGCAGTTAGCAAGGCCGCTACCAGACGAACAATATCATTCCAAAGTTGAGTGGTCGGTGAGTGGAGTCTCTTTCTATACACCATAAGTATAGTTGGAGTCAACAAGCTAGATGCTTGCAAAAGAATTTGAGTTTCATTAAATAACATACAGATCTGTTTTCAAAAGCAATGTGAATCAGTATGTGAAAAAAAATTCTTGGAAAACCATGTTACATCGTATTCATCAACAACAGATTCTTTTTACCAGTGGGGGCAAATTGCATAATTCATTATGTGTGCCTTGTTGAACTACTCATATTCTGTAGCAAAAACTTCCTACAGAGAAAATTAATCCTTATTTATTTTCTCAAAATAATTCGACTCATTGTAATTCACAAAATATGTGATGGAGATTTGTTTGTAAGTAAATAGTGCAGGGTTCAGAAACAATAAAAACGTATGCGACATAATCATGGGGGACATCGAAGCACTGCATAGCACGATTCAGTTGCCCATAGCGCTGGGTGTAATGCCGCTGGAGACACCAAATACCTCTCGCAACATTTTCCTATTCTCTCGGTAGCTATGCGCTAACTATTAGGTCTACAAATTTGCTTCCGCCGTTTTACAATAGACAGCAGTAGCGGCAAGTGGGGATCATGTGGTTGGTCATAGGTGTAATACAATAAGCTTAGGCATCTGCAAACATAATGCCATAAAAATATTAGTCGATTTGTGATTGCATCATAAGGTTATTCTCGATTAAGTACGTCAACTTACGCACCCATTTCTCGCTATTTACGGGAAGTTTTAATTTTCTGCTTTAACATGAAGAAATCTGCTGCTGTGGCTCTTAAAATGCTGGGAAAGACCAATTGTGAGGGAACTATTAGTGGAAGATCCTGGAGAGAGTGTTTTCAACGCCTTAAGAACGGCGATCTTGATGTCGAAGACCGCCATGGTGGTGGAAGACAGAACGTTTTCGTAGCTACTGAAACAGACGAAGACAGTCACAGGACATCATTATCGAAAGCAACTGATGTGTTCGAGGCGAACACTGAAAAACAAACGGCCACAATACAGCGAGACACGTAAAGGTAATTTTGAGGCAGGCCAGTGCTCGACCCCGTGTTGCAAAACCCGTCAAAATATACATGGAAACGTTGAAATGAGACGTCCTATGCCTTCCGCCGTATTCTCCATACTTTTCTCTCTCTGACTACCACCTTTTTCGATCAGTGGCACACAGTCTGGCTGGTCAGCACTTCCGATCATACGAACAAGTGCAAAATTGAATCGATTCAAATGTGTTCAAATGTGTGTGAAATGTTATGAGACTTAACTGCTAACGTCATGAGTTCCTAAATTATCCTAAGGACAAACACACACACCCATACCCGAGGGAGGACTCGAACCTCCGCCGGGACCATCCCAACAGTCCATGACTACAGAGCCTAAGACCGTTCGTCTAATCCCGTACGGCAATCGATTCATGGATCCCCACAAAACATGCCCAGTTCTCCCATCACGGGATTCGTATGCTGTCCTAAAGATGGGAGAATATAGTGGCCAGCGATGGGCAATACTAGGAATTGTAATATCTCTTTATATTCGATGAATTATTCAGATACAATTCTACCCTTGAATGACGTTTACTAATTTTCTATCTTCATACTCGCAGAATCCATGCGAAAAGTAGTTCATACAATAGCTATGCCATGAGCGCATAAGTATTCTTTATAGTACTCTCTCTGGGGGTTGTTAAAAAAAAAAAAAGGAAAGGGAGCTTCCGAGATTGTCTTCGTGCCGATTAGCCTGAGCTTTGTTTGAAGAACTGTAATCTGATTATTGAGATTTATGACAGAAGATAACGGATACGAAATTGTACGATTAAAAAGTGAAATATATATATATGGCTCCTTCATGAAAAAGGTCTGTATCTGACATTTGAGAATTAATGATATTCATCGATATATTGCGTAGTTGTTAATCAGAAGGGAACTTCCGAAAGACTGGATACGAACCTGCATTTAATAATCCAAGAGCTCCATTATTTCTTCGGAAGGTTAAACTTCATCAAAGCCAAATATCCGCTTGATCTGAGGTTTCCCGACTGATTATACAACGCTCCCAAAATTACGAGGCACTTTATTTGTACAGATTAGCAGACTGCCGCAAAGCACGAGCCTGCAGAGAAGAAGAATCATCGCCTGCTTTCATTCTAACAAGTAAAATTTCAGAATCATTTTGAGTGACTGAGCTATGACTGTGTTTCCTATCATTAATGATTGATTGCTCGAACGAATTGAGAGCTACAGAATTATGTAGATAGGACGGAAAAATTACAATGGCGACCGTGACAGGACTCTCTTGGATTGTTATATAATATATGTATTTTTTGTTTCATGAAAACCAACGAGAACGAGAAGTAATGAACATGAAGTGAGATACGGTGCCCATAGTAAAAGATTGCTGATACCAAGAAATGATTTCAACTATTGGACAACACCGAGACTACAGAAAAAGGCCAGAGAAATCTAATTTTTTTATCCTGTAGTTAAAATAGTTTGAAATCAATTTAGAAAGAACTTTTTTCCAGATAGTAGTTAAGATTGTAGAACTGTATATTGTGTGATTTTCGTATCTGGACATTGAACTTTATACCATCTGTGAAGTAATTTGAAAGTTAAGTGTGTCTACGACAGTAAATTTGAAACTGTATTTTGTGATTAGAACCTGATATTGATAGTTATTTATTGTTATTGACTAGAGCGGCATTTAAAATGTCATTGAATCAGCAACGAGACGTGCAACAGCCTTCAGCTGTTTGCGCAGAAGCAGAGGCCACGGATAGCAATTCTGAGACTGTTGTGGCTAGCGGTAGCAATATAAATAATCCCGCTGGTTCAGAAAACGTTCATACAACAGCTGATCAGACTGTTGTTGACACGTTAGTTGTTATTATGCAACAGTTGTCTCTATTAGCCGAAGGCCAAGCGGAGGTAAAACGAGACTTATCCGTTATACAAAATGAACTTCAAAATCAATTAGCCGAAAATCAAACAGAATTACAAAATCAGTTAAGAGCAGCCTTTACCGAATTAGATCAGAGATTAAATACCCAGACACAGGAAATAAAAGAACAGGCAGAAAGGACCGAACAGAATCTTATTGCTGAGATTGAGCAGGTCCGCCAACAATGCCAAGAAAACAATAGTAAATTAAAAGCGGAACTAACCGAATATGTATCCGTCAAAATTGACACTATACAAAAACAAGTAGAACTGTTTCCTCAAGTAATACAAGCTCAAGAGGTCATACAGTGTTCCGTAGCTATGATACCAGAAATTATAGAATCCCAAGATAATGTAAAGAAGCAATTTGACGAAGTGAAGGAAAAACAGGAGACAGTGGAACATAGAATGAATGTACTTGCGGGAAAGTTTTCAGAAATGACATTACAGCGGCAAAATTTTCCTTCGGAAACCATAGAAGAAACTGTGAAAGTAGCTTTACAGTCAATTTCAGAGAGTTCGGAGGAGAATTTTTTCAACAAAGGGTTAAAGAAAGTTCGAGAACAACTTGGCGAAGAATTCTCGCGTTGGAAAGAAAATATCGAAAGATCACTAAATCTCTCGCAGGAGGATTTAGAAACAGCGAGAAGTAGGAAACAAAAGTCTCAATCTGCGCGTGACATTCCGTCCACGTCAAGATCCGATGTAAACAGAACTGGAACGTCACAAGTTACATTCGATATAACGGATAGCCACAGGGAAGAGTACGAACAGGAGGATTTTTGGAATCGTAGTACCGTTGAGGAGAAGATGATTAAACAAAGACAATTTCAAATCTTTAACCCTGACAAAAAGAATGTCCATCCTGTAGTCTTCATTCGAAGTTGCAGAGGTCTATTTCCACGATCTTGGACAGAATGGCAAAAGATTAGTTTTGTATCAGGATATATACAAGGATCAGGAGCATTGTGGGCATCCGAACAAACATCTTCTTGTAAATGTTACAAAGAATTTGAGCAGGCTTTTCTAGCAAAATATTGGTCTGCTGGAGTACAAGAAAGACTTAGGCAGGAAGTATTATATCCTGAGCCTTTCTCATTTTCTAGAGGTTCTCTAAAGAGATATTTTGAGAAATACATCAATAAATCTTTGTATTGGGATGTACCGATTCCTTTGTCGGATATACTTAGAATTCTCAAGTCCAGACTACCCACCAGTATAAGGAATCAGCTGTTATATATAAATGATAAGGATAGAGACACATTTATGACTACGCTTGATCATATTGAAATAATTGAGGAGGACAATAAAAGGGCAAGAGAAATGTCAATCAAAGAAGTGTAATAGAAGCGAATCCGAGCTGCAACTCGAATGGGAATGGCAGTAATGGTAGTGGTAACAATAATCATAACCAACTACACTCTCCGAGGAGACTTAGAAATGGACAAAATGCAAACAATAATTATTACCATAATGGAAACTTTGGTAATGGTGCAGCGAGGGGCTATTTTAGGAACAATAGGAATTTTAATCGATATAATCCAATGTATGGCAACACAGGACAGTTCTACCAACACCAGCAGAACAACAACAATAATTACACGAATCAAGCAAGACAACATAGACAGAATTCACCACAACAACCGATAATCACTGAAGTAGCTGAAGAGACAAATACCAATCGGACCAACAATCAGTCAAACTAAACATGACCGCATCGTGCCCCGGAGGAGCGGTCAGGGGATCTGTTAGGGGCGAAACAGTAAAATTACAATTGTTAAGATATAATGATGGTGAGCTGTTGACGGAAGAGTTAACAAAGGATTTAATAACGTGTCATAATGACAGATCGAGTGTTCCGGTATCGGAAGTATTTGTTGAAATAGAGGAAGTTCCAACGAATGTGATATTGGACACCGCCGCTTCCGCCAATGTCATCTCAGGCGCTCTTTTTCGGAGAATTATTAGGAAGAAGAAGGTACCAATTTTGCCAGTACAGAACTGCAAAATCATCGGAGCTGTTGGAGCACGCTCTCCCAATGTCAAAATACAAACACAATTAGAGATGAAAATGGGAAATGTAGCAATAAAATGCACGTTCCTTGTAGTGGAGAAGTTATTAGTGGACTGTATTCTTGGTATTGGGAGTATGCAGGAGTACGATTGTCAGATTGATTTTTTGGAAGGAATAGTTAAATTTAGATTAAATGGAGAAGAGATAGCACTGGATTTAAATAGAAAGGAAACGGTGCATGAGAAATATTGTCGCGGTGCCATAATTCAATTAATTGACACTACAAACGGTCGTTGGAAGGAGCTTTCAAAGGATTTGATACAACAGGAGGACTTTAACCAAACAACAATGATAAAAGCTAGTGAATCAAATCAGCTTACCGGAGAACAAAGGCAGCAGCTTCATTATTTGTTAGAGGCATATGAAGAGATTTTTGATGAGAAACCAGGAATTATTAAAGGGTATATTTGTCACCTACAAGTGAAGCCACATCAGACTTACTGTTACACGCACTATCCGATCCCCTGGCGTTTAAAAACAATCCGTTCAAAGGGAGATAAATAGAATGTTAGAATGGACCTTGATTGAGCCATCAACTAGTCCATATTGTTCTCCGCTCTTAGTCGTTCCAAAACCTGGAGGCAACGTAAGATTAGTTCTGGATGCGAGAGAGATTAATAAAATAATATGGAGAAAAGGTTTTATTGAGGCGACACATCCATTCCTCGAAACTGATGAAGAACATAAAGAAATGGAATCTTATTTATACCGGACCATATGTTATTGTAAATATACCAAATCCGGGATCATACTTGTTGGCATATCCCGAATCGAAAAGAATAAAGGGATTATTCCCGCATAATGATATTAAGAAATTTTTTGAAGGATCGTAGATCTGTGATACCAAATATGGAGTAGAATTTAGAGTGGAATTTGACTATGAGTCGAATGTGTATATAAATATCAAGAAGTTTATGTTGTCTAGAGGTTAAGAGACAGTGAGATTACTCCTGTGGTAGCTTAAGAGACAGTGAGATTACTCCTGTGATAGGTTAAGAGACAGTGAGATTACTCCTGTGATAGGTTAAGAGACAGTGAGATTACTCCTGTGATAGTTTAACACAAAAAATTTTAAGATAGGTAGAAGAATGTGTTAATTACTAGTGTTTGTAAGTGTGGACTATGAGCAGAAGCCACAGTGATATACAAGGAAAGTGCATCTACATTTCCTCAAGACACGGCACTTATGTGAGAATTGCGTGTGAAACTTGAACAGTGTGGGATATGTAGGTAAATACGCTGTGAGTATGATGTGCGCTGTTCGCGCAAGAAAACAAATGAACTGTGAAATGAAGCAACAGTCGATAATGTCACTGTTGAAAACAATTGAAGAAACTCTCTGGTTGCACGAGAGAAAATTATTATAATTTTTAGGTTTTTTATTATGCCTTCTCGACGAGGAGAATTAATTTAAGAATTTTAATTGACTTTTTAAGAATAGCAATTTGTGTGTTTCATCTTATGGACATAATTGTTGAAATATATTTCCATAAATGTTCATGAGAGGATGAAGAAGATTCTACAAGTGGATCATTTGATAAATGAACATACGTCATTATTAATGATATTTATTTGCAAGTGGATCTATAAATCAATTAATTATAAGAATAATGAAAATTTTTCAAATTATTCCTTTTGTGGAGTCAGTGTCGTATGCCTATGTTTAAAATTTTTCATCAGGTGTAAACTTAAATTTTATTCATAATTTCGTAATTGAAAGCAAACCTCGGACAGATTCAATGCTCTACTTCCACCTGCACTGTAACAAAACGAAGATAAGATTAAAAATTTTTTTTGAGAGGAATACATTCGATATGAGCTACAACAAAATTTAATTGCCCACAGTCTATTTGGCAATGTTTTGGACAATCAGCAGTTGTAATGCAAAACAACTTTGGTATTGAGGACTACAAAAAAAAAATTCGTGATTGTCAGAACTGATGGATATTCCAGTCTAGTACAGATGGAAGAATATTAGAATCCACTCCGATTTTGAGTTCAACGATGAAATAGGGACTTCGTTGCCTTAATCCACTCTCTTCCAGGGATTTATTCAGTCAGAACCTTTTCTTATTCCACTTTAAACCTGTTTCATGTTCACGTCCCTGACCATCTGTTCCGGAGATCATCTTCCTGTTTCTACGGCACGTTACCAGCTTCTATCCTGTACCATAAGCCATCGCCTGTCCTTCGTGCCGCGTCCACCAAACGCTGTACGTCGCCTACCCGGTGTCCGTACCCAGTGTTCCTGTTCCATCGACTTCACAACGAGATCGCCGGCTACATCGTCGAAAGAAGAATTTTGAAAATATTTTTTTTGAGCAATATTGTAAAATTTTTTTTGTCTATGAGGCACTTTTCCTGCGATCAAATCTATAGAGCTTCTATATATTTCAAAATTACTGGATTTAGGCTTTCCTATCTTCTTTAATACCTGAGCTGGGGTCTATTCTTCCGGGTTTTCCAGGGTTTTCCTGTGAAGGCCAGTTCCCAAATGGGTAGACCTTTTTCGTAATTACACCAATCTACATCTTCCCTGGTTATGTACTCGGGATGCGGGTATACCCCGGTACATGTAAAAGCTACAGCTTAGGTATTCTCGTAACTTATTGTCTTAACGTGTTACCCATACTCTCTATAGCAGAATTCTACTAATTCAAAATATTCCTCTTTTGAATAAACAACCCAACAAATTTTTTTCTGTTAGCTCGCAAAGTGTATTATCATTAACTTTGCTCCCCACAAAACATGCCCAGTTCTCCCATCACGGGATTCGTATGCTGTCCTAAAGATGGGAGAATATAGTGGCCAGCGATGGGCAATACTAGGAATCATAACTTTTTTTGGAGGTTTTTCACAATAAAGCCCCGAACTTCGAGAAAAAACGGCGGAAGCAAAGCTGTAGACCTAGTATCAGTCCTTTTTGTAAGATATTTAATGTAGCTAAAATTTGTACTGTGATAAGTTTCCACTAGAGGAGACAGTTGCCGAGTTATTCAAGAAAAACACGTTTTAAGGTCACATTTGTACGTTTTTCTTGAATAATTCGAGAACCAAAGCCTCTGGTGAAAACGCACTCCAGTACAAAATTTAACTACATCAACTTTTAAATTTTAAAATTTCCTACAAAAAAGTACTGTTCATTTTTTTTCTGTAGGAGTAATATTTTGGTGTAGCGAGCGAGAGAATATGAAAATGGTACTTGAAGGTGCTGTGGGTTGCATAAAACCCAGCGATAGGGGCAGCTGAATCACCGTTTATATCCCAGCAATGAGTGTACTGTTAACGGGGAAGCGGTCGATCCCACAGGGCCGGCTGCTAACAGTACATAGCTTTAGTGTCGAAACCCACATTCTGAAAGTGTCACATTCAACACTGAAACAATGTGATTCGTCTAATAATATACTATAAGCGAAAAAGTCTAGGAATTATCTTGTTCTGTAAGGACTAAAAATTTTAACAGAGGTGTTACAATGCTTCATGAATTTCAACACTGCTGCATAGTGAGTTGGGCCATTGTTGTTTTGACACCTATTGTTCTCACCCTGAGCTATAACTTTGCAAATTATCTTCTTCTTTAAACCTCAGATGACCCTCATTATCGAACTGTAGCAATTATATCTCGACTAATACATCAGATATTAATTCATACAAATTTATTTCATTCAGAAAATACACTTCAAATTTACAGTGGCAATGCGTGCTTTGAGCCAAAGGACGTACTATAATCATGACACCTGAGTAACAAGTCTTTCAGAGTCATTATGATCATTATTGAAACTACTGTTTCCACAAGTAAATGCCAGGTCAATGTCTTGCTCATAGGACAGTGTGACAGCAATTAAGTGATAAACTACATGCTGTTTCTAAACACATTTTACTTTTCAACGAGCTGTAACCTTAAACTTGTGGCACCCCACGGAAGGAAACGGTGATTCGTAGTCGATAATAAAACTTCTTTTCTCAGTTTCGTGTAGCATACCAGTAAATGCGAGGTCCATTGCAAATTAGCTGAACACCAACACAGTAGTCCGATAGTGCACGATGCTACCGATAAATTCTTTCCTCGAGGAACTAATCCTGCAGCACGAACAGTTCACCAGTGCAGGATACGAGAGATTGCTGGCGAGGAGACAGCAGGTGGGGGAAAGACAGGCGGCCCTCACTTGCCGGTCCTGGCGACGAGTACGGGCCTGGGTAGAGACCTCTTGGTCGGCACCTGCTGCTGCTGCTGCGGCTGCTGGTCGTAGACGGCGTTGTCGCCGACCTCCGCGTCTTCGGCGTTGACGTTGTGCAGCTGCTTCCAGGAGACGGCCATCTGGGGCGGCGCGCGCGGCATGGGCACCCACTCGCGGATGTGCATCGGGCCCCACACCTTCTTCCAGACCGGCACCCAGATCATCTTCTGGCGCCACTCGCGCACCCAGCGCATCTTCCACATGGTGCGCTCCACCCACTCGCCAGGCATTTTCTCCGGGCCGGTGGGCTTCTCCGTTGTTAGGCTCACCATATTGCTGTAAAAATATTTGTACAAACGTCAATTAGTCTACGAAATACTTCCTCATGTTCTGCTACATTATATCTCTTTGGTCACGAACCCTCTTGCGGCTTCTTAGGCCGCAGCCAGGTAACAACCCAATATCGCAAACGTAGATAAAATATATACATATGGTGTCTGTTCTTTCGTTCCCAAATGTCCGAAAGAACAGACACCACACATGTACACTACTGGCCATTGAAACTGCTACACTAAGAAGAAATACAGATGATAAACGGGTATTCATTGGACAAATATATTATACTAAAACTGACATGTGATTACATTCTCATGCAATTTGGGAGCATAGATCCTGAGAAATTAGTACCCAGAACAACCACTACCCATACCAACCATCTCTCGTCGTAATAACGGCCTTGATACACCTGGGCATTGAGTAAAACAGAGCTTGGATGGCGTGTACAGGTACAGCTGCCCATGCAGTTTCAGCATGATACCACAGACGTTTTCGATTGGTGAGAGATCTGGAGAATGTGCTGGCCAGGGCAGAAGTCGAACAGTTTCTGTATCCAGAAAGGCCCGTACAGGACCTGCAACATGCCGTCGTGCATTATACAGCTGAAATGTAGGGTTTCGCAGGGATCGAATGAAGGATACAGCCACGGGTCGTAACACATCTGAAATGTAACGTCCACTGTTCAAAGTGCCGTCAGTGCGAACAAGAGGTGACCGAGACGTGTAACCAATGGCACCACATACCATCACGCCGGGTGATACGCCAGTATGGCGATGACGAATACACGCTTCCAATGTGCGTTCACCGCGATGTCACCAAACACGGATGCGACCATCATGATGCGGTAAACAGAACCTGGATTCATCCGAAAAAATGACGTTTCGCCATTCGTGCACCCAGGTTCGTCGTTGAGTACACCATCGCATGCTCTCCTGTCTGTGATGCAGCGTCAAGGGTAACCGCAGCCGTGCTGCTAGCTGACAGTCCATGGTGCTGCAAACGTCGTCGAACTATTCGTGCAGATTGTTGTTGTCTTGCAAACGTCCCCATCTGTTGACTCAGGGATCGAGACGTGGCTGCACGATCCGTTACAGCCATGAGCATAAGATGCCTGTCATCTCGACTGCTAGTGATACGAGGCCGTTGGGATCCGCCACGGCGTTCCGTATTACCCTCCTGAACCCACCGATTCCATTTTCTGCTAACAGTCATTGGATCTCGACCAACGCGATACGATAAACCGCAATCGCGATAGGCTACAATCCGATCTTTACCAAAGTTGGAAACGTGATGGTACGCATTTCTCCTCCCTACACGAGGCATCACAACAACGTTTCTCCAGGCAACGCCGGTCAACTGCTGTTTGTGTATGAGAAATCGGTTGGAAACTTTTCTCATGTCAGCACGTTGTAGGTGTCGCCACCGGCGCCAACCTTGTGTGAATGCTCTGAAAAGCTAATCATTTGCATATCACAGCATCTTCTTCCTGTCGGTTAAATTTCGCGTCTGTAGCACGTGGTGTAGCAATTTTACTGGTCAGTAGTGTATAAATAAGGTTAAGATTTCCAATGATCTCTTCATTCCAGATGCACACCAGGTTCGAACTCTTAAGGAAAACGGCGAAATGTAGCGAGTAACTAGTATAACGGGAAGGGGCACTACAATAGTAATGTGTCGATAAGTGGATAATTTGGGTCTGACCGGGATGTGCTAGGGTACTCCGTACGGTTGCGATGATCACTGTGTCCGGATGTCTTAGTGGCCATCTGTCTACTAAGCAGAAGACCAGGTTTCGATCCCAGTCCGGCACTTTCCCCATTGATTTGAATCAATGCCCACTTGCAATCAATGTCTGTAATTCCTTTGTGTCTTAATAGATAAAAGGAAATAAGACCTGCTCAGATATTGTTTATACGGAAGTTACCATGGAGGTATAATAAGAGGAGCTGTCATGACGTCACGAACATGAAGTCGTCGCCTTACATGTTAATTGCCCCAAACTTGTCTCGTTCACTGCTCTACTAATTATTTCGATTTTAGTCTTAAGCGTAAAGGAATCGCACGTAATGACGTGTGGTCTCATTCAAGCGAAATGGTCTTTCATACACATGAATTTTGGATATGCTGTTTACTTTTCGCCGGCCGCGGTGGTTTCGCGGTTCTAGGCGCGCAGTCCGGAACCATGCGACTGCTACGGTCGCATGTTCGAATCCTGCCTCGGGCATGGGTGTGTGTGATGTCCTTAGGTTTCACTAGTTCTAAGTTCTAGGGGACTGATGACCACAGCAGTTGAGTCCCATAGTGCGCAGAGCCATTTGAACCATTTTTGTTTACTTTTATTTCTGTCATTTTACTTTGAATTTCTCCGTCAATGCAGCTCTAAAAGTTCTCAGTGTGAGCACTGCGAGACGGAGAGATCGGAAAGCGACCACTCATGACAAATTATGTTCTCCGCATTTTCGGGAAGAGAACTTAGACTGAATATCAGTTTCATCGGTCCGTACTAACGAAGATTCTGGATTACAAAAGTATCCTTTACACATAATATACTTCACTTCTTGGTTATTCGACACTCGTAATAAAAAGAAAGTTACATTAACGAGGCGAAATGCCTCGTATTAGTGGATCAGATATGCACTTGAGACCTGAAATACACCTGAAAATACGTTCCCGACACTGTGTTATTCACGAAAATACTGCAACATTTTTTCTTTAAAACAAGTGATGTATTCATTTAAGAACATGAAGCAATCGCAAACAGTGTGGCATCAAACATGGCGCCTCCAATTTCTAGGCGAGTACAGTGTTAAGTCTATAGGTCAGTTCACTTCACTATACCTCCATGGAAGATAAAAAAGGAACAAATATAATGACACTTAGAATGTTTATATAAGAGAGTACTGTATTTTTTCAATTTTTTGCCATGTACAAATATTAACGTGACCCAAAAAGGGGAAAAAATTATTACCTGGAGAGACAATTAATAACTGATAAAAACAAAGTTGAACTTATAATTCCAGTCTAGTTGCTGTTGTTGTTGTCTTCAGTCCTGAGACTGGTTTGATGCAGCTCTCCATGCTACTCTACCCTGTGCAAGCTTCTTCATCTCCCAGTACTTACTGCAACCTACATCCTTCTGAATCTGCTTAGGGTATTCATCTCTTGTTCTCCCTCTACGATTTTTACCCTCCACGCTGCCCTCCAATGCTAACTTTGTGATCCCTTGATGCCTCAGAACATGTCCTACCAACCGATCCCTTCTTCTTGTTAAGTTGTGCCACAAACTCCTCCCCAATTCTATTCAATACCTCCTCATTAAACTAAAACTTAATTAATACAGGACAAAAAGGAAACTGACTTTGGTCACTTAATATCAAACCAGCATTCTGTGTCAAATGTTTGCTGATTTCCAGTGTTTCAAGTAGCGCAATCATCCTGCTTTTGGTAACACAATGCAAAACTTCGCATCATATGTGTGGTTCTCTATTAAACTATGATTGCCAACAATTAAATTTTTCTTTCTTAATCTTCAGCTCCTCTCATGTTCAGATAACCAAATTGCCATACGTCTGCCTGACTGACCAATATATGTATATTTTTCCATGCTTCCATATCATTTTATAGTCACTGCTCTGTGCCAGTTTGTCTTTTCCACTGAATAAAATTTTTAACATGCTATTGGGATTGTACATTGCAGGTCTGCAATTGCGAGAGAATCTGAAATTTAGTCAACGCATGGGACTATGCACAGGTGTTTTTACTGACTGTTTTCTGTTGGCTGACTTAGACACGAGGTGTAACTTCGGAGATCTTCATTTTTCGTAGAATATTATTAATCAGGGCAGAGCATTAGCAAATGTTTCCTATTTCATATTGTTATCATGTTCTGCCAAGCTTGACGGTAAATTCAGTCTATATTCTATATTTCATTGAAAAGCGAATATGACACTAAATCCATAGGGAGGGCAGGGTCAGTTTAAGGTCGCACGGGTTCCTTAGCAATGGCGAACTACTGTGGCCACATTCGGTAGAGTTACTCTTTTTTTAAATGTATTATTTTACTTACTTCTAACCTGTGAATGTAGCGTATAGTAGAATTTTATTTCACTAATTTAAGCACTAAAATATGTAATACGCTTTAATTTTTCAGTCATAATTTTCAAAAACCAAATAAACATTACTAAAGTTACTATCTGATGAAAGGTGTCCGTCTTTTTGGAGGCTTTGGTGGAGACATTTTCAACGAGGTACCTGAATGTCTGTGGAAGAATGGCGGCCAATTCTTCCTCAACAGCCGAAAATGAAAGATGGTAGAGATGTTCCACGCCAGGGTCTGGATCGAAGTCGACTTTCTAACTCGTCCCAAAGGTATAAAACTGCGTTCAGGTTGGGACTCGCAGCAGGCTAAGCCATTTCAGGAATGTCACTGTCTACAAACCATTACCTCACAGATGTTGTTTTACGAGATCGTGCATTGTTATGAAATTTCCTGGCAGATTAAAACTGTGTGTCAGACCGAGACTCGAACTCGGGACCTTTGCCTTTCGCGGGCAAGTACTCTCAGTCTGGAAACATCCCCCAGGCTGTGGCTAAGCCATGTCTCCGCAATATCCTTTCTTCCAAGAGTGCTAGCTCTGCAAGGTTCGCAGAAGCTCTCCTGTGAAATTTGGAAGGTAGGAGACGAGGTACTGGCAGAATGGAAACTCTGAGGAATGGTCGTGAGTCGTGCTTGGGTAACTCAGTTGGTAGAGCACTTGCCCGCGAAAGGCAAAAGTCCCGAGTTCGAGTCTCGGTCGGGCACACAGTTTTAATCTGCCAGGAAGTTTCATATCAGCGCACACTCCACTGCAGAGTGAAAATCTCATTCTCGTATATTGTTATATTCATACTAACAGTCATCTACTCCGGATTGTTTCTCTATTGACCCAAAGGTTAAAATATGTTTCTATCCTTCCTCATTTAGGGTTTTCCTAAGCGTAGTAAGGGGCTCACACTCCAGCCACGAAAAGCGTCCCTATAACGCAATACCATATCGCCCATACTTCACTGCTGACACCAGGCATTGTGGCAGGCAACGTTCTCCAGACATTCGGCAAACCCAAGTCCTTCCATTGGATTACCAAAGGCTATATCCTCACACCAAATCACTCGTTTCGCATCATTCACTGTTTAGCCGTTGCCCTCTTACACCACCCACCACCTCAAGCTTCGCCTAGCATTAACTGCGGTTAAGTGTGGCTTATAGGGAGCGGCTCGGCCATTACACTCCATTCTTGACTGTTGGTAACATTTGGAAACTCACGAGTGATTCCTTCCGCTTTTTTTTTTTTTTTTTGCAACCATCCATTTCTATGCTGGAAGGTTATAAGGTTATTGTGTGTCAGTACATTCAGTACATTAGGTCTGTCTAGACCTAAAGTCGTTATTCCTTCACATTTCCACCTGGCTATCACATCGGTAACACTCGATTTAACACTCGGTTTGTGCAGCCTTAGGACGGCTGAAATGTCCCTGATGGATTTGTTTCTCAGGTGACATCCAGTGACTGGTCCACGTTTGGAGTCACAGCCCTCCTGACCGATCCTACCCGACCCGACCGTTGCTGCTTCGCTGCTGACAAGACTACACTCCCCGCCACCTTTAAACTATCGGGTGCATATCTCATGACATCTAGTGGTCAATTCTGCATTACATAGATTATCTGGATACTTTTGTTCAGACAACGAGTCTCACATATTGTCAACTATTAAAGTTTAAACTTCTGCTGGTAACAAAATTTCACAACATGCCCCATAAGCATAACAAGACCAATCTATAGAGCTCTCACCCCCCCCCCTCTCACACACCCCCAGCCTCCACCCCCCCCCCCCCCACACACACACAAAATCCTAAAACCTACTGTCTCTCTCTCCCTTTTCACACACACATACAATACATACAAAAAAAAAAAAATTCACAGACACCTCTGAAAGGAAAACCTTCAACTATTCCACTGTCAGCCATCTTCTTTTTACACATTGAACTGTTCCACTGCCCGCCATGTTTGTTTTTTCAGATGGTAAACAGTGACAGTAATAGTGACAGTGGCAACTCAATATATAGTGTTTAACAGTGATGAAGATGAGGAAAAAGAGAATGTAAGTGGAACATTATGTAAATAGACACACACACACATACACAGACATATATATACATATAGAATTAATTAATTTCAGGCATGGCTCTGAGCACTATGGGACTCAACATCTTAGGTCATAAGTCCCCTAGAACTTAGAACTACTTAAACCTAACTAACCTAAGGACATCACACACACCCATGCCCGAGGCAGGATTCGAACCTGCGACCGTAGCAGTCCCGCGGTTCCGGACTGCAGCGCCAGAACCGCTAGACCACCGCGGCCGGCAATTTCAGGCATAAAAATAACAATTTATCTACTTTAAGGTGTAAGTGGTTGCAGATGACAAAAACTGTGGAACAAACAGTCACTGTAGAAACACAAAACATCAGAAACACCACACCATGTGGTAAAAAGGTATGAATTCATAATTTATATCTGTTTTTTTAAATATCTGTAATTACGATTTAAAAACTAAGAGTTACATGTATACAAATAGCAAAGAACATTCTTTATCTTTAACAGATGAAAAATAAAAGCCCACTGAAGACGCTGCAACTGCAGTGAAACATGTTTAGGTTAAAAAACAAAATTATGTTTTACTAAAGGCAGATCCTATCCAAAAACATACGTATTGTTAAAGCAAACACGGAAAGAAAGAACTTCAACCCCAAGATGATTGCCCCATAAGACTATGTCACACAGCAGAACATCAGAACGCGTTGGTCTGGAAAGCCTTTGTATGTGTGTGTGTGTGTGTGTGTGTGTGTGTGCGTGTGTGTGTCTGTGTACACATATGCGTCGCATTTAGCAGGGATGCTTAAAAACCTTTAACCGGGAGAGAATGACCACACTCGTGCGTCTTTACAGAAATGTGTTAAAACACAATAGACAAAAATATTGTCGTGGTATATGTTAAGGTGGACGAGTGAATTTATATGTTGTTCCACGTAGGTGTAAAAAAGATGGCATCCTTCAGACATTATCCTCCTCATACCGACGCAGCAGGGAATAATTTCACTGTGCAAGACAACCACCTTCGGCCAGTCAGGGATAGTTTCTCTACACAGCTTGTTGGACGTTCTGGAAAGACTTCCTGCCGCTGCACAGTGTTGCCCGAATCCTTTACAGTTTGCAAGTAACTTTGCCAGAACAATAGCGTTCATTTTTACGACGGTCCTCTTGTCGGTATCAATAATGAAGAATAAGCACCCTCCTTGTATTGTAGAGCAATTGCGTTTCCTAGTATTATTCACCACTTAAATTTTATTCTGTTACTTTTTCACAGATTGCAGCTAAAGTACCAAAAAAGCTAGATGGAAACCGCGTTGAGAAGATGAAATCCTGAGGGATTAATCATATCTCTTTTTTGGAAATTTAAAAAAGCCAACGAAATTATTTATTAGCTAGGTGCCAAATGTGATATCCAGGTCCACACCATGGCACTCATAGAGCAGAATAGACGTTTTTACTGCGGGTAAACTAGTCTGGAAGATTAGCCGAAATAAGGCCGAATATCACTTAGCGAGAAACGTGGATTAGCAGTCACAGTTCGGTAGACATGACAAGCTTATCAAGACGCCCGAACTGGGATTCCGAACAAGTGAACGCCTAAACAAAAACAGGGAAATGATGCAGTGTTACGCCAAAAGTTACTGTTGTGTTATCGCAGACAGGTAAATGTCGAGTACGTCGTTATGACACCGAGATGAAGGAGCAGAGCAAGCAGTGGAAACGCTCGACATCACCACTGTCACGAGAAAAAATCAAGAAAGTCGCTAATTACGAGGGGGAGTTAGGTCCCATGCGTCGCGAAATGGAGACCACAGTGAAAATCAAACAATTTTTATTTGCAACAGTTAGTGTTGCACCAGCTTTCCAACACCCTCGGTATAGTTGGCAGCCGCCTGTGCTTTCCGACAATTCTCTATGCCTCTGCCTCTGCCAAATTGTTGTGTTCATTGCCAGAAGTTTATGTGAGCAGAGATGAAACTCAGAAGGAACTAGTTACGGGTTGAATTGTGGGTGATCAGCCACTCCCCATCGAAAACGCAGTAGGAACATCTTAATTGCCGCTGTAGAGTGCGGCCGAGAATTTTCATGGAGAAGGAAACGCATGGAAGTTATATATTATAGGGGCTGCACGAAATTAGGCGAAATCTCTCACCACGCCTTTATATACAGGGTGTTTCAAAAATCACCGGTATATTTGAAACGGCAATAAAAACTAAACGAGCAGCGATAGAAATACACCGTTTGTTGCAATATGCTTGGGACAACAGTACATTTTCAGGTAGACAAACTTTCGAAATTACAGTAGTTACAATTTTCAACAACAGATGGCGCTGCGGTCTGGGAAACACTATAGTACGATATTTTCCACATATCCACCATGCGTAGCAATAATATGGCGTAGTCTCTGAATAAAATTACCCGAAACCTTTGACAACGTGTCTGGCGGAATGGCTTCACATGCAGATGAGATGTACTGCTTCAGCTGTTCAATTGTTTCTGGATTCTGGCGGTACACCTGGTCTTTCAAGTGTCCCCACAGAAAGAAGTCACAGGGGTTCATGTCTGGCGAATAGGGAGGCCAATCCACGCCGCCTCCTGTATGTTTCGGATAGCCCAAAGCAATCACACGATCATCGAAATATTCATTCAGGAAATTAAAGACGTCGGCCGTGCGATGTGGCCGGGCACCATCTTGCATAAACCACGAGGTGTTCGCAGTGTCGTCTAAGGCAGTTTGTACCGCCACAAATTCACGAAGAATGTCCAGATAGCGTGATGCAGTAATCGTTTCGGATCTGAAAAATGGGCCAATGATTCCTTTTTGAGGATGCAGGGACGATGGGACTGCAACATGGGGCTTTTCGGTTCCCCATATGCGCCAGTTCTGTTTATTGACGAAGCCGTCCAGGTAAAAATAAGCTTCGTCAGTAAACCAAATGCTGCCCACATGCATATCGCCGTCATCAATCCTGTGCACTATATCGTTAGCGAATGTCTCTCGTGCAGCAATGGTAGCGGCGCTGAGGGGTTGCCGCGTTTGAATTTTGTATGGATAGAGGTGTAAACTCTGGCGCATGAGACGATACGTGGACGTTGGCGTCATTTGGACCGCAGCTGCAACACGGCGAACGGAAACCCGAGGCCGCTGTTGGATCACCTGCTGCACTAGCTGCGCGTTGCCCTATGTGGTTGCCGTACGCGGTCGCCCTACCTTTCCAGCACGTTCATCCGTCACGTTCTCAGTCCGTTGAAATTTTTGAAGCAGATCCTTTATTGTATCGTCTTTCGGTCCATTGGTTACATTAAACCTCCGTTGAAAACTTCGTCTTGTTGCAACAACACTGTGTTCTAGGCGGTGGAATTCCAACACCAGAAAAATCCTCTGTTCTAAGGAATAAACCATGTTGTCTACAGCACACTTGCACGTTGTGAACAGCACACGCTTACAGCAGAAAGACGACGTACAGAATGGCGCACCCACAGACTGCGTTGTCTTCTATATCTTTCACATCACTTGCAGCGCCATCTGTTGTTGAAAATTGTAACTACTGTAATTTCGAAAGTTTGTCCGCCTGAAAATGTACTGTTGTCCCAAGCATATTGCAACAAACGGTGTGTTTCTATCGCTGCTCGTTTAGTTTTTATTGCCGTTTCAAATATACCGGTCATTTTTGAAACACCCTGTAAGTACTTGGCGGGAGACACTATTTTCTAGGACGTGACGTGACGCGATCGACAGTCGTACTAGAGACACTGCCCAACACATCACTGCAAAACTCCAACGGTTTTTCACTGTTTCCCATTTCGCGCACGACTGGACCTTACTTTCCGCATAGCCCTCGTAGAATTATGAGACACTTTCAGGTACAAACGTCTCAAGAATTCCTCCAAGGGATCACGGTGAATAATAACGTGCTAAGAGAATTTTCACAGCAAACGATGATATATGTGGCTGTTTTTTTTTTGTTACGTTTTATTTAAGTAGTAATGTGACGACGCTGAAAACATTCAACGCATAACCTCTGCTGTTATCGTTCTGTGTGTGATATTTTCTTCATTTGTGATAAACCAGTGTCTCTGTGAAAAGGTAGCAGAAAACTTCAATCACAATATTTTCTGAAACTTTTCGTGGGATGTGCGGAACCTTACCTGACATCAATTGAAGACACATCTTCCGCTACACTCACCGCCGCCAGTAAAGTGACGACCAAAGCCTGTAACAAAATATAACGTGTTTGATTTAAACTGACTTTGTTGCTACATAAATAGATATATCTTTGCGTATAAAGATGTGACACGTTGTAGAAAATGAACATGTGCTATATAGAAAGAATATTTGACAATACAGGAAACCGATATTTTCGTTAATCTGTGTGTGTGCGTGTGTGTGTGTGTGTGTGTGTGTGTGTGTGTGTGTGTCTGTGTCTGTGTCTGTGTGGAGCACAGCATCACTGTAGAACAGCTGTAGAATGACTTTGAGCGAGTGTCACTTTCTCGGTTGTCGAGAAAGAGCAGCCAGTTAGGATACAGATTTGTGGCTGAAGGAAAAAATACGCTGGTGTCTGAGGTACAGTGTTTGGAATGCTCTGTTTGCTTGTAGTAACAGTGCGTCAAAACAAGCCGGACTCCATTCACTTGTAGATGCAATGCCCCGAGGAGTTCCACATGGTGAGGTGCATCTCAATGAGGTATTGAGGACAATCGTTGGCATCACGTGAGAGGATGCAGAAACAGCGAAACTAGAGCAGTGGTGCTTGGCGAACTCCGTTAAAAAGAAAATCGTATAATCGTCACTGCAGGGGTTACGAAGAAAGGAAAAAGGATGAATGAGGGTCAGTTACTCGATTGTATTGCCAAGTTATATGCCTTGCGTGTCCGCCGCTCGTGGTCTCGCGGTAGCGTTCTCCCTTCCCAAGCACGGTGTCCCGCGTTCGATTCCCGGCGGGGTCAGGGATTTTCACCTGTCCCGAGATGACAGGGTGTTGCTGTGTCGTCTTCATCATCATCGTTATTCATCTCCATTAAGGTCGGAGGACCTCGCCTAGTACGACGGTGCGGGTATGTCGCATCATTCCCCTACGCTCTGTCATACATTACGGGACTTCATTTCCATGCTTTGCGTGTTCGGCGTCGTAACTGTAACTGTCTCGTGGAGTTGACTGTAAAAAAGCGCATGTATAGTGTAGTGCCGTGTTCGTGTTGTTGATGATAATAATAACGAAAGTTGTGAGAAAGAAGGAAAACTGAAATTCAACACTAATAAGCTTGCCACTCCGCGCCCGAAAACGAGTCACAGTCCCCACCATCTTTTTCGCCGTTTATTTCTCTAGAAGATCACCTGCTGGGTCGCAGAATGCAACAGAGCCCATTAAAAAAAAAAAAAAAAAAAAAAAAAAAAAAAAAAAAAACAGTTCACCGTGAATAATGTCGCATCCTGTCTCTCTATGCGAAAGTTTATTTTTCTGTCTACAGTTACACGTCTTCATTTACGTTTTAAATATATATAGGTAACCATACAGCAAGTATTATTAATACCATCACTATTAATATTGCTAATGCTACCACCGTCCCCATCTTTGCTATTACTACTACTAATTCAACTACTAGCACGTACGCCTGCCACAGCAACTATTATTTCTACTGCTGTTGATTTTTAATTACCTCGGAATTACAGTTACGAACAACTTGAATTGGGACGATCACATAGATAATGTGAGGAAGGTAAAGCAGAGACTACGTTTTATTGCTAGAACTCTTTGAAAATGCAACAGGTCTACGGAAGAGACTGCTTACACTACGCTTGTCCGTCCTCTGCTAGAATGTTTTTTGCTGTGTGGGATCCTTATCAGATTGGATTGATGAAAGACACCTAAAAAGTGCAAAGAAGGCAGCTAATTTTGCACCATTGCAAAACAGGGAAGAGAGTGTCGCGGATCTGATAAGCGAGTTGGTTTGGCAATCACTAAAACGAAGGTATTTTTCGGTGCGGCGAGATATTTTCCTGAAATTTCCGTCACCAACTTTCTCCTATGAATGTGGAAATATTTTACTGTTGCCAGCCTATACAGGGAGAAATGATCATAATCACAAAAAAAGAGAAATCGGAGCTCGTACAGAGAGATTCAAGTCTTCTTTCATCCCACGCGCTGTAAGACAATGGGTTGGTAGAGAAATAGTCTAAAGGCAGCTCGAAGAAGTGTACTCAAGTGTGAATTGCAGAGTAGTCGTGTGCATAATATAGACGAAGATGTAGATCTGTTTAGCATCAGACAGTCTGTTCAATGGCAGCCCAATCCGTAGTCGGTTCTATAAGCTTTGTAGAGGAAGCTGTGAAGGAATCTGAAATCTTCAGCCGTTTCAGGTCAGATATTAGTTTCTTACGACAGAGGAAGTACTACGGGGAGGTTTGGAATTTTACCCAGGCTATTGGCGAGTAGTCCGTTGATCAGGAATTATATGCCACTCCATTACCTTCCATTACTGGCCTATTAATGTTGATCTTTTTTCACTAACTGGGTCCGAACTTGCTACCTGTTAGTTATATGTAGCGCGCTATCAAACTGAGCTATAGGGTTGGGTAATAATCTGTTGGTAGGTAGGGAAACCACTGTAAATGAATAGCTCAAAAGAACCCCTTGTAATAACACTTATCAGAGTGAAATGAAACGCACGTGGGTAAATCTTCTGCATTTATCATTCTAATACCTACTGAACATTTTATTCATACATAGTGTGATTAAAAGTATCCGGACCCCCCCCCCCCCCCAAAAAAAAAACACTCGTTTTTCTTGATAGGTGCATTGTGCTACCACTTCAGCTGCGACTTCAGAAGTCATTAGACCTCGTGAGAGAGCAGGATGGGCGCTCGGCGGAACTCACGGACTTCGAACGTGGTCAGGTGATAGGGTGTTCCTTGTGTCATACACCTGTACGTGAAATTTCCGCACTCCTAAACATCCCACTGTTTCCGACGTGATAGTAACGTGTAAACGTGAAGAGACACGTAGAACACAAGAGCGTACAGGCCGACCTCGTCTGCTGACTGACAGAGACCGCAGACATTGAAGAGGGTCGTAACGTGTAATAGGCAGACATCTATCCAGACCATCATACAGGGATTCCGAACTACATCATGATCCACTGTAAGTACTGTAACAGTTAGGCGGCACGTGAGAAAACTTTGATTACACGGTCGAGCGGCTGCTCATAAGCCACACATCACCCGGTAAATGCCAAACGACGCCTTGCTTGGTGTAAGGAGCGTAAACATTGGACGATTGAACAGTGGAAAACCGTTGTGTGGAGTGACGACTCACGGTACACAGTGTGGCGATCCGATGTCAGGGTGTGGGTATTGCGAAAGCCCGTTGAACGTCATCTGCCAGCGTGTGTAGTGCCAACAGTAAAATTCGGAGGCGGTAGTGTTATGGTGTGGTGGTGTTTTTCATGGAGGGGGCTTGCACCCCTAGTTGTTTTGCGTGGCACTATCGCAGCACAGGCCTACATTGATGTTTTAAGCACCTTCTTGCTTCCCACTCTTGAAGAGTTATTCGAAGATGGCGATTGCATCTTTCAACACGATCGGGCACCTGTTCATGATGCACGGCCTGTGGTGGAGTGGTAATACGACAATAACATCTCTGTAATGGACTGGCCTGCACAGAGTCCTGACCTGAATCCTATAGATCACCTTTTGGATGTTTTGGAACGCCGACTTCGTGCCAGGCTTCATCAACTAACATCGATACCTCTTCTCAGTGCAGCGCTCCGTGAAGAATGGGTTGCCATTGCCCAAGAAAACTTCCAAGCACCTGATTGAACGTATTCCTGCGGGAATGGAAGCTGTCATCAAGGCTAAGGGTGGGCCAACACCATATTGAATTTCAGCATTACCGATGGAGGGCACCACGAACTTGTAAGTCATTTTCAGCCAAGTGTACGGATACTTTTGATCACATAGTGTAGTAGCTCGCCGGCCGCGTTGGTCTAGCGGTTCTAGGCGCTCAGTCAGGAACCGCGCGACTGCTACAGTCGCAGGTTCGAATCCTGCCTCGGGCATGGATGTGTGTGATGTCCTTAGGTTAGTTAGGTTTAAGTAGTTCTAAGTTCTAGGGGACTTATAACCACAGCTGTTGAGTCCCATAGTGCTCAGAGCCATTTGAACCATTTGTAGTAGCTCCTCACACGAGTGAAACAGGCCTGGACATGTTCTTCATGATGAACGACAGCTGATTCTTCAGCAATTCAGTGGTAATTCTACTGAATCTGTGCCTTGCAGGTGCGAAGTAGTGCGAGCTGGTAGTAATGAACGCTCAAACAATTAGAAAAAGGGAATTATGGTGTGTTCATTTTCTTGCGAGCGGTTTCACTTCCCGGAAATACATTTTTATCCAAACATATAAGATTTACTGTGTATTAATGTAGGTATTCTGCAGTATATCAGGCTAGGTCTGAAAGAGTATTCTGCTTTGAACGAGTATATCAAAATACATTATAATGATATTTTTCCGTCAACTTTGGTATACTCCTGCAACATTCACTGACTCCCTTCATTATTTTGGCAGTCATTGATATTTCCTTTCTATGTGTGCCCTGTTCCGAGGAACATTGTTTGCTACGTAGTCATTGTTACCGAGCTAAGGAAAACGCTAAATGCGGAACGATGTGAACATGTTTTCCAACAATGTTTACTGCTTACGCTAGAGGAACAGCTCGGACACGATGGTTGTTTGCATCACCATGACAATGCACTGTATCGTAAAGCAGCATCTGTATGGTGATGGTTAGTGGACAACAGCATTACTGAAATGGACTAGTGTGCAGAGCCCCGACCCGAACCCAATGGAACACCTTTGAGATGTGCTGGACCGTCGACTTCGATCCAGACCCAGAATCCGACACCACTACCTTCTCTGGTTTCGACTATTAAGGAAGAATGGGGTGCCATGGCTCTAAAGGCATTCAGACAACTCCTTGAAAGTGTCGTCAGCAGAGATGAAGCCGCCCTACAGGCAAAGGGTGAACACACCCGCCATTAATGTCCCCTCATAAGTGTCCGTATACATTTGATCACTTAGTCTAGTCTTACTACCACTACCGTTGTTGGGAGTACTTCACTCGTCATTCAGTCGGTCCCTTTTACTTCTAGCATTTTTTTTTTCTACAGCCAAATTTCAAAGATATCCAGATATTTTCCTCTTTCTTTTTCACTGCCCTTGATTCACTACCATATATTAGTAAACCCCAGGCAGAACACTTTGAGAGTCTCTATCACAATTTTTGGAATTCTTCTTGTGTAAACAAATCTTTTCAAAAGCACGTAGGTTCCATTTTCCGTAATCAATCGTCATAAGTACCTAAAAGATTTCACTTGTTCCAAGGAACTTCCGTATCTGCTGATTCTTATCTCTTAGGTCATTCTTATTGTTGTGTCTAGTTCCTACAGCATAGACACAATGAGGTAGCTAGGTGCACGCTAAACTAACGCAGACGGGCTTGAAGTTCTGGAACATGAGACTTATCAATGAATAAGAAGAAAAGTACGTAGATGTTACTTAACTTTTATTCTCTTGTTGGAATACATCTCTCTTGAATATTAGTACGCTATTGGCACTGATACAATTGGCGCCTTGCGAGGTAGTAGCTATGGACTAAGCTGAAGGCTATTCTATCTGTCTCTCGGCAAATGAGAGGAAGACTTCGTACGTCTGGTTGCAAGCTATGTCGTCCGTACAACTGGGCGAGGTCTAGTCCGTGTCTTGTGACCTGCCATGTGGTGGCGCTAGGTTTGCGATTACACAGTGGCGACACGCGGGTCCGACATGTACTACAGGACCGCGGCCGATTTAAGTTACCACCTAACAAGTGTGGTGTCTAGCGGTGACACCACACTTATATTTATCCTCACTTCGTACTATTTTCCCATTTTTCTAATCGTCTCCCTCATATATTGTAATTGTGCCTCTGATTCAGCTGTCACTGCTTAGACATCTGAATACCCTTTTTACGTGAATCTGTACTTGAAATTCGTTGCTACCTGGGAAGTTCAAGGACACTTGCATGGCATTCTCTGGCAGAGAACCAAAGAATCCGTGCACTCAAGAGGTTTCTCTTGGCACGTGCCACTTTCCTCGCAGCCGACGTGAGAAATCTCTCAAACATGTCGCTCATTATAAAACAAACGGTTCTCGTATATGGTAGTAGTCTCCCCATTATTTTGAACCCACAACTGAGATTTTCAGGAAGAATGCAACTTCGTAACGATTTATGATGCACAAATGGAGGCAGTGCAGACGACGTAGTTGAGATGCAACATGTCGCTGTTGGTTATTACTGCAGTTCTGTCGCATTTTTCTTCCTGTATTTCTTCTTCTCAAGTCCCGCCTCTTGGTTCTTCCATTCGTTTCTTTCTGTCACACATGACGAGATTACAAAGTGGACCTGCCGATTACGACAACATTCCAAAATAATTTACTATAGTCTGATATCTGTAGCGCTAATCCGAACATCGTTTAAGAAATTACTGAGATTTGAAATGCTAAAAGTACTTTGGGTACAGTTCTGTGGAAGTGTGCGTTTCGAAATGAACTGTGATGGTTTTATACTTTCAGCGTCAACCATAGAAAGAACGTAAATACCAAGAAGTCTCTTACCAGTAAACTGTCTCGTCTAGTGTCAAAAATTAAACTGACGTTAACTCGTCCCACAAACAGCTGTCCTTGGAAAACGAAAAAAAAGTGTTATGTAGTATGGGAGAAACAGTCGGAAAAGTGACAGGCAGCGACATAAGCAGATTTTAAAAACCTTAGTTCTCTGCCGCTAGTGATTTCAACACGAAAGACATATTGGAAAATAAAAATGCACCGCAGTCCTCTGTTTTCAAGTGTGTCATGTGATTGACATACATATTCTGATTGGTTGTCGTTTCTATAATTTAAGCTAGTAAGATCATCAATTAACATAGTCTCACTGCAACGTCACGACGTTAGGTTACCAATTATTTAAGCTATCACGTTCTAATTCCATAAATACCAATTGCAACATGTATGGACTCTATGTAAGGCATATTACCGTTAACACTTTGTATATCTTCGCTATGTTAGGGTAACAGTCATCAAGTGTCCTTCCTCGTCATGACAACTCCACTCTTAATCCACATATTCGGCACTTGTCAGAAGCCGCTGCTGCTTAGGTGTGTGTCTACGTTTAACTACCTGTAATTGTTAGCTCTTGTAATGCTGCGCCTGTACTTCAATAAAAAGTCATGAAAACTAGCATGCCCGACCTCAAACAAATATAGTATTGGTTAGTTATGATATATGACTAGATTAGCCCTGTCTGTAATAATAGCCTTCCAAATGGAAGGTTATACTAAATAAGATTTTCAAAATTTGCGAAGATGCACAGTGTTACAGTTTGAACACATTTCTTCAAGGAATATAATAGTGAAAGTTGTCGTAGAGTTTCTGTAGAACCGTTAGAATGATGTTTCTTTTCCTGTTGTTGTACTAAACTTCCTAAGCATTCCGTAAGCTGAACAAAACATCTGAATAGTCTAGAGAACTTCAACGAGCAAAATTTCGGATCTATGTCTTCACAACTCTATAGTAACTGTTTAAAATGACGACGATGGTGTAACACTGAATTCAATCTCTCTCTGATTCTAATTTCCATCTTATAATGTTGAATGCTGCATAGGCCACATAATCTCATCTGTTGTTCCTACCATTTATGAGTAGAAAATGGTCTTTAGTAATTTCCTTAAGAAAAAGTCGGTAGAGGAGAGCTCAGGAGAAAGCGTAGGCGCAATGACTGTGTATCGCCTTCCAACTACTCTCTGCCTGAAGATATGAGATATACTCTGGCCAGACGATCCAAATGTGACAATTTCTGTTATGCTCGTACCATAAACTATCACGCAGCCTCAAGCGAATGTCATCCTGTTGTTCGGGCAAGACGTTATCGAGAATGTTTCAATACCGTCAACTCTTCAAATAGTTCAAATAGCTCTAAGCACTATGGGACTGAACATCTGAGGTCATAAGTCCCCTAGAACTTAGAACTACTGAAACCTAACTAACCTAAGGACATCACACACATCCATGCCCGAGGCAGGATTCGAACCTGCGACCGTAGCAGCAGCGCGGTTCCGGACTGAAGCGCCTAGAACAGCTCGGCCACGGTGGCCGGCCGTGAATTCTTCCAACAATTTGTGTGCCCCAATTGTTTAACGAAAATTCCAGGTGGCAAATCTCTTACGAGTAGATCACGGACTTCCTGCAGCTTAGGCGTGAAGTTGCGAGACTTGAAAATACCCTCCGTATCAACACGGGGCTAAGCAATAGAAATCACGTGTTCTGAAATGTTGAGACACCAGCAGACTGACGAATGAACCACTAGCCAATGAACTGCGACATTTGTTGACTTGGTTGAAGTCAGGTTGTCCGGAAGGATGTATGCCATCACCGTGCAGGAGGCATCAAACACTCATGCAATCGAAATGCCTTGCGTGGATAACCGGCGTTAACTTGTAATTTGATTGCACCTCCATGTTCCGAAATGTCTTCTTCATATTCGGCGATCCGTGTAGTTCTCCTGGTACCCGTCTCAGATGTCGACTGTCACGGTTTCTATTTCGTTCAGTTTACGATGAATATTATTGAATTCTATTTTGCTAGGAAGTCGCCTGTGTGAGTTTTTTCACACATGCAAATGACTAGCAGTAACGTCATCTCTAGACTGGTTTTCAATCACTGTAGTCGACATAATACTTTTGAGAGATTCATCAATTGTATACATATTTAAGATAATTCTCACCCATTGTTTCGTCTCAGATGGACTGTTTCAATTACATTACACGTTTCTATCATTCTGTATCATCTTCAGATCTAAGTAATTGCGTCAGCAACCCGTCTTGTTGGAATCAAACATCAGAGCAGACTGTTGTGGGGTTCTGAGTGGTTAAGACGGGCTGTTGAAGCAACTACTTAGATCTAAAGATGATCCACAGTGACTCAAACATGTAATCTAATCGAAAATGTGCAACCCGGACGGATTTATCTTAAATGTTTTCAAATCAGCTGAAGACGACCTACAAGTAACTACATCTAGCACGATAAGATGACACCCGTACACTAACTCTAGTAGACTGTGTGCTGACATCCATCGTTGTATTCAGTTCCTTCGTCTATACCCATGACACAGCATCAGGGATGGAAGGTGAACTATCAGAGCTACAGGAAACCAAATAAGCCATAGCTTATTTTGGATCAAAACACTTTCTGAGAAAAGTTCAAAATATAACCTCATGCGAGTTCTCAAATTTAGAAGAAAAACACTATGTTCTATAGCAGACTGTATACATCCGATAAGCTGGGAATGTCACCCGCTCATCCACTTGTACAAGGCAAATTCAGTTCACATCTTTCACTTAAACACAGTTGCAGAGACACTTTCATGTATGTAAAGCTTTTGATGTTACGTAAATCACGTTGTCCGTTCTAATGGGAGTATCCTAATTTTCCATGTACGTGGATGCGTGTTGCAAACTAAGTAACTGCTTTACATTCTATAATTTGTGTACGTTTCGTAATTCTGACATCGTGAAATCCAAGTATTACGTGAGATTTTCTTAACGCGAAAATAGCGAAGGATAGCAGTTTACGACTTTCTACACCTACAAAATAACCACTTTTTTAGCATTAACACTGTATATGAAATGCTAGATGTCCTAAACTATACGAGGAGGCAAAAAAAAAAAAAAAAAGGATAACGTTGCGGTGGAGAGAGATTGTGTAGTTGTTTAGTACCTATTTCTGTCGTATTGTTTTTGGTAGCGCTCTTTTGTTCTTGTTCCGCTTTTTATGATGGCAAGTTTAAGCGGCCAACGTTCAGCTGTGAAATTTTGTTTTCTACCAGTTAAAACGCTGCTGAAACCGTTTTAATGTTGAAAACTTCATACCAAGATGAGGATATGGGAGAAACTTAAGTATACGATTGCTTTGCTCGATTTAAAAATGACGAAATGTCTATTGATGATAAACCTCGTTCTGGAGGTTCATCAACTGCCCGAATCGACGAAAATATTGAAGAAATTCGAGAGATCGAGCTCACAGGCCGTCGACAGACAATTGATCATCTGTCAGTGATTAGTGGTTTATCTTGGAGCTCGGTTTAGTGAATTTTAACGGAAGGTTTGGGAGTGAAAATGGTTGCCGCCAAGTTTGTTCCTCGGATTCTGACTGACAATAAAAGCAACGTCGAGGTGAAACATATCGTGCTTTGAAACAACAGCTTGAAACTGATCCAGATTTTCTGTCACAGGTCATTACTGGTGACGAGCCATGGTGTTATGGTTCCGACCCAGAGAAAAGCTACACTCAAGCCTGTGGAAGAAGACATCGCCACCCCGTCCAAAAAATGTCGTCAAGTCAAATCAAACATCAAAACAATGCTGAATTGCTTTTTGGTTGCCAGGGGCGTAGCTCATACAGAATTCGTTCGCCCAGGCCAGACCGTGAATCAAACCTTTTATTTTGAAGTTTTAAGATGATTGCGCAACAGTATTCGTCAAAAAAGACCCGACTTGTGGCAGACACGACAACGCACCTGCACACACAGCCATCGCTGGTAGACAGTTTTTGGCTAAAAATGGTACGGTTCCGCTGCCCCAAGCACCTTACTCGCCTGACGTGGCTCCGTGCAGCTTTTTCTTATTTCCACGCATCAAAAGGGGTATGAATGGACACCGGTTTGACAACTTTGAATAAGTCAAGAAAATAACGAAGGAGGAGCTGTCTGGCTCTTCTAAAGATCATTACAAATGTTTTGGACAGTGGAAGCAGCAGTGGGACAAATGTATTAGTTGCAACAGAGAGTATGTAGAAGGGGATTAGGTTGTTTTCTAAAAAATTAGAAAACATATAGCTTTTAAAAAATAATTCGTTTTTTTGGGTACCCGCATCGTAAAGCAAAAATTTTAGGAGGAGCATTGAGACCAAAGTGTGAAGCATTTTACCGTTCTACCCATAAAATCACGTCTAGTCCTTCAGATGAGGTAGAAACTAACATCATAAAGACGATATTCCACTGATGATCTCAGGGTGGGAGGCACTCACCGTGAGCGGCAGCGGCTTCATGGCGGCCCGGGACGGAGTGTGGCGGCCGCCCCCGGGGCGTCGTATTTATGCCGTCGGCGCGACTTTTACCGGCGCTGGCGCAGGTGGCGGCGAGCGCCTCATCGGTACCCAGAGGCGGTGCCGCGAGCGGTCACTGTCTCCGCCACTGTCACTGGGGCAGCCGCGCCTCTGCCTGCACACCACGACCACGACCTCCACAACTCCTCAGGGACGCCGGAACGAGTCAAACAACTAACGTTCTGAGCGTCATGGGAAAGAAAAGCATCCTAGCGCTCAATCAGCTGGTAACTACACTACTGGCCATTAAAATTGCTACACCAAGAAGAAATGCAGATGATAAACGGGTATTCATTGGACAAATATATTATACTAGAACTGACATGTGATTACATTTTCACGCAATTTGGGTGCATAGATCCTGAGAAATCAGTACCCACAACAACCACCTCTGGCCGTAATAACGGCCTTGATACGCCTCGGCATTGAGTCAAACAGAGCTTGGATGGCGTGTACAGGTACAGCCGCCCATGCAGCTTCAACACGATACCACTGTTCATCAAGAGTAGTGACTGGTGTATTGTGACGAGCCAGTTGCTCGGCCACCGTTGACCAGACGTTTTCAATTGGTGAGAGATCTGGAGGAGAATGTGCTGGCCAGGGCAGCAGCCGAACAGTTTCTGTATCCAGAAAGGACCGTACAGGACCTGCAACATGTGGTCGTGCATTATCCAGTTGAAATGTAGGGTTTCGCAGGGATCGAATGAAGGGTAGAGCCACGGGTCGTAACACATCTGAAATGTAACGTCCACTGTTCAAAGTGACGTCAGTGCGAACAAGAGGTGACCGAGACGTGTAACCAATGGCACCCTATACCATCACGCCGGGTGATACGCCAGTATGGCGATGACGAATACACGCTTCCAATGTGCGTTCACCGCGATGTCACCAAACACGGATGCGACCATCATGATGCGGTAAACAGAACCTGGATTCATCCGAAAAAATGACGTTTCGCCATTCGTGCACCCAGGTTCGTCGTTGAGTACACCATCGCAGGCGCTCCTGTCTGTGATGCAGCGTCAAGGGTAACCGCAGCCGTGCTCTCCTAGCTGATAGTCCATGCTGCTGTAAACGTCGTCGAACTATTCGTGCAGTTGGTTGTTATCTTGCAAACGTCCCCATCTCTTGACTCAGGGATCGAGACGTGGCTGCACGATCCGTTACAGCCATGAGCATAAGATGCCTGTCATCTCGACTGCTAGTGATACGAGGCCGTTGGGATCCGGCACGGCGTTCCGTATTACCCTCCTGAACCCACCGATTCCATTTTCTGCCAACAGTCATTGGATGTCGACCAACGCGATACGATAAACCGCAATCGCGATAGGCTACAATCCGACCTTTATCAAAGTGGGAAACGCGATGGTACGAATTTCTCCTACTTACACGAGGCATCACAACAACGTCTCATCAGGCAACGCCGGTCAACTGCTATTTGTGTATGAGAAATCGGTTTTTAAACTTTCCTCATGTCAGCACGTTGTAGGTGTCGCCACCGGCACCAACCTTGTGTGAATGCTCTGAAACGCTTATCATTTGCATATCACAGCATCTTCTTCCTGTTGGTTAAATTTCGCGTCTGTCATCTTCGTGGTGTAGCAATTTTAATGGGCAGTAGTGTACGTTTTGGAGCTCCATTTTCATTAGCTCATTACCTACTTCAACTCTTGAGGATGTTTCACAATCCATGTTATTCATTCGAGACCAATGGTTCCCATCCTGCGTGTAATTACACCCGGAGAGGTAAAATTAAATTTTCTGAGAGGTAAAAACTAAACGAATCGGTTCAGTTTCAGTCACGAAACTAAATTATTTTCAAAAGACCGTTATTATTATCACAATTCTGTAAGACTCTATATTGTTTAAGGAAGTTATCAATAATTACTTTTTCTCAAATAGTAGCATTAATCTGGCGGAGGTTACACGTTACTCACTTAGCCTACCCACTACACACATATGTTGTGTTTTGTCCCGTACATGGTGAAGATAAAAGTGAGACGTATACGTAACAAATGCTAAATATCTCAAGAAAATGCCGTCTCCAAGTTGCAGGTAGTACTTGCAGTCGTCCAGAGACTGCTTCATTTTTCGCTTCGAAACAAAGGAATTAATTGACAGCAAGTCACAGCAGTAACTACATTAGGCTGTACATAGTATTATTATTGTTATTATTAGACTGCTTATACACAAAGCAGTAATAGCTGATTTTGCCCCTTACTTCAGAAGTAAGGGGCCCAGGAAACAAGTGTTTCACAAACATTAAGTACAGTGCACACCTCTGAAATTATTTCATTTTAAATTGGGATTGCAGTGCGCAGCTCAAGCAAGTTCCGCAATGCAGAGGGGTATTGCAGGGGAAGTGTGTTTTGCAGCACCTGTCTAACCTCACTGTGGACAGTTAGCTTTCTTATCTGAGAAGGAATTACAACACACAGCAAGTTGCTTAATCATTCATTCTAAGACGCACACACATACACACGTCAAATATTATTCATCTTTCACCATTTTAAAAATAAAAGTGTCCCAAGAAGGATCTTTTATTCCACAGTTTAGTTAGGTGATAAAGTTAGTGATAATATGAGGGCGGGGGGAACAGATGGCAGAGGAGGGGTGGGGACAGGTCTGGGGCACTAGCTAATGTCTGATTCAATTCAGGGCCAAAGGTCTATGAGAGCTTCGGAACTACTGTTCTAGAGGTTGTAGAGGGGACTTACAGATCAAGTTTTACCTAGGAATCCACATCCGGAAACTTCATCCACCGACGCTACAGAGCGTCAAAGTTGCAGGTGACTGAGCCGCTAAATGCGTCTATATGTCTACATGCATAGTGGTACCTTGGATGACGACGAAGGACAAATGTAACAGTGTGAGGTAAGGATACCTTACCGGAAACCAACAAGTCGAATGTTATAAGCGAAAACCATTCTCTATCACTGCCGATACTGTTGTTGCTAAGATTGTAGGGTAGATTACTTTCAGAGATATGGCCCAAGATGTGAAAAAAAGTCTAGTCTAGTAAATATGGGCACTAATATGCGTACCTTGGGAGCTATGAATACTTGTTCAATACAGGACATGTGTTTCACAGTAGTGAATATGAATAAGTGCTGATAGCTCCTCAGGTATGCATTTTCGAGCCCATGTCCATTGGACATTTTTTAGTTGTTTTGGTCCATAGTACCACCTCTGAAAGTTGCCAACGCTACAACTACAATTTTAGCAACAACAGTTCCAGTTCGCGTATTCCACTGTCAGTGGTATCAGAACGGTTTTCATTTATAACCTTCGACTTGCTTGTTTCCCATACAGAGACCCTTACCTCAAATTGTTACATTATCCTTCTCCATTGACCTAGAAAGTCTGTAACATCATCATGGAAACACCCTGCACATACGTACATTTACAGGCGCCCGGCCGGCCCGTGTGACCGAACGGTTCTAGACGCTTCAGTCTGGAACCGCGAGACTTCTACGGTCGCAGGTTCGAGTCCTGCCTCGGGCATGGATGTGTGTGTTGTCCTTAGGTTAGTTAGGTTTAAGTAGTTCTAAGTTCTAGGGGACTGATGACCTCAGATGTTAAGTCCCATAGTGCTTAGAGCCACTTGAACCTTTTGAAAAGGCGCCGACATTCCTTGCATGACGTTTCGTATATGGGTTCCTATGTGAAACTTGATGCACTAAGTCCCCTCTACAACCTCTTGAAGTGTGTAACATGCCTTGTGAAACACACTACTTTTTTTGTCGTTGTTTTGCTCCTGATGTGCCCATATTTTTGTAGAGAGATGTGATTTTTAACGTCCCTAACTAAAGATTTTTTTCCATAGTTTTTCTGTGGGAGTACTGTGTCATCAGATTTCACAGCACCTATCGAAAATTGCTGCCATGAAGTACAGCATTATAACCGTAATAAGATGCACAAGAATGCTGCATTTGTACTTTTTTCAGTTATTTCCAAACACTATTAAATTAATATTATACACGGCTTGCCATTAAAACTGTAACTCTATAAAGGTGACATGCAATAAGCATCAAACTTGTGTGAAGAGTGCCACATGCATAGATACAGAAATGTTTACCAGTCCACTACTACAGCGCGAAATGTAAGAAGTGTTTAAATGAAAATGTACGAAGCGTCGAAACAACTAAACCGGTTTAAATTCGCATTTGCCGCTCTGGGATAACTTAGTGAGATACCTAGTGACGCAAAAGTTTTGTAGTGGAAGCATGTGTCATCTCTTCCTCTTAAAAAAATTCAAAGCTGTGGCGTAAGCAAGCAGGGTGATGGTCACCGTCTGTTTCGACGTCCGAGCTCCGATACTCACCGAATTTCTCGAGCATGGTGAAATACGCCGTAGCCTACGTTAAGTCCATCAAGAGTAAACGACCTGGGCTGCTCACCAAGGGAGTTAATCTGCTCCGCGCTAACGTGCGTCCACACGTCTCCGATGCCACGCAACGTGTAATGGCCGAGATGAAGTGGGAGCAGCTTGGGCGCCCTCCCTACAGACCAGACAAGGAGGTGCTTCAAGTGGGACGACGCACTGAAGGACGCAGTGGATTACTCACTCCTCGCGCAGCCACAGGTATTCTGGGAATGTTGAATTTCTTGGTTCGTGCAACTGTGGGATAGTTGCGTTCAGACTTCTGCTGATTACTTTTCAATAAATACTTCAATTATACTCAAGATGTGGTTTCATACCTTTTCATTTGAACACTCCTCACATAGACAAGTAACACCGTCTACGTTCTTGAGTTGGTGCGCTGCTGGCGCCAGTCTTCATCGATTGTCATCCCGCATTTTCGATGCCTGCTGGTCTTCTTCGCATCTTTGGCGGATGGCTATTTAACTGCGGCGTGCGCGCTCTGCAGGGGCTTGGCTTCGGGTTTAAAAGAGAGATGGGGCCCCTCCACGCCCGCACCAACGTGGTGACCAAACCAAAAGTTCTACTGTCACCTCCGTAAAACATGTTAGTTATCTAGTAAGTGGATCACAGGATGCTGCGCTGTGATGTTTTCCGTGCGTCTGGGTAGGACTACGCATTAACACGGTCCATCAGGTGATAGATAGTGGACGAAACGCGAGTGAGTGTAGCGATTTGAAGAGCAGAGGGAAAAAAGTGCCATGGCTCGTGCCGTGGGAAAAAACCTCTGCGACAGTGGGATGGGTAGTAAGAGCAGTAGTGGCTTACTAGCTGCGATAGCTCATGCAAGGTTGGATTTGTTAGTACTATACATGCATCATTACCGTGACAAGCGATGGCGATGTGTCCCAGTTGCTGCAGCTGCTACATTCCTGGAACAATCAAGATCGTTATACAGTAGTGGGAGATCGGCCATAGATCATCTCACTGTGTGGGGGATGTATGGGGCTTGTTTGCATGCAGTGTACGATACGGCTTCCCTGTGTGGTACCAGTTATTCGGCAGTGTATTTCAGCTGGATGTCCAGTAATGGCGTCTGATTAACAGGGGCTCGCCTGTGCTGTTATGTTTGCGTATGCTTGGCCATAGATGTTACGTCCTTACAAGTATGTCTTTTGGTCTTTTATGTTTCCATCTATGATTGTGGTCGTAGTTCCCCAGATTCAGAATAAACGGGTTCTGCGAATGTCTGGAGTTTCTGTATAGTCTTGTGGTGAGTTTGTGGATTACCTCCGTGAGAGTCTCAAGTAGGTATTCCCGGTGAAGGTCCGCGATGCGTGTGTATCGTGGAGCATTGCTCATGATTTTGAGTACTTTGTTTTGTATGAGCTGCAGAAGGCGCAGGCGTGTAGGCGCAGCGTATCCCCAGACAGGAGCTGCGTACGTCATCAGGGGTCGGATAAGTGTCATGTACATGGACCTCGACACCCTTCTGAACAGTGTGCTACGCCTGTTGAGCATAGGATAGAGCTGTTTGAGCCTCGCGCTAGCTCGGTTAGTCATGTGTTGTATGTGGTCCCCCCAGAGTAATTTCCGGTCCAGCCAGACACCGAGGTATTTGACTTTCTCGCGGAAACGTATTGGACGTGCATGTAGAGTTATTGGTCTGCAGTAGCGGTGTTTGCGCAGTTGCTTCGGTCTTCTAGTGAACAGAACGGCTTCGCACTTGTCGACGTTTACTCTAACACGCCATTTCTCCAACCAAGGCTCGGCCACTCTGAGTGCAGTCTGTAGGCGTGACGTAATGTTTGATGGTTTCCAATATTGCGCAAGGATGGCTGTGTCATCCGCGTAGATTTCCATCATTGTGTTGTGTGTGGTTGGGAGATCGTTTATGTAGAGGTTAAACAGTAGGGGCCCTGGGATGCTTCCCTGGGGTACTCCCGCGTGTATACCGTGTCGTGTTGATTGTTTTCCCTGCACGTCAATGTTGAAACTCCTGTCTGTGAGGTATGAGTGTATTAGACGCAGCAGCCCGTCGGGGAATCCCGCGTCGCTCAGTTTGCGGATGAGGCCGTTGTGCCATAGACGGTCGAAAGCCTTTTCGATGTCCAGGAACACTGCCCCTGTAGCTTTGTTTACGTTGAAGCCATGTGTTATATGTTCAACGACCCGTAGGAGTTGTTGTGTTGTGGAGTGGTGATTCCTGAAGCCGAATTGCTCCGGTCTCAGGATGTCATTTGTTATGCAGTGCCTAGTGATGCGTTTGAGAATCACCTTCTCAACAATCTTACTGAGCGAGCTCAGAAGGCTGATGGGTCGGTAATTTTGTGGGAGGCTGTGGTCTTTCCCCGGCTTCCTGAACATCAGGACCTTGGCCGTCTTCCAAAAGGCGGGGAAGTGTTGGTGTTTTAGTATGGCATTCGTTATGTGTGTTAGGTACTCAGTTGCTTTATCCGTGAACTCCTGGAGGACACGGTTTTGAATGCCATCATGACCAGGGGCTTTCCTAGCAGCGGAATGCATTATAGCCCAGGAGACTTCGGCTGTGCTAGCATGTCGAATGTCGTCGCGCGATGGTTGGGCTAGAATGCGTGTGACCTCTTGGTCAGTAGCAAGTGTGAACACTGGATCTGATGGTACCAGGTTCGGTGTGAATGACGCTGCGAGTGTTCGGGCCATTAGTTCTGCTTTCTCTTCCGCTGAGTATGCAGGTCCGTCACGCCCTTGAAGCGTTGGGGTGTATATTTTCTCCCTGGTGAAGTGTCGGGCTAGTTGCCACACGCCAGGTCGTGCGGTGTACAGCCCTTCGAGTTTTTGGTTCCACTGTTGTGTTCTGTGTGTTTGTATTTTATCGTGTATGATGCCCTGTAGTCTGTTAATGTGCCGTTTGAAGTACGGACGCCTGGTGCGCTGCCATTGTCTCCTGAGGCGATTCCTCATTGAGATTAGGCCCAGGATTTCCTGGGGCAGGGCCGCACTGCGTTGTTGTGAGGTGCGATCAGGTATGGTGCCTGCCATTGCGTCCCGGACGGCGTTCGTGAGGGTTTCTACTGCCTCGTCAATTTGTGCTGTTTCAATAATTTCGTGAACAGGTGGGATGTGGCTATCGAGCGTTTGCTTGAACAATGTCCAATTCGCACGCCCGTAGTCCAACATCTTGCGTTGTTCCATGTGCTGCAGTGTTTCCTCAACGTATAGTATTACAGGTTGGTGGTTTGAGGGCAGATCGTTTTCAACGGCAACGTTGAGTGTCGCTGTAATGCCCTTGATGAGGGCCATGTCTATCACGTCTGGCCTGTGTCCCCTCTGATAGGGAATGTGCGTCGGTTCAGTCGGCGCTAGTATAATGTAGTTTCTGCCTAGTGAATGTTCGTACAGTGTTTTGCCGTTGGGATTTCGTACGCGTGAATTCCATTCTGGGTGTTTTGCGTTCAGATCTCCAGCGACTATTACTCGCGGTGAAATGTTGAGTAATGTGCTGATATCGCGTGTTGAAATGCCTACAGGGCTGTTGTATACCGATATCAGTGTGGTGTAGGCTCCGTTGAACTTGACTCTGACGGCCGTAGCCTCGATTTTTTCCAGTTCAGGGAGCTCTATGTTTGTGTGCTCAATGTCTTTGTGTATGACGGTTGCAGTTCCACCTGCCACGGCGTCGCCCGGTCGGTCGGTACGATAGACACAGTAGCCAGGAAAGTTTAATTGTTTGTGCGGTTTAAGTTTAATCTCGCTCAGTAGCGCGACAAGGATTCCCTTGCGCTCCATGAACGCGGCAAATTCTGCCCTTTTGTTGTGGATCGAGTCTGCATTCCAGAACAGGATCCGTGATAGTGTGTGCGGGTCTGCGTTATAGGCCGGGTGTGGCATATTATTCATGTAAGAGTGTGAAAGAGTGTTGTGATGGCAGTGTGTATGACAGCCCAGTATTGCCCGGGTTCGGCGCTCATGAGCTGGGTGATGAGTGTAGTGACGGCCGTCAGCACCTTGGTAAGGATTTGAACGGTCGTGTGTCGGGGGAATAGTTTTTCCAGTATTCCCCCAGGTGGTGTGTTGGTGTTGGGTGTGGCAGCCAGAGGTGCTGTTGTGGAGTTAGCGGCCGCTTGTGCGGGTATTGGTGTGTTGTTAGGAGCGGCATTTGTGTTTCGTGACAGAGGTTGTGGCGCCTGTGTTACTTCTGTGGTGAGGGGGATGGTAGTGTGAGTTACAGTCTCGGTGTCTTGTTGACTGTTTTCCTGTGTGTTGCTGTTCTGTTGTTGCTGCGTGGCCTGTTGTGGTGATTTCGTGTTCCCCGCCCTGTGTTTGCGTGTACGTCTATTCCTCCTCTGGGCTTGGGGTTCGGGGGGTTCTTGTGTGGATGTGTTTTCCTGTATATGGTGCGTTTCTTCGCAGCACGTGATTTCCGGGAGTGGGGTCGTGTTGTTTGGGGGCATAGGTGTTGGTACCGATGCTTGTTGGGTTTCAGGTGTTGTCTGTGGCTGTTGTGTGGCTGTTGCAGCGGTTGTTTCGCGTGTGCGTGTAGGGCGCTGAGGTTCCGCAGCCTGTGCCGTTCCGCCAGGGCGTGCAACCGTGGCAAACGTTACGCCGTTCCTTACTGGGTTCGGCGCTGGCCTTGGGCGTGGTATATCGTACAGTACCCTGCTCTTGTCTTGTTTACGCTTCAGCGCCTGTTTGTAGGAGCTGCACTGTCTGAAGTTTGCCGCATGGGGCCCACCGCAGTTGGCACAGCGTCGCTGGTTTGGCTGTGTTTGTGTGCAAGTGTTGGATCTGTGGTTGCCAGCGCATCCGCGGCGGCGAGTTGCCAGGCCGCAGCGGAGGGCCGAGTGGCCGAATCGCTGGCAGTTGTTGCATTGTTGGGGGACGTTGGGTGGTTCGTAAAGTTCTACACGTACGTCCATCCGGAGAAAGCTCTTTATCTGCAGGATGGCGCGGGAATCAGCCGTGTCGTCTAACTCGACCATGTAGTGTGGTAACGGTGCGTGTGTACGGTACCCTGTCATCCGGGAGGCACTTTTACTGTCGAATCCCAGATAACAAAGGGCCGCATGTACTGTCTCGTTGGGGGTACTGGGATCACTCCCTTGATCACGTACTGCTGGGTTCTCTCGTCCAGCGTTCTGTACGTGTAATGTTCGATCTTCCGATCTTTGAGGAAGGTCAGATCTTTATATTCGTTGTCTGTAGCAACGTACAGTGAGGCCCTATCCCCCGAGTACTTTGCGTGTAATTTTGCTGTTTATGTGCCTTTCCGCGAATGCAGTGTTAAGAGCACTAAGGTTCCCATAGTATTGTATAACGACTGGGGGGAAACCAGTCTTGTGTTGTGTGGGCACCGCTGTGGCTTTGTGTGCTTTGTTGTTGTTCGCCACAACTGTGTTTGCGTTTTGTTTTGTGTTAATGTTGCTACCTGAGATGAACTAGTGGGTGTAGGCAACAGCGCCTTTCGGTTGCCTAGCGAGTTTGGTTGCTCGCTTGTTTGTGCTGGTGTTTTTCTGGGTCTGCGTTTTGGGCCCTCCGCCTGCCAGGGCTCTGTGTAGTGGTTTTCTGTGTCCACATCCGCCGCCGCTGCCTCGATCTCTTGAGGCTGCGGCGTCGGTGGGAGAATGGTACATTACTGTCCAGTGACAGGTGAGTGTAAAGTGATATTGAGTGTAGCTGTTTTGGTGGGAGAGACGTCCGCCCCGAAAAGTTCGGTGATTAGCCGGCGCGACTCGAGCTGCTTTTGCGCTTTCGCGCCAAGCTGTCGAGCGTCGCCAGCCGCTCCCTTGCCTTCGGTAGCGGGCGGGGCGCGAGTTTCGGCGGGTGCAGTCGATCCTCGCGCCTCTGTGTTGCAGTCTTGCTGCGGGTGACAGCAGGGGAAGTACTAGCTGGTGCGGCGTGTTTCGCTGTTTGACAGAAGTTCCGTTGCCGATGGTGATTGGGATTTCCTGTAGATCTGAAGGACAGATTTCCTTCGCGTCTGTTACATGTTACTCAAAGTGAATGTACTGAAGTCGTCGAATTGTTTCTTAGTGGGTTCTGTTCGCGTTAATTGAATACCAGAGTGCACTGAAAACTATCTTGGTTGTTTCGGTTATTTGTCACTGTACTTGGTCTGGGCGCCTGGTATGTTGATGGTATTTAAGGGAGTGCTAGCTATGCACAACAAATAGACATGAAGCCGAGATTAATGCGTAGCTAGAGGTCATGCCAAATAGTACGTAAGTCTGTGCCTGACGTTCAAGAGTGGGACGAAATAATTTTCCTAGTTCCTGTTCCTATGTTATTATTTTATTTCTTTGTTCTAGAGAAATGGCTAATTAAATTTTAATTGCTGTTACTGCGCAAGTGCTCATCTAGGTTATTTAGACATGGGCTCGTTGGGGCCGTGTATAATTAAAGGTCTATTTATAACCAGTTGGGCAGATATGTTGGTCTATCTGATGCACCAGAATGGTCTCTGCCGCTGATGTGTTTATGTTTCAGATGACTAGCAGTGGTTGACGCGAGCATACTCCGATCGGGGTATCACGGTGGAAGAGGGAAATTTAAGAACCTGGATGTCTGTGGTTAGGTTGTTAGCGTCCTGAAATTCCATCTTTCCGGTGGAGCATTGTGGTTTTCTGAAATCGTAATTGTAGGCCAAAGTTGGGTATAGCTCCATTTTACCCTCTCGTCCGTGAATCTCCTCTATCTGGTAGCACCTTTCGGTCTGCTCGCGTCCATCACTAATTTTCAACGTAAAAAATTTAATGGCTCCATGTAAAGACTATTTAATATGCTATTATTATATGCTGGCCATGAAATGTGTGTGAACCTTGTACCCGTAAGTAATACTAAAGAGGAGCTTAGTCGAGTGCATTAATCTGATAATACTTTTAATTTGTTACGATTGCTTAAAATCAGTCCATGGAAGCAGTTATAGAAATTGATATGGGTTGTGTGAAAGCCAGTTCCTATGTAAGTCTGAAGCCTATAGTTATGTAAGTTAAATTTTATTAATGGGGTTCCATGAACATTGTTTATTTAGTGAAAATTGCTTGAGTAAATTTTAGAAAATCTGGGTCTGTCACATTTAAATGCATTAATGTTTCAGTCTGAGTACTGCTGCTGGTTCTGTAGGCTAAGTGCCTTTTATTATAATCATGTTACTCTTGGTTTCATTAATAGCATGTGTTTGTAATAAAGAAGTGTTTGGCAACTACAAATCGGTTATGTGTTTAATTTCGATGTGTCGAAAGGAATGACGCACCAGTTCTCTTCACAAGGACAGGTTGCACAGCTGGTTTCTCATTCAGAAGTCGCATTTGATAGTTCGTGAGAAGATCATGTTCTCTCTCAAGTACGAAGTAGAAACCTCTATTAGCATGTGTCATAATCAGACAGTGACAGGATCATTGAACATTCAGCGTACAGTTCATCGTTCGATGATACTACTGTTCATGTTCCTCTGGGTCTCAAGAACGCCATGCGAATACGGAATCCATGGGTTCAGGATGGCCATACAGAAGGCCATGCAGGATCTCAAAGGCCTCACGTGACTAACGTCCGAGAGGTCGTATGTCTGTTCACGTGGAACCCCAGTGTCGTATAGCCACGTCACGCGGTTTTAGTAGGGAAATGGGGCTGTCTGCAGCAAGACGGGCAGTGCGACGACGTCTGGAACACTACGAATTGTCAGCACGGTAACATTTGTTGGCGTTTCCTTTGGCGCGACGGGTGCTACGCCCAAAGCCAACAGCAGCTTCACCAGATCGTCTTTTCAGACGGTTCTGCGTACAGCATCACGATGAACGTATCCATATGTGGAGGCTCCGAGGAAAATGAGTGGTTCTCGATTGCATTTGTCATCGTCATACCGGTCCAGCGCCTGTTGTGAGGTACTGAGAGCTACTGAGTACTCGCCCCAATCACGATTGGTTCACATTTCCACGATATGGACAGCAGGCGTTACATTTCATGCGCGTCAAGCCCGATTGCAGCGTTCCGTTATCGGGGACTCTGTGACGTTGCCTTTCATCAAGATAATGGAAGACTGCATGTTGCCCACACTGTCCTGACCTATCTCAGTACAGAGTGTGTTCGGCTGATACCTTTTCCTTGTATGTTCTCTCGATCTCTCACACATTGAAATCATCCGGTCACGGGTAACCGAAAGACCGCCATGCCACCATTCCCTAGACATTGCGATTGATAGACTGTGAGGTAGAGTTGTACCAGCATGGAATGGGCTTCTCTCACCTGTCACCAAGTTCAGTTCGATTCGATATCCAACCATATTACAGCTATTACTGCTTCCACCGGTGGCAGCTCTGTTTACTAAATTATTCAATCTGCACCCATCCAAATCACCTACAATTTTAATCGAGTAGTCTTCTTATTATAACTGCATGTACACAGTAAGTAAAATTCCGTTATTTTCTATCCTATTTGATGTCTCAATGTTAGTGGCAAGCAGAGTAGATTCCAATAGATTTTTGCCGTATCAAAAGGCCATTTAAAAAGAAATAACTGGAAAAACTCGTTTATAACTTTACTTATCACATCTGAAATGAAGATTATCGCCTAATACGGCCGTGTAGCTTTGATACCTTAGTTCAAATGTTCAAATGTGTGTGAATTCCTAAGGAACCAAACTGCTTAGGTCATCGGTCCCTAGACTTACACAGTACTTAAACTAACTTATCCTAAGAACAACACACACACCCATGCCCGAGGGAGGACTCGAACCGCCGGCGGGAGGGATACCTTGGCCTTCTCAGGACTATGTCATGTCAGAAGGCATAGAAGGTGTTCTTCTTACAGGGTGTCCAGAAATGGGCTCCCTGATTTCAAAATTAAATATCTCGAAAACAAAGGTCGATAGAGGAATGCAGTAAACGGTATGTTTATTGTGAAAGCTGTAAGAAGTTTATATAGCAGTTTGAAATAATAGTTACAAAAGCTGCTAACAGATGGCGCTGTACGCTGTACAGCTCATATCAGCATACATAAGTGAAATAATCGTATGAAAACAATCTTTGCAAACAATCACATCACAATGTTTTCAAAATGTTCACCATTGGCACTACAGAGGTGGCGCAAATGAAGAATGAAATTCGCCATCACATTTCGTAGTGTCTCAACCGAAATGGATTCACATGCTACAGAGATAGCCGATTCAAGCTCGTCCGGCGTGGCGGGATGCTTCGGGTAGACCATGTCTTTCACTTTGCCCCACAAAAAAAAAGTCACAGGGAGTCAAATCCGGCAAATATGGAGGCCAATCCATGCCTGCACCAGTCAATTTGTGATATTCCAAAGCAATGACTCGATTCCCGAAGTATTCCTCAAGAAAGCGAAACACTTGTTCGGTCCGATGTGGTCGGGCTCCATCTTGCATAAACCATTCAGTACCTGGTCGATCCTCTAACGCTTTCTGTGTGGCGTCAAATTTTTCCAAAATTGCAACGTAACGTGCACCAGTGACCGTTTCTGGAATGAAAAAAGGGCCAATAATGCCTCTGCTGCATTCTGCAGCCCACACAGTAACTTTAGGAGAATACAGGGGTTTCGTTTCACACCAATATGGCTTTTCGGAACCCCAAAATCGCCAGTTCTGCTTATTCACGTATCCATTCAGATGGAAAGTGCTTCATCTGTAAACCAGATGCAGCCAACATCAAATCCTTCACTATCAATCATTGTGAGCATCTGATTAGCAAAGGCAACCCTTTGTTGCACGGCTCGTACGGGTATGGCCTGCTGCGTTTGAATTTTGAATGGAAACATGTGTAGGCTCTTTCTCAGTATTTTCTGCGTGCTGGAACTCTTCAAACCAGTCTCAGATGCAATTCTACGGATGAATGACATTGGATTTCGCTGAATAATTCCAGAAACTGTGGCGATATTTTCAGGCGTAACTGCGGTTTGCTTGCGGCCAACATGCCCCACTAGATCATCGGTTACGCTGCCTGTTCGTTGAAATTTTGCGAAGAGCATACGAATGGTTTTCGCATCGGGTCCTTTTGGAACATTAAATCGTGCTTGAAAACTTCGCCTTGTTTCCGTAGGACTCTCTTCTAACCTGTGGTACTCTAGCACCAGAAAAACGCGTTCTTCAATGGAGTACATGGTTTTAATCTCTTCCTTCGGTACACTAACCTCCTTACACGTTTCAATAGTGGAACTGATCGCTCTGGGATTCGGATCACTATTTATACTAGGCATTACGTACGGCGATTACAGCGCCATCTGTTAGCAGCTTTTGTAACTATTATTTCAAACTGTTGTATAAACTTCTTACAGCTTTCACAATAAACATACCTTTTGGTGCATTCCTCTATCGATCTTTGTTTTCGAGATATTTAATTTTGAAATCAGGTAGTCCTTTTCTGGACACCCTGTAACACAGCAACAATAAGGCAATTCAGTGCGGTCATCTAACAGTTTTATAAAATGTAAAATAAAAGTACTTTAATCGAGTAGTCTTCTTATTATAACTGCATGTACACAATAAGTTAAATTCCGTGGTGTTAACATTACCACATACATGAGTCCTCGGCAGGGGAAGCCCATCATTAGGAGTGTTCGGTGCACTCTGTTTTGAGCACACTTCAGTCCGAAGACTGGTTTGATGCAGCTCTCCATGCTAATTTATCCTTCGCAAGCCTCTTCATCACCGAAGAACTACTACAACCTATGTACTTCTGAATCTGTTTACTGTATTCATCTCTTGGTCTCCCTCTACGGTTTTTGACTCCTAACACGCCCCCCCCCCCCCCCCGATCCTCCCGCCCCAATCAGCCCATCAATACCAAATTGGTGATCGGTTCATGTCTCAGAATGCGTCGGATCACATCTTTTAATAAGTTTTGACACAATTTTCTTGTCTCCCCAATTCCATTCAGTACCTCCTCACTTGTTATATGATCTACCACTCTAATCTACAGCATTCTTCTGTAGTACCACATTTCAAAACCTTCTATTCTCTTCTTGTCTAAACTGTTATCGTTCAAGTTTCACTTCCATACATGACTACACACCAGACAAACAGAAAGATACCTTCAGAAAAGACTTCCTAACACTTAAGTCTGTATTCGCTGTTAACAAATTTCTTCAGAAAACCTTTTCTTGCTATTGCCAGTTTACATTTTATATGCTCTCTACTTCTGCCATCAGTAGTTATTTTGCTGCCCAAATGCCAAAACTCATCTACTTCTTTATGTTTCTCGTTTCCTAATCAAATTCCCTCATCATCAACTGATCTATTTTGACTACATTCCATTATTCTTGTTTTGTTTTTCTTGTTGTTCATCTCAGGCTGATCAGCCAGAACATTATGACCACCTACCTAATACAGGGTGTGTCCACCTCTGGCTCGGACGCCTCGTGGCATGGAATCAATAAGGTCTTGCTAGGTCGCTGGTGGGAGTGGCATCACATATCCGCACACAAATCACCTAATTCCAGTAAACTCCGGAGAGGGGGCGATGAACTCCAACACTACCTTCAGTCACGTCCCAGATGGGTTGGACTGCGTCCAGATCTGGCGAGTTGGGGGACCAAAACATCAATTGGAACTCGCCATTGTATTCCTCGAACCACTCCATCACAGACCTGGTCTTGTGACATGGTGCATCATCTTGCTGAAAACTACCACTGCCCCCGGGAAACAGGTTTGTCATGAAGAGGTGTACGTGGTCTGCAAACAGTGTACGACACACTTAGGCCGTCGTGGTGCCTTGCATGAGCTCCACCGGATCTACGGATGCCCACGTTAATGTTCCCCAGAGTATAATGGAGCAGCCACCAGCTTGTCTCTGTCCCACAGTACAAGTGTCAAGGAGCTGTTCCCCTTGAAAACGACGCATCAGATGATGTGAAGGACTCCATCACTCAGGTTTAAGATAGAATTACCTCCCTCCATACCGATGCAGCCCATCTGTTCGTCACGATTGCCCAGCAACTACAGTACTTACGGCTGTTGCTGACGGTCCACCTTCTGGTGCTGAAGATTCACACAAACACTCCACTTCAGCACCTACCAAGTCTCACATCTGAATCTTGGGTGAACGACATCGAGCGTGACGATATCCTTCGTGTGTGCCGAGGGCAGGTGTGCCCTCTCAGCTGTGTCCAGCACCGACCACAGTGATCGCGACTGCATCAGCAGCTTTGATGGGGAAACCCCTGACGGCCACAAACTGTACCAAACAACTTGATGGAAGGGTTGGACAATCAGTCTTACTACCTAGAAACCATTAATCTGAACAAGGTATGTGCACACCATAATCTAGCCATGCTCCAGGATATGCTCAAAGCAGTGAAATTTGACATACTCTCCTTCAGGAGAAGCATATTTAAGTTTTCTCAGAACCAATCCGCTACATAATTTGTGTCTCTCATGCATCACAGAGTGGCGGTCATCCTCTGCGAAAGTATATTTGATGCAAACGTTGAGTATCTCCCTGGTGCCATAGGTATGGCTCTTGCAATCCAAGGAGTCAGACTCATCAACATTTATTTGCTATCCAGATCGGGTTGGCGTCGTGAATGATCCACCTACTTCGAGGATGTGGTCACACCTTTCTTTACAGGATGGAAGTATGCCTTGGTACAGCATCCAAGCGCCCAAGAATCAGTCCCCATGTCACTCTCCACGCACAGAACTTGCCAGAATTATCAAGAATCTTCAGTTCGTGGACTCATGGGAACACGTTCATGTCAATCGATTTAGCTTTATACACTATACTGGACATTCATCTAGCTGCATCGATTGGGCTTACATCTCGCACTCCATTGCCAGGCGGACAAGAGCTTCCAAAGTATAGCCCTGACAGTTCTCTGACCATGTGGCCTATATCGGTGCGTGAAAAATTTGTGTGAAATCTTATGGGACTTAACTGCTAAGATCATCAGTCCCTAAGCTTACACACTACGTAACCTAAATTATCCTAAGGACCAACACACACACCCATGCCCGAGGGAGGACTCGAACCTTCGCCAGGAGCAGCTGTACAGTCCATGACTGCAGCGCCTGAGACCACTCGGCTAACCCCGCGCGGCGGCCTATATCTGTGCTATCGCCCTTGTCCATCAGAGCATATGGCACAGCCATATTACATTCAAGTTGAATGTGGTCTGCCTTACCTCTTCAGAACGTCGGCGGCTCATAGAGAACACATGGGACTCGCGAACTCACCAGCCTGGCACCTAACAGTCTGCCCTTCCGTGCCTCGAGACAGAATGGCTTGGGAGGGACTGTCTGTGTATCATATCCGTGGCAAAAGACGGCGCTGGCAAAGGGCCTTGATCTACATTATCGCTACAAAATAGGGACGAAGACCCAAATTTCAATGTGATGTAGGGAACACCCTTCACACCCACTACACTAGGCTCTGAATCAAGCCTGCACTCAAGAAGACCTTGAATGGCTATGGGAGAGACATGGAGGTGACATTCCATGGACATCTATAAAAGCATTCTATGGGAGCATTTCACACTGCCACACTCGCCCACTTGGCAGACGATGGTGAATCTCGCCAAGGCCCAAATCACCAACCTCATACACCACCACCTTGAGGGGGCGATTGTCAGGACGTGCACTCAAGTCAGAGGGGCTTGGGAGGGACTGTCTGGGTATTATATACTTGGCAAAATACGACGCTGGCAAAGGACCTTGATCCACATTATCCCTACAGAATATGGACGACGCCTCAACAGTCAGCATGATATAGAGAACACCCTTCACAACCACTACACTAGGCTGTACTTGGAGCTTCATCATTCCCCAGACCGAATCTTGGAGATCCCTCAGCTCACTTCTGGCAGATCCACCTGGCTGTGGCAACAGATTTAGTTGAAGATGTAATGTAGGAGGAGGCTCTGGAAGTGATTTAGATAGGAGCTGCTCATAAGTTTCTGTGGCCCGATGGTCTTTCTCTTGAGCTGTACTAACTTTTCCAGCTTTTACTGGCACCTGCCTGGATGGACATGTGTCATAATCTACTTGGAAACTTGTGGTAAGATCTTATGGGACCAAACTGCTGAGGTCCTCTGGCCCTAAGCTTACACACTACTTAATCTAACGTAAAGTAACTTACGATAAGAACAACATACACACCCATGCCCGAGGGAGGATTCGAACCTCCGACGGGAGGAGCCACGCGAACCGTAACAGGACGCCCCAGACCGCGCGGCTAACCCGCGCAGCCATAATCTACTGTCTGCCACAGTGTAGGTCCCTGGGACCTTCCTTGAAGGATTGAACTTTTCCGTATATAAACCATGAGGAAGGACCAGGATCTATGATGAAAGGCCCTTGACCTTACTCAAGAGCGACATGAAGTTTTCCCTCGACTGCTGGCAGCGTATCTCGAGTGGACGGTCTGTCATCATCGGTCAGACATCGTTAGGAAGAGCTCATAACATCCACATTGCATTCTGTCAGTGTCGCAACGTGGTTGCGCTTGCCATACTCGCTAAATGCCTGGGTTCTTGGCGTCCGTCGACTTCAGCCAGGCCTGCAATAGACGTGACCACGCATTTTTGACGGCAGTAGTACGACGCGGGGCACACGAACGCCGTCACAGAGGTAATGATACGTCTTCTTCACAGTGCGACAACTAGTGTGTTGTATAACTGCCGTCTCATGCCACTGGTCCTGATCCAGCGCTCGGTGAGAAAGGACTGTCTCCTCTCAGCAACACTGTATGCCTTCGCCTTAGAAGCCGCTGTGACCTCCGACAATGCATTGTGGTGACGACGCTCGGCGGACACACTTTTTGCTGCACTGTCCATGCCGACGATCTTGTACTCATCCTTCATGGCGGAGTTGATGTCCACACAACCTACGGCGCGGCATCAAGCAGTAGTTTCGCTATTCAAAAAAGACATGCTCGTCTACAGGTAAGGGGCTGCCCGGTGGGTGTATCACATCCCTAGGATAAATGACATGAAATGTGGCCTGGGTGTTAAATTCACAACTGACATGCGGACCTCGATAGGCCTCAGACACAGCCATCTATTAAACCAGATCAGAGCAGGTCTAATTGATCACCGTCCTGGAACTCTACATATCCTGCAATGGACGCGTTTGGCATCGCACCATTCCCATGTTGGGCACACTCTTCCAGTATGGCAGCTTTAGGATCCTTTACCAGTAATGGCATGCTGATTAAGATCTGCTATGAGTTCCTCACGCGAGTGGCAGAAGGGCTTGGACCTTTTCTATCTTCAGGTCAGGGCAAAGGACCGATTTGTAAGTTATTATAATGTGGTGACATTGTCCGACATGTGTTAGAAGTTTGCTGCTGGAGGCTTTCGCGCTAATTCTCTCTCTCCCTCTCTTGTTATCAGACATCCCAAAGTCTTTTTTTTTTTTACAATATCCAAATCTTTCCTTACCTCAGTTACATCAGCACCACACTATTGCCCACACGTTTGACATTGCCCGAGCTTGAATGAAATAATGAAATGAAATACCTCCATATACAGTGGCGTGGAATGTTGTGTGACAGACATTGAGTGCCATTACTCTTGGTACGGACTTTCAAACCTACTGGTACATAATGGTATGTGAGAAGCAGGTGTGCTAGTAATGCATAAAACAAATTCGCATTGCAGACTCTCCATTATGTGCCACCCGTGAAGTGGTGGTTATAGATGACCATCGAATTGTATGTGGCGAAGGATATTTGGCATTTGGTGTGCCAGATGTTGGTCTTCCTCACATATGTGACTCCTGACTGGAAAACTGCACGTCAGCTCCTTTTTCCAAAAAATGGTTCAAATGGCTCTGTGCACTATGGGACTTAACATCTTAGGTCATCAGTCCCCTAGAACTTAGAACTAGTTAAACATAACTAACCTAAGGACATCACACACATCCATGCCCGAGGCAGGATTCGAACCTGCGACCGTAGCAGTCGCGCGGCTCTGGACTGCGCGCCTAGAACCACGAGACCACCGCGGCCGGCCTCCAGGTTATTTTCCAAAGGGAAAACGAATCCTGTCACAAGGAAATGCAGTCATGCCATTCTCTACTTATTCGGTGACGGTGAGAACACAGTCCTCGACTTTTTCCACTACTAACACGAATCCCGAGAACCATCAACATTTCCTAAATTTTCTCTGGAGCGCATTCCGTAAAATACTTTGCGGCTGCATTATCTATGTCAGCAGAAGTTGCACCACGAACCCTTTTCGTTAGGACTGAACTACCAATGGCAACCACATTGCTACGAGAAGATATGCATCGTTAATCCCGCAGCGAGTAGCACCATGGAGCATCCTCACGTCGTAACGAGATGACCTGTTTTGTTTTCCTTCCTGTTTCGTAGCCAACAAGGAGATGCACGAACATTTGCAACACACGAAGAAAAAATGGGAAAGGGGGTAGCGTCTTTGAATGGTAATCAAAGTGCCCCAGTTCCCGCGTTCTAACCCTGTCACTGCTTCTATTTTAATAAAAATCAATGGCTGGCGAAGACTTCCAGCATAAGAAGTCATCTCCGTTCTGTCAACGGCCTTGTCCAATGAGGCCGGAGGCGCAGACAGAGATTCAATGTACTCTCTTGCCCTTGACATGGGAAACAGCTCCTTAAAAGCGGAGTATCAGCAGTGATCAACTGTATGAGGATACAGAAGGCAATGGCAACCACTGCATTAAAGAAAAATAATGTGTGTCCACGGATTATGTGGCCTGTGATTGAAAAAGTTTCATGATCATCTCCCGACTGGGAAAAGAGTCGAGATTGGTCCCTATTCAGATCTCTGGAAAATGGGATACTGGAGTACTGAGGAATAATAAGATACGTTTGAAGTTCGCTAAGGTGTGGATACTGTGATAAGGAATGAAACAGTATGCAGGTCAGCTGAAGAATAATGAACGTCTCTAAAGTTGGCAGTCATAGATGTTGAAAAGGCAAACATAGACATGAAGAACCTTGGCTAACAAATGGAATACTTCAAATCATCGATGAAGGACGGAAGTACAAAAATTATCAGGAAACTATAGGAATGCCGAAATATACATCACTTAGAAATGAAATAAATAATAAGTGCAAGGAATCTAAGGCGAAATGGCTGCAGGAAAAAGTGTAGAACTCTAAAAAGAAATGACCGGTGCAAAGACTGACTCAGCATATGAAAAGACAAACCAATCTTCAGTGAAATTAAAAGCAAGGTTGGTAAGATTAATAGTGCAAAGGGAGTTCCACTGTTAAATGCAGAGGAGAGAGCGGATAGGTGGAAAGAGTATGATAAGTCTCTATAAGAGGGAGGACTTGTCTTATGATGTGATAGAAGAAGAAATAGTAGTCGACTTTGGAATATATAGAGAGTCCAGCATTAGAATCATAATTTGAAAGACCATTGGAAGACCTGAAATTGAATAACGCAGAAGGAATAGATAACGTTCCATCGGATTTCCTAGAATCATTGGGGAAGTTGAGATCAAACAACTATTCTAATCAGTGTGTAACATCCGGATTTTCTAAAATCATGGGAGGGAAGCTGAGACCTAACAACTATTTAAGTTAGTGTGTAGAACCTATGTAACTGGCGACGTATCATCAAGCACACAATTCCGAAGATAGTAAGAGCAAAAAAGTGGGAGAAATATCACACAATCAGCTTAAATGCCATATATTCACGCTGCTTACAGGAATAATATACAGAAGACTGGGAAGAAAAACCTGAAGATCTGTTAGATCATCAGTTTGGGTTTAGGAAATGTAAACGCACCAAAGAGGCAACATTGTGCTTAATAATGGGAGCAAGATTGAAGAAAACTCAAGACATATTCTTAGGATCTATTGACTTAGGAAAAGCGTTCGACAATGTAAAATGTTGCAAGATGTTCGAAAATCTGAAGACAATGGGAATAAGCTATGAGGATATCAGGTAGTGTGTAGTACGTGCAAAAACCAAGAGAGAGGAAGACCAAGAAGGAAGTACTTGGATTGAAAAGGTATGGTGTAAATAAAAGAATGGATCAAGAGCGAGATAGAAATTCAGGATGAAAGGATATAAGATAAGGTCCCCTGACGACCACAGCAAAAGTGAAGAAGGGTCACATAGCTGTTGAAATGAGTGAACCGTCTAATGTGTACAGAATACAGATTAAGAACAAACCAGAAAAGATAAAATTAACGAGAAGTAGCAAAAATAAGAATATCGCGAAACTTAATTTTAAAATTGGCGGTCACGAAGTAGACAAAGCTAAGGAATTCTATTAACTTGGGTGCAAAATAAACTATGACAGATGAAGCAAGAAGCACGCGGAAACCAGACCTGGACAGCCAAAGAGGGTATTCTTGGAGAATACTAGCATCAAACATGGACAGTGGGAAAACTGGAACAGAATCGAAGTGTTTGAGATGTGGTGCTATAGAAGGATGTTACAAATTAGGTGTACTTATAATACAACGAATTAGGAGATTAGAAGTAGTGGTTTTGCGGCACTGGGACAGATAGCATCCTTACAGACACACCTGACCTTTAAATTGCTCTTTCACGTTTTTACGAAGTCATGCATGAGGTCACTGACGCCCTTGAGCTCATGACATTGTAGTTAATACAATCCATAAGCCAGCCAATAATTGAAAATGCAAAATCCTCTCTCCTTCCTCTTCCACCCTCCCCACCCCACCTTTCCCACCTATACTCAGCCAATCATAGTGCACTACTAAAAATCCAAGAAGATGAAAATAACCTGATTGTGTTTGTTGAAAATTAAAAACCCCTCCCATCTCCTTGTCCCCAGCCAATCGTACCGCAACATTAAAAGTCCAAGATGATGACATCAGGCCAGTTGCGTGCTTTATACCCCACACCTCCATACTCTCTATCTCCAACCAATCAGACTGTAGTGTAAAAATGGTCTCAGGTTACATTATTCCCAACACACACATCATGCCATGTCCCCTTTTTCCTCTCACCCTTATTATCTACAGCATGGTATTAAGAATCCTAGTTGATGAAATAGAGCAATAGCGTGTTTTACACCTCTCACCCTCTTCTCGTAAACGATAAATGGTCAATGCTAAAATCTTAACGGTATATGCTTAATGGTAAACGCTAAATGATAAATGCTAGCCGGCCGGTGTGGCCGAGCGGTTCTAGGGAGCTACAGTCTGCAAAAGCGCGACCGCTACGGTCGCAGGTTCGAAACCTGCCTCTGGCATGGATGTGTGTGATGTCTTTAGGTTAGTTAGGTTTAAGTAGTTCTACGTTCTAGGGAACTGATGACCTCAGACGTTAAGTCTCATAGTGCTCAGAGCCATTGGAACCATTTTTGATAATGCTAAATGGTAAACAATAAACGCTTAACACCTAATGGTAAAAGCTTAACACCTTATGCATGATGCATATTGATTACTGACCATTATGTATCACTAACCATTGCTAATCACTGGCAATCAGTGATCAGTGTCTTCAAAACGTATCAGCTTACCCCTAAATGTATCAACTTGCCCCAGAAGCGTAGCAAATCATCTGTCAAACTTGTATCAACTTGCTCCAGAAGTGTACCATCTTGCCCCACAGTGTATCAAACTATGCTAACTGTATCAAATTACATATCAAACTGCATCAACTTGCCTCAAATATGTATCAACCTGCCCCAAAAGTGTATCAAATTATCCCTTAAACCATGTCAATTGCCCAAAATGTATCCACGTGCTGCAAAATTATATCAGTTTACCCCTCAAATTGTATCAGTTTACCCCAAAAGTATATCAATTTGGGTCAGAAATGTATGGTCTTGCTCCAAAACTTATCACATTAGCTGCAAATGCATCAAAGCACCTTCTGAAACTGTATCAACTTGTCCCCAGAGACTGGATGTGTACATGCATTAGAAGACAGCACACGTCAGTGCAGTACCTACACATAATGCCTAATGACTAACAGAATAAGTGACATCTCCAGGCAAGAACGTTATAATACATTACAGAGGGACTGCAGTTTCCCTACCTCCAGTAACTGCCCCCATCATGTGTTACAATACTATTTAAGACCCGGTAACTCCTGATGCTTAACAGTTAACACAAGATGCATAATGACTCCAGGCAACAACGTGATAATATAGGGTTTTCCCCTTCAAGTGACTGAAATCCGTCTGGTGTTTGAATACTGATTAAGAGCCATAATCTAATTCTTAATGGCTAACACGTAAAGCATGACACCTACAGGGAAGAAAATTAAAATATACGGTTTGCCCCTTCTAGTAAGTGACACCTACCTGGTGTCAGAATGCTAATGAAGATCCAATAATGCCTCATGCTAAATGGCTAACGTATAATCCATAATGCATAACGCCTAAATTCTAATACGAAAAATCGTGTGCATATACATACCTGTGGTGTAACATCTAAAAAAAAAAAAAAAAAAAAAAAAGACTCCAAGGTCAAAGACGTCTATTACATTATTGCAACATATTATTCACAAAAACATTCATAATATCAAACCCACTGATTCATTCAGTTCTCCCAAGAGATATCATTGACTGCTGTGTTATTCTTTGCTATTGATGTAAATGGATGTCAGCCCACATTGCACTATACATATGTATAGGTAGGAGTGTGCTTCCTGGAGATGACTGATACTAGAAAGATTGTACGATCTTGCTAAAAATGTTTATCTTCACTCTTCTTTCAAATAATCATATGCGAATATTACCTTCTCAATTTTTTTTAAAGAAATTATTGGGCCTTTTGTAGGAAAATGTAGGAGGGCAGAATCTTTTTACAAGATATCATAAACGAAAAAATGTCATCTGTGTGTTGAAACTCCTACATCAGGTGCATTTATCGCTAATCTATTGGAGAGCATACGTACTTCAACACCCACTCCTTCAGAGAGGTGTATTATTATTATCATTACTCGTTACATATTAGATCCTCTCTTAAGCTGTGTGGTGGCTAAAGGATTAAAACAAATCTCTAAACTTTCGCCCTCCAGTAGGGTATGGTTTGTTTTGTGTGTGTGTGTGTGTGTGTGTGTGTGTGTGTGTGTGTGTGTGCTTGTGGGAGTGTATAATATACTGTCTAACGTGCACCAATAAATATTATTAGTGTATTGTTACACAGGGGAAAAATGTAACCCTGTTACAATCTTTCATTTATATGTCATCACTATTGCCCCATTAAAGTATGCATTGTATAGAGAGGGAGATGGTTTATCATGCTTTCTACGTGCAAAATTAAATCAACAACTTTCTGTAGTGGAATGCTTAGTATCACTATCTCTGTTGCGGAAGGGACTGGTTCGATTCCCGGTACCTCTCCCACTTTCTCTGAGATGAGGACGTCTTGAAATTTTCTAAAATTCCCATTCCAACTGTGTTTGATTTACCGTACACAACATTCAGTCTGCAGTGGTGACAAGACTCTCAATAAGAAAATAAATCTCCTTAAAAAATTTGGCAATTATGCAGCTGCCCCGAATCGATCTTCCAATGACTGTTTTACAGCTCTGAGACTGAAAGAGAAACGACTTTTTGCAAGATGATGAAGTTCTGCTTTTTATACCCACAAATTGTGGAGCAGAAATTTCTGCAAATGCTAATTTAAACACAAAGCATTAATTAAGGCATGTTCTTGTGAATTTAGTACAATTCTAAGTTACTTGTGTAACCAGTCAATTAATAATGCGACATTTCCTGACTGGCTGAAATATGCAGATGTTAAGCCTCTATTCAAAAAAGGGGATAAAGAGATGCCATCAAACTACAGACCGATTTCACTTTTGCCAGCATTCTCAAAAATTTTAGAAAAAGTAATGTACAGGCAGCTTCTCAACCATCTGACCACAAATAACATATTATCAAGAACACAGATTGGATTTCTGAAGGGTTATGATATCGAAAAGGCTATTTAAACCTACAGTGAAAATGTACTTAATTCATTAAATAACAGGTTATAAGTAGCAGGTATTTTCTGTGATTTGTCAAAGGCATTCGATTGCATAAACCACAACATCCTTTTAAATAAATTAGAATTCTATGGTGTCATGGGCAGTGCTGCAAAATGGTTCAAGTCATACGTCGCTAACAGGAAACAAAGGGTGTCAGTGCAAGGGACTAGTGAAATAAGTCATCAGTCATCATCAGAATGGGAAGAAATTACATGTGGTGTCCCACAAGGATCCATCTTAGGGCCATTGCTTTTTCTTGTATACATCAATGATCTCTCATCAGTTACACTGCCAGAATCAGAGTTCGTTTTATTTGCATATGACACAAGTATTGCAATAAGTAGTTTGTTGAATGTGGTTCTAGAAAGATCTGCTAATGATTTTCTCATGGATACTAATAAATGGTTTCAACTTCGAGAAGACTCACTATATGCAATTCAGAACCTGTAAGAGGTTTCCACCCAGCATATGCATAAAGTACGAAGAAGAGCAGATAGAAGAGGTTGACAGTCTTAAATTCCTGGGATTACAACTTGATAATAAATTCAGTTGGGAGGAGCACACCACAGAACTGCAGAAACGTCTTAACAAGTCTGTATTTGCAATTCGAGTGTTAGCAGACATAGGCGACATAAAAGTGAAAAAGCTTGCATATTTTGCCTACTTTCATTCCATAATGTCATATGGTATAATATTTTGGGGTAACTCTTCAAGTCAAACAAAAGTTTTCAGAGTCCAAAAGCGTGTAATACGTATTATATGTGGAGTAAATTCACAGACATCTTGTAGAAACCTCTTCAAATAACTGGGTATACTAACTACTGCCTCTCAGTATATTTACTCCTTAATGAAATTTGTCCTAAATAATATATCTATTTTTCCAACAAACAGCTTAGTTCGTACATACAATACCAGGAACAAAAATGATCTGCGCAAGGACTTAAAAGCACTTACTTTAGTTCAAAAAGGGGTCCACTACTCAGGGACACTCATCTTCAATAATTTGCCAGCAAACATAAAAAATTTAGTTACAAATAAAGATCAGTTTAAAAGGAGCCTGAAAGACTTACTAGTGGCCAACTCCTTCTACTCCATTGACGAATTTTTAATAGAAACAAATGATGTATTGTATATATTCATACTATTAGTATTGTTATTTCACCTTTTTTTAAAAAAAAAGAAAAAATTAATAAATAAAAGTGACATGTTCCACATCAACGAGGATCTCATCAACACGGATCTATGGAACGAAAAACTAATCTAATCTAATCATCTAAAGGTCGAAAATTTGTTGTATGATAAGTGTAAGTATTCTTCCGGCTTATCCTATCCCTCATCTAAACATTGTGTTGGTCATATCTGTGAATACATTTTGTTTGTCATGTTCATAAATTCACGCTTTTTTTCTCATTTAATGTTGCAGAAACTTCAATCCTTTTTATAGCAGGAAGGTTATATAAGAAGGATTCAGAGGGTACAAAAAGAAGAGACTCCAAATTGCAGGAGTCATACCTGATTTATGCTTGGAGCTGTGGACATCTGTTTTGAGCTCCTGGGAAATATTTGCAAGAAAGAAGCAGTGGAGTTTTCCTGCACTAAAAACAGCAATAGGGAGTCGGAACTTCGAGAAAAAAATGAGTTCTTATTCTTATGCACACTACCATTGAAACATCCTTTTCGTCATATCTATGATGTTTTTTCTCATTACAGTTTACAGAATCTGTAGTCTTCCTCATCGAGTAGTGGTCTCATTGAGTAGCTGAGGGGAGAATAATCAGGAAGAAGCAACACCAGCAGACAGCCTGCTAAAGAAGACCTTCTCCTCGGTGGCCTAAACTTCTATTGAGTAACGTAATAATGCTATTATTATAATGGCGGAACCAGCAGCAAGACATATAAATTAGATGGTGATCTCGGTGGCTTCAGGCCGAGCCTGCATTTAGAAGACGAATGTGTAGTGGTGTTATAGGAAATAGGAATAGATGTATGGACCCCAGAAATTTGTTGGGCGGCTGTTTTCCCATTTTTGAGACCAGTTAATCAACATTAATCAACTATAAAGATTAAATGTTTGTTCGTCTGCAACTTTCTCTTGTCAAAGATAGGCCAGGAAGAACGGATGTACTTCAATACTGATAAAGACTTAATCTAGGAAGCTCTCCTAAACGATAACATTCGATGAATCATCAAAATCAATTTATTTTTCAAACATTCTTTTACATTTTTATAATAAATCACATAATTTTTCTTGACATTCAAGGTCAAAACAATTTCTTTGGTTTTTATCGTCTGACGGCGGCGCCAATTTTTCCAGGCATCAGGGTAAATCTGAATGAAAATTGTGAATATTTTCAGCATATTCAGGATCTACTTCCAATATGTACCCTGTGTTCGAAATATCTGGTACCTTTCCCACACCAAAAGTTTTGATTCTCTGAGAAGGAAGCCATTCAAAAAAATAGATACGAGAAGATGGACAGTCACCAGCTACGTAAACTATTTACACCAAGCTATATGATGTAAGATTCATAGAAGTTTTTGTCATAATCGGACGTGAGTCTGTTGTTGGCAGGTGCATGTCTCCAAGATCAATGAACAGTTCCACCTTTGATGCTTCGTTCAACAAACTGTAGTTGTTCGTACTTGCTATTATCTGCAACACCTCATTGAGGATTTTCAGCAGAGCATCCCATACCAAACCAGGTGCGGTAATATAACGTGCAGCGTCCAGTTCATAAGTCTTAGACCCAAGTTTTTCAAACATATCGGCAAGGAACAGCACATCAAAATACAAATTTGAGTATTCTGAGAATGTTTTACAACTGAATGTGTTCCATACGCACCACGCTATTTGGTACTCAGTCTTTTTATCGTTTCGCCTGTTAATAGACTTTTCAGTTTTTCGGCTGAGGGCAAGCGACCTTCCAGAAAAATTGTTTCATTGGTGACATACTCTTATGGAAAAGTCCCTTCCGGTTAACTAAATTAAACTCTCGGTTATCAGGACAATATGCTCTCATTACGTTGAGTTCTTCTGTTTTCAGGTAAGCTGCACATCTCAGAAAATTTAATGAATCAATATATATGAAATTTTATTTGCGTTCCCTCTTGTGGCGCGATGCTGGAACACTTTTCGAAAGATTTACATTTTTCCATACGTGGTGGTATAACAAAAACACGATCTGGATTTAGCTTAACTTCATCATTCTCGTTCACTGTACTTTTTTACTGAGAGGTTCGTGATAAAGAAATGCCCGCCCTAAATGCTCAGATTAAGAAATAGAACGGGAACCGTAAAATGAGGTCTATAATTCACTCTGCAGCCGGGATGTGCTGCACATAGCTAAGAACCTGTGAAATAATGATGAGTCCGTTGCTTTACACAGTCTTCCGCAAAACGTTTCTCGTAAGAGTGACAGGTTCTGAGCTTAATAGCATCCGTTTACCCTGTATTAAAAAGATATTCAGAATCTCAGTGATTGCATAGAGCTGATGAATAGAGCTTCCATTCAATTACTGCCAAAGAAATTGGTTTAGGCAAGCGTATTCAAATACAGAGATATGTAAACAGGCAAAATAAGGCGCTGCGGTCGTTAACGCCTGTATGAGACAACAAGTGTGTGGCGCAGTTGTTAGATCGGTTACTGCTGCTACAGTGACAGTTTGTCAAGCTGTAAGTGAGTTTGGATGTGGTGCTATAATCGGTGCACGAGCAATGGGACACAGTATCTCCGAGGTAGCGATGAAGTGGGGATTTCACGAGTGTACCGGGAATATCAGGGATCCGGTAAAATCTCCGACATCGCTGCGGCCGGAAAAAGATCCTGCAAGAACAGGACTAACAACAAGTGAAGAAAATCGTTCAAAGTGACAGAAGCGCAACTCTTTCGAAAACTGCCGCAAATTTCACTGCTGGGTTATCAACAAGTGTCATCCTGCGAATCATTCAACGAAACATCATCGATATGGGCTTTCGGAGCCGAAGACCCACTCGTGCATCCTTGATAACTGCACGACACAAAGCTTTACGCATCGCCTGGGCCTGTCAACACCGAAATTGGACTGTTGATGACTGGAAACATGTTGGAGACAACCTGATGAATCCACGGACCCTGCATGTCAGTAGGGGACTGTTCAAGGTGGCGGAGACTCTGTAATGGCTTGGGTCGTGTGTAGTTGAAGTGATGTGGGACCCCTGACGCGTCTAGATACGACTCTGCAGGAGACACGTACGTAAGCGTCGTGTCTGATCACCTACATACATTCATGTCCATTGTGCATTCCGTCGGACTTGGGCAGTTCCAGCAGGACAATGCGACACCCCACGCGGCCAAAAGTGCTAAAGAGTGACTCCACGAACACTCTTCTGAATTTAAACACTTCCGCTGGCAACCAAAGTCTCCAGACATGAACGTTATTGAGCATATCTGGGATGTCTTGAAAAGTGCTGTTCAGAAGAGGTCTCCACCCCCTCGTACTCTTACGGATTTATGGACAGCCCTGCAGGATTCATGGTATTAGTTCCCTCCAGCTCTACTCGAGGCATTAGTCGAGTCCATGCCAGGTCGTGTTGCAGCACTTCTGTGTGCTCGCGGGAGCCCTACACGATATTAGGCAGGTGTACCAATTTCTTTGTCTCTTCAGAGTAATTAACAGTGGGAATATTCCTGGTTGCAGCTGAGGTGTATGTAGTACGTAACACTGAATGTAACTGCACGTAATACGAGCCAATATCTACTTCGACTGCCACTGCCTCCAGCGTCTGATTCCAATATTCATTCTGTATCAGCATCAATCAGTAAAGGTAGTTCGACTTATCAGCAAAATTTGTGAAGTTTACGAACTGGTTCTTTTCTCTAAGCATGGCAATGGGGACTGGTTTAAACTGGAACAGCCAACTGAAGGTGCATCTAATCCATCCTTGGCATAAAAATAACACAGGCGTTGTTTACATATTACGACATAACAATGAGAACAAGTAGTGGTACACCATGCAAATATCGACAAGTTTTTTGTGCAGTAGAACTGATATACATATATCCGTATTATCAGCGACCTGTAACATTAATAGATTCACATGTCTGTCATGACAGTAGTTTGTAACATGCAGTGGCACAACTCTAACTTCTTTGTCTATCCTCTCATCTACTACAGTCATCTCTTCATAATCTGAATATTGGATATCGTAGACATTGGTTTCGAAAAGTATGAACGAGTTTGAGCTCTGTGGAGAAAGGTATGTTGGAAAATTTTAATTTCTCTACATGTGACCAATATTTAGACACACATTTTGCATACTTATATACTGGATATAATCCTGTCAGAATCGACCACTTGAAACACGCATTATCCTTTGACTTGACGTTTACTACTACTGTGAAATTATTTAATACTACCTTAGGCACTTTTTGACATACGTAACATTAAGCCTGCTATTGAAATATTTCCTGTAATGTCCACCCAGAAACGCAATCTTTGGAAGTTTCCCGATTTATAACAAAAATCTTGTCACCATTGAACTTCGCAGAGTAAACGTCATCTTCAACAAACCAACTGTAGTTGGAATGACGATTTTAGATATTTCGAAAACACTCTTTTTCTATTTCTTTTACGGATCTGTAATGAACAAATTCCCGCCTAATTGTGTAAAACTGTACTACAGTGATAATTACAGCCTCAGATACCACATAAAAACTACCGCATCTATGAGGATATCAGAGGTAACATGCATACGAGATTCGATAGTTTAGGATTCCCAATGAATAAAAAACAAGATATTCCGCTGGTGAATAAAAGAAATGGTTGGTCTGACCGGAGACGAACTGAATGGGGAGCCTATAGTGGAATCTGTGCGCCAAAATGTACACTCTTGAGACTGAGTCTGCGTGCATAACGCGTTCAGCAAAAGGTGTGAAACAATCGTTTGCAAATAGGCTCACCATTGATGGTTATAAGCAGTGCTTCCTGAATTCGGGAGTGAAAACAACTAAACAGTTTGTCATGTTCTTTCAACTATTAAACAACTTGAACTCTATCTGATCGGGTTGGCAAATGATATATTCCTCCAGATACGGCAAAGACACAGGCCTTTGTCTGTTACGGCATCAAAAATAATGATAATGATGAGTTATTGATATTTTAAAAATGCAAATACTTTAAAAATGTAATGTCTTTATTGTAAGGTATAAATAATAAAACTACATGGAAAACCACTGCATGAAAAAATAGTTTACTTTACAATAATTATTGTATGCAGCATATTTCTTGTGTTTGAGTTTTCTGCCACTAGTGTCTCTCACCTGGAAAAATGCATGGTACACATCCTGCTGTCTTACAAATGTATTTATTCACAGCCGGTTTCGATCACTAATCTTCTTGAGAGTGGAAAAATGTTGTGACAACTTCACATGTCATACAAGCTATTTATGAGTGTCACAATATTTTTCTACTACGAAGATGATCAGTGATCGAAACCGCTTGTGAGTAAATATATCTGTGCGAAAGAACAGTGTATATCATGAATTTCTCCATTTATATCGGTGCTTTTGTCAGTCGCCTGAAAAAAAAGTGTGTTTCTCAGTTGCGCTGATTTTATAAGGACAGTGAAGATCTGTGGAGATATCTCCCTCTGCACTGGGCTATGTCTGCCTCTTGCAGCAGGAAGAGGACGTGGCACTAACATGTGTATCCAATGTGTGTCTGTGACTGGTTGAAAAAAAACTTGAGAGACGGTAGTATTTATACTTTTCCTGAACATGCCACGAAAAAGATGATTTTTTAAATGTTCTTTTAGAAATGGAATCACACAAAACAGATAGATAGATAGAGAGAGATAGAGAGAGAGAGATGGAGGAGGGAATTAGAAATGGTTACCAGAGACCACAGTATTTGACATATTACATACAGAAATATGTGTAAATGTATGTATGTATAAGAGGCGATTAAACAGTTTCCGTTCTAAGGGCATACAGCCTCGAATCGTTCAGCCGATTAGGCACAATCGCCCTGAGCATTGAGTCAATTATTCCACCAACGCACCAGATGGAGAGTAACCGTTTGATAAAACACCGTGTCCTGCTCCGTAAAGAAGTCCATAAATGCCTGCTGCACATCCTACTCCAACAGGAATCTAACAGGAATTGACAACTTCCAAGGCCCTTTTTAAGTTGTCTGAAGGAGTGATAATCGCTTGGGGAAGTTCGGAACTACGGAACCGGTGATCGGGTGTCTCCAACTTGAGTTGAAATAATTGCTGATTACGAAATTTGCGATATTTCGTCCAGCACAGAACTTGGCGCACCGTTCCACTACAGATATGCTACCTCGTACACGTTCTTCATTCTCCAGTGCATTTCTACCTGGGTTTGTCCTTCGGCAACCAGTAAAAGAACAGCACTACACTGGTCCTGTTTGTCGCATTTGGTAACAAAGTCGCCATAGTTCACATTTCAGCATATACTGAAGACACAAACGCCACATTGATCCCTTGCCCATACGTCGGTGCTCATATACCCACCTCATGGTTGCACTATGTTGCATATATGCTGCAGCAACGTACTCAACCGGAAACTTTTTAATAACCTCATATATATTGTCGATATCTTTGATCTTGGAGTCAGTTCAGTATTAAGCCAGAGCTATGTATGCGCAAGTAAATATTGCATAACTTTGGCACTGACATCAATTAAATATTACGTGAATAGTTGTATATGTGTATGTAAATAATATAATATGACACAATTTTATGCCGAAAATAATGCATATCTCTGACTTTCAAGTTGAGGTTGTGAATCGGAAGAAGAGTAGACGGAGGAGGGCACATAAAGCCCAGAATTGACCTATTCCCGTTGTCTTAGTTTTTCTTATACTTCGCCGTATGACACGCTATGTGAATAAAAGTATCCGGACACCCCCAAAAAATACGTTTTTCATATTAGGTGCATTGTGCAGCTACCTATTGCCAGTTACTCCATATTAGCGACCACAGTAGTCATTAGACATCGTGAGACAGCAGAATGGGGCGCACCGCGGAACTCACTGACTTCGAACGTGGTCAGGTGATTGGGTGTCACTTGTGTCATACGTCTGTACGCAAGATTTCCACACTCCTAAACATCCCTAGGTCCACTGTTTCCGATGTGATAGTGAAGTGGAACGTGAAGGGACACGTACAGCACGAAAGCGTACAGGCCGACCTCGTCTGTTGACTGACAGAGACTGCCGACAGTTGAATAGGGTCACAATGTGTAATAGCCAGACATCTGTCCAGACTATCACACAGGAATTTCAGACTGCATCAGGATCCACTGCAAGTACTATGACAGTTAAGTGGTAGGTGAGAAAACTTGGATTTCATGTTCGAGTAGCTGCTCATAAGACACATATCACGCCGGTAAAGGCCAAACGACGCCTCGCTTGGTGTAAGGAGCATAAACATTGGACGATTGAATAGTGGAAAAACGTTGTGTGGAGTGACGAGTCACGGTACACATTTTCGTGATCCGATGGCAGGGTGCCCAGTGAACGTCATCTACCAGCGTATGTACCGCCAACAGTAAAATTCGGAGACGGTGGTGTTATGGGGTGGTCCTGTTTTTCATGGAAGTGGTTTGCACCCCTTCTTGTTTTTGCTTGGCACTAGCATAACACAGGCTTACATTGATGTTTTAAGCACCTTTTTGCTTCCCCCTGTTGAAGAACAATTCGGGGATGGCGATAGCATCTTTCAACACTATCGAGCACCTGTTCATAATGCACGGCCTGTGGCGGAGTGGTTAGACAACAATAACATCTCTGAAATGGGCTGCCTGCACAGAGCCCTGACCTGAATCCTATGGAAATTATGCCAAAGTGGCTGAATTATCATATAGAACGTGGGCGTAGTTGCACCTCCAACATAGAGCACAGAGTGATTTTAACCTTCAGGCATTGCTGCTGAAGCCCATACAGATTTTCATTAAACTCCGGGTAGTAAGATACTGGTAGCATTGTTGAAGCAGTAGCACACATATATTTGTTCCTATACACTTACACAGTTAAGCATTAAAATGAGAAGAACTTAAACACTCGTGGACACACTAGCCCAACTTGAAGCAGTTTATGCAACCAATTCCAACGGCTACCTCAAGTCAAAAGAGAGCCAACTAAAAGCAGTTAAACAGTGACGTATGCGCCCCGAAATCAGAGTTCTCAAGTTTTTATCGTAATAATCAATTCTTTAAGTTCAGCCTGGCCAATAGAGATCCCAAGATAATAGTTACTATGCAGTGAAAAATTTCAAAAACGTCCGTGAGCGCCCAACACAGCAAAAGACAATGACAGAAGAGACAGGACTAAACTAGCTCTGCCTATCACTCAAACTTGCAACAGAATCGACAGATCAAAAAGATCAACTGTAACACTTACGGCGCCCATATCAGCTGGTAGATAATTCTTAGTAAACATATGTAGGGGAAGTCCGACTAAAATAACATACCATTTTGCTTTTAGGTCGTTATTGTTTCATAAACCATGACGTTAAATAAAATTTATATCAGGATCGTGATTCATTCAATTGGAGGTTTTGCTATCTGAGTGCCACACTTTTAATGTTAACCATACGTTTCTGTCATTTTCGTAACATGTGCATAATACATCATTTTAGACCGATATCAGGGTAAAATTACACAAGAGTAATGGAAAGTAAGAAATTTAGATAAACGTTAGATATTTGATATTTTAATAGATCTGTACTTAAGAACAAATAAAAGACTATTCCTGAAAAATTCTTTAACAATATCATTTAATGTTTTTCAGTTTAGTCTACAAAAATGAAGACAAAGCAGATTTACACATGTTAATTCACGAAACAACAAAATTAGTTCCGTTTTTGAGCAAATAATTGTCACCAGTCCTATAGATTTGCAAACGTCACAAACAAAGCTTTTTGTTCTGTGACTCACTCCTACACATTCATTGTGTGACCACCAATTACACTGCTGACAACTTAACCAGTGTTCTCCGGGTTCTGAATGCGAGTAAAGTTCCAAGCAGTACAAACAATGACAATCTTTGGAAGCATTACTGCTGTCGTTAAAAAGCCCTTTTCGCACAATACGTCTTTTCCAAAACTAAGTTTACTCTTTGCTTTTCTCAGCTATTTGGAATGCAAGTTGTTCCTCATCCTTTACAGGCATACCAAACATGCGCGACTCGAGTAGTTTCAGTTTACGCTCCATTGCAGTGTTGAAAGTTGATGGTATCTACCCAGTTCTCTCTGAACACCATTAAAGATTTTATTCGTGTTCCTAGTTCGTGTTCTATGCGTAGCCTGGGGAACTCGGAATGCTTTCGACATCCGCAGTCATCCTATCTCGTGTCTGGTAACAGCACCTACAGCCTGCTGCATTTGCACCGCATCCCAAGACTGTCCCGACGATTTCCTTACTTCACTGCCTGTCATCTGAAAGGGGAAATTCACGTGCCTATATCTGACCTACGTAAATTCATTGCACATTTGTTAGATCATGTTTAATGTTTTGTTTATTTTATTACAGAGTGACCTACTATTATTGTTGTTAAGTTTAAACAGATACATAAAATAAACAGCTTAATTAATATCAAAGATCACCCAGAATAGAACCAGAATGTACGTCAGGGTAAAATGACGTACTGTGTATCTCATTCGAGAAACGTACAACAATTGCTTACTCTAGCAGAACGTTCTCCCTCTCAAATGATAGCTTAAAGTATGCTTTACAATACAACTTACACTTTTCTCAAACATGTAATTACCGACAATGCTGATGAGTGAATATATGTGAATAAATGTAAAAAAGTGTAAGGCTTACCTGTAAGTTTTTCGTTCACAGTACCGAGACGGAAAACGACAGCTCGTCGCCACACTCGTAGGAACAGGCTTTCCGGTCGATCTTTCTATACAGGGTGAGTCACTAACTATTGCCACCAAAAATAACTCCGAAAGTATGATAGTAGCTGAAAAGTTTGTGGGACAAATGTTGCATGGGACAACAGTGGCCATAATATGACGTTGGTTTTTTGTTGCTAGGTGATGTCGCGTCAGACATATGAAGGTCAACTTTGTTTTTTTAAATGGGATGCTATAGTTTGGTACTTATTTTCTTATAGCGGATATCGAGTCAAATCCAATGATGTGTAACAGTAAGGTCTTTGAAGGTCCACGAAGATCACAAATGAGGCACGGACGTCCATTTACAGAAGCTGTTAGAAGTGATGACCATTGATATCAATGCAGTGCTGCAATCTTCTTATCATGGATTGAGTGGTATTCCTTATCATTTAGGCACATATCGAAGTACATGCTCTGACAGTTCTCTCTTGTACATCGTGCAAATAGTAAATATTCGCCTAATACGGCGTATCCATCTAACGTACCATTGATATGTAAACAACTTTCGACGGTTTCGCAATACAACACTAATGGAAACGGTAAGACTAGTATCGTCGAATCAAGTGAATGTGAATGATGTATTCTTTCGAAGAACAAGTCGATACGCTTCTCATTTACTAGAATGCCAACGAAATTTAGTGAGAGCTAGGGACTTATACTCTGAAAGTATCCTCAACGTCCTCACCCTACACGTCATACATTTAAATATGTGTGTGATAAACTGAGAACAACTGGATCTTAACACATCGGAAACATATCAAGCAAAGGAAAGTTACTAACGAGGAAACGGAAATTGGTACTCTTGCCACTGTGGTTCGAGATCCTTGTGTTAATTCGCGTCAAATCGCAAGGAAAAATGGAAATTTGTGGTAAGGTCTTATGGGACCAAACAGCTGAGGTCATCGGTCCTAAGCTTACGCACCACTTAAGCTAACTTAAACTAATTTACGCTATGGACAACACACATACCCATGCCCGTGGGAGGATTCTAACCTCCGGCGAAGGGAGCCGCACAGTCCGTGACAAGATGCCTCAGACCGCGCGGCTACCCCGCGCGGCTAAATCGCAAGGAAATCTAGCATGAGTCAGAGTGTCGTTGTTCGTGTTCTGCATCACCATAAATATCATCCTTACCATATCAGTCTCCACCAAGAATTAATTGGTACGGATTGTGTGCGTCGCGTTGAATTCTGCCGATGGGCTCAACTTCAGATTCAGAAGGATGACACGTTTATTAATTTGATTTTATTTACTGACGAGGCTACATTCACGAACCATGGAAATGTTAATTTGCATAACATGCATTATTGGGCAACTGAAAATCCATGCTGGCTGCGGCTAGTTGCACACCAAAAACCGTGGTCGGCGAATGTATGGTGCGGGATTCTGGAAGACAGAATTATAGGCCCTTATTCCATCGAAGGAAATCTTGATGGTAGGAAGTACACCACATTCCTGCAAGAAACGTTAGGTCTGTTACTGGAAGAAATAGCTTTACGAACGAGGAACAGAATGTGGGATCAACACGATAAGTGTCCGGCACTTTTTTCGCTGTTGGCTAGAAATGAGTTGCACAGACAATTCCCAAATCGTTGGATTGGACGCGTAGGAGATGTGTCGTGGCCGGTTCGTTCGCCGGACTTGACGTGTGGATTTTTTCTTGTGGTGATTCGTAAAAGACATTGTTCAGAAAGACGTTCCAACTACAGCTGAAGATATGAGAGAGAGAATTGTCATAGCATGTGCTTCGATAAGTGACGAAGTGATGAGGAATATCACTCAATCCACGACAAGAAGATTGCAGCACTGCATTGATACGAATCGTCATCACTTCGAACACCTTCTGTAAATGGACGTTCGGGCAACCTTTGAGGCCTTCGTTGACCTACAAAGACCTTACTGTTACACATCATTCGATTCGTCCCGATAGCCGCTGTCAGAAAATGATTACCAAACTATAGGATCTCATTAAAAAAATAAAAAAAAACAACGAAGTTGACATTTATATCTCTGAAGCGACCACACCTAGCAACAAAAAACCAACGTCATATTATGGCCACCGTTGTCCCATGCAACTTTTGTCCCACAACCATTTCAGCACCTATCATACTTTCGAAATTATTCTTGGTGGCAATAGTTAGTGATTCACCCTGAGTAGCTTAGTGCAGATGGTGCCACTCAGTTGGTTTTGTCCATAACTTTGATATATTATTTTACCCCGGTTTCTCATTACAGCCTGACTTCCTCTACCTTTTTTACGCGTGGACGTTCGCGTCCAGATAAACGCATTGAATCTTTGCAATTCGAAAAGGGCACCAACTGTGCCGCCGCCCTCGCAATAAGCGTCAAGGTCAGGAGGAACATCAGCAGTCTCGTCAGTCACCTACACTGGTTACTACTGTAACATACGTAAGGTGAAATTACTCTACCAACTGCTTGTTAAGAAAATCAAAACACAAAATCTCTAATTCTGACGCTATAAAAACGGATAAGCAAAGATGGGTTCGCGCAGCCACAAAGGGTTCTCAGGTTTTAACTAAGCAGACAAAGACATCTTATACACTGCGAGCGTTCTTGTCCATGTACAAACCTTCGATTTTCAAAATACCGATGACGCACAACTGCCACTCCGACTCAGCAGTAACAGGAAAACCTCCAAATACAGAACAGTAACTCTCTCATTGCCTACGTATACAGGTTACTACTGCATCACACACAGAACGACACATTATTCCACAACATAATGAAACATGAAACTCTCACACCATACTTATCTAAATGCTCGAGAGAGCAAAATGATTACAAACATTGTAACAGCTCAACTTGATTTCAAAAGACTGAGTAAAAGTTTCAAAAGAATATCTATCAGCCTGTTGATATGGCGAAAAAGTTAAATGAAGCCCAAAAGGACATACTTACGAACTAAAGAGTGGTGAAGACCGCTATTCAGCCCAGAAGGGTACGCCACATTCGCTCATCGCTGTCCCAACATAAAGTCACTGCTTCAAACCAGTAGTAGTAAAAACTCAGGCTTCTGTGTCTTAGTGTCCTATCTTTACGTTACAGTACACCATTACGAGGCCAACTTTGTGATACGTTGCTACCTTTGGCCAATATGACTACCGCCGCTGAGACTGCTATCTACTTTACCAGTGTCTATGAGCTACCGACTTCACAACCACTGATGAGAAGAAAACTTCTACCTGCGGCTTGTCGAGCCAGACTGATGCTGCTTGATACACAGTGCACAGTATTTGAGAGATGTGCTGAGCGCTACTGCCTCAACTGATATCTGTGGGCAGTCATTGACATCCCCATCGTTCCTCGGTACAAGGCTATGCTGTGGACCATCTCCATAACATACAGCGCTGCTGAGAGAGGACACCCCTTCTACGTCAACAAAAATACTCTGGTAATTCGCAGTTTCCATCCTCGTCAGCGTGGCCTCCCGGACTGTCTACGTTGTTTTTGCCCGAGGCCTGCTGCCAGCACTGCACCGTGATATTGTGGGCCGCACACCGATGCCCGCCGGAGTTTGCTGAAACAGCATCAGCAACTTCCGAGGCCACGACGCAGCACCAACGTTAGCCAGGGCGCCGACACAAAAGAGAATATACTTTTATAAACTGACATATAACAAAATTCTTGTTCCGCTAATATTGTGTCTTTAGTGCCCAGCTCGCCGACTGGCGTACTCCGCCACACTCCACACTCCTTCATTCTCACAACAGTCGAGCCCTCATCCTGGGCCACTACAGCACTGAAAAAACACATCAGTTTGCCACTTACATTATTCTCTTCTTTGCTTTCCACTTGATATATTGTTTTGTACGGTTTGTAGTGTCAGTGTGCCATATTTTCCTCAGTCAGAGATGAACTGTCGTAATCCGTCATCTTGCTGGAGAAAGGAAACAAAAGCAATATCTTCCGCCGATGAACAAATCGTACTAATAATAACACTGCACCAACAAACACATTAACGCTAAAACAAAAAACACACACACACAGAAGAAAACTGAGCATATGGTTTAAGATTAGGAGAGAACAGGAGTATAAAATTACTGTCTACTTCACTAAGTACAAGTTGTTTTGAGTGACGATGGACTTGAATGATGACCTGTGGCCGGCCGCTGTGGCAGAGCGGTTCCAGGCGCTTCAGTCCGGAACCGCGTTGCTGCAAGGTCGCAGGTTCAAATCCTGCCTCGGGCATGGACGTGTGTGATGTCCTTAGCTTAGTTAGGCTCAAATAGTTCCAAGTCTAGGGGACTGATGACCTCAGATGTTAAGTCCCATAGTGCTTAGAGCCATTTGAACCATGTTTGATGACCTGTGACGTCGAGTTAAGACGCGATCAATGACGAACAAAATGAAGGGATAAAAAGCGGTAAAGCACTTCACTGGAAACCAGGAAGACACATAATCGAATCCTTGTAGGACCTTGGTTTACCACCAATTGAAAGACTTTTGTCAGGCCAGTGTGCCAAACGAAATTATTATTATTATTATTATTATTCTTTCCTGTCGCAGACGTTATGTCTGGTTAAAAATTGAAAGTGACGCGGACCTTGATCAAGCGTGACTTCCTTTTAACTGTACGGTATATGTTACATTGCATTTAGGAACTTTCGGGTAACTGAACATGTATCAATAATTACAGATTTCTGTAGTTGTATATATACGTTTGGATGTAGCTGTACTGCGTTGATGTACTGGTGGCTATTGTGTGGTATGACCCCTGTAGTTGGTAGTATAATTGGTATGATGTCAACTTTATCCTGATGCCACATGTCTTTGACTTCCTCAGCCAGCTCGATGTATTTTTCAATTTTCTCTCCTGTTTTCTTCTGTACATTTGTTGTATTGGGTATGGATATTTCGATTATTTGTGTTAATTTCTTCTTTTTATTGGTGAGTATGATGTCAGGTTTGTTATGTGGTGTTGTTTTATCTGTTATAATGGATCTGTTCGAGTATAATTTCTATTCATCATTCTCCAGCACATTTTGTGGTGCATACTTGTATGTGGGAACGTGTTGTTTTACTAGTTTATGTTGTATCGCAAGTTGTTGATATATTATTTTTGCTACATTTTCATGTCTTCTGGGGTATTCTGTATTTGCTAGTATTGTACATCCGCTTATGATGTGATCTACTGTTTCTATTTCTTGTTTGCAAAGTCTGCATTTATCTGTTGTGGTATTGGGATCTTTAATAATATGCTTGCTGTAATATCTAGTGTTTATTGATTCTGTATTGCAATCATGAATCCTTCTGTCTGACTGTATATATTGCCTTTTCTTAGCCATGTGTTGGATGCGTCTTGATCGATGTGTGGCTGTGTTAGATGATACGGGTGCTTGCCATGTAGTGTTTTCTTTTTCCAATTTACTTTCTTCGTATCTGTTGATGTTATGTGCTCTAAATGGTTGTAGAAGTGGTTATGAAATTGCAATGGTGTAGCCGATGTATTTATATGAGTGATTGCTTTGTGTATTTTGCTAGTTTCTGCTCGTTCTATAAAGAATTTTCTTAAATTGTCTACCTGTCCATAATGTAAAAGCAGTCCCAGTGTTCCATGTCTGTTATGTTTGGTGGGTTGTCTATTTTAATGTGTGTGTTATCTATTGTCTGATAAAATTTCTTTTGGTTTGTGTTGAATGTTTGGTTTTGTTTCCTTCTATTTTCACTTCCCCCCATGAACCATGGACCTTGCCGTTGGTGGGGAGGCTTGCGTGCCTCAGCGATACAGATGGCCGTACCGTAGGTGCAACCACAACGGAGGGGTATCCGTTGAGAGGCCAGACAAACATGTGGTTCCTGAAGAGGGGCAGCAGCCTTTTCAGTAGTTGCAGGGGCAACAGTCTGGATGATGGACTGATCTGGCCTTGTAACATTAACCAAAACGGCCTTGCTGTGCTGGTACTGCGAACGGCTGAAAGCAAGGGGAAACTACAGCCGTAATTTTTCCCGAGGACATACAGCTTTACTGTATGATTAAATGATGATGGCGTCCTCTTGGGTAAAATATTCCGGACGTAAAATAGTCCCCCATTCGGATCTCCGGGCGGGGACTACTCAGAGAACGTCGCTATCAGGAGAAAGAAAACTGGCATTCTACGGATCGGAGCGTGGAATGTCAGATCCCTTAATCGGGCAGGTAGCTTAGAAAATTTAAAAAGGGAAATGGATAGGTTAAAGTTAGATATAGTGGGAATTAGTGAAGTTCGGTGGCAGGAGGAACACGACTTTTGGGCAGGTGATTACAGGGTTATAAATACAAAATCAAATAGGGGTAATGCAGGAGTAGGTTTAATAATGAATAAAAAAATAGGAGTGCGGGTTAGCTACTACAAACAGCATAGTGAACGCATTATTGTGGCCAAGATAGACACAAAGCCCATGCCTACTACAGTAGTTCAAGTTTATATGCCAACTAGCTCTGCAGATGATGAAGAAATTGATGAAATGTATGACGAGATAAAAGAAATTATTCAGGTAGTGAAGGGAGACGAAAATTTAATAGTCATGGGTGACTGGAATTCGTCAGTAGGAAAAGGGAGAGAAGGAAACATAGTAGGTGAATATGGATTGGGGGGAAGTAATGTAAGAGGAAGCCGCCTTGTAGAATTTTGCACAGAGCATAACTTAATCATAGCTAACACCTGGTTCAAGAATCATAAAAGAAGGTTGTATACCTGGAAGAATCCTGGAGATACTAAAAGGTATCAGATAGATTATATAATGGTAAGACAGAGATTTAGGAACCAGGTTTTAAATTGTAAGACATTTCCAGGGGCAGATGTGGATTCTGACCACAATCTATTGGTTATGAACTGCAGATTGAAACTGAAGAAACTGCAAAAAGGTGGGAATTTAAGGAGATGGGACCTGGATAAACTGAAAGAACCAGAGGTTGTAGAGAGTTTCAGGGAGAGCATAAGGGAACAATTGACAGGAATGGGGGAAAGAAATACAGTAGAAGAAGAATGGGTAGCTCTGAGGGATTAAGTAGTGAAGGCAGCAGAGGATCAAGTAGGTAAAAAGACGAGGGCTAATCGAAATGCTTGGGTAACAGAAGAAATATTGAATTTAATTGATGAAAGGAGAAAATATAAAAATGCAGTAAATGAAGCAGGCAAAAAGGAATACAAACGTCTCAAAAATGAGATCGACAGGAAGTGCAAAATGGCTAAGCAGGGATGGCTAGAGGACAAATGTAAGGATGTAGAGGCTTGTCTCACTAGGGGTAAGATAGATACTGCCTACAGGAAAATTAAAAAGACCTTTGGAGAGAAGAGGACCACTTGTATGAATATCAAGAGCTCAGATGGCAACCCAGTTCTAAGCAAAGAAGGGAAGGCAGAAAGGTGGAAGGAGTATATAGAGGGTTTATACAAGGGCGATGTACTTGAGGACAATATTATGGAAATGGAAGAGGATGTAGATGAAGATGAAATGGGAGATAAGATACTGCGTGAAGAGTTTGACAGAGCACTGAAAGACCTGAGTCGAAACAAGGCCCCCGGAGTAGACAACATTCCATTAGAACTACTGACAACCTTGGGAGAGCCAGTCCTGACAAAACTCTACCATCTGGTGAGCAAGATGTATGAGACAGGCGAAATACCCACAGACTTCAAGAAGAATATAATAATTCCAATCCCAAAGAAAGCAGGTGTTGACAGATGTGAAAATTACCGAACTATCAGTTTAATAAGTCACAGCTGCAAAATACTAACGCGAATTCTTTACAGACGAATGGAAAAACTGGTAGAAGCGGACCTCGGGGAAGATCAGTTTGGATTCCGTAGAAATGTTGGAACACGTGAGGCAATACTAACCTTATGACTTATCTTAGAAGAAACATTAAGGAAAGGCAAACATACGTTTCTAGCATTTGTAGACTTAGAGAAAGCTTTTGACAACGTTAACTGGAATACTCTCTTTCAAATTCTGAAGGTGGCAGGGGTAAAATACAGGGAGCGAAAGGCTATTTGCAATTTGTACAGAAACCAGATGGCAGTTAGAAGAGTCGAGGGGCATGAAAGGGAAGCAGTGGTTGGGAAGGGAGTGAGACAGGGTTGTAGCCTCTCCCCGATGTTATTCAATCTATATATTGAGCAAGCAGTAAAGGAAACAAAAGAAAAATTCGGAGTAGGTATTAAAATTCATGGAGAAGAAGTAAAAACTTTGAGGTTCGCCGATGACATTGTAATTCTGTCAGATACAGCAAAGGACTTGGAAGAGCAGTTGAACGGAATGGACAGTGTCTTGAAAGGAGGATATAAGATGAACATCAACATAAGCAAAACGAGGATAATGGAATGTAGTCAAATTAAATCGGGTGATGCTGAGGGGATTAGATTAGGAAATGAGACACTTAAAGTAGTAAAGGAGTTTTGCTATTTGGGGAGCAAAATAACTGATGATGGTCGAAGTAGAGAGGATATAAAATGAAGACTGGTAATGGCAAGGAAAGCGTTTCTGAAGAAGAGAAATTTGTTAACATCGAGTATAGATTTAAGTGTCAGGAAGTCGTTTCTGAAAGTATTTGTATGGAGTATAGCCACGTATGGGAGTGAAACATGGGCGATAACCAGTTTGGACAAGAAGAGAATAGAAGATTTCGAAATGTGGTGCTACAGAAGAATGCTGAAGATAAGGTGGGTAGATCACGTAACTAATGAGGAGGTATTGAATAGGATTGGGGAGAAGAGAAGTTTGTGGCTTAACTTGACTAGAAGAAGGGATCGGTTGGTAGGACATGTTTTAAGGCATCAAGGGATCACAAATTTAGCATTGGAGGGCAGCGTGGAGGGTAAAAATCGTAGAGGGAGACCAAGAGATCAATACACTAAGCAGATTCAGAAGGATGTAGGTTGCAGTAGGTACTGGGAGATGAAGAAGCTTGCACAGGATAGAGTAGCATGGAGAGCTGCATCAAACCAGTCTCAGAACTGAAGACCACAACAACAACAACATTTTCACTTTTTTTGTATCTTCTAAGTCGTTTGGCCAATGCTTGTAATTTCTGCTTCTTTTCATCTAATTGCTCTATTGCTTCTTGTTGTGAGATTTTACCTGACCTTTTTCGTTTTTGTCTGATATTTCATTTCTTATAAATTGTGTTAGCTGTCCGATGTCTTTTCTCAGTTTTTCTATTCTGATCTGTAGCCTGTGTTGCCATGCTGGTTTTGTGGGTTTCTTCTGTGTGTTGGTTTGTTCTGATCTCTGCCTAGTGTGTATATTTAGTGTAGTGAGTGCTCCTATATAAACCAGTAGTTATAACTCTTCCATAGTTGTATTTTCATTTATTTTGTTGTGTATGATTGTGTTGATAGTGGGTATTGTAGCTTCGACTTGTGGGTTATTTTGTCCGCAGCTCGTGGTCGTGCGGTAGCGTTCTTGCTTCCTACGCCCGGGTTCCCGGGTTCGATTCCCGGCGGGGTCAGGGATTTTCTCTGCCTCGTGATGACTGGGTGTTGTGTGATGTCCTTAGGCTAGTTAGGTTTAAGTAGTTCCAAGTTCTAGGGGACTGATGACCATCGATGTTAAGTCCCATAGTGCTCAGAACCATCTGAACCATTATTTGTTGGTTACTTGGTGGTCTATGCAAGAATGGTCTAATGTCTGTATTTGTGTCTTTGTATTCTATATATGTTAGCTGAAATTTTTCTTCTATATCTAACATGTGTGTCACTTCATGTTCTATTTGTGCTTGTTCTGGTGGCCGTCTTAAGATTTCGTTTTCCTCTAATTGTTTAATTGATGCGTTGTGTTCTTTATTTGTTTGCTCTGGGATGTTTGAGTCCATTACTGTATTTTCTTCTTCTTCTGATTGCACATTATTTTTTTCCAGTATTTGTTGTACTTGTTGTTTGATGTTTTCTTATTCTGACTGGGGTATCCTGTTCTTTTTTATTACTACACGGATCTGATCAGCTAGTCATTGTTCTATTAAAAATTTTAATTCTGGGTATCTGGTAATAAATTTTGTATATACTTGTGATCTGTACCCAGTTGTGTTGGTTCCTAAGTTTGCTGCTTGGTAATAAGGGAACATGAGGTGTCGGTTAACTTCATCTGACCATCTCATCCTCTGTCTTTGTTTTCCTTCAAGAGTGGTTGCAGGAAGCATATCCTGCAAAACAGCTCTATTTGGATTTAAATCATTTTCCGTGTGGCTAGCAGTGTCGTTACCATTGTGGACGGGCATAGGGTTCAAGCGTCGTCCCCGACCATGACGGCGCTTGTCCGAGACTTCATTAGTTCTGTCCTGACCAACTAATCACACTAAAAGGGGTGTTAGCCCTATTAGTGGTTTGTTCTTTTCGTCGTCTTTTACGACTGGCAGAACATAACGGGGGCCTATTCTTTTCCCGGACCTCCACGGGGTTTATTATTATTATTATTATTACTGGACTGACATTTTCTTTCAGATGTACATGTTTATTAAAACAGTCAGTAATACCATGAATAACCGCTTTCTGCCCTAATGCGTTGGTGCACTATAGTACACAGAACTTAGACTACACGACTGTAGGACAAAATGGTAGAATAAATTGGATGTATTCCCTTTTCCCCCAATGGCCTTCATCTGTGAAGCTCTAGCGTACGACTGGATCTTACTTATCAGTCGACAGTCTAATAAAGAGTTAAACCATTTTTGGAAATTTAGGAAAAGTATACCTGTTAATCAGCGTTTGCCACTTGCTAGATATATAGTTTGGGGAAAGTGAGACGTGTTTCATACAAGTTCCCGTTTGTGAACCAAAGCAACTTCTAAGAAACTGACAAACGGTTATAAAAATCAAGAGGCATAACAATAGGAGGAGAAAATATAAAGACAGTTAAGTATGCAGATGATCAAAGAATGTCGCAATTGCTTATTCCTTTCCCTTCCATGACCACGTCGAATAGCTATGTCTGTGTTTAGCCAGGAAGTGAAAAATATTTCTCTCCGATGGAGACTGCCGAACTAATTCTGTGCAGTTGTCTGAGAATAGCTTCAATACTTCTAACCAAGACTACATGACTTTACCGTCTGTATTGTATGAGTAGATACTGGACTATTGTAAGAGTAGATTTCCGAGACGATACTGAACAAGTTAATCATCTCTTTCTGTTACCATTTCCGTTAGCATATGATCGGAATAGGTGTGTACTACCGAGTTTTAGGCTGTCTCTCAATGATACTGGCTCTGATGTGTCTGAACCTAGCAGCCGGTAGAAACGTTTGATTGTTAATCTAAGTCACCATTTAACTTTACACTCGGATCCATACTTTGGTTTCCAAATGAAGGGTGGAAATGTCAAACATTCTAAAAGACACACCTCATATTTTCCAAGAGAATAAAAAAACAATATGTCTATTTTTGTACGTTACATATTTCAATCCATAAACTGAGATGGGTAGCTGACACCATAGAATTATGCCATTCACTCAATTACTGCAAATATAATGAGACAAATTATAAACTGAATAGTATATTAAGAACGTTTTCAGTGCTACAGCGGTGAACTGACCAGTTCTAAGTGCCAACAAGAACTGTTTCTTTTTCAAGAGTCCTTAACAATGTGGCACTATGTTTTATATGTGATAACACGAGGACAGAAATACAGCAGTAATGTTTTAACTGGTGGAACTGCTGTCAAGAAAACTGTTTCTCAAAAAATTCGAAAATTTTTGCAAGAGAATAGCAAAATTAAATTCAAGAAAAAAATCTCTCTGTACTGACTTCTATTTCTTACTCCAATCCGTTCGTGGGCTGTTGCAGGTTTACTGTAGAATTCCCTACGCTGTTTAGGAAGAAATGGCAATATCGTCAACAGGTCTTTCTGTTTTTTAACTGATAAACATGTCTGGTCTTTCAGATAAAATGGACAATGGATTCTTTTGCATATCGTGAGATGCCTAACGTTGTAACTGTCCACCAATAGGAACCACAAGAATCGTCTCTATCGTTGCTTGGACCTCGACAAAGGAGATGCCGTTGCGCAATCAGGCATGTCTAGTTGGCTCTCCCTCGTTATAAGCGAAAGACCATGAATTTAAAATATTCGTTAGAAGTATGGGCCGTCTAGCTTTTCGACGGTTTGACACACAGAACGTTTTCTGCTGAACATTGCCATATCTAGGCGCGATTTGCTCACTACTTTCAGGTGACTATAAGACGTCATTCTGAGATTATCAGCGACAACTGAACACACGAAAGCTACGTGATGCGTTTCTGACAAAAGGAGGTGGTCGCCTATCACGTCCCGTGAACTTCACTGAGGCCGCATACGCAGCCATTGGTCAGCTGTAACTGAGCATGCAGCTGTTGGTAAACCACAACGACTTCCATCTACTTCCCACAACTACCACGTACCTTTTTTATGTCCTTCCTTATGATCGATGATTTGCGGGACTTCAGCAGTTCGTTTAAGTAAGAAAATGAAATACCTGCAGCCGTTTTTTGAAGTTGTTTTGTTATATTGCAACCAGTTTCGGTGACTCAGTACACCATGCTCAGGCCTTATTACACTGTCCCTAGTCATATGTGCTAGAGGAAAGAAAGGGAAATAATTTACACTACTGGCCATTAAAATTGCTGTACCAGGAAGAAATGCAGGTGATAAAAGGGCATTCATTGGACAAATATATTATACTAGAAATGGTATGTGATTACATTTTCACGCAATTTGGGTGCATAGATCCTGAGAAATCAATGCCCAGAACAACCACCTCTGGCCGTAATAACGGTCTTGATACGCCTGGACATTGAGCTGAGATGGCGTGTACAGGTACAGCTGCCCATGCACCTTCAACACGATACCACAGTTCATCAAGAGTAGTGACTGGCGTATTTTGAAGAGCCAGTTGCTCAGCCGCCATTGACCAGACGTTTTCAATTGGTGAGAGATCTGGAGGAGAATGTGCTGGCCAGGGCAGCAGTCGAACAGTTTCTGTATCCAGAAAGGCCCGTACAGGACCTGCAACATGCGGTCGTGCATTATTCAATTGAAATGTAGGGTTTCGCAGGGATCGAATGAAGGGTAGAGCCACGGGTCGTAACACATCTGAAATGTAACGTCCACTGTTCAAAGTGCCGTCAATGCGAACAAGAGGTGACCGAGACGGGTAACCAATGGCACCCCATTCCATCACGCTGGGTGATTCGCCAGTATGGCGATGACGAATGCACACTTCCAGTGTGAGTTCACCGCGATGTCACCAAACACGGATGCGACCACATGATGCTGTAAACAGAACCTGGATTCATCCGAAAAAATGACGTTTTGCCATTCGTGCACCCAGGTTCGTCGTTGAGTACACCATCGCAGGCGCTCCTGTCTGCGATGCAGCGCCAAGGGTAACCACAGCCACGATCTCCGAGCTGATAGGCCATGCTGCTGCAAACGTCGTCGAAATGTTTGTGCAGATGGTTGTAGTCTTGCAAACGTCCCCATCTGTTGACTCAGGGATCGAGACGTGGCTGCACGATCCGTTACAGCCATGCGGATAAGACGCCTGTCATCTCGACTGCTAGTGATACGAGGCCCTTGGGAATTCAGCACGGCGTTCCGTATTACCCTCCTGAACCCACCGATTCCATATTCTGCTAACAGTCATTGGATCTCGATCAACGCGAGCAGCCATGTCGCGATACGATGAAGCGCAATCGCGATAGGCTACAATCCGACCTTTATCGAAGTCGTAAACGTGATGGTACGCATTTTTCCTCCTTACACGGAGCATCACAACAACGTTTCACCAGGCAACGCCGGTCAACTGCTGTTTGTGTATTAGAAATCGGTTGGAAACTTTCCTCATGTCAGCACTTTGTAGGTGTCGCCACCGGCGCCAACCTTGTGTGAATGCTCTGAAAAGCTGATCATTTGCATATCACAGAATGTTCTTCCTGTCGGTTACATTTCGAGTCTGTAGCACGTCGTCTTCGTGGTGTAGGAATTTTAATGGCCAGTAATGTAGTAGGATTTATGAGTTGAAAGACAAGTATCTATCTTTTTAATTCTGATATCACGCGAACTACTGCAAACATTAACGGGTGTGTAACACTATGAATCTCATCCACTATGTAGAACACTTTCTCTTGGAACTGTGTATGACTACATATAGCCCATATAAAACACGTAAGCGAATGACTACTAAACCGTTACACAGTAAATAAGACGCTCTGAGGGTGATAAACTGCAGCTAATTTCAGTGGAACTCGCTACTGCTCCCATGCAGCTGAAAACAACTAACAATCTGACTCGTGAATAAACACATTCATTTATAAGAAAGTACTGTGCTAAATTTAAGTGAATTAACACTGTTTAAAGAAATTTTAAACTGTAAAAATTTCTTGTCCGCCGCCCTGTTCCCCATTGGCCCTCCTAATGACGGTACTGTCTGATGTCAGAACTACTTAACACAACCAACAATTACGGGAGTCCGCGTGCCCTCTGCGAGGCTACAGCAGTAGCTGTGTAGCTGGCACAAAATACGACTGCCCGCTAATGCCGTATCAGGGACCACAGAAGTCGTGAAATCTTAGAAATCACAGCATCATCGACACAAAACATAAGATTAAAAAAAAGTAAAATAAAATGTTCAAATGTGTGTCAAATCTTATGGGACTTAACTGCTAAGGTCATCAGTCCCTAAGCTTACACACTACTTAACCAAAATTATCATAAAGGCAAACACACACTCATGCCCTAGGGAGGACTCGAACCTCCGGCGGGACCAGCCGCACAGTCCATGACTGCAGCGCCTTAGACCGCTCGGCTAAAAAAAGTCATTGCTTTGCATCATATAGTGCTCGCCCTGTTGCCCGGTTAGGTTGTCATTTCTCCATTTCATAGACAGTGACGTCATTTGCACAGTTCCGTTAGTATATATATATATATATATATATATATATATATATATATATATATATATATATATATATATATTCCTGGAAATTGAAATAAGAACACCGTGAATTCATTGTCCCAGGAAGGGGAAACTTTATTGACACATTCCTGGGGTCAGATACATCACATGATCACACTGACAGAACCACAGGCACATAGACACAGGCAACAGAGCATGCACAATGTCGGCACTAGTACAGTGTATATCCACCTTTCGCAGCAATGCAGGCTGCTATTCTCCCATGGAGACGATCGTAGAGATGCTGGATGTAGTCCTGTGGAACGGCTTGCCATGCCATTTCCACCTGGCGCCTCAGTTGGACCAGCGTTCGTGCTGGACGTGCAGACCGCGTGAGACGACGCTTCATCCTGTCCCAAACATGCTCAATGGGGGACAGATCCGGAGATCTTGCTGGCCAGGGTAGTTGACTTACACCTTCTAGAGCACGTTGGGTGGCACGGGATACATGCGGACGTGCATTGTCCTGTTGGAACAGCAAGTTCCCTTGCCGGTCTAGGAATGGTAGAACGATGGGTTCGATGACGGTTTGGATGTACCGTGCACTATTCAGTGTCCCCTCGACGATCACCAGTGGTGTACGGCCAGTGTAGGAGATCGCTCCCCACACCATGATGCCGGGTGTTGGCCCTGTGTGCCTCGGTCGTATGCAGTCCTGATTGTGGCGCTCACCTGCACGGCGCCAAACACGCATACGACCATCATTGGCACCAAGGCAGAAGCGACTCTCATCGCTGAAGACGACACGTCTCCATTCGTCCCTCCATTCACGCCTGTCGCGACACCACTGGAGGCGGGCTGCACGATGTTGGGGCGTGAGCGGAAGACGGCCTAACGGTGTGCGGGACCGTAGCCCAGCTTCATGGAGACGGTTGCGAATGGTCCTCGCCGATACCCCAGGAGCAACAGTGTCCCTAATTTGCTAGGAAGTGGCGGTGCGGTCCCCTACGGCACTGCGTAGGATCCTACGGTCTTGGCGTGCATCCGTGCGTCGCTGCGGTCCGGTCCCAGGTCGACGGGCACGTGCACCTTCCTCCGACCACTGGCGACAACATCGATGTACTGTGGAGACCTCACGCCCCACGTGTTGAGCAATTCGGCGGTACGTCCACCCGGCCTCCCGCATGCCCACTATACGCCCTCGCTCAAAGTCCGTCAACTGCACATACGGTTCACGTCCACGCTGTCGCGGCATGCTACCAGTGTTAAAGACTGCGATGGAGCTCCGTATGCCACGGCAAACTGGCTGACGCTGACGGCGGCGGTGCATAAATGCTGCGCAGCTAGCGCCATTCGACGGCCAACACCGCGGTTCCTGGTATGTCCGCTGTGCCGTGCGTGTGATCTTTGCTTGTATAGCCCTCTCGCAGTGTCCGGAGCAAGTATGGTGGGTCTGACACACCGGTGTCAATGTGTTCTTTTTTCCATTTCCAGGAGTGTATATATGCCCTTCAGCGTCTCGTCGACATTTTCTAATGCGGACCCTAGTATGACAGTTTACTAAGTTCAGTTCTGCCGAGGCTGACTACTTACTCACTGCGTCTTAAGTTTTTGCATGTTTTACGAGATCGTAATTACTAAATATTAAGAATCTTCTCCTAGACTTAATTTCTTTGTTTTGGCTTAAAAAAAAAAAAACATGGCCGAAGATTCAACTTGCACCACGACCATGGTGGCGCAGGCTCGGTGTTTCGTTCTGACTCTTTGTCCACAACACTGATTTATGATCAGCACGGGCCAAAGTAAAACATTCTTTTATTAGCTGTACTGCGTAAAGCTCCCCACAAAAAAAAATTACTATAACTTTTCTGTCTAGCAACAGACTTCGATGCGACTTCGCAAGTTGAGATGCCGTTCCATCGCTAACAGCACTTCTCAAAGCGAGGAAAATGAGTTGTTCCGCATGCATGACATCGCAGTAGTATGTGGGACATGACTTGTTTACCATCAGTATTCCATCTTAGTTGCTTGCCGGCGTTGAAAGTATTTGCTTTGCAAATAGAAACGTAAACGTGCTTTCACTAATGAAAGTGACTAACTGTTAAAGAAGTTTGATGCCCATTTCTTTATGTAAGTGTGGTAGAAGACTGCATTCTTTTCACAATTATTTTAAAACCAAAAAATCGACGTGACTGTAAGCCGAAGTATCTACATTGTTCCTACACGACAGTCACATTTGTCTTATTCTGCTACCATTAATAAGAAAACGCTAACAGCAACAATTCTGGAAAGAAGAAACAGTAACTAAGTTCTCGTTGCAGATATTTTGTGTTCAAAATTGTGGAAATACTGGCGCACATGTTGCGTCTGCCTTACAATATTCGACACCGGGTCTCATAACAATAATATACTCGTATTCGTGAAGCTCGTAGCCTGAGTTTGATCCATTTTATATGTCTTTGATTGCTGGTGGGAGTTCACATATGTCATTTTTCCGATATAAATCTCAGTGCGGAAAGGTTCCCTTCACTTTCGTCAGTTTTTTTTTCTGAGATCAAATAGCAGCCACGGGGTCTAAATGTCATCATTACCATCATTATCACTGCTATGTCTTCCTTTGCAGTCTGTGTGATTCTTTAGTGGATACACGAGCGATGAACAGATGTCATTCAAGAAGAGAGATTCAGAATTTATTATGTATCTAATATTAAATAGTAAAAATAATACATAACTTTGCTGCTGAAGTTCCAGCGTCAATTACTAACAATAGATTAGAACATAGAAATACATACTGATACAAAGGATTTATAAATATGTCACTCTTCAATACAATGTCTATTCAGAAGACGTCGAGCCCTGGCCACTATGGAAACCTGTAAATGTTATTCAACTGACAAACACACAAGATAAGGTCGCATGAATGTTCGAACTTCAGTACATCGGACGCTGGAGATGCTTGCATCTCATTGGTGGCTGTATGAAACGCGGCGGCGTATCTTGCAATGTACGTATTTGAAAGTGCGGCCGATCGCATAACGGCCGGTACCACAACCATCAGCACCGTTACCACCTTCATCATCTTCACCAACAGCAACAGCAGCTACTACTACTTCTTCCATTCCGGTCTGTTTCCTAATGCCTTACTTTTGTTTCCCAACTTCCTAGTAATTCCCAGTATTACTCCTCTTTGAATGATTTTCGCACTGAGAGTCATAATTTCACAGCCAAAGTCAGAACTGAAACACACACTAATTGTATACTTTCCGTTTTGTAGACATAAGAATCCTCGTTTCCAAAATGTTATTTAGTTTAGCAAGATACTCCAAAGCATTTCTACTCTTCTGCTTATTTCAGTTTTTATTTATTTTTGATGTCCATCCAGTTGTCGTCCTCAACCGCCGTCAGCAGAACTTATTCTCCAGTTGTATGGCTTCATTAGTAATTTGTTAAATTTTCTCTTCGATATGATGACTATACATTATATTAGTCGCACTACAATAGGTTTTAAAGCTCATGTTTTTAATCTCACTTTCAAACTTGCCCTGTTCCTTTCTTCCACTAGATGTTGGTGTTTGTGTGCGCTATACACAAACAGTACAGATAGATGGTTCAGATGGCTCTGAGCACTATAGGACTTAACATCTGAGGTCATCAGTCCCCTAGAACTTAGAACTACTTAAACATAACTAACCTAAGGACATCACACACATCCATGCCCGAGGCAGGATTCGAACCTGCGACAAATCATCACTTCATTAACCTGTATTTCTACTTCGTTTTCCCTGTTCTGAAGACTTCCTCTAGTGACACCGAGACTATGGTCTAGATATTTCATTCCATGATATCCTGTTGTCTTAGTTACAATTAAGAAAAATGTTGATATGGAATAAGGCATAACAGAGAAGTTACTAAGCGAGTTGTCTAGGCGAATGCGATTATAATCATAAAGAAACAATTTTATGGATCTTGACTTGCTAGGTTTGTTATGCTTATATTTCATACGCGATAGTTTCATTGCATTGTCTAAACTCTAAGAATGCCGCCTAGATGATGTGCACTTGTGAGATTTCCATGGATTCTGCAGTGAAGCACGTGTTTAGAAGCGAATATCTCGTGAGCTATGTTGTAGGAATCTATTGTTTCCCTGTTATTCAACTAATATTTTATTTAATTGCTGGACCATCGACACCAATAAGTGTTTTACAGTAATAACAGGCATTCTTAAAGGTATTTCTGCTATCGTACTCATCATTTAAAGTCGTTAAAATAGTACCTGCAGATTTTGTTTAATTGCAATCTTTCATTTATAATTTTTATGTTACATTCACAATTCGCAATTCATGTGTATATTCATATTGTATACTGTAGACCTAGCAGTATTTGTTTTTTAATGCGACACGTACGTATCCCAGCCCCTAGACAACGAGACAAGCCAAAACTTTTAATATTTTAACTCTGAGTCTGTGGGTGCGTAGTTGAGAGCCACCACACTATTTCATTTTATTTGAAAGCCCGCAACATTCGTCAGGTCCAGTAATCTCTCTGATGAGCGATTTCAGCTGCTTTCCTATCCCATGGGTACTTATTTCGAAATTACCCATTTTGTCATTTACGTTAGTTTGAAGTGGCCACTACAGCACAATCTTTCGCTGTGACACAGGTTTGGATAAAGATGTTTAGTATTTCGGCCTTTTCTGTATCGTCCTCCATTTCAGTAAAATTGTAACCACAGAGTATCTGGACAGTTGTTTTCCTTCCGGTTACTGATTTACTGTAAGACCAAAACTTCCTAGGGTTTTCTATCAAGTCGGTGGACAGAATTTTGAAACTTCCTGGTAGATTAAAACTGTGTGCTGGACCGAGACTCGAACTCGGGGCCCGAGTTCGAGTCTCGGTCCGGCACACAGTTTTAATCTGCCAGGAAGATTCATATCAGTGCACACCCCGCTGCAGAGTGAAAATATCATTCTAGAAGGAATTTTACTTTCGAATTCGTTGAACGCTTCACGAATGGCACTCCTTACGTTAATATTGGTTTCAATTAGTTTTTATTCGTCTGTGAGGCTTTGGCTACGTTTAAATTTGCATTGCAGCTCACTTTACTTTCCTAGCAATTTTTTAAAATTGCTGTCGAACCGCGACCTGTCTTTTCCAGCCCTCACAACTTTGGTTAAAATGGTTTTGAGCACTGTGGGACTTAACTTCTAAGGTCATCAGTACCCTAGAACTTAGAACTACTTAAACCTAACTAACATAAGGACATCACACACATCCATGCCCGAGGCAGGATTCGAACCTGCGTCCGTAGCGGTCGCGATGCGTAAACGTTGTTTCCGTCGTCGCCGGCGAATGCTGGTTTACAAATCACTTGTCAATGTGGACGGCACTCTTGGTGCTTCGACATCTCCTGCGAAGGGTAAAAAGAACGAAATAAGAGGAGTTGGTAAAACTACTCAATTTGTTCTTATTCATGGACCTACTTTATTTTGTGGTGCGAGGTTAAATTTTTCTTTAATGAAAATTTCTTCTTCTTCCAGTTTGGGTAACGGATGGCTAACTGTAGCTTTCGTTGCTTGTAACAATGCAGGAAGAGCCGGTTTGGAATCCTTTGAATGTCGTGAAATCTTAGCTTACCGTACTATACCTGTATCTGAGATTATTATTGCTAGTGAGGGTTCCTACCTTTTTCCGCACGGGAGTTTGTCTTTGTTTTGTCGTAGACGTTGTAAGATAAATTCTGATTCCAGCATTCACTTATGGGTGAAGGCTAGTGGTCCTTCTTCTTTGGAAGATTGTCGCATTGTGGGTGATTGTACTTTATATAATCATTGAAGGCAGTTCTGAATAAACGGCGCCTAGAACCGCTCGGCCACTCCGGCCGGCCCTCACAACTTTGCTAGGCACATAACTGGCTAAAGCGTGTAGTAAAATGCTCTTGAGCTTTGTCCGTTGACAGACAGCGTTGCTAGCGTTGAAGATGAAATTTTCGTACTGAGCTCTCAGGTAATCTGAAATCTGTCTCTTTTTGCTCTTACTAAGCAGAAAGATCTTATTGCCGTGCTTTGTAGTTACAGCAGTATTGAGTGATGCTGTAGCGATCTTAGGATCTCTCATTTCCTGTTCTACTTTAAATGAGTCGGAAAGTTCGGGTCTGTTTTCCACCAGTAGGTGTGAGATGGAATCCCCACTAGTCGGTGCTTGATTAACTGCTCAAGGAAATTTTCGAATAAAGCACTCACAACAATTTCACATCATATGTGTCCCTACTCCCTGTCCTGATCACTTGTCTCCCAGTCTATTTCTCGTCTGTTAAAATCTCTACCTATAACAGGGAAATCTACCAGGAAATTTATGCGAAATGTTCTCCAAGTTTCCTCTCAACTGTTCCGCCACTACTTCTGCTAATGCAAGGTGGAGAGGGGTGTCTATAAAACCATGTTTGATCCACCTTTAACACTTGGCTTCACTAAAATCATTTTGTATTTGGAATATGTACAAATCTCAGTAGATATCTTTGTATTTTTATGGATATAAACACACGTCCACCACCAGTGTGCAATCTATTTTTGCAATATATGTTCCACTCAAAATCTAGATTTTCATTTCTACTGACATCTTATTTCATCCAGCTTTCTGTTCCTAGTTACCATTGTTACCATTTACAAGCGAGACTAGTGCCAGGACCCTTCTATAGGTATTCCTGCAGTTAATTAACATCATATTAACATTTTCTTTCTCCGATCTGCTACGACGAATGCTACTCTGTCTGGACTTGGAAGGAATTTTATCGGGTCTGTGTAGCGATTTCCCTATCCTAAAAAGCCCACATGTGAACGCCACACGTACTCAGCTACCCTAGCATTCGCTCCCTCGGTATAGCGCACTCCTGATCTATTAGAGGAATCCTACAGTTCTCCGCCCGATAGCTGACGAGTAATTTTCGTCCACTGCCTTCGCAGGATCGGCTGACTGACCCTCTGGTTTTCCTGACATAGGAAATTGAATTCGCTCAAGACAACAGATGGAAAAACGCGCAGACTCCTACATAAAAATAAATACCGCTACTAAAACATTAAATGGACAGCTACCGTTCATTTCTACTCAGAAGTAAGTAAGAACTCCACTAAACAAAATTATGTAAACCCTTTATGTACAAATGAGAAGCTGCCGCTGCTCTTTCGTCCACTCTGCTAGAAGGCTGACGCTCTCAGACAAATAGTGATGCTTTAACTGAGGAAAACAAATCAGTTTTTATGACTGCAAAAAGAATAATTTAAAATCAGTCTTCGTCCATAAAAAAGCTTGCAGCTACTTTTTTTCTCTTGGCAGAAGTTGTTAAAATACTGAAGTATACTGAGCTGAAATAAGCTATGGGATAACTAAACGCACATATATGGCGGTAGAATAGTGTACGGAAGCTATAAAAGGGAGTGAATTCGAGGTTTTGTCGTTTGTACTTAGGTGATTCGCATGAGAAGGTTTCCTACGTTATTAAGGCCGCACGACGGCAATTAACAGACTTTGAACGCACACTTTTACTTGGAGCTAGACACATCGGACATTCCATTTCGTAAATCGTTAGGGAATTAAATATTCCAAGATCCACAGTGTGAACAGTGCGCCGAGAATACCAAACTTCAGGCATTACCTCTCTCCACGATACTGTGGCCGATTGCCTTCATTTAATGGCCGAGAGCAGGAGAGTTTCCGCAGAGTTATCAGTGCTAAGAGAGAAGCAACTCTGCGTGAAATAACTGCAGAAAGCAATGTGGGACGTACAAAGAACGTATCCGTTAGGACAGCGCGGAAAGATATGGCGTCAACAGACTATAGCAGCAGACGAACGACTCGAGTGCCTTTGGTAAGAGCACGACATCGTCTGCAGCACTTGACCATATCGGTTGGACGCTAGACGATTGGAAAACCATGGCCTGGTCGGATGAGTGCCGATTTCTGTAGGTAAGAGCTGATGGCACGGTTCGAATGTGACACAGACCCCACGAAGCCATGGACCCTAGTTGTCAACAAGGCACTGTGCAAGCTAGTGGTGGCTCCATAATGGTGTGAACTGCGTTTACATGGAATGGATTGGATCCTCTGGTCCAACTGAAGCTGTCATTGACTGGAAATGGTTATATTCGACTACGTGGAGACCATTTACATGCATTCATGGACCTCATGCTCCCAAACAGCGATGTCATGTCACTGGGTCGTAAGTTTTCGTGACTGGTTTAAAGAACATTGGTCAATTCGAGCGAATTGTATGACCATCTAGATCACCCGAAAGCAGTCCCATCGAACATTTATGGGACGTAATCGAGAGGTCAGTTCGCACACAAAATTCTGCACCGATATCACTTCCGCAATTATGCGCTCCGTATTTCTGCAGGAGACTCCCAACGACTTGCTGAGTCCTTGCGATATCGATTTACCGCACTGCATCGGACAAAAGGAGGTGGTACGCAATTCTAGGAGGTTTTCCATGACTATTATTACCTCAGTGTATACCGTGCGTACCAGTAAACAGTAACTTGAGAATTATTTTTGAGTTTGTATTTGAAGATGTAAGTATGGGTCAAGCCCGCCCGGTTAGCCGTGCGGTCTAACGCACGGCTTTCCGGATTGGGAAGGAGCGCCTGGTCCCCGGCACGAATCCGTCCGGCGGACTTGAGTCGAGGTCCGGTGATCCGGCCAGTCTGTGGATGGGTTTTAGGCGGTTTTCCGTCTGCCTCGGCGAAAGCGGGCTGGTTCCCCTTATTACACCTCAGCTACACTATGTCGGCGTTTGCTGCGCAAACAAGTTCTCCACGTACGTGTACACCACCATTACTCTACCACGCAAACATAAGGGTTACACTCGTCTGGTGTGAGACGTTCCAGGGGGGGGGGGGGGGGGGCGTCCACCGGGGCCGAACCGCACAATAACCCTGAAAGAGCGGTTCGGTGTGGGGCGGCGGAGGGGTGGACTAGTGGACTGCGGTAGTCGTCGCGGGGTCGTGGACCACTGCGGCTGCGGCGGGGACGGAGCCTCTCCGTCGTTTCTAGGCCCCCGGTTAACGTACAATACAATATAACACAAGTATGAGTCAGGAGATAGTAACGATTCAACAGTACTGTAACTAAAAGTTAGCAAGGTGTCGCTGTGTCATTGTTTTCGGTACCTTGATAAACGAACTGTTCTTTAATCTCCATCAGACACAAATAGCAAAATAGGTGTGATTTTGCGACATGTGGTGATATTTTAACTGTACAAAACTAATAGAGTTATCATAGTACCAAAAATGAATAATTTAATACACGTCTTTGTCCAGAAAAGCTTTTTCTTTTCTCGTGACAGAAAAATGTCCGACAAACACTCCTTCAAGCAACACAGTACCCTGCGAAGTATACTACCTGACCGAAAGTATTTGACACTTATTACTGGACATTAAAGTGGGTTGCGTCCACCCTTAGCCTTTATTATGGCTTGAACTCTGATGGGGACATTTTCAATGAGGTCTCTAAATGTCTGTTGAAGACTGGAAGCCCATTCTCCCTCAAGATACGAAACCAGAGAACATAGTGATGTTGGACGCTGTCGTCTGGAACAATGTCGACGCTCTAACTCATCCCAAAGGTGTTCCACTGCGTTCAGATTGGAACTGTGGACTGGCCGGCCCAGTTCCTAAACGTTGTTGTCCACGAACAACTGTGTCTCAGATGCCAGTTTATGACTGGATGCATTGTCACGCAGATACAAACAATCACGGTCTTCCGACTGAACCTCCAGTGTACACAGTACACAATGCTGTAAAATATATTCCCATCCTTCCTTTTTAGTGTTTTCTTAAGAATAATAAGGAGTTCACAATCAAATCACGAAAAACACCTCATACCCTAAAACCACCTCCTCCATATTTCAGACTGTGGCAGGTAACGTTCTGCAGGTATTGGCCAAACCCAAACCCTTCCATCGGACTGCCAAAGGGTACAGCGTGGTTCATCGCTCCAGATCACTCGTTTCCAGTCATCCATTGTCCAGTGGCGTCGGCCTTTACATCACATCAAGCGTTGCGTAGCAGTGGCTACAGAACTGTGTGGTTTAAGAGGAGTTGCTCGACGTTTGTACCCCATTCTTTTGAACTCCCTGAGCACAGTCATTGCGCTATCTCGACAGCTATCTGGACAGTAATTTGGAGCTCACGAATAATTCCTTCCGCTGATTTCATGCGATATTTTACAACCACCTTTCGCAATGCACGACGTTCCGTGTCCATCATTACATGAGGTTAGGCTGGTCTTGTTCCTTAGCGTTTCGCATTACCGACTGTCGACTTCGGCAGCTTTAGAATGGTTGAACTGCCCTGATGGTATTGTTTCTCGAGTGACATCCAATGACTAATCCACAGTCGAAATCACTGAGCTCTGCTGACGGCACAACACGTCCCTCCTCCTTTAATACTGAAGTATCCACCTCTCGTGACACATAGTGATCAATTCTGCATTACATCAAAGTGTCTTAATACATCTGATGATACACTGCTTTTCTCGGGGTGTATTTCAAGATTATCGTGGTTTGACAGCTGACAAATTTTGCCTGATCCTAAAATTTCTTATAGGGAACAGCCTGAACAGAAATCGAAAAGTCGCCTGTGTGTAAAGCTACGCCGCGGCGTCGCCCACGTGCAGTGCGGCGTCCTGCCTCGAGTGCTGTGAAGAGCCTCCCACATCGTAGAAAGTCCGCGCGGTGAATGCAGAGGCGCGGAGCTAGAGAGTGCGCCCTTGCAGGGAGTCGACATGCGCGTCACGCGCGCCGCGACGTGTCGTGCCAACCAGAGCGGCCGTCTGTCGTTGAGCCCTGCAGGGGAAACGTGTTGGCAAACCCACAGCCGACACTACGTCTGCATTCCGACTGCTCCCGCTTCCAAAAAATAGTGGCTCCGGGCGATACGAGTACACGGCCGTGATTTTGTTACTGACACGGACAAAGGCTCGTGCGTTACCTTTCGTGTGACTTCAGTGCATCTTCTACGGAACATAAAAGTGAAAACTTACACACAGATGCTGTATGAGTTATCTTCTGGATCTACAAACACCATAATTTAATCATAAGACTTCTTAGGTACTTTAACACTTTGTTCCAAATCAACTGTTACACTTTGCAGTTGACAGAAAACTCTTATATTTTAGTATCACCAGATGATTCGGTCCTCGTCCTATTAATGCAATATATATTTCCTTCTTCTCCATCTGAAACTCTGTTTTGCGAGTCACAAGACAGCTCTCCCGTATAAGCAAATGAGATACGGAAGGCCGAGAAAGTTTTCATCATTAATGCTTTCCCGATCTACTGTAGATAATATTACTTATTTTTAACGATGATAAATTTCAAAGAAGATTAAGTTTCATTTCGTACTATCTGTTATCACGGCATCAGCTACTGGGAATTATACAATCGTCAGACCAATCATTTCTGCAACCAGCTAACCAGCTGGTTTCGTTATAACTGTAGGAAGACTCACCAGCTGCGATATAGTCGCCTATTCAAACAGTGATCCAATACTGTCAAATGTTTTTTATTCCAGTCTTTGATCACAATATGAATTCTTTTGACGATGACCGGTCTCAGTCCGTAATGGTCATCCTCAGATCTGCAATATACAAATACATACACCTAGTCATCAGTGTGTCTTTCAACACAATACAGCAATACGTATCACAATATAGTATCTTACAACCAGGAAAATGTACAGATAACATACGTTAAATGTACCTTTTCTACACCATGTTCTAAAGTGATAAGGCCATGATGGCATCGTCAAAACATATAAATATAATCAGCTGATTATATTTATATGTTTTGACGATGCCATCATGGCCGTATCACTTTAGGATATGGTGTAGAATAGATACGTTTTACCGTATATTATCTGTAAATTTACGTGGTTGTAAGATAGTATATTGTGATACGTATTGCTGTATTGTGTTGAAAGGCACACTGCTGACTAGATGTATTTGTATATCGTAGATCTGAGGATGGTCGCAGGCTGCTATGGTCGAGCGGTTCTAGGCACTTCAGTCTGGAACCGCGCTGCTGCTCCGGTCGCAGGTTCGAATCCTGCCTCTGGCATGGATGAAGTGATGTCCTTCGGTTAGTTAGGTTTAACTAGTTCTAAGTCTAGGGGACTGATGACCTCAGATGTTAAGTCCCATAGTGCTTGGAGCCATTTGAACCATTTGAGGATGGTCATTACGGGCTGAAACCGGTCATCGTCAAAAGAATTGATATGGTGATCAAAGACTGGAATAAAAAACATTTGTCGGAAGTCTGTTCAGAGATGGAGCCGACTATCAGTCCCTAGGATTATGTTCCTCATGTGAGCAAACAAAAAAATGTTATAAGACAGGTACATTTAAAAGGCTAAATTCTATTTTAACAACGAATTAGAAATATTTAATATAACAATAAGGTTATTCCAGGTTACTACAATTAACTGATTGTTGTAAAATTCCTGTTAGACTTAGTACTTTGTTAATATCTTCTCTTCTTTTTTAATATAGAGGGTGAACTAAAATTCGCGCACTCGGACGCCGCAGCACAGTTCCTTGCGTTCTTGCAGTACAAGAAGGTGCGTGTAAGAAAATTTCGTCCTTTGCAAATTTTCGATAGAAAATGGATGTCAATAAAAGGCAGTTAGACAAGCTCCGACATGATCGCGAATAAAACAATGACCCTAATGTAAAATATATTTCCTTTACCTTACGTCTGCGGTCACATTTTTTTTTTTTTTGTCATCAGACTACCGGTTTCGATCTATAATGATTATCTTCAGACCTGTTCTATAAAAACATGTCCTAATGTACTGCAGCCATAGTGGCATCGTCAAATGTTAATCACCAGCATCGTCAAATATATATATATATATATATATATATATATATATATATATATATATAAAACAGCATATGTAAGAGTCATCTTGTGAGCAGCACTGCTGTTCAAAGCAAGGTGGAATGTGTCCGCCTTGGTAGCTGCGGGGTCAGCGCGGCAAACTGCTAACCGAAAGGGCCCGGGTCGAAGATTTTATCCGCTCGACAGCAGGGTGTTCTCTTTATCTACGTACCGTCATAACTGACACGAAAGGCGTCTGCATGGCGTTACATGACAAGTCTCAGCATATGTAACTTCGTACCAGGGTACGGCTTGACTGTAATGAACTTTCTAAATTGTCGAACCATACTGTGTCATCGTCTTTCCAGTGTTGAGATGATTGTATGGTCACGACCCGAAAACTGATGCAGTAAAAAAAAACATTGAATAACAAAGACGAATGTTTTCTCATCTCTGTGTTAGCATTCAATAATTACACGTGTTATTATAAGACCTGTTGTGATTACTGTATGCTGATTAAGAGGCCAGAGACCACACCACGCAGTCTAAAATAAGAAATTAAAAAAAAAAAAAACTATACCTTCATCCGTAATCTAACTGTCAAACTTCTACATCTATATCTACATGGATACTCTGCAAATCACATTTAAGTGCCTGGCAGAGGGTTCATCGAACCACCTTCACAATTCTCTTTTTTTCCAATCTCGTATAGCGCGCGGAAAGAATGAACATCTATATCTTTCCGTAGGAGCTCTGATTTCCCTTATTTTATCGTGGTGGTCGTTCCGCCCTATGTAGGTCGGTGTCAACAAAATATTTTCGCATTCGGAGGAGAAAGTTGGTGATTGGAATTTCGTGAGAATATTCGGTCGCAATGAAAAACGCCTTTCTTTTAATGGTTTCCGGATCAAATCCTGTATAATTTCTGTGACACTCTCTCCCATATTTCGCGATAATGCAAAAAGTGCTGCCTTTCTTTGAACTTTTTCGATGTACTCCGTCAGTCCTACCTGGTAAGGATTCCACACCGCGCAGCAGTATTCTAAGAGGACGGACAAGGGTAGTGTAGGCAGTTTCCTTAGTAGGTCTGTTACATTTTCTAAGTGTTCAGCCAATAAAACGCAGACTTTGGTTAGCCTTCCCCCCAACATTTTCTATGTGTCCTTTCCAATTTAAATTGTTCGTAATTGTAATACCTAGGTATTTAGTTGAATTTACGGCTTTTAGATTAGACTGATTTATCGTGTAACCGAAGTTTAACGAGTTCCTTTTAGCACGCATGTGGATGACCTCATACTTTTCGTTATTTAGGGTAAACTGCCACTTTTCGCACCATTCAGATATCTTTTCTAAATCGTTTTGCAGTTTGTTTTGATCTTCTGATGACTTTATTAGTCGATAAACGACAGCGTCTTCTGCAAACAACCAAAGACGGCTGCTCAGATTGTCTCCCAAATGCCGGCCGCGGTGGTCTAGCGGTTCTAGGCGCTCAGTCCGGAGCCGCGCGACTGCTACGGTCGCAGGTTCGAATCCTGCCTCGGGCATGGATGTGTGTGATGTCCTTAGGTTAGTTAGGTTTAAGTAGTTCTAAGTTCTAGGGGACTGATGACCTCAGATGTTAAGTCCCATAGTGCTCAGAGCCATTTGAACCATTTTTTTTGTCTCCCAAATCGTTTACATAGATGAGGAACAGCAAAGGGTCTATATACCTTGGGGAACGCCTGAAATCACTTCTGTTTTACTCGATGACTTTCCGTCAATTACTACGAACTGTGACCTCTCTGACAGGAAATCGCTAAGCCAGTCACATAAGTGAGACGATATTCCATAAGCACGCAATTTTACTAGGAACCGCTTGTGTGGTACAGTGTCAAAAGCCTTCCGGAAATCCAGAAATTCCTTGTCAATAGCACTCAACAGTTCACGTGAATAAAGAGTTGTGTTTCACAGGAATGATGTTCTCTAAACCCATGTTGACTGTGTATCAATATACCGTTTCCTTAGAGGTAATTCATAATGTCCGAACACAATATATGTTCTAAAATCCTGCTGCACATCGACGTTAACGATATGGGCCTGAAATTTAGTGGATTACTCCTACTACCTTTCTTCAATATTGGTGTGACCTGTGCAACTTTCCAGTCTTTGAGAACGGATCTTTCGTCGAGCGAACGGTTGTATATGATTGGTAAGTATGGAGCTAATGCATCAGCATACTCCGAAAGGAACCTAATTGGTATAAAGTCTGGACCAGAAAACTTGCTTTTATTAAGTGAATTGAGATGCTTCACTACTCCGAGGATATTTACTTCTACGTTACTCATGTTGGCAGCTGTATTCGATTCGAATTCTGGAATATTTACTTCGTCTTATTTTGTGAAGGCATTTCGGAAGGCTGTGTTTAGTAAATCTGCTTTGGCAGCACTGTCTTCGATAGTATCTCCATTGTTATCGCGCATTGATTGTTTCTTGCCGCTAACAACTTCACATACGACCAGAATCTCTTTGGAGTTTCTGCCAGGTTTCGAGACAAAGTTTCGTTGTGGAAACTGTAATAGGCGCCTGGTATTGAACTCCGCGCTGAGTTTCGAGCTTCTGTAAAGGATCGCCAATCTTGGGGATTTTGCATCTGTTTAAATTTAGCATGTTTGTTTCGTTGTTTCTGCAACTGTGTTTAAATCCGTTTTGTGTACCAAGGAGGATCCACTCCGTCGTTTGTTAGTTTATTTGGTATAAACCTCTCAATTGCTTCCGATATTGTTTCTTTAAATTTAAGACACATCTAGTCTGCACTTATACTATTAATTTGGAATGTGTGGAGATTGTCTCTCAGGAAGGCGTCAAGTGAAATTTTATATGCTTTTTTTGAATAGGTATAATTTTCGCTTATTTTTGGAGGATTTGGGGATTACAATATTCAATCTCGCTACGACAACCCTGTGTTCACTAATCCCTATATCGGTTTTGATGCTGGTTATTAACTCAGGTTTATTTGTTGGTAAGAGGTCAAGTGTGTTTTCACAACCGTTTACTATTCGCGTGGGCTCATGAACTAACTGCTCAAAATAATTTTCAGAGAATGCGTTTAGCACAATTTCTGATGATATTTTATGCGTACCTCCGGAATTAAACATGTATTTTCGCCAACATATCGAGGGTAAATTAAAGTCACCACCAACTATTATCGTATGAGTCGGGTACGTGTTTGAAATCAAACTAAAGTTTTCTTTGAACCTTTCAGCAACTGTATCATATGAACTGGGAGGTCGGTAAAAGGATTCAATTATTATTTTATTCCCGTTGCCAACAATGACCTCTGCCCATACTAACTCACAGGAAGTATCTACTTCAATTTCGCGACAAGTTAAACTACTTCTAACAGCAACAAACAGGCCACCGCCAACCGTGTTTAGCCTATCTTTTCGGAACACCGTTAGGTTCTTCGCAATAATTTCGGCCGAGCTTATATTCGGCTTTAGCCAGCTTTCGGTGCCTATAACGATTTGAGCATCAGTGCTTTCTATTAGCGCTTGGAGCTCTGGTACTTCCCCAACACAGCTACAACAATCTACAACTGTTATACCAATGGTTCCTGTATCTATGTTCTTCCTGTGTTCAGCCTGAACCCTTTGTGACTGAAGCCCATCTTGAGTTTTCCCGAGACCCGTTAACCTAAAAAACCGCCCAGTTCACGCCACGCAGCCCCTGCTACCCGTGTAACCGCCTCCTGCGTATAGTGTACACCTGACCTATTCAGCGGAACCCGAAACCCAACCACCCTTTGGCGCAAGTCAAGGAATCTGAAGCCTACACGATCGCAGAACCGTCTGAGCCTCTGATTCAGACCCTCCACTCGGCTCTGTACCAGAGGTCCGCAATCGGTCCTGTCGACTATGCTGCAAATGGTCAGTTCTGCTTTCATGTTGCAAGCAAGACTGGCAGCCTTCGCCACCTCTTTTAGCCCCTCGAAACCAGATAGAATCTCTTCTGATCCAAAGCGACACACATCATTGGTACCGACGTGAGCAACCACCTGCAGTTGACTGCACCCTGTGCTCCTCATGGCATCTGGGAGGACCCTTTCCACATCTGGAATGACTCCACCCGGTATGCACACGGTGTGCACATTGGTTTTCTTACCCTACTTGTCCGCCAAGTCCCTAAGGGGCCCCATAACGCGCCTAACGTTGGAGCTCCCAACTACCAATAGTCCCACCCTCTGCGATTGCCGGGATCTTGCAGGCTGAGTGGTTGCCTCTGAAACACGACAGGCGGCAGCATCTGGCTCAGCGACAGTGTCAGCCACAGACAGCACTTGGAACCTGTTTGTCAGACTAACCAGGGAGGCTTTACGTGCGGCCGCCTGGGAAGTCTTTCGCCGCCTGCTTCGCCCTGGGGCGACCTCCCACTCGACCAAAGGTGTGGGGTCAGCCTCAGTGAGAGCAGGAACTGGGTTGGCCACCGGTGAGGACCGATCGGAGGACTGTGACGCGCTGGACGTCCGTTGGATCCCCACGGCCGGCCCACAACAGTGGCGCCCATCCGCTACAGCCTCAAGCTGTGTAACAGAAGCCATCACAGCCTGAAGCTGAGAGCGAAGTGTCACCAACTCGGCTCGCATCAGCACACAACAATCGCAGACCCTGTCCATACCAAAGATCGTGGAAAACTAAACTATGGCCGGCCGGTGTGGCCATGCGGTTTTAGGCGCTTCAGTCTGGAACCCCGTGACCGCTACGGTCGCAGGTTCGAATCCTGCCTAGGGCATGGATGTGTGTGATGTCCTTAGGTTAGTTAGGTTTAAGTAGTTCTAAGTTCTAGGGGACTGATGACCACAGACGTTAAGTCCCATAGTGCTCAGAGCCATTTTTGAACTAAACTATGCAGATAAACGGAGTATCGGCACGTGCTGCGCAACTCTAATATAGACCCTGACGAAAACGCACGAACTGTGTCTAGTAATACGCAGATATTCAAGAACCTAACTACCGAAGCACTCAGGTGAAACTAAATAATTTGCCCCTGACAAGGAACTTGTAATATGTGACAAAATCGGTTTACTTTCTGACGCAAACGAAAACCTGAGAACTGTGGCTATTAGATTTTAAATTTAGAGGCGGAAACTCAAGAAACTAAACTATTAAAGCACACAGATGATATAATAAATTTCGCTCCTGGTTAGGAACTCGTAAAAGTCACAAAAGCGGTTTACTTATCTGTTGCTGCGTCTCTCGCGGCCGGCTACTACTGTTTCTAAAGGACTTTACAACAGAAAATTCATACAGATTTATTCATGCGACTTACAGACCTGTTTTTGAGGTCTTTTTTGCCGACGTACATCAGGTCTTTCACCTTATAGCTAAACAGCTGTGTGTGACTTTCATTGGTTAAGTGGCACACACCCATATGAAGTCGATTACTTGCCAAACTAGTTACAGTATGACAGACATAACTCGCCCAATTACTACGTAGATTCAGTTACTGGCTAGATTCTTGCCCTGAGCTGTGCTCGAGAAGCCGGGGGATCCAGTGAACGTGGGAACCATGCAGTTGGCACAAGACTAGTGAAGTCGTTATTGAGAAATACCGGCCTGCTTTCTTGTATGAAGATTATGCTGCTTTTTTGCCAGCATGGTCAATCTGCGGGATTAAAAAGTTTTCAAATATAAGTAAGTACACTAGACCACTGATTGTTTTCTCTTGGAGAAAAAAAGGGGTCTTGCACAGTGCACAATAGACGGTAAATTTTGGTTTGTTGTCGATCTTCACTGCCCGAAATCCTGAAGTTGCATTTATGAACTTTAAAACTGAAGTGAAAAGTCGACACATTACTGAAGGTAATGTGTTCAGTGTAATTTTCATATTTATGCAATGAGTGTAACAATTTCCCGAAAAAGTCTTGAGTAACAGTATCAGTGTGTTATAGCCTTTTTGCCATTGTTAATCTGTTCAGTTTGATATGCAAATGTCTTCTTAAAAAGGCGCCAAACAGTATACTTTTATGGATATGGTATCTGTTCTTTCGGACATGTCTGAAAGAACAGACACCATATCCATATAAGTATATAGTTCTGGCAATACCGACCATGACCTTCCTCTTCTGTGCGGATGCACTCATACTCCCCGAACTCTTACGGGACTTGGTAAGAATGTCTTCCACGAGTAATGAGTGCGTTGGGTAGGGAAACTACGAGTGTAGTGTGGGGACATACAAGGTGAGAATGTGGGTCTCCCGGGAGGCTTGCGTGAGATAGTCTCTGCAGTCACACTATCCTCTGTGCCCACGGTGGCTCAGATGGATAGAGCGACTGCCATGTAAGTAGGAGATCCCGGGTTCGAGTCCCGGTCGGGGCACACATTATCACCTGTCCCCGTTGATACATATCAACGCACGTCAGCAGCTGAAGGTATTAATATATAATTCTCATTATGCCAAACAGTGTTTGCTGCAACTACAGTTAGCGGTTGCGGTGCTGTGAACCGGTACTAGCGTACTGTGTCAGTCAAAATATGATCTATTTTCCTTCAAAACTATGCCATGTCTATGTCTGTTAATCGTATGCATAAGTTTGTAATAATGCTCAATGCTATAAAGTCCTTTCGTAAACACCCTGCACTGATAAAGGTAGTTAGGTTAGGTTAGTGTTGTTTAACGTCCCGTCGACAACGAGGTCATTAGAGACGGAGCACAAGCTCGGGTTAGGGAAGGATGAGGAAGGAAATCGGCCGTGCCCTTTCAAAGGAACCATCCCGGCATTTGCCTGAAACGATTTAGGGAAATCACGGAAAACCTAAATCAGGATGGCTGGAGACGGGATTGAACCGTCGTCCTCCCGAATGCGAGTCCAGTGTGCTAACCACTGCGCCACCTCGCTCGGTGATAAAGGTAGTCGTCCTAAATGTGCTCATAGAGTCACCAAATCGCCTTTAATTTTCCTTTTCTTTACGTCTGTGCTCACAATTTTTGTCATCAGACTACCGATGTACGCGGTGCACGCGGCATTATGTTCCAATAGACGTCAACCATCTCGGCAGTTATTTATCAACCTCTTCAACAAGTTACGTGAAAGTGGTAGTGTAACACCTAGACAATATATCAGAAGGAACCAAGAGACCATACAAGAGGGGGAAATTATTGTTCTTTCTGTTGTTGCAGTGGATCCGCACGTTTGCTCCCACACTATCGCACTATGAAGTGGTATGAGTCAGGCAAACGTCCTACACATTCTTCATTGGCATTGGTTCTAACCTTATCACATCTCGCTCCATCAAGAGCTGCATGGAAACTACCATGAGAACCGTGTTAACTTCTGTACAGTAAGACAATATACTCGAAATGTAACGTGCATCCTCTTTAGTGATTAAGCGATATTTACCAATCATGGCCAGGTAAACAGCCGAAATATGCACCATTGGTCCGCTGACAATCCCTGTTGACTTCACCAGGTGGAACGTTAGCGTCCATGAAGTGTAAACGTGTGGTGAGCGATAGTGAACCAGCAGCTCATAGGCCATTTTTCATATGTAGAATACTGAAAGCGCACAAGTATCGCTGCCTCTTAACAGACCATCAACCATGGATGCTAGAAAACGTTCCTGTGCAGACTAGTAAGAACCTGTGGTACCAACAAGATGGCCGTCCAGGCCCGTAGTGGACGAATATCTATAGTATGTCTTCATGCCTGAAGATATCACGACTGAAACGTCGAAACTTATTGCCTAAACGGCTGTTAGTACAGAGAAATGATCGTGTGGCATTGATGGCCGGGAGGACCTATCCGGGGAAGTTCCGCTGCCAGGTTACAAGTCCTATTTCAGATGACACCATATTGGGCGACTTGCGTGTCGGTGATGATGAAATGATGACGAGGACAACACAACAGCCAGTCGACGAGCGGAGAAAATCTCCAGCCCCACCGTGAATCGAAGCCGGGCACACTTCTTGGTAAGCAAACACATTACCACCAACCTAACCAGGCGGACTGTTGGTATAGTATTATTACTTTTCTGTCTTCACTTAACGACCGAGAGCAAAGGCGCTTGCGTAGAATTGTCGGTGCTAACAACCAACGTAGGAAGTACGACGATTGCACTTGTTAGGACAATGCGGCGAAATTTGGCGTTAATGGACTATGGCAGCAGACGACCGACGCGAGTGCCTTTGCTAAAGCACCTCATCGACAGCAGCGCCTCTCCTAGGTCTGATGACAATATCGGTTGGACCTTACACGACTGCAAAACTGTGGCCTGGTTAGATCAATCCCGATTTCGTGGTATGAGCTGATGGTAGGGTTCGAGTGTGGCGCAGATTCCATGATGCCGTGGATACAAGTTGACAACAAGTCACTGTGCAAGCTGGTGGTAGCTCCATAATGGTATGGGCTGTGTTTACATGGAATGCACTGGGTCCTTTGGTCCAACTGAACCGCTCATTACTGGCAATGGCTATGTTCGGCCACCTCATCTCATCAAACAACGATGGAATTTGGTGGATGGTAATCTCTCATGTCAGCGGGTCGCAACTGTTCGCCATTGGTTTGAAGAACAATTCAAGCGAATCACTTTGCACCCATTGAACATTTATTGGACATGATGGAGAGGTCAGTTCGTGCACAAAATCCTGCACCGACAACACTTTCGCAACTATGAACGGGTATAAAGGCAGCATGACTCAGTATTTCTGCAGGAGACTTCCAACTATTGGCCGAGTTCATGCCACGTCGAGTTGCTGGACTATGCTAGGCATACGGAGATCCGACACGATGTAAGAAGGTATCCCAAGAGTTGTGTCATCTCAGTGTATATAACGCGAGGAGTCTAATTTTTCCACCTCAAATAAATTTTGCCTTCTTAAAAGAATCGGTAATCTCTTTTAATCTAAATTACGAGCGTGTCTTCGTAAATTCATTAATCACTTAAGTACAATTTATTAATGGGATTACGATATTTTTTTCCAGAACAGCAGATCTGTACTAGACTCATATAGTGACTTAACTTTTGTGAGTCTGAGAGGCAATTACAGTGTCAAATTACAATGAGCATGGGAATTTTTGTGTTGTTTAAGTGGCGCAACTCCTAGATCTGTATGTCATTTACCACGGACATTAAGGTCCTCGAGCCAAGTAATACATGATGTTTCACCACTTTCGTCACAGGGTGAAGGGCAAATATACCTTTATGTTTTTCTTGCGTAGTTAATTTGTATCTATTGCTTGTTACTTTAAAAAAGGCTCTCAAACCAGTAACAGGTGTATATTGTACTAATTTACAGCTTGTAAGAGGTCCATGACTAAGGAATTTATTGCTAGCGCACTTGAGCAGATGTAATTTCGATGGACTGCTCACGCGCTGCCTGCCATATGTAAGCTATAAGAGAGTCTCAGACCAGAGAGCAGTGTTGGCTGCAGTAAGAGCAGTGTCAGTAGTAGGAGTAAGTAGCAGCTAGCAGTCTGGTGTATCGAGTTGGCTGGGCCGGTCGTGAGGAGCGATGGCGGTGCCTGAGCGATGTAATATAAGGTAAAAGCAGCCGCGCACATATGTAGTTACAACAAAATTTGTACTATTGTTATATCAAGTGCCATGTAACTGTTTCAAAAATTTTTTAATAATAATCCTTTTTATAAAATTAACTTTTTGACAATCATTCATCTGAATTTAAAGAATTTACTAATTTCTGCAATCCATGGTCATCCCGATTATCGTAAAGAAAAATCAGTCGTTTGCTTTTATACATGACAAATCTAGCGGCCAGCATTGCACTGGGCTGTGCCAGAAAAATTTCTTATAGGAGCAGATATATACGCGTTATCCGGTGACTTCACTGAGGCAAGAATTTTCAGTTTATTCAGAATGATGTTTCAGGGCCATGATACAGCACTGCTGACGTCCAAAATTTACCAGTTTAAATTCGCAGTCAATTATTGAAAGGTTATAAGTGAGCCACAATTTTATTGAGAGATTAGTCACATTTTATTATTGGTAGGTTACGGAATTTATCTGTGCGGAGGTTACACTGAATGTGAATGTTATACTTATTTTATCTGTTAGGAGGTTACAAGCTAATGCAGTTTAACTGTATGCACAAAACTATCCTAACAAGCGATGTTCCACAAGAATGACAGTTCATAATATGTGCAAGAAATAGGTACTGGAAAGGCATTAAACTGCGACGCAGAAGGTAAGTAACACGCGCGTTACGAATGGAGTGAAGGGACTAGACATTTTGGAGCTGCTATCTCTTATCCAATGAGTTATCTTCAGAGAAACCAGTAGGACTACAAGTTATGGGTGGACATCATATACTAACTGTCCTCATCACAAAAATTTAACACGGTGCTATCCATATGACCAGATACTGACAAATCCTACGACCACGTATGACATTCTCTTCTTATTCTGCTGTTATACATCTTCAGTTAACTTCGTCTGCCTCACTGCATCCTGTCAAATTAACGCCCTTCATTTCTAACATTAAACGACACTAAATCCAGAATTTTCTTTCCAGCCGCAGGAAAGCTTCGAGGATCGGTCATAAACTTATTAAAAATATCCATGTAAAGAGGATTTCACAACTATATGTCGTGTGAGGCGGACCCGTCAGTATAAAAGGAAGCGGAGAATATTATGTCGTCAAAGCTGAAGCAAATACAGAAGAATGGGTCGGTGTGGAGAGCTCGGGTGGTGATTTGACTGTTTGTAAAGGTATCGATCGACCCGTGCCTGTCGGTTTGCGACAAACATCGTGTCCCAGGTTTTCGCCATCCCTTGTGACCAACACATCTAGAAAGGATAGCTGTTGGTTCTTTTCTACCTCCATGGTAAATTTTATATTGGCATGAAAATTTTTCAGGTATCTTCTGAAGTCACCAAGGTGTTGCTCACCACAGCTCCTTACAATGAAATTACCGTCGACCTATCTGTACCACACCATAGGTCTACAAGGTGCCACGTTCAGCGCCTGTGCTTCGAAATGTTCCATGAAGAAGCTGACCACCAGTGGACAAGTGGATTACCCATAGCGACGCCTTCCACATGTTTTTAGAAGTTGTCACTCCACGTGAAATAGTTCGTGGTGTGACTTGCATGAAAGAGCTTGGTGATGTCTTGCTGGAAAATAGAACCGATATACTCCAAAGAATCATTGAGTGCCACTTTGGTAAACAAGGGAAAGAATATCAAAGCTGAGCAGGATGTAGTTTGGTCCAAGTTTAGTTTCTTCAGCTTCTCGATGAAATGTCTTGATTCCTTTATGCATGTGTCAGTCTTTCCAGCATTTCCCATATGTGGCTGGAGCAGAGAGGCCAAGTGTTTCGCCAGTTTATACGTTGTCGAGACAAGAGCGCTAACAATCACTCTTCACTGAACATTACTGTTACGGATCTTTGGTAATCCCTACAGCCGAGGTGCTATGACTTATGTGTTGCACACGTTCCTCTGTATGTCGGCCCAGTGATAAGACGCCCTGGTTAATCGAAATTGCGTGTGATCATCTGCATCGGATCTGCGCGAGTTGAGACAGAAGCTAACAAGCAGTTTGCCAGCAAGTGGTCGCCCCTCAGGCGAAGAGATTTACAAGTTGCACCGAAGACATGACAAACGACGGCAGAAGAAAGCGTGATCGATGTCCTCTCTCGCCTTTCTGTCGCGATGCTCGGAAGAACGCGCCACGGCAAAGTACTTGAAATGTGACGTTCTAATCACCACCACCAGGCATACCGTATCTACCACAGAGCGAATTCATGCAACACGAAGATACTCGGAGCGAACGGATGATGAACTTCCGAACATTTACAAACAACTAAGTAGCAGACGACTGGGACAAGTCGACAGCATCACTCATAGAAGCATGCAGAACGAGCTCGACCAGTGCACCGAACGACAGAAGAAGAAGTTTTCAGGGCGCAAGAAAAAGATTGGCAAGGCGATTCCCGACGTGTCACACACAGGGGTCATCGTCAGTGAACGACAACTGACCAAAGGCGAATTTCGCAAACATCAGGGGACTGATAACCTCAGATGTTAACACCCATAGTGCTTAGAGCCATTTGATCCAATCGCTATCATCCCGAGAAATATACCTATGGATAATATCATTACTAATATCAAAGCTGCCTTTTGGGCCCTTCCTCGCTGAAAAGCTGAGCAAATACACATCGAAACCGCCAGGACAGTGCGCCGAGAAAAACCACCATCTTGCAACCTGAACAGAAAATAGTTACTATCTCTCAAGAGTCCTAACGCTGACAAGAGTATATTGATAATGCCTGCTGATAAGGGAAATACGATAGTCGTGTTGAAGACTGAAACTTGTGATTAGAATATCCGGACCTATGGCATCCGATGACGTACCGAAAACTAAGTGCAGATCCGACGCAACACATCACGTGGAATACGAATCGGCTAATCAAGGCGTCTTCTCTCTCGACGACATACAAAGGAACCAGCGCAACACGGAAGCCCTACCACCTCGGCTGTATGGATTACGAAAGACCAATAACAATAATGCTCTATTGAGACGGATTGCCGGTGTGGCCGTGCGGTCTAGGCGCTTCAGTCTGGAACCGCGTGACCGCTCCGGTTGCAGATTCGAATCCTGCCTCGGGCATGGATGTGTGTGATGTCCTTAGGTTAGTTAGGTTTAAGTAGTTCTAAGTTCTAGGGGACTGATGACCTTAGATGTTAAGTCCCATAGTGCTCAGAGCCATTTGAACCATTTGAGACGGATTGTTAACGCTCCTGGCTCACCGACGTGTAAACTGGCGAAACACTGGCCTCTCTACTCCAGCAGCACACGGGAAAGACTGACACATAGAGTGAGGTGTCCTCATTCCGGATAGATGGCTATTTGCTCCTGGATAGTAATTCCAAGGCGGAAACAAGATGAACTCGTTCTGCGTCCGCCATTTTAATGTCATGCTATCAGCCAAGCGCATCAGTCGCATTCTGTGCTCGCAGTTGATTGTTTATTAATATCTGCCACTTGAACGCAATCTTTTGTAGTTGCAACGTAAGCATCACAGCTGATTTTAAGTAATCTGATATTGGAGAGACATTTGTTAGTGATATATTTAATGATATATTATATTTAATTAACCCTGATTGTAGCTTTTAAATGCAATAATTCATTACATGTTTCGATAATCCAGTCATGCTTGCTAAGTGATAGAGGTCTCTAATCTCGGATACTGCTAGAATTCTTAATTCAGACCATAGAAAAATATGTGCCGTTAAAGATTTCGCTCTTTGTTTCATTTCAGGAGATCTCTGTGAAGAAAATAAATTGTTGGGAAGAGGAAAATATGAAGTCTGTGCTGGGATTGAGAAATATGGCTGGAAGACGTAGAACTGTGAAAATACAAACAATAGCCTCAATGTAGTTACAGGTGTAGCAATGCTGTCATCAGATTGAAATGCACTCAACTTTACTTTTTTGTAATAAAACAATATACTTATTGGTGCGCAGTCTCGAATTTTCCTTATGAGATAATCTTATCCAAAATTAGGAAACACACTATCGCAAATTGTGCATCCTTTTAGTACACTCTCCAAAATGCACATGTTTCTTTGACATAAGTTATGAAATATAATCTTCGCTATGGAAAGTTATATATATATAACCTAAAACTGTTGTGTGTTACCTGCATCAGTCTGTTTTAAAGAGTTTTCATCTGAATTTTAACCAACATTTCCTTAAAAAATAGGACATCTTATCCTACAGAAAGGACTCAGGACATTTCATTGAGAAGCAGAGGGAATTAAACCTTGGATCAAACGACATCCTGCCATGTTTGATGTTGTTTCTTTGTTTAGCAAAGTGTCACTCAGTGATTCTCTTGAGTGTATCAGTTCCATTTCTCAAAAAGACATCACAAAGCTCTTTCATGTATGTCTCACCACGAACTGTTTTCTTTGACATTGCAACTTCTGTGAATAGTTGGAAGGCGTTTCCATGAGTTGTCTACCTAGCCCAATGGTGGCTAATTCCTGGACAATATGAATGGAGGCTGAAAAGAAGCAACAACTAGCGACACCCTTTCTAGATAAGCTGGGCACGAGCGATGGTGAAACCTGGGACACAGCATGTATCGAAAACCAACAAGGGTCGAAACCTGCTCAAACTGTCAAATCACAAGCCGAGCCAGAAACGAGTCGTGATTAACAAGCTCGTAAGAAGAGAAAGACGACTATGTGAGTCACAGCACCTCAGACGCAAGATGCATCACCTAGGAAGCTTTCTGCGGAGCAATAGGTACTCCACCAGTTGGATAAGAAGTGTCACAGAATTAAACACTCATTGAAGTAACACACTGGAAGACGAAATGTTGGATACGGCCTTTCTGTCCCGCATTCCCAGAGTGGCGGACAGAATCGGCCGTTTTCTCGTGTTGTGCACACACGGCGTAAGGGCTATTTGTAAACCGACGAAGTAGATCAAAGTGTCTCATATCGGCAAAGAAGAAAAGGGACCATTTGCAATGTTGGGAATACACCGAAAATGATGTACAAGTGGAAAACTCTATTTTGGAATGACGGGACGATTAATCAACACCACGATCACTGAACGTAAGCGACACTGCAAGTTGGGGCAAGTGGAGAAAAAGGCCGTGGCGGAGCATGCGCAGTTTGAGACCGATTGCGTAGTGAAATTCGCCGATACGGAAGTTCTTGCTGTAGAGAAGAGCTATCACACCAGCTTGCTCAGGGAATACACAAACATGACAATAGACAGGAAAAGCCAAAAGAAAGCTCAAGGTGAACGAGTCCTCAATATGCGTGTTGCAGCAAACTACCATTGCTGGTAGCAAAGCGGGAGCCGCAGCAGTACTGACCACGGGGAAGCCCTAGGACATTGGCGCGCCAGGTACAGATAATCTGCGGCCTCGAGCTCGACTCCAGTTCACCGCCAGCAATGAAGGATAAAGCTTTGACAATGCCAACCAATCGCGCTGCAAAACGTAAGAAAAAATGTTAAAAACGTCGGTCGGAAACCCCAAGACAAAATCCCACAGGCGATTTGGCTACAAGTGGCCATGAAAGTTATAAAAGTTTTGTGCTTGTCTTTGTTGCATTTAGTTTACAAACTTGTTTCCCAACCGCTTCTGTGCACCCATTCCTAAGGATTGCGTCGTCTTTCGGCATCGAGCAGTACGAAAACTGAGGGTTTATAAGGAGATGGAGGAGTAAGTCATTGTAGGAGGCGTGTCTGCCAAATGGCACCGCTGCTGCTCTGCAGAGACGAGCGCCGCCCTCCAACTTCAGACGTGACTGCATCGAAAGATGGTAAAAGGTCGAGCACAGTTGTAAACCAGCTTTGTTCGTGATCCAGTGAAGTCAGTAAAAGGTAGACAACTATTGTAAACTGGCCACGCTACCTCTCACGTCTGTTTCAAATAACTCCTCCATACACTCACTGTCTTGTTGATTAAAATACAGGCCTCTGATTTAAGCGGTGAGTCAGTGTATCTCTATTTTATTCTACCAAGCCCACAGCGTTTCTCTCATTGTGCACTTGCAGCTTGTGACCTCCCCACAGATAAATAATATGTATAACAACCTCCCAACAGTAAAAAATATAAGTATATAATTCTCATGCAGCGTAACCTCCCACAGATAAATTCTGTAACCTTGGAACAATAAAATGTGACTAATCTACTAATAAAAAAATGTGCCTCATAGATAACCTTTCAGTAACTGACAGTGAATTTAACTGGTAAATTTTGGACGTCAGCAGTGCTGCGTCATGGCCCTGAAAGATCATACTGAATAAATTGAAAATTCTTACCTCAATGAAGTCGCCGGATAATGCATATATATCTGCTCTTATAATAAATTTTTCTGGCACAGCCCAGTGCAATGCTGGCCGATAGATTTGTCATGTATAAAAGGAAACAACTGATTTTTCTTTACAATAATCTGGATGACCATGGATTGGAAAAATTAGTAAATTCTTTAAATTAAGATGAATGATTGTCAAAACTTAATTTTTATAAAAAAGATTATTATTAAGAGATTTTTTTAAACATTTACATGGGACTTGATATAACAATACTACTTATGCGCGAGGCTACTTTTACCTTATATCGCTCAGGCTCCGCCATCGCTCCCCACGACCGGCCCAGCCAACTCGATACTGCAGACTGCTCGCTACTACTTACTCCTACTGCTACACAGTTCCTACTGCTTTCAACACTGCTCTTTGGTCTGAGATTCTCTTATAGCTCACATATCGCAGGCAGCGCGTGAACGATCCATCGAAGTTACATCTGCTCGAGTGGGCTAGCAACAAATTCCTTAATCATTGACCTCTTACAAGCTGTCAGGCAATATATTTTTTTCTGTATTAATGTGTTAATGAGTCTTCAAACACGCATGAGTTGCTTTACGGTTTAGCTTGTATTTTTATTGTATACAGTGTTAAACCTTAAAAAAATCTCTCTCACAACAGTATATTCTCAGTATAATTATGCAATACTTCTCAGACTTACTTGTTCTTAGTCGATAGATATTTTCATTAATATATACGGCTTACCTAAAATCTATTAGCAGGGAATGATCGCATTTGCACAACACTTATATAGAGGTGACAAAAGATATGCACGTATACAGAAGGCGGTCATATCGCGCACACAAAGTATAAAAGGGCAGTGCATTGGTGGAGCTGTCATTTCTACGCGGGTGATGCATGTTGGAAGGTTTCCTACGTGATTATGGCCGCACGACGGGGACCAACAGGAGTTGAAAGTGGAATGGTAGTTAGAGACAGACGCATGGGAAATTCCGTTTCGGAAATCTTTGGAGAATTCAATATTCCGAGATCCACAGTATCAAGAGTGTGCCGAGGATACTAAATTTCAGGCATTACCTCTCACCACGTAGAATGCAGTGGGCGACTGCTTTCGTTTAACGACAGAGAGCAGCGGAGTTTTCGTAGATTTATCAGTGCTAACAGATAAGCAACACTGCGTGAAATAATCACAGCCGGACGGAGTGGCCGAGCGTTTAAAGGCGCTACAGTCTGGAACCGCACAACCGCTACGATCGCAGGTTCGAGTCCTGCCTCGGGCATGGATGGGAGTGATATCCTTAGGTTAGTTAGGTTTAAGTAGTTCTAAGTTCTAGGGGACTTATGACCACAGCAGTTGAGTCCCATAGTGCTCAAAGCCATTTGAACCATTTGAACCAAATAATCGCACAATTCATTATGGGACGTGCGACAAACGTATTCCTTAGAACAGTGCGGCAAAAATTAGCGTTAACGGGGTATGGCAGCAGACGACCGACACGTGTGCCTTTGCTAATAGCGCGACGTCACCTGCAGTGCCTCTCCTGGGCTCGTGACCATTTCGGTTGGACCCTAGACGATTGGAAAACCGTGGCATGGTCAGATGAGTCCCAATTTCAGCTGTTAAGAGCTGTTGGTAGGATACGAGTGTGGCGCAGGGACAACGAAGCCATGGTCCCAAGTTGTCAACAAGGCGCTGGTGGTGACTCGATACGAGCGGTCTAAGGCTCTGCAGTCATTGACTGTGCGGCTGGTCCCGGCGGAGGTTGGAGTCCTCCCTCGGGCATGGGTGTGTGTGTGTTTGTCCTTAGGATAATTTAGGTTAAGTAGTGTGTAAGCTTAGGGACTGATGCCCTTAGCAGTTAACTCCCATAAGATTTCACATACATTTTTTTGGTGACTCGATAATAAGTGTGGGTTGTGTTTACATGAGATGGGCTGTGTCCTCTGGTCGAGCTGAACCGATCACTGACTGGAAACGGTTTTGTTCGGTTACTTGGCTACACAGACATTATTTGCAGCCTTTCGTGGACTCCATATTCCCAAACAAAGATGGAATTTTTATGGGTAGCCTTGTGCTATGTCACTGGGTCACAATTGTTAGCGATTGGTTTAAAGAACATTCCGGACAGTTGAAGCGAATGATCTGGCCACCGTCATTTCTCGGCATGAATACCACCGAAAATCTATGGATATAATCGAGGGATAAGTTCGCGCACAAAATCCTGCACCAGCAACACTTTCGCAGTTATGGACGGCTGTACAGGTAGAGTGGCTCAATATTTTTGTAAGAGACTTCCAACGAATTGATGAGTCCATGCCACGTCGAGTTGTTGCGCTACACCAGGCAAAAGGGATCCGAAACGATATTAGGGAAGGTATCCCATGACTTTCCTCACCTCTGTGCATGTGCATACAATAGTAACCACATCTATACATGGCGAATTGGTTTCGACTGTGCTGTCTTCATGAAGAATCGCAGTATGCGTAAATGAGGGAGGAGGAGGAGGAGATTAGTGTTTAACGTCCCGTCGACAACGAGGTCATTAGAGACGGAGCGCAAGCTCGGGTTAGGGAAGGATGGGGAAGAAAATCGGCCGTGCCCTTTCAAAGGAGCCATTCCGGCATTTGCCAGAAGCGATTTAGGGAAATCACGGAAAACCTAAATCAGGATGGCCGGAGACGGGATTGAACCGTCGTCCTCCCGAATGCGAGTCCAGTGTGCTAACCTATGCGTAAATGACTCAGTTCCATTGTATCTGGCAGGTACGTCCTCATACAAAATTTGGTTGTCGTGGGCTATCATATAAACGATGACAGGAACATTCTAAAGTAAAATTTCCAGTAAGTTGTCGACACTTACAGCTATAAGATATTGATACTGAGCAGAACAAAACTGTTTACAGTGGTAGGAAATATGTTTGCCCCAACCACTCGTATCATCTGTCATGATTTGTCTCCGCTGGCAATGCTGATCCACCAGACAAACGCTAGACGCAGTGGTCGATGCAGAATCCCTGGATCCAAGTAATGCACGACTTGGAGACTGGCCGAAGGCCAACTTACAGCGAGCTGAGTGATGGCTGGAGAAGAATGCGTATACTCAGGCACTGCTGGGGAGATAAAGGGTCTCAGTATCGGAAAGTTGCCTTGCTTTAAGAAAATCGTTTTGTTTTAATGCCATAGGAGCACAGATGTGAGAGGACACGTCAGGGGGAGCCTGACATGTCGCGACACACTCTATTCCACTCCGTAATTGAAAACGGAAACCACGTGTGTACGTGTACCTCACCCCTCATGGTAATGTAGATGTGCGTCAGTGAAAAAGACCAATAAAAAGGTGTTAGCATGTGGACGTAATGCGCTGTTCCAGTCTCTTCTGTACCTAAGGTCCATCACCGTTTCCTTTGGATCCCTACGTAATTCGGTGCTCTCCGATACATACGATCGAACAGCGGAGGAGTGGTACTCAAGCGTCAACTTTAGGTTACAATATCTCCGTATGTAATTAACATTTTACAATGCAACGAACGGCACTGATTACGTATTTGTTTATACGTTCAGATGTGCTAACAAAACTAACGGGGTTCCATTTAAAAAAACGTAGGTTTGTGTTAAAAAACATACTTCCGTGCATTTTTGTATGGTTTGTATTAAACAATTACACTAGCCCCTCTCCTTACGTTCGGTCTGTGGAATCGATTCGTCAGTATTTGATGTGGTTTACGAAATATATCCTGCGGTAATGTTAGGTGACTCACCCATTGATCGTGACCGGGCCAAATATCTCACAAAATAATCATCAAACGAAAAAAACTACAAAGAACGAAACTTGTCTAGCTCGAAGGGGGACACCACATGGCACTATCGTTGGCCCGCTAGTGGCACTGCCATAGGTCAAACGGATATCAACTGAGATTTTTTAAATAGGAACCCCCATTTTTATTACATATTCGTGAAGTACGTAAAGAAATATGAACGTTTTAGTTGGACCACTTTTTTCGCTTTGTGATAGATGGCCCTGTAATAGTCACAAACATATGGCTCACAGTTTTAGACGAACAGTTGGTAACAGGTAGGTTTTTTAAATTATAATACGGAACGTAGATACGTTTGAACATTTTACTTCGTTTGTTCCAATGTGAACTTATCATTTCTTAGCACGCATGCTGTTACAGCGTGATTACCTGTAAATACCACATTAATGCAATAAATGCTCAAAACGATGTCCGTCAACCTCAATGCATTTGGCAATACGTGTAACGACATTCCTCTCAACAGCGAGTAGTTCGCCTTCCGTAATGTTCGCACATGCATTGACAATGCGCTGACGCATGTTGTCAGGCGTTGTCGGTGGATCACGATAACAAATATCCAACTTTCCCCACAGAAAGAAATCCGTGGACGTCAGATCCGGTGAACGTGCGGGCCATGGTATGATGCTTCGACGACCAATCCACCTGTCGTGAAATATGCTACTCAATACCGCTTCAACCGCACACGAGCTAGGTGCCGTACATCCATCATGTTGGAAGTACATCGCCATTCTGTCATGCAGTGAAACATCTTGTAGTAACATCGGTAGAACATTACGTAGGAAATCAGCATACATTGCACCATTCAGATTGTCATCGATAAAATGGGGGCCAATTATCCTTCCTCCCATAATGCCGCACCATACATTAACCCGCCAAGTCCGTTGAAGTTCCACTTGTCGCAGCCATCGAGGTTTTCCGTTGCCCAATAGAGCATATTATGCCGGTTTACGTTACCGCTGTTGGTGAATGACGCTTCGTCGCTAAATAGAACGCGTGCAAAACATCTCTCATCGTCCCGTAATTTCTCTTCTGCCCGTTGGAGAACTGTACACAACGTTCAAAGTCGTCGCCATGCAATTCCTGGTGAATAGAAATATGGTACGGGTGCAATCGATGTTGATGTAGCACTCTCAACACCGACGTTTTTAAGATTACCCATTCTCGCGCAGTTTGTCTGCTACTGATGTGCGGATTAGCCGCGACAGCAGCTAAAACACCTACTTTGGCATCATCATTTGTTGCAGGTCGTGCTTGACGTTTCACATGTGGCTGAACACTTCCTGTTTCCTTAAATAACGTAACTATCCGGCGAACGATCCAGACACTTGGATGATGTCGTCCAGGATATCAAGCAGCATAAATAGCACACGCCCGTTGGGCATTTTGATCACAGTAGCCATACATCAACACGATATCGACCTTTTCCGCAATTGGTAAACGGTCCATTTTAACACGGGTAATGTATCACGCAGCAAATACCATCCGCACTGGCGGAATGTTACGTGATACCACGTACTTATACGTTTGTGACTATTACAGCGCCATCTATCACAAAGCGTAAAAAATGGTCCAACTAAAACATTCATATTTCTTTACGTACTACACGAATATGTAATAAAAATGGGGGTTCCTATTTTAAAAAACGCAGTTGATACCCGTTTGGCCTATGGCAGCGCCACCTAGCGGGCCAACCATAGCGCCATCTGGTTTCCCCCTTCAAGCTAGACTAGTTTCGTAATTTTTTCGTTTGATACTTATTTCGTGAGATATTTGGCCCGGTTACGATCAATGGACCACCCTGCATATATATATATATGAGAGAGGAGTGTCATCGAACTACGAAATGAAACCAAAGTTCACCGTAAAATATCGTTTATCACTAAAGTGCTTATTTGAATTTCAGTACACAAAACAATTGGTTATAGATTGAGCAAAGGTTCAAATGAATTACGAAAGGAACACCGTAAGACCTTGGCACAGGAGGATGAAATTGAGAAAGAAATGATAAATGTGCTATGTACACATAAACTCGCAATTATTACGGAATAGTCAATAAACTAACGAAAAGAAACCACGAAAGTACATGTAAACACCAACACCCTTGACTAAGCGCACGCTAAATTTAATTGGCAGACTTAATTAATTTAGAAGATCATAACACTTCTGTCCACGAATCTGCACGGATTTAGACAGTATCGCTCGTCCGAAACTCAGCTTGCTCTTTCCTCACATATCCACAAACCATGGATGGAGGGCAACAGGCAGATTCCATATTATTCGATTTCTGGAAAGCATTTGGCGTGGTGCCCCACTGCAGTTTGTTGACGAAGGTCCGAGCATACGGTTTAGTTCCCCAGATACATGAGTATTTCGAAGAAATTTTAAATAACAGAACCAAGTATGTGGTCCTAAACAGCGAGTGTTCATCTTGTAGAAATGTAAAAGATGATTAAACAAAATCTCTAGTTGATGTGATGAATGGCAACTTGCTCTAAATGTAGAAAAATGTAGGTTAATGCGGATAATTAGGAAAAACAGTCCTGTAATATCTGATACAGCCTCATTAGGGTATGTCTTGATACAGTCACTTCGATTAAATACCTAGGCGTAACATTGCAAAGCGACATGAAATGGAATGAGCACGTCAGGTTGGTAGTAGGGAAGGGGAATGCTCGACTTCCTTTTATTGGGAGAATTTCGGGAAAGCGTAGCTCATCCATAAATGAGACGGCGAGCTGGCGTGTAGAACTCTACTGCGACCCATTCTTGAGTACTGTTGGAATGCTTGGGGTGCACATCAGGTCGGTTTAAAGGAAGACATGGAAGCAATTTAGAGGTGGGCTGCTGGATTTCTGACGGGTAGGCTCGTGCAGCACACAAGTATTACCGAAATGCTTTATGAAATCAGATGGGACTCCCGGGAGGAAAGACGATGCTATTCCTGCAAGTAGCTATTGCACAGATTTAGAGAATCGATATTTGAAGCCAATATTGCAGAATAATTCTACTGCTGACAACATACATTTTGCATAAGCACCATGAAGATAAGTGGCGAGAGATTACGGCTCATACAGAAGCTTTTAGACAGTCGTTTTTCCCTCACTCTACTTGCGAATGGAACAGGAGAGGTAATGACTAGTAGTGCCCTCCACAATGCGGCGTATGGTGCTTTGTGGAGTATATACATAGATGAAGATGTATCTTGCAACAAACAACTTTGCTTTCCGCTAATCATGAAATTGCTCTAAGACTCAAGTGGAGAGAATGGCTGCAGTGATAGATGAAAGTCATAATTTCAGCACTGGAGTCTACTATCAGCTATAGGCCAACGTTCTCCCTCTCAGCAGCCCTAAGACGGAAGCATCTCCCTTTTGGAAGGCCCAATGCAAAGAGAGTAGCTGTCTGCAACTCTAAGATGAAGAATTCTCCCGTTGGAGATGTGAGGTGAAGTGTCCGACTGCTATCCTGCTGGTTCTGCTAGCACCAGAATCTCTTTGGCCAAACGCTATAGGCCAAGAGTGCTCAACCTTTCAGCTTACCTGGGACACATTGGTACAAGAGTATTTTGGACCGTACATAACATACTGAACGCTAAAAACATGAGCAACCAAAGAGGTGGGGAGTGGAGAACAGCATCGTGTGATGGAAGTTTCTAATCGAAAATATTCAGTTTATCATGACTGTAGTTAAAAAGAATTTTTTGTTTACCATTCATGTAATAGATGCTCACTTCTAGGACTGTATGTGGCAGGCATGTCACTGTTTGGACACCCCTCCTGTACACCTTGTGAGTTTCGGCCAATGAATAGTTTTTAACGATAACAACAATTTTCCTTCGTCTCGTTAAGAATCAGCCATGATCGACCAGTACTGCATCACTCTGTTTCAGAGAGAGGGAGAAAGCTGAACTTCTCTCCCACCATGAGATCGTTTTCACGTTTTAGCCAATGACAATGGCTGTACATACACGCTCACAAGTCTTCTTCGCTGCTACGAAAATGTTTTTGCTGAATCAACTGGCGCTGCCTTACAAAATTAGCAGCAGCTCCTGCTAATCTCGTTTCTGCCCAGCCTATTCTTCTTGGCCTGACTGTGTCGTATATCCCACGTCCTTACAAACCCATATCTTTTTCGAAAGCATTCTTACCTCGAGTTCGTTCATACAACGACAGTTGATGATCTCGTGTAAATTGCCTTCAGGACTTTGCAATGCTTTTATCTGCACATGAGGCACTGTCTCTGACAATGCACAAGCACCTGCAATAACTGCGTTAGGACAGGGCCTCTCAGCTAGAAACATTTTTACGACACACAAGCCATTGGACAGCTGCACCTCTCACTTTTCCTGTCTATCAGCAGTCCTAACTTCCAGAGAAACATTCGCTGTATCTTTCCCTGAAGAGAACTGAAACTGAGAATTTCTTAGATTTGCTGTCATTGGTGTTTCTTTCAAAACATTTGTATTTTTATGTTTCATTAGTGATTTGACTGTTACTGTGTAGTTTCATGTGGGTTAGTGAGCTATTAATTAGGTTACAGAGCAGTTTTACAAAAAGTGTCCAATAACATCATCCTGTCCTTGGAATAAACTGATATTCATTTTGTTTTCGTTGACACTTTTCCATAGCTCAAGTAAATCAAAGAAAATTTACTTGAGCTCTGGGTTTAAATTATTCATTTTGTTTTTGTAGGCATTGGATTGATGTGCTTTGAGGCATAGGTTATTGGATCGATTTGGTTGTTCTGTTGTCAAGGCCACAATTTTAATTTAAAACCACATTCACAGTTAACCAATAGCCCCCACACAATTACCCACTTGCTGGAGCCAGAGAAAACTTGTATTCAGATTACTGGTAAACAAGGAAGCACCAGTTCATAACAATCCATTCACACATACTTTTACAATATTCAAAGAAAATGAAATTCCGTTGAATTCTCATTCACACATGGAAGGGTTATTGATTAATTTCACTCATGCTCAAAAGTCAGTTAGGCAGCTACTACTTAGACTTCTTAGACATTCGCGCTTACTATGTTATAACTGCAAATCATTCATACTTTAAGACAGTGCAACTTCAAATATTATTCATGATAAAAACACTGAATATAAAATACACTTCAATTCACTGTTATATTAATATAAAATACAACACAGACACTTAAAATAACTGAAAAATTTGTAATATCCTTTTTTTCATTTCCCAGGTAACTTAAGTACAAGACTGTAAAACACTGTCAGTAGTACAACATTTAAACTACACAAGGCACAAAATTCATAGAGTACAATTATTGTCACAAACACAAGAAACACATATTAAAGATAACATACATACACTGCACTGTTTCCAAGTAAACACACACTATTCTACTTGTGGATAGTCCTGACCCAAAATTTGGCATCAGAAATGTGTCGATTTTTGAAGAATTAATGTTCTCAGAGCTTCATACTTCATTTTGCAGAAGCACAGAATTATTGTTCATATCCGTAGCCTGCTTGAGATAAACAATTAGATTATTCTACCAAGAATTGATGTTTTGGTGAAATGCCTAGTAATGTTCATCCTCACACCAAGTAAATGAAGTTTTTTTAATGTCTGTTAAGTGGATGCAATCACATTCTTATTACTGGCAGAACATATTATGTGTACCCCAATGTAAAAGATGAAGGTAACAGTTACACGTGATATGTTACTTATTAAGACAATGGCGACTTGTGTAGACAGCACTATGATAAAGTCTATTGTACATCAGTACAGACCCTGCACAAGTAGCCAATGTTGCAGATTGAGTAAGAGCCTGCCTGATTTTACTGCCGTGGTAGTGGATGAGTTAACATCCAGAGCGTTTCTTCTTGGCATTGTTGTAAACCGTCAATCGAGATGGTCCCAAAAGGATTAGCAGACTGTAATCCATCGTTGTTGAAATGCAAACAACCAGCTGCCTATTAGGTACATACATTATTTACCCAGTTGCAAAGCAAGGCACTAGCTCTGTGCCGCCGGCTGTGGAGTTGCAGTAGAACATAATATTTAAAATAATACGGATAATGTTATATAAAACACTAGGTTTTACATTGTTTATACAAACCTGTATAGTACTGTATACATATTTTCCTGATCCATTTTGTCGTTTACTGCCACATACAATGTACTTTGATGACTTGTTAATGTAGTGTTTATATCGTTTTGAAGATTAAGTTTACATTTGTTTACACAAATCTGCAAGAAGGCAGCAGTCTCTCTTCCATGTTCAATTTTAATACAGGGTGGGGCAAATAAAAGTGGCTCAGAGAAAAGATTTCCACGATACATAGCACAGGAAAGGAAATATAGTAGTAGCCTGACTACAGTAGATGTTGAAAGTGACCACCATTTTCTCTAGGCACTTTTGGGCCCTGGTCAGCAAGATGCTAAAGTCGGATCGAAGTTGGACTGCTGGAATTGCTTCAGTCTCATCCCAAATGTTCTGCTGCAGTTCTTGAAGACTATGAGGATTGTTGCCTTACACCTTAGGCTTGAGGGAATCCCACACAAAATAATCGCGCACTGACAGATCAGTGAATGAACAACAGACACTCTGTAGGGATGCATGTGGATGTTGCATGAGGGCTTAATTATTTAAAATGAAAATAATTTTAAATTTTTTTAGTAGCTGTCTGTCCGATTACGAAGTCTCGTAAACGGTTGGCCCTGATTAGTATTTGTACGCAATCTGACTGCATAGAACAACAACAAAGAATGAACTGAAAATTTCAGTTAATACAATTAATTAATTAAGTCCCCAGCAACTATAAAACCTACGAAGCCAACAAAGCACAAGTGTAGCTGTTCTGTGTGTGGAAGTGTGATTCAATGTACACATCTGGCACGGTTCTTCTTCAATAAGACAAGAAATTTTAAATATCATTTATACTGAAGTAATAAAAAAATAGAAATACTATAAATGCGTAAGAAAACTAGAATTACACTCTAATACAAGAACACAAGCCAGATGCTTTGTTGACTGAACCTGTAATGACGCATTATTCAAGACACTGAAATAATGAGAAATGAAGCGTTTTGTTACCTTCATATATATTGATGAAAAGCACTCTAATCATTACAATATCTCCATTAGAACAACATCTGCTGTCTAGCCCATCAAACAACTGCATAAAACATGGAACAAGCACTCACTACTACAACATCTGCACACCGACTCGCTACTACCACCTCTCGACAAGAACTCTCCACCACGACCTCTCGACAAGCACTGCCCACCGCAACTTCTCAATAATCACTGCCAGTGGAGGCGGCTGAATAATACTCTCTGGCGCGATCTCTGGCGCTGTGGCTCAGTGTAGCCACTTTTCATATGCCCTTCCTCCACGGGCTAGAATTTGATGGTATTTTTGCCAGCATTGGTGGTGAAAATACCACCAAATTCGTCAAAAAATACAGATAAAAATAAAAGAAAATATTAATAAGTAAATATCTCGTAATTAGATAAATTTTAGCTTTGCACTGACCTTTCAATAACCTAATATATAAAATACAGTAAAATACAGTAAATACAGTAATTCTTTCATACATGTGACTTTACATAATAGTTTACACAAGTATCATGCGGTTAAACAATTCAATCAATAGCGTCAGCAATGACGAATATGTGCAGGTAAGAGTCTCATAACTTTTCACAAACAGTAATACACAAAAAATCAGTTTATACAAATATTCACATAAATGATTTCCATAGTTCAAGAAACAAGTAGTTGACAGTTCCAGCAGTAGCACCCAGCAATGGTCAACAGGTGCAAACAGCAAGAAGTAACATCATTTCAGTAGAAACAGTTCCAACAGTGGCACCCAGCAATGTTGAGTAGGTGCAGACACCAACAAGTGACATCATTCAGCAGAAGCAGTTCCATTAGTGGCTCCCAGCAATGTTGAGTAGGTGCAGACACCAACAAGTGACATCTTTTCAGTAGAAGCAGTTCCATCAGTGGCACCCAGCAATGTTGAGCAGGTGCAGACAGCAACAAGTGACATCATTTCAGTAGAATCAGTTCCATCAGTTGCACCCAGCAATGTTGAACAGGTGCTACAGCAACAAGTGACACCATTTCAGTAGAAACAGTCCCATCAGTGGCACCCAGCAATGTTGAGCAGGTGCAGACACCAAGAAGTGACTTCATTTCAGTCGAAGCAGTTCCATCAGTGGCACCCAGCAATGTTGAACAGGTGCTAGAGCAACAAGTGACACCATTTCAGTAGAAACAGTCCCATCAGTGGCACCCAGCAATGTTGAGCAGGTGCAGACACCAAGAAGTGACTTCATTTCAGTAGAAGCAGTTCCATCAGTGACACCCAGCAATGTTGAACAGGTGCTACAGCAACAAGTGACACCATTTCAGTAGAAACAGTCCCATCAGTGGCACCCATCAATGTTGAGCAGGTGCAGACACCAAGAAGTGACTTCATTTCAGTAGAATCAGTTCCATCAGTTGCACCCAGCAATGTTGAACAGGTGCTACAGCAACAAGTGACATCATCTCAGTAGAAGCAGTCCATCAGTGGCAGCCAGCAATGTTGAGCAAGTGCAGACACCAACAGATGACATTATTCCAATAGATGCAGTCCATCAGTGGCACCCAGTAATGTTGAACAGGTGCAGACAGCAGTCCATAATATTCACTATCACTAATCACACTGTTCATCAGAGTTTATCAGCAGAAATTAAACATGTCCTAGTGGCACGAATCATGTAGAAAAAGTGCAAGTAACAGTCCATAATATTCACTATCACTAATCACACAGTTCATCAGCAGTAATTAAACATTTCTAAGTGGCACCCATTAATGTTGAGCAAGTGCAGATAACAGTCCATAATATTCACTATCACTAATCAGTCAGTTAATCAGAGTTCATTAGCACAAATTAAACATTTCCAAGTGGCACCCATTATGTTGAACAAGTGCAGGTAACAGTCCATAATATTCACCATCACTAATGAGACAGTTCAGGCATGAACAATAGTTTGAATGCACACACAATTGCTTTAACAAAATTATTATCAATGCTCTTACACTAAACATACAATTCATAATAAACACACAAATGATATCAGATAATTGTCCTATTAACTATCACAATACACAAATAACAGTAAACCTATAATGTTTATGGGTGTCAGTGCAAGCCACAACAAACAAGTAAAATAATATTTAGGAGATAGGTTGGTACCAATTATCTGGGATTATAAAAGGAAAACACACAAAACACTCTCACTCGTCTTTCATCCACATTAAGTGCTACTGTGTAATTGAATAGTGCTAACTGTGTAAATGCAATTCTGTCAAAATTTTATGTTCATCATGTGTATCAAGTAGTAGTGGCAGCAATGTATAACAGTCAATAATAGTCAACGTCATAGTCATCATGTCAAGACCAATGTTTGCCAAGCCAGATCAAAATGTACGGTTGCTGAACAACTGTCAGTGTGCCAAGATATACAAATACTTCCTCTCTTCAAAAAAAAAGTATATACTGCTTAGTGATTTAACGAAGTGTGTGTGTAGACAATATTCTTTCTACTTGAGTGTTCTAGTCTGCCATCTTCATTCTCCTTGTTCCATGTAGACCAACAAAAAAAAATATGCTCCTCACTTACTTTACCTCTTATCCACCAAAACTCCAATAATCATCAGCATCACATAATCTCAATACTTCAATAATACCTCTTACGTCGATACATATAAACCTTATCATCAATATCATCAATAATACCTCTTCAATACGTCGATACATATAAACCTTATCATCAATATCATCAATAATACCTCTTCAATACGTCGATACATATAAACCTTATCATCAATATCATTTACCTTACCTCTTGTCCACGAAAACTCCAATAATCATCAACTTCACATAATCTCAATACCTCAATAATACCTCTTCAATACGTCGATACATATAAACCTCAGCACCAATATCATTTCACTTCCATAAGAACTCTTTCCTCTAGTCAGTCTCCTCGAACAAGTACAGACAAAATCCTAGTGCAAACTTCAATTCAGCATCCCATACAATCCGAAGACACAGTGTCCACACACAACCTCTGTGTAATCCATCTGACCCAAATCTTCTACTCATTATGAATCATAAAATACATTTTGGTTACCTTGTCCATCATTAAATAAAAGAAATGCATACATGACTTCTAACAGCCTTTAGTTCGGAGAAATTTCAGTAAGTAAGTACGATTACGAAGTGTGAATAATCGTGATATTTCAGTGTGTACACCACTTCAAGAATTATGGCAAAATAACAGAAGCAAACATGTGGAGTATTTCTTGTGTCAAGTGTCACTTCCTATTTCAATTGCTCACGAAGAATGCAGTGTAATAACTGTCAATGGTCTAACCCTAGTGTTGGTATGTCACGTCGTTAGCTTCCTTCCTATTAGCATAAATTTATACAGCTTCCATAAAACCTCCAGCTCATGTGACTTCTATGAAGTTTCTTGTACTAATGTCGTTCGTCGAATTATAGCAGTTCATTTTCTTATCTTAAAATATAAGGCACTAAGCGTAAGCAAAACATGCAACAGCGAGTAAATATACCAGTGGAGAACATAATGTCAACAAGTGGATGCAGCACAATCCCTACAACGAGGCTCTGCCAAGCAAACAACCTATAATTAATACCATAGTGTGACCTAAACTCCATGTTCGTACACAGTATATCAGCATTTCTACATACCAAATTAAAGAGTAGTTATGACAAAAAAAAAGAAATGTGTTAATATGCAATCCATACGAAAAGCAGCAAATAGGTATCTTACATAATAAACAGGTCATTATCATCATATCAGCATAAGCAAATAAATGTTCATACGTAATCTTATTAAGTAAACATGAAGGCGCAAGCAGATAAATCACAAAGTGTAATCTACATACATAACCACAGTCAGCACAATTAATCAGTTGACAATTATAATTTAAATAAATAAGCACAGCAGGCACATAATAAAAAAATATGACATCAGTGAAAAAGCAGTGCAGCCAAGCGATGCATGATATACACAAGTTACAACCCTGTTCATTAATCAATCATTGTCAAAATCAGTTAATGTGCGCAAGCACGTCGCTTCACAAGTAAATTCATAGAACATGAAATTAGCACAAAGTATGAATCACGTAATCGCGAGCAGCAAATTACGTCTAAAGTACGTACCTAAGTGGAAATATGTTACCCGAAAAATAAACTCAATTAATAGTTACCTTTTTAGTTTATTAGTTTCTTCTTCGAAATAACATTCTTCCTGAAATTTTCTCGGTAGCAAGTCCTCTTAACGTCGGACTCACACAGAATTTACCTGAAGTTCTTAAATATTTTATACAACCGTATCCTGAAAAATACTGAACGTTAATAACATAATTTATCAAGTCACTATAGCTTTATACTGAATTTAATCCGAGAAAGTAGACTGTGTATTTGTTTACGGCTGTCAGTGCATTCGCACTGAGCGCTCGATCAGCTGTAGACGCGTGACGTAGAAAGTAATTGTTTGCGGTCAACGACTGCCTTGTGCGGCGCGCAGACTTCACTGTTGCTTTGAGTATGTGCCGCCGCCGGAACACGGCGCGGTATCCTTGCATTCTCCGTGTGTTTACATGTAACTGTTAGTTTCTCAAAAGTATGTCATTCCACAAAAATTTTTACGTTCGATATATGATGTATTCCCTTGGAGCGTCGAGATTTCAGAGTTTCTACTTCAACAGTGTTATCATGAATAATTTTGCGAATCCTATATGGACCGTTATAAATCAGAAAAAATTTGCGACACAAGCCCTTTCCTTTGTGAGACAAACGATGAGACTTAATTAACACCTTTTGGCCAACTGACAAGATTTTTAAACGACCAGGACGTTTAGCTGATTTCTCTCTTCTAGCAGCCGCAGATGCAATATTTTGTAGAGCCAGGTTGACAACTTCAGAATGCCGCAGTTTCCGTGTAGGCGGAAAAGGAACGATTTCAGAAATGCGATTTGTCGGTGCTTTATTTTTTAATATCAATATAGGCGGTAAAGAAGTTGAATCATTAGGGAGTTCATTCAGAATGTTTTGAAAAATATGAAGATACTGATACCAAGTTCTGTGATTCTGATGACAATAAAGACGGCACAATTTATTTATTTCCTTCATCCATCTCTCTGAAGCGTTAGATTGAGGGTGAAAAAGTGAAATGAAGATTGGTTTAATCTTACGACGCCGTAGAGTACGAAGCCAAATTTTAGAGCGAAACTGTGATCCGTTATCTGATATAACCTTATCAACATGACCCACTTCTTTAAGAAAATGTTTTATGAAAGCATTAGATACTGAACGAGCTGTTGCTTTGCGCAAAGGTGTAAAACACACATATTTTGATGTCAATTCCACTGCTACCAAAATGTACGCAAAACCATTAGTAGAACGAACCACTCTGTGAGAAATAGTTGGCGGCTTAGCCTTTTGACATAATTTGCATTTGGCAAGAACAGATCGAATACGATTTTCCATATTACTGAAGTAGCAATTTTCTCGTAATTTATGAAAGCATTTTCTGGGACCAAAGTGCGCATAACTGAAATGTGTGTACCAAAGCAGTTTATTAACCCACTCATCAGGAATACAAACCAACCAAACAGAGTTGTCAACCGATTTTCGTTTAAAAAGAATGTCATTGCGAAGTAAATAATACTGTCTAATCGCTACGCTTCCCTTTCTCCTCCACTTCTCCTTAATGTCCTTGCAGATTGGATCCTTATTTTGCTCCTTAGCGATGTCCTGGAGCGAAGACGAAATAAAATTCTCAAACGCAACACCTTGAATATACATCAAACAATAATTGTTTTCTTTGCAGTCCTCCTCAGCACTTTGTTTCAAACCCATAGGTGCACGTGATAAAGAATCAGCAACAATATTTGAAGAACCCTGTATGTAAACAATACTGAAATCAAATTCCTGTAGGAACAACGCCCATCGTGACAATCTGCCATGAGTTAATTTTGTCGACATAAGAAATTCCAGAGCTCGATGATCGGTGTAAACCTTAGTATGTCTGCCAAACAAAAATGTGCGAAATTTTGTGAAAGCCCATACAACAGCCAAAGCTTCAAGTTCCGTAATCGAATAATTCTTCTCTGATTTAGAGAGAACACGACTTCCAAATGCAATAGTCTTCTGTACTACAACGCCGTTTTCTTCTATCTCTTGAAATAAATGTGCACCTAGGCCTTTGTATGATGAGTCCGTCGCCAAACAAAAATCTTTAGACAAATCCGGATGTGAAAGAAATGGAGCAGCAACTAAAGCATCACGAAGTTGTTCAAACTCTGATTGAGCTTCCTCATCCCAACACCAATTAGAATTCTTTCCAGATAGTTCACATAAACGAGGTGTGGCCAAATTGTCCAATCTAACAAAGCGTCTAAGAAAATTACAGACGCCAAGGAAACTACGAACATCACGTTTTGTGGTAGGAACAGCATAATTACGAATAGCATCTAGTTTCTCTGGATCAGGAAGAATACCTTCTGTAGAAATAATGTGACCGAGGAATTTCACCTGTGAACGCCCAAATTCAGATTTTTCCAAGTTCACTGTAATGCCAACTCTTGCAAAAATACGTAATAATGAATCCAAAATTTTGTTATGCTCACTCCAGGAACGTTTAGCAATAAGATTATTGTAAACATATGAAGTAATATTGTCACGAAGATAAGCAGGTAAAATTTCGTTTAAACTACGAATGAATGCTGCAAAACATACAGTAAGTCCAAACGGTAATTTCCGAAACTGGTAACAGTTACCAAAGGCTAAAATGGCAGTGTATTTTCTACAATCAGGGTGGAGTTCTATTTGCCAAAAACTTGCGCGCATATCAATCGTGGATAAAACTTTAATTCTATGGAAATGTTGAAGAAGTTCATCTAAATTTTGTGGACGGCCAGTTTCAGGAATGATGATATTATTTATCTGTCTGGAATCCAGAACCAAACGAATTGACCCATCCTTTTTAAGAACAACGTGTAATGGGCTGACTGCTGGCTCAATAATGCCTTGATCTATCATGTATTGAAGTTCACTCTTAACATTGTCTCTGTAAGCGAAAGGAATACCGTACGTTTTCCCGCGAAATGGTGTGTGTTCTTTTACTTTAAATAAATATTGTAAGCCTTGTATAGTTCCTATGTGATGACTAAATACTGTAGCATGTGAAGTCAAAATGTGGTGCAGCTCTTCTCTTGCAACGTCATCTGGCACTTCAGCTTTCTTAACCTTTTCATTAATTAATTCTTCGCTATTAATTATATCATCCATCGCGTCTCTGTATCTATTGTCATTGTCATGAATAAACACATTGTCGTCATAATGCTCAACGAAAACATCAGAAGTAAGAAACCTTAAACATTTTGTATCTGATTCAGATCTTGCTAAACACTCGAAAAATTTCAAACATTTCGGCATTCCGGCAACAGTCAAATTCACACTTCCTTCTTTAAAGTTCAAAATTGCCTTATGTGTATCAAGAAACTCCATACCTAATATAATCTGTGTACTGAGTAATGGAACAATAATAAAAGTAGCAGAAAATTCGTATCCTTGACAAATGAAATTTAGGTTGGTCTGTTGTTTAACTTCCACACTTTTTCAAGAAATCGCTCCTCGAATTATTGTTTTAGAAATAGGTAACACAGGACAGGCAATAGTTCTTTCACATATACAGAAAAACTGATTCACTAATGACGTTCAATGGGCACCCAGAATCTAAAACTGCAGTTAACTTATTCTTACCCACACATACTTCAATAACAGGATGTAAAAATGCGTATACATTATATTCCTTTTCGTCTAGCAAAATGTCTCTCATGTCTTCCAGGCGTACGTAGTGTAAAGTCGTAGTGTCATTACTTTCTGAACCGTCTATATTGCTGCCAGAAGCCGAAGCTGCAAGTCATTGTCGATTGTTTGATCACGTCTTTGATTATTCCCGTCATTTCGCGGATCAATTTCTACTATTTGCACTTGTCTCTCTGAAGTTCTGTCACGTGGAGGATGCCAATTAGGTCCCTCCTGTCTGTTAGATGCAAATTCTTGGTTGTGTCTGTTATTAAAATTTCTGTTTTCCTGTCTGTCTGCATAACTACTTCTTGTATAATTTCGACTGTCACTTCTGAAATTATTGTTATATCTACTACCCTGGTTATTTCTGTAGTAAGAATTTCTATTATTGTATGAATAATTTCTGTCTTGATGATACCGATTACTGTTTCCGTATGATTGATCATTCCCGTAGGAATTACCGTTATTATAATTGTCTGTGTAATTTCTGTTAGAACGTCTGTTATTGTCATAAGGCTGGTATCTATTGTCCTGTCTGTTACGTCTGTCATTCTCAAAGTTACCCATATAACGCCAGTTCCGATCACTATCCCTTTTCTCTGAAAATCTATTGTAATTACTGTTACTGAAAAAATTACAAGAAGTCCCGTCGTCGTTGTCATACTCAAGTTCTTGTAACAAAGTCTTAAACGTCTCAATGTCGTCTTTACATCTCCCGGCTAAAGCAATTTGTCTTATGGATTGTGGCAGCTTAGTTAAACAAATGCGAATTAATTCAGTCGGGCTATAAGAGTTGGACAGGAACTGATTCTTTCGAATCATGTCTTCAAAGTATTCTGCCGGCGTGCGGAACTCAGTCTGTTTAAAATTACGCTGCATAATCAGACTATGTTTGACTCTGTCTTGTGTGTTTTCGGACCAATATGCCGATAGAAATGCATGATAAAAATCATTCAGATTATTACAATCTCTAATGAGTGCGCGCATCCGCGTCGCCGGTTCGTTTTCTAAATATCCACACATAAATTCCAGTTTGTGACTTAGCGGCCAATTTGGTGGGAGTGCGTACATAAATTGATCTAACCATGATCATGGATGTATCTCATTCTTAGAATTGCGAAAGATCTTAAATTTCCGAACAGTCAAAATGTGTTTATAGTCAAAGTTTTCGCCTCGTGGCGACAAAGACCTATCGCGTCTGTCCCAGTCCCAATGTCGATTATTGTCAAGTTCGCGCGCCAGGCGATCTCTTGTTGCTTCCCGTAAATGAAACAAATTATTTTCTTCAAACCCCTCTGGTATCTGTGATTCTAAATTTCTTTTGCTGTCTTTTCCTACGATTTCGCCTTCAATTTGTTTGACTTGCTTTCGTAATGCCTCAAATTCCCTTTTAACACGTTCATTAAATTTTCCCTGATTTTCAACATGTTTATTTATGTTCTGGTACTCTTCGGTTTCTGCAAATGGCAATAGAGCTGTATCATCTGAATCTCTGTCCCCATGTAAACTAAGATTTGTCAATTTATCTGAAATCTCCTCAACTCTTTCCGATAAGTCACCTATTTTTTCTTTCTGTTTATTTACGTCTTCCGTTAAGTGTCGCGACTCGGGTTTCAGTATCGACACATTTGGTAGTTAACTGTTCATATTGTTGTGTTAGGTTATTTAATCTGTCATTTGGTACGGATTCCTCGATTCTCTCAAATATTTCTTCCTTATCGTGTGCCCGTTGTAAATTTAACTCTGAAAATTTCTGTACTATCACGCGATCTCTTTCTTCCTGTTCTCTATCCTGTTCCCTTTGTCTAATCTCTACTGCAATTAATCTATTATTGTGAGAATTCAAAATCGGTTGTACTTCTTCTCTAATTTCTTTCTTTAATGCATCTTTCATATTTTTGAAACATGTCCCTATTCGTGGTCTAACCGTGTTTCCATTGTCCCCATCTGTGTTTTTAATTCAGATCTAAACTGTGTTTCCATTGTTCCTATATCAGTTTTTAATTCAGATCCCAAAGTTCCCATCTCGGTTTTAATTGTTCCTATTTGTGATCCCAGTGAGTCTAACCGTGTTTCCATTGTTCCCCTATCTGTTTTTAATTCAGATCGTAAATTTAATATTGCACTCATCAACTGCTCCATATTAACTTGTTCGACATTCTTTTCGCCCCTAACATTTCCCGCAAAACCAGTTTCCTTCGTCATAGCTGTAAAGCTATCTGTGTTCGATACTATTCCAGAATTTTCTATCGTTAATCTCGTATTCTGTGAATTTTCTGATAGAGAAAAATTTTGAAATGGTTCTGGACTATTTTCCCTGCTTATTAAATTGTTTTCAACTTCATTATTCATCATCCTGTTCTCCTGTGTTGGCGAGTTCGCCATGTTAACAATTTCGTCATTCTCACTATCCATCATTTTTGCCTTTTTCATCGATCGCGTAATCATTTACAAAACATACAATACTCGTCACTATATGAAAATTACCATTAGAAGAATCCCAATTACCAAATCTACACATGCAATATAGACTACAATTACTAAACTACAAATTACTACAACAATACTACTGTCTACTATTTTTACAATCAGAAGAATTCCAAGGGACGATCCTGGCAGGGTCGCCACGTGCATGAGGGCTTAATTATTTAAAATGAAAATAATTTTAAATTTTTTTAGTAGCTGTCTGTCCGATTACGAAGTCTCGTAAACGGTTGGCCCTGATTAGTATTTGTACGCAATCTGACTGCATAGAACAACAACAAAGAATGAACTGAAAATTTCAGTTAATACAATTAATTAATTAAGTCCCCAGCAACTATAAAACCTACGAAGCCAACAAAGCACAAGTGTAGCTGTTCTGTGTGTGGAAGTGTGATTCAACGTACACATCTGGCACGGTTCTTCTTCAATAAGACAAGAAATTTTAAATATCATTTATACTGAAGTAATAAAAAAATAGAAATACTATAAATGCGCAAGAAAACTAGAATTACACTGTAATACAAGAACACAAGCCAGATGCTTTGTTGACTGAACCTGTAATGACGCATTATTCAAGACACTGAAATAATGAGAAATAAAGCGTTTTGTTACCTTCATATATATTGATGAAAAGCACTCTAATCATTACAATATCTCCATTAGAACAACATCTGCTGTCTAGCCCATCAAACAACTGCATAAAACATGGAACAAGCACTCACTACTACAACATCTCCACACCAACTCGCTACTACCACCTCTCGACAAGAACTCTCCACCACGACCTCTCGACAAGCACTGCCCACCGCAACTTCTCAATAATCACTGCCAGTGGAGGCGGCTGAATAATACTCTCTGGCGCGATCTCTGGCGCTGTGGCTCAGTGTAGCCACCTTTCAATGTCCATGCACAGTATTCGTCCTCTTGGTCGGCGTTATACGCCGGTCTCATGCGACAGATGTCGAGCTGATATGGTAGGACTCTGAAGCATTTTATGGTGAAATGGAGCCACATTTTCTATTGTGCGGGCACATTTCGGAATGTTTTTTGACTTGTTCAAAACAGATCCTGTCTGACGCCATTTTCGGAATAAGCATTGCATGGCACTGGCACATTGACACCATTAAAGTTCTCCGTAAACAACAGCCCAGACCGTTTCCACGACTTTGTTATCACGTAACTTTCCACAACGAACACCCGCTGCTCCACTGTATCGTCGTCCTTTGCACTGCTCCACTCACCCTGACAAACCCCGCACTACGCTCTGAGCTGGTGTGAATCACGTGGTGCGCGTACATGTCGTGTGGGCGCCACGGGGTATCTTTATAGGCATACATTCAAGTCCAATCGTATCGACTCGTCATCGTGGGGGATTTTTAATGTTGGAGCTCAGAAACAGGCAGCATCTGATCCCCACTATCTGTCCTGTATTTCATGTTCGAGCCAATAACGCATCCTCCATGTATGCACAGGAAAGCTCCGTTCTCCGACTCCAGAACTGATGCTAACCAATGGTACCTGCTCTTACAGTTTCTTAGCAAAAAATCGACAACATTAATTAGCTTGGGACCAGCCTGATGACTGCAGGTGCCACACTGCCTAGCACAAAGGTGCAGAATGGCGTCTTCCCATTACACTTTATAGACCGTACGTCTGAACAGCCTCTTGTCCAGTGTTTCCTGGAATACAGGACTCCTGCACGGTTCAGTTCCTGATAATTCTGCACATCCTGTCTTTGGCTTGTGAGGAAAACATTGCGACATGTCTCTGGTGCCGGCAGACACGCCACATTAAAAACAGTCTTTTATTATTCAATAGCCTCCTATCACTTAGCATGCAAGTACTGCTGCCATCCGAGAATGTACAGACGGCGCCTGTCTGACGGCAACATATTGTACCCAGCGCCTTCTTACTTGGCGTCCCGCTTCCCACTTTGGAGGCGGCATATGCACCTTTAGTAAGGATCCGTAGGCCTTCTAAACTAGTGGCTTGATATTGGTCCTACTGTTGCTGTCAATTCTGATTAGCTGGATTTATAAGTTTACTGGAGTTTTATTATGATGTGTAGCTGCCCTTGTGTCAATGGTAAATGTTCGTGATACTCTGCATGCGTGGGTGCAAGCCGTGGTATGGAAAAAATATCAGACAACCGCCTCTGAACTTAACTATTTCCCATAAACGCAGCATTTAAACCCGTCATGGAGCCGTCAATGTTAGACTCATTGGACCATTTGAAAATCTTGACTCGTCGAACCACACTTCACGCCACCAGTCATCCAATGTCCAGTTTCTCTTTTGCATGGTCCACTGAAGATGTAAAACTTCACGTGTCGCTACAAGCAGTGGGTTCAAAATGACTCTGAGCACTATGGGACTTAACATCTATGGTCATCAGTCCCCTAGAACTTAGAACTACTTAAACCTAACTAACCTAAGGACGTCACACAACACCCAGCCATCACGAGGCAGAGAAAATCCCTGAGCCCGCCGGGAATCGAACCCGGGAACCCGGGCGTGGGAAGCGAGAACGCTACCGCACGACCACGAGCTGCGGGCTACAAGCGGTGGGTTTTGGCGAGGTACAGGATCTCAGTTGCATGTAGTTGACTTCGCAATGTCCGCTCGGAAACTGGCTGAGATAGGCCTGCACTCATTGGCAGCAGTAACATCTGCCTTGTTTACAACCAGTTGTTGGTTAAAAGGCATGACAGTCGTCTCCAAATTTCTATCACTTATGATCTTTATTTGTGAGGTGTCAAGATTTTGTCGCCATAGATTTAATATTCTTGTAAATTTATATTAGGTCACTGTTTATGATGCACAATCGGATTATTAATCATTTCATTGGCTGATATTGGCTAGCATCACATACTGCATGTCTGGAAGTTAATTAGGGCTGAGTACTGAGCACTGATAGAAAAGGCTAAGTGGACCACATGATCCTCAGAAACTACTATAGGCTAAAGAGAGGCTGGGAAGAGACTTGTGTTCCGCAAGAGTGGACACTTATTGCCCTGAGAGAGAGCAGAACGTGGCGGAGGTGGTTTATGATGCTCGAGGGAGTCTAACAACCTTAGCATGGGCCGAGAGACAGGAGGTTCTTCTCTAGTGGAACGGAGAGAATTTCAGAATAGCGTACCTGTAGAAAGAGCATTGGGGGAAGAAGAAGGAGAAAGCACATCCTGTTAACGGAATGTATGGGGACACGAACGATGGTTGTGAGCTTATCTCAACAGAATATTCTCAGGGGAGGCACCGGATCACGCTTCCTGCTAAAAAAGCAGAGAAATGTTTTTGATTGGCAAAGTGCTAAGGATGTAGGAGGCGAAATGGAAACCTCCAGGAAATATTCTGAAAGGAGTATGAGATTCAGGTAATTGACTGGCAGATTGTTAACCCCTGTAGTGAGAGGTAATCTATTTGTAGGAGCTGCTGAGATTCATCGCCTGAGCACAAACATCGAAGTTGCATGTCCAGGAGGTAGTAGAGTTTGATGTGAGGAAGGGCTTCCCATCAGGTATCGATCAAGAATACATTCCTGCCGGGATCGATTGAAGACAGTTCCCTCTAGAGATCGAGCTAGAGACTTGGCTGGAGAGAGCCACAGTGGAGAGTCAGGCGGTTAAATTTTGAGAAGTGTTGCTTTTGATACAGGATGTGCGTGAAGTGGTTTCTCTGAGACAGAATTCTTATTCTGTAACTGGGTGACGATTCCTTAGCTCTCTGTGGAGTCTGACACACACTGATGTGCTTTTTTACAGGAGAATACATGAGTCGAATGCGTATTCTTGGCTGGTGAGCAAACAGAAATCTTGATTCCAGTCTTGTACTGATGTAATTTCAGCTTAGGAGTTTGCGGGAGGCGTATTGCGTCCACTGTGTAGGCGGATAATTGCAGGTACTCCACGTACGTCATCTGCACAGCAGCTAATCCCCCAGCGAGCAGATTATCGGTGTAGCACAACTACCGCCCGTACGTCAATAGATGATATGTGCACTTTGGTTCAACAGATAGGAAAACACCCACAGTCAATGTGTTTAGTTCCATTTGCTTGTCCAATGATTGTACTATGAAACTGCCAGTTACAGTGAAAGTCTTCTGTTTTTTATCACTCAGTAGTATCAGCCAACTTTGTGTTAGACTAATAATGGAGTGTGTGCTCTAAAGAAAGTCTGCGAATCTTATAATTAGAGGTAGGGAAGAATTCGATATTGTGTACTTCGTATTTGTAAATTTTTTTATCCAACTTTTTTAGAATAATTAATCTACAGTGTCCACTGTGTGCTTCATTCTATTACCATCCCTATAGGACACATTGATTTAATGTGCTAAACGGAATTAAAGTAAAAGCACAACATAGTACTTGATTTCACGGAAATCGCTTGGTGTAGATTATCAATGGCAGAGTCATATTAATCATTTGTAGGGGTGAGAATTCAATTGCGCAGACAACAGTAGGCAACGACACATATACACGCCTTACGTTACCAACCATGGGGGTTACATATGCTATGTTACATGGCTTTGAGTGTGAAAGGTGGCTACACTGAGCCACAGCGCCAGAGATCGCGCTAGAGAGTATTGTTCCTCCGCCTCCACTGGCAGTGATTATTGAGATGTCGTAGTGGGCAGTGCTTGGGGAGAGCTTGTGGTAGTTCTAACATGTATTGAGTTCATTCTTAACCTTGTCTCTGTAAGCCAAAGGAATACCGTACGTTTTCCCGCGAAATGGTGTGTGTTCTTTAACTTTAAATAAATATTGTAAGCCTTGTATAGTTCCTGTGTGATGACTAAACACTGTAGCATGTGAAGTCAAAATGTGGTGCAACTCTTCTCTTGCAACGTCATCTGGCACTTCAGCTTTCTTAACCTTTTCATTAATTAATTCTTCGCTATTAATTATATCCTCCATCGCGTCTCTGTATCTATTGTCATTGTCATGAATAAACACACTGTCGTCATAATGCTCAACGAAAACATCAGAAGTAAGAAACCTTAAACATTTTGTATCTGATTCAGATCTTGCTAAACAGTCGAAAAATTTCAGACATTTCGGCATTCCGGCAACAGTCAAATTCACACTTCCTTCTTTAAAGTTCAAAATTGCCTTATGTGTGTTAAGAAACTCCATACCTAATATAATCTGTGTACTGAGTAATGGAACAATAATAAAATTAGCAGAAAATTCGTATCCTTGACAAATGAAATTTAGGTTGGTCTGTTGTTTAACTTCCACACCTTTTCCAGAAATCGCTCCTCGAATTGTAGTTTTAGAAATAGGTAACACAGGACAGGCAATAGTTCTTTCACATATACGAAAAACTGATTCACTAATGACGTTCAATGGGCTCCCAGAATCTAAAACTGCAGTGAACTTATTCTTACCCACACATACTTCAATAACAGGATGTAAAAATGCGTCTACATTATTCTCCTTTTCGCCTAGCAAAATGTCTCTCATATCTTCCAGGCGTACGTAGTGTAAAGTTGTAGTGTCATTACTTTCTGAACCGTCTATATTGCTGCCAGAAGCCGAAGCTGCAAGTCATGGTCGATTGTTTGCGTCACGTCTTTGATTATTCCCGTCATTTCGCGGATCAATTTCTACTATTTCCACTTGTCTCTCTGAATTTCTGTCACGCGGAGGATGCCAATTAGGTCCTTCCTGTCTGTTCGATGCAAATTCTTGGTTGTGTCTGTTATTAAAATTTCTATTTTCCTGTCTGTCTGCATAACTACTTCTTGTATAATTTCGACTGTCACTTCTGAAATTATTGTTATATCTACTACCCTGGTTATTTCTGTAGTAAGAATTTCTATTATTGTATGAATAATTTCTGTCTTGATGATACCGATTACTGTTTCCGTATGATTGATCATTCCCGTAGGAATTACCGTTATTATAATTGTCTGTGTAATTTCTGTTAGAACGTCTGTTATTGTCATAAGGCTGGTATCTATTGTCCTGTCTGTTACGTCTGTCATTCTCAAAGTTACCCATATAACGCCAGTTCCGATCACTATCCCTTTTCTCTGAAAATCTATTGTAATTACTGTTACTGAAAAAATTACAAGAAGTCCCGTCGTCGTTGTCATACTCAAGTTCTTGTAACAAAGTCTTAAACGTCTCAATGTCGTCTTTACATCTCCCGGCTAAAGCAATTTGTCTTATGGATTGTGGCAGCTTAGTTAAACAAATGCGAATTAATTCAGTCGGGCTATAAGGGTTGGACAGGAACTGATTCTTTCGAATCATGTCTTCGAAGTATTCTGCCGGCGTGCGGAACTCAGACTGTTTAAAATTACGCTGCATAATCAGACTATGTTTGACTCTGTCTTGTGTGTTTTCGGACCAATATGCCGATAGAAATGCATGATAAAAATCATTCAGATTATTACAATCTCTAATGAGTGCGCGCATCCGCGTCGCCGGTTCGTTTTCTAAATATCCACACATAAATTCCAGTTTGTGACTTAGTGGCCAATTTGGTGGGAGTGCGTACATAAATTGATCTAACCATGCACATGGATGTATGTCATTCTTAGAATTGCGGAAGATCTTAAATTTCCGAACAGTCAAAAAGTGTTTATAGTCAAAGTTTTCGCCTCGTGGCGACAAAGACCTACCGCGTCTGTCCCAGTCCCAATGTTGATTATTGTCAAGTTCGCGCGCCAGGCGCTCTCTTGTTGCTTCCCGTAAATGAAACAAATTATTTTCTTCAAATCCCTCTGGTATCTGTGATTCTAAATTTCTTTTGCTGTCTTTTCCTACGATTTTGCCTTCAATTTGTTTGACTTGCTTTTGTAATGCCTCAAATTCCCTTTTCACGCGTTCATTAAATTTTCCCTGATTTTCAACATGCTTATTTATGTTCTGGTACTCTTCGGTTTCTGCAAATGGTAATGGAGCTGTATCATCCGAATCTCTGTCCCCATGTAAACTAAGATTTGTCAATTTATCTGAAATCTCCTCAACTCTTTCCGATAAGTCACCTATTTTTTTTTCTGTTTATTTACGTCTTCCGTAAGTGTCGCGACTCGGGTTTCAGTGTTGACACATTTGGTAGTTAACTGTTCGTATTGTTGTGTTAGATTATTTATTCTGTTATTTGGTACGGATTCCTCGATTCTCTCAAATATTTCTTCCTTATCGTGTGCACGTTGTATATTTAACTCTGGAAATTTCTGTACTATCACACGATCTCTTTATTCCTGTTCTCTATCCTGTTCCCTTTGTCTAATCTCTACTGCAATTAATCTATTATTGTGACAATTCAAAATCGGTTGTACTTCTTCTCTGATTTCTTTCTTTAATGCGTCTTTCATATTTTTGAAACATGTCCCTATTCGTGAGTCTAACCGTGTTTCCATTGTTCCCATATCAGTTTCTAACCGTGTTGCCAAAGTTCCCATCTCTGTTTTTAATTCAGATCCTTGTGAGTCTAACCGAGATCCCAAAGTTCCTATCTCTGTTTTAAATTCAGATCGTAACTGTGATCCCACATTTAATATAGCTCTCATCAACTGCTCCATAGTAACAGTTTCAAAATTCTTTTCACCACTAACATTTCCCACGAAACCAGTTTCCTTCGTCATAGCTGTAAAGCTATCTGAGTTCGATACTATTCCAGAATCTTCTGTCGTTAATCTCGGATTCTGAAAATTTTTTGATTGTGAAAAATTTTGAAATGGTTCTGGACTATTTTCCCGACTTATTACATTGTTTTCCACTTCATTATCCATCATACTGTTTTCCTCTGTTGGCGAGTTCGCCATGTTAACAATTTCGTAATTCTCACTATCCATCATTTTTGCCTTTTTCATCGATCGTGTAATCATTTACAAAACATACAAAACTCGTCACTATATGAAAATTACACACAATGACACTTTATCTCCAACAATACCATTCACACGAAATGTTTCCCTCAAACACGATTAATCGAACAATTGAAATAATTGCACTAATTGTCAAACCCGTAGACAAGACAACAGAAATGAAATTTTGCAAAAAAAAAAAAAAATACCATTAGACGAATGACAATTACCAAATCTACACATGCAAAATAGACTACAATTACTAAACTACAAATTACTACAACAATACTACTGTCTACTATTTTTACAATCAGAAGATTCCAAGGGACGATCCGAAACAGCGGTCGCCACGTGCATGGGGGCTTAATTATTTATAAAATGCTGTCTGTTCGGTTACGAAGTCTCGTAACGGTTGGCCCTGACTAGTATTATTACGCAATCTGACTGCATAGAACAACAACAAAGAATGAAATGGAAATTTTCATTAACACAATTAATTAATTAAGTCCCCAGCAACTATAAAACCTACGAAACCAAAGCACAAGTATAACTGTTCTGTGTGTGGAAGTATGACTCAACGTACGCATCTGGCACGGTTCTTCTTCAACAACACAAGAAATTTTAAATATCATTTTTTACTGAATTAAAGAAAATAGAAATACCATAATTACTCAAGAAAACCAGAATTACACTCTAATCCCAGAACACAAGCCAGATGCTTTGTTGACTGAACCTGTAATGAAGCATTATTTACGACATTAAATAATGAAAAATAAATCAAGTTTCGTTACCTTCATATATTGACCAAAATCACTCTAATCATTACAATATATCTCCACACCGACTCGCTATTACCACATCTCAACAAGAACTTTTCAGTATCACATCTCAGCAAGCACTCCCTACTAGCACATCTCAACAAACACTCTCTGCTACGAGTTCTTAACAAGCACTGACTACCACAAGCTCTCCCCAAGCACTGCCCACTACGACATCTCAATAATCACTGCCAGTGGAGGCGGCGGAACAATACTCTCTAGCGCGATCTCTGGCGCTGTGGCTCAGTGTAGCCACCTTTCAAGTGATATAAAATTCCTTCTATCCACGTTGGACGGTCGGCTAGGATACACTAACAAATCGGGCAACTTCATTCACACAGGTCGTCCAAAAACGTGTTACACAATATACGATTGCTCCTGTACAGTTGTTAAAAGATTCTTTACATAGCACATTCAGGTTAAACGTGTAACAAAAGTAGGTTCATCAAAGTAATTAATAAAATAAATACAGAATGAGAATTTCACTCTGCAGCGGAGTGTGCGCTGATATGAAACTTCCCGGCAGATTTGAATCTGTGTGCCGGGCCGAGACTCGATCTCGGGACTTTGCCTTTAGCGGGCAAGTGCTCTACCAACTGAGCTACCCAGGCACGACTCACCCGCTGTCCTCATAGCTTTACTTCTGCCAGTATCTCGTCTCCTACCTTCCAAACTTCACAGAAGCTCTCCTGCGAAACTTGCAGAATTAGCGCTCCTGGAAGGAAGGATATTGCGGAGACATGGCTTAGCCACAGCCTGGGGGATGTTTCCAGAATGAGATTTTCACTCTGCAGCGGAGTGTGCGCTGGTATGTACCTTCCTGGCAGATTAAAACTATGTGCCGGACCGAGACTCGAACTCGGGAAATTACTTTGTCCCCATGTTAATAATCGCAGTAATCACTCAAAAATCAGAAAAGGAACACCTTGAAGGATAATGAAGGAATAGCTTCTGTCCACAATTTAAAAAACTCATCCGGAATTAATAAGCTTAAAATTGAAAAACAGACATTATGAAAATCAGTCAACGATAATTCAAACATTATTAAAAACTGACAAATTCAAATCCATTTTAATCTCAGGTGAAATGAACAGTTTAAAAAAACTAAATTTTTTGTACTAAATAATACAAGAGACGTTCAATAAGTAATGCAACAATTTTTTCTGAAAGCAGGTTGATTTTATTCAGGATTCCAGTACACCACATTATTCCCCACTCTTTTGGCTCCAAAATCCTCTTTTTTAACATAAACTCCTTTCAGTGTGACAGCCTTACTCCATCTTAATGGTAGGGTCTGTATCCTCAACTGGTCGACGTCGGAGCCAACGTGCTTTTGTTTCATCACTACCCACAGAGACGTCCAGTTGAGCAGCGAGTTGTTTGATTGTTATCCGTCGATAACCTCGGCTGGGAGTGTCCACACGTTCCAACATTGCAGGAGTTACCGCTGTGTGCCATCTGCCGGCACGAGAGACATCGGATAGATTTGCGCGAGTTTGTTGGGTTGATGATAGACGCCTGACACAGCGTTTCGTCGAGCTTTGGTTCACTGACAAGTCTCCGAAGACATTCAGCAAGCACCTATGAATATCTGCGATGCTCTGCTTTATCCGCCAAACGCAGCTCAATGACAACTCTGTGCTGGGAACACACCTCTGTTAGAGACGCACTTTTCAGACTACGTATAGCGTAGTTCATGAAACCGTAACGGCTTAAACGGGAATATTCCACGATGTCCCACAACAAATTCCGCTTTTTTTCAACCGAAAATTACCCAGAAAAAAGTCTTGCGTCACTTATCGAACTCCCCTCGTATTTATGAGAGGAAGATATTAAGTAACAACAAATTTTCATGGCTGACTAACAAATATTCGGAAGACAAGCTCATGTTTAATCTCACGAGTAGAAAGCTATGAAGGTAAGTTACTTAACTTTCAGTTTCACAGACCCCGTAGCACCTTACCGCATATTTGAGTTAGTTTACGTTAGCATTACATCTGAAATCATTACTTCACCAGCACAACGCAAAAAAGCCATCCTCTAAAAGAATATTACATTACTTCGGAAGGTCTTGCAATCTACGTCATTTCCGAGCATGGTCTCACAGAAAGCTCGCTTCCAGTCGCAGAAAGTACATGTACACAGCAACGAAACATATGAGTATTTGTCTCGTCTCCTCAACAGCGAAATGCGTGTACAGAGTGGGCGGAGGTACAACGCGGGCACTCCCGTAGAGTAACAATGAACCAACACGCCATCTACAGTGGAGGCAAGATGAAGTCAATGGAATATCAAAGAAATAATACGCGAAGGAGGACTTGAGTACTGTCAATAACTCCTCCCGCACAGACCATGAAGGCTCAAAGGTACCGGCTGGCCGCCGTGTCATCCTCAAGCCCAGAGGTGTCACTGGATGCGGATATGGAGGGGCATGTGGTCAGCACACCGCTCTCCCGGCTGTATGCCAGTCTCCGAGACGGGAGCCGCTACTTCTGAATCAAGTAGCTCCTCAGTTTGCCTCACAAGGGATGAGTGCACCCCGCTTGTCAACAGCGCTCGGCAGACCGAATTGTCACCCATCCAAATGCTAGCCCAGCCCGACAGCGCTTCAACTTCGGTGATCTGACGGGAACCGGCGTTAACAATGCGGCAAGGCCGTTGGCAATACTGTCAATACCATAGCATCAAAAGTGTCAGCGCAGGAATAGTCAAAGAAACTAGACTGTGTCCCGATGGAGTGAGGACAGTCCGCTGTAGCTACGAATAAAAATGAACAGCAGCAAAATGTAGGAAGCATTACAGATAATTTCTATGAACAATGTGGTACTTTTTAGTCTTTGAAAATGTTGGTAGATTACAGACGATGCTTGTAAATTGTCTAATGTATAGTCTTCATCGACAGATTATTGTCAATGTAATCTGAAATACTTTCTGTTGGTAGTGCTGCACAATTTCAATTATTTACAGAGTGTCACCGTAGTACAAGCAAAAGCATATTTGTTCTGAGACAACTAATTTCAGTGGAGTGACCACTTCGACCACGGATTAATTCTATATCAAGTTTAAGATGGCTCTTCGGCCTCAATAAATTACTGTTTTTAGTTGCAGTATATCTCACGAATACGAACGTTTGTTATTTTACACATTCACCGAACGCAAAAATCGATGGGCCTACTGTCTGGACAAAATCATAAGACTTCAGTGCTAAACGTTCTACTTGGGGTCTTAGCGAACAAACATTGAGGCTAAAATAATAATAGAGATTGTATATGAAGAAAATTAATTGCTAAATAACAGTTCACTGAAGATAAAGGCATTAGTGTCGTAGCCTGACACAAATAGGCAGGTCAGAACCCGAAACCACGTAAAGCATGGATACCCAACTGAAAACGCTGCAGAGAACGAACGTTACGACTAGCAGCAACATGAGTTAAAGTTAATGCTGATGAAGGAACACACAATGGGTTCCTAAACCAAAGTCCAAGTCAGTAAGCAAAGTAACAGTTGTATCTGCAATCGACGTAAAAGGTCTTCTACAAGAAGTTCAAGACTGCTGACCGAGCCGCCGGGCCGGGTGTTTATCCACTACAGCAGAGCAATGGCCGATCTTAAACAACATGTTTGCTGCGATCCCTGGAGTATCGTCACCCACAGCGCCTGCTACATAGGCATCAATATTGTGGTCTTTAGACAGAAAATTTGTTTTACACAGCTCTCCAATATACTCCTTCCTGTGGAACCCTCTTTGCCTCTGAATAACTACTACAAAAAACATCCGTTGGGCCTGCTTACAGTATTCATCCCTAGGTCTCTCTCTGTAATTCCCCTCTTCCCCCTTCCAACAATAACAGACTGATAATTCCATGATGCCTCATGGCGTGTCTTACCAAGCTATGTCTTCTTTTACTTCAGTTATGGCATAAATTTCGGGATGAAATCATAAAAAGCGTCTCGTACTAGTATCTCATTTAATGACCACTTTCTTTAACAGCAGTTACACAGAGTAGTATAATGGCTATATAACACATAAATCAATAGTTTGGACCCTCGTTAGCCGTTGCATGCATGATGGGCCAACAACGTAATCGCTTTGTGCATCTTTTTTTCCGGCCCTGACCTTGATATAACCAAACCTCATACACATTTTCAGCCATCCGACATTGATATTTTAATAGATAAGTCAAAACGTTCATGTTAAATCCTGTTTTCTAAAATTCATTATTTCGTGATTGTTTGTATATTATGTCATCTGAATAACTCTGAAGTTTTAACACGCAAAGACGCAAATTTATGTTCACTAAATTTTGTTAAGTGTATCAATTGATTTAAACAAAATCACCGGTGCGGCTGTAATTTTAAGTCTATTAAGGGCCAGTTGTACAATCTCGGGTAAATCCAGGGCTAGCTAACCGATGAATAGGCTAACTTGAGCGTCGCCATTTTATTTTATATTTTAGTTATTCCCGGAATAGCGTTCATGTCGAATTAAGTTGATAGCAACTGCAGAGCACCCTGGGTACTTTCGCGTAAGTCATTTCATACTTACGTAGTGGTCTGCAGAAAGACCGTGTCGCCGGCCGGCGTGGCCGTGCGGTTCTAGGCGCTTCAGTCTGGAGCCGCGTGACCGCTACGGTCGCAGGTTCGAATGCTGCCTCGGGCATGGATGTTTGTGATGTCCTTAGATCAGTTAGGTTTAAGTAGTTCTAAGTTCTAGGGGACTGATGACCTCAGAAGTTAAGTCCCATAGTGCTCAGAGCCATTTGAACCATTTTGTAGAAAGACAACAGAAACGAACAGAAGGAAAATAAATTTTCTTTTATGGCCTAAAAGTTCAGCTGAGCGTGTAGGAGACAACGGATTTTTGTTACACATTCACTTTTAACATGTTCTTTTACGCGAAACCGTTGAAAACGAAAATAAAAAAGTCGTGTTACGATCTAAAAATTGAAGCTAACGTGTCCTACATTAGAAAATACTACGTACTTTTACAGAGATGCGTTCAAAATTAAAATTAAACTGTCGTTTACGATCTAATAACTTGAATGTGTGGCAGATAAAAGAAACACGTTCGGTATTAATATGCGAATCTATAAGAAAGCGTAAAAAGTGAAAATTAAATAGAGATTTCGGTGCTCGAACTAATAACTAAACACAGACAAACACACACAGATCTAATAACTTGAATGTGTTGCAGATAAAAGAAACACGTTCGGTGTTAATATGCGAATCTATAGGAAAGCGTAAAAAATGAAAATGAAATAGGGATTTCGGAACACGAACTAATAACTAAACACAGACGAACAAACACAGAACTGGATTTGCTATTACATAATTTTACAGACTAGTATGGAAAAATTTAATTTGTTTTATAATCTAATAGTTAACGTGTAAAGCATTATGGTCTGTGTAGCTAGATGGTGCATAATAAGTGTACAAAATACCTTTAATCCATGTAAGGGCTGAAAAGTTTTGTACTGCAGCTACTGCTCTCGCCATAGCTCTTTCTAACGGTATTAGCAAAGGTTTTATGTATTTATCGACAGAACTAAACTACGTTATTTATTAACACTTTTTCATCTGAGCGTACTCTCCGATAACACATATTTCCGCGATAACTATACATTTCAGCAGAAACCAAGAATACGCATCAGCCGTAATATACTACAGTATCAGTATGACTTGACTGTACAGCGCCGAGCAGCCTGTATCATTCGGGTATTGTTTAGTATTGTTGGGCGACTTCGATCACGAAGTTTACTTCCGCTATCGGCAATTGTAAAATGAACAGGTAATACGTAGTTTGTAAATCCAATGAATGTGCTCTAAGTTATATAAAAATCACATTATTATCTTAAATTTTTAAAACTAATGTGAATAAATAAACTCACCAGTCAGCAAAGCTTGTGACTGGCTTTGACGGCAGAAAACGCGTTGATCATATCTTCATAGTTCAGACGGTTGTCAGTCAGGAGGGCGGCTTCGATGTGAAGAATGGACAAGGTAGAACGTAGGTGCGATTTCAGTCTTTTAAGAGCTGAAAACGAGTGTTCTGCTAAACAAATTGTAAGTGTCATATATAGAAATATTCTAAGAGCAATGTTAACATTCGGAAATACGGACTGTAACTTCTCTTTTCGTAAAAGTTACTCATTTCGCTTAGTATATCACTAATCTCAGAAGATTTCAAAAGTTCAGCAAAATGTACACATTCACTAGGGAAGGAAGGCTCGAAATCTGTGTCATATGACGCTTGGAGTTTTGCTGCACATTTAGCAATATAGACCGGTGAACTGTTCTTAAGGTTACTGAAAACTGTGAAGGAGTCCAACAGTGTTCTATAGCTTTCCTTCCTCCTCACTAATTCGGCGTAAAAATTGTCGAGTACTGGGATATATGTTTTGACTCTAAATTTTTCCCTTTCAGTCGGAAAAACTTCTTCAGAGTCCGCTTCTTCTTCATCATGAAGTTTGCGATTTCGTGATGTTTTATAGTTGCATTAATGGTCTATATCAGTCACAATCTCCATGGATTTATTTTCATAATAGTCGAACATGCCACGAATAGATGCAATATACCCCATAAATGATTCATATAATTCATGCACTATTTTAGTACCGATATTTACACTTTGCAATTTCAGATTTACCCTATTAAATCTCTGGATTATGTCCTTCCAAACTGTCATCATGAATAGTGTTTCTAGTCTGCTGAGTTGACTCAATAAAGCTGAAGCCTCATTTCGCACAAGTGGTTTTTCAAACGTATTATTGGCATTATGTGTGAGGGCATTGATAACGCCCTCCCAGTTTTCATATAGACTTACACACGCTTCCTATCTTGCTGACCAACGTATTTTTGATAAACCTTTAACCGTTTTGCTTATTGGTTTCTCAAAAGCAAGAAATTTATCCCAGCGCTGTGTAAAAGCAGAGAAAAAATTATAAAGGTTTTGCACTAAATTGAAAAATGAATATGCTTCCCGACAACAGCTTGCAACACTAGTGCCAACTAAATTCAAAGAATGTGCTGCACAAGGCACATAATGCGCTTTCGGATTTCTTTCTTTAATGCGTGCCTACAAACCAGTGTAGGTTCCTGACATTTTGCTAGAGTTGTCGTATGACTGCCCTCTAGTCGGTAATATCAATGGAATTTGTAGACAGGACTTTTAGTACGGCCTCAGCTAAGTTTTCGGACATGTGCCCTGAGTTTGGTAAAAACAGTTGGAAACGTTCAACAGGTTCACCATTCTCTTTCACATATCTTAATATGAAAGATAATTAATCAATATGTGAAATGTCCGCAACAGAATCTACTATTATAGAGAAATATTTGGCCTGTTTTATTTCACTTATGGTAATTCCTTTCATTCGTTCACAAAGAAGCTCTATTATTTCATTACAAATTGTTGAAGAAACTCTGCTATAACTTCCAGAGACATTATAAATTGATCATTATGTAATGAATGGAATCTTTCAACGTGTCCACGAAGGGGAAGTCCAAGACATGTTAGCTTCTTCACTAGTGCAAATACCCTTTTGAACACACTGCGAAAGTACATTATTTCTGTCTCAACATATGACTAGAAATGGTTATCTATTGTTCCAAGTGACTTTTTCTGGTTAAGAGTGATAACTCCGAATTTTTGTGTTGAAGTGAATTCTCATGATGCGATAAAATATTAGAAATATTTTTCCAATCTGCAATACCATTAGTAGCAATTGAAGCCTTACCTCCGAAAAATTTATATGGACCACAAAAAACAGCACCGGTGCTACAGGAGTATACTAGAAAATCACGCGAAGTTGATTCACCATTTAAAAGTTTATTGTAAAATACATTTTTGTTCAAGCCTCTGGTTTTATAACCTATTGATCTTCTTGAATTAGTAAAATCACCGTTTGATTAATGTCACGTTATAAGAGAATGTCGATTAATGATTCATCGACACACCATTCTGCAGGATCATCACTAACGAGGTTATTTCTTTTTGTAATGCCTGACTAGACACTTAGTTTTTCGTGAAACTTGATATCAGGAACAATTTGCTTTTCTTCATTTTTAACTTTTGTTTCGTCTGTATTTGCTTCTTTTACAACAGCTGTAGTGCCAGAAATATCATCCGTACTACTTGAACTCTAAGTCGAACCAGCAACATTTTCTGCGAAAAATTTATTTGCTCTACCAAGCGCTTTTAGAACATTGGCTTCTCGTTCTCGCATTTCCTTCGATAATTTCCGAAATGCCACCGCAATTAGTTTGCAAGTTTGCTTTTTTCACTGTTAGTCATGGTAAGGCACTTACAAAATTTTCAACCAAGAGTCAAAACAAAAGGAAAAAATTTTGTAAAAGGAAAGAAAGAAAGACTGGTTAATAAAAACTTTTTAAAAAGCAACATAAAGTTCAAAATCAGGATCAGAAAACAAATATTAATACAAATGATATCAGAATAAAAATATATTAATCCATACACATTTGCATATTTTATTTTACTTTCTTTTAATTACATCAGAGAACTAAAACAATAAAAAAACTGTCTCTTCTGCATGTTTTCTATCTTTTTAATAATCATGCTGGCTGTCCCCTTGTCAATTCCAATAAGTCTCCAGTGGACAAAAAGAAATAACAAGAGGCAAAATATTTGAGTGTCTGTAATAGCTCGTTCACTGGCTGGACAGAGTCATTTCTGAAAGAACGAAACGAATGACATGAGACAATTCAAGAGAAAATTAAAAACATAATTTGCAGCCACGTCCTCCACTGTTATGATTATGCAGATCCAATAACTATAAATTTCTGTTAACTGAATGTAGAATACCTATGTTCTTGTCGCACAGAGATAATTACTTTATGATAAAAATGTATGTGGTTATGTGGGTAATACAAATAACTGAGAAGTATACCAACTATCTGCTACAGCGTTCTTTTTTAGCAAAGAAATTACTTCGTATTAATTTTACTGTGTTAAATTTAGGTTCAGTAAACGCAAATAATTTACATCTTTACAGGAATAATGCTAGGTGATAGACTATTTTGTTGCCCTGAAGCTTTCAGTAAAAGAAGGAAAGTTGTGTCCCAATGGGATACAAGAGTGAACAATATTTTCTGCTACAGATTCGGCTTGGTGAACTAGGGATATTAGTGTGCTGTTAAACTTTTTGTTAGATTAAATAATCACAATAAGTCATAAATTTCATAGACGCAGTGCTTCACACAAGTTCAGTATATTTCAATATAAGTTACCTTCAACCAGCTGCAGTGTTACATAATGGAGAACACTGAAAATAACTTGATATTCAAGGAAAGTTAGAAACATAGCATTCCAGGCACTCCTTCCACATGTTAAATCTATGCAGAAAAGTAGATTCCTGTTCTTTTCTTATGGCATTGAAATACAGCTATTATTTTGTGTGGGTTTACGTGCATAATACTAATAACATAGAAACAGATACGTTCTCTAGCTGGGGAAGCATCACTCTTTTTTAAGAAAAAATCTTACTTTCCTCTTAACCTTACTTTGTTAAACTTAGCCTGAGTAAGAACAAATAGTTCACTGGCTTCAGTGAATAATCGTAGGTGGGGGACAATCTTCTTGCTCTGAAGCATTAATGGGCCTGTAATCCTAACATTTTCAATAAAAAGTGGTAAGTTGTTTTGACAATGTTATGGTGTTTACAAAAAAAATTCCCAATAGGAAACAAAGTGGAACAATATTTTCTGCTATTGAGATTGGGACACTACTGTTTGTCAAAATGTTTTGCTATTGTTGTTTTTGTTTTATTTTGTGGTTTTATGGACAAGATTAGCATGTACTCTCGGTTTTCGGATTGCATATTAAAATGTCCATAGAAACTAAACTCGCCTTGTGTGTATTTTGTCGTCTGATAATATGTTGGCAAAGAGCTGTGGCAGATTTCTTATGTGCTCTTTCCCGTTGAAAGTCGCCGTTTTTATTTGCAGGTTCGTTCGCCAGCCTCCCCATCGTCTCTCCAGTTCCACGTTGACGTGGTGTAGCTGAGACTTCCTATAGTAATTAGAATGATTAAAAGGAGTATTATCTACGATCGGGTCTCACATAACTATTTGTCAGAGATAGGCACTCGTTTATTTCTTCTCTGAATAAAATTTTTAGTCTTACTATGGAACTGTAAAATGTAATATTCACAATTACTACAAGTTCACTTCGTCATTATCAGAGCAAGAATAAAATTGGATTTGTTAACATTACATTCAACAAAAGAGGTAATAAAAATCAGAGATAATGCGATGATAATTTTCGCTTTTCTTATGCAAGGAGTAATGTCATTGGTTCCGGCACACAGCACATTACCTGACACAAGAATTTCCGTAATAAATTGTGGTGAAATTACAATAGCCTTCCCAGAAGTACAGCAGAGTGACTTACGAATCTATGCTGAACTCTTGTGTCAAACTGTTCGAAGTTCACATTTAAGTTACTGAAAGCAATATTCTTTATATGTTTTTACACCACATCACTGGAAATACGTTAGTGAGTTTACTTTACATTGTCCAGTTAAGAGGTGATCATGTATGTCATGATAACCATGTGTTAATCTACATCTGTGTTTGCTTGTAGTGCTATAGGTGTAGGTGTTGTGTGATGTTCACCATGTTCCATTACAATTCTCAACACTAGAAAAAGCAAGAAAACCCGCACCGAGGTCTACAGCATTGAGAACTGCAATCGGTGTGTCAATATATACTGACTGAAATAATTATGTTTGCTGAATAACGTTCGATAACCTTTTCAGTCTCTTAGTCAAGTTACTCAGATTCATGTCTGTATCAAAATCATTGAACTTTACGTTCTTCTGAATACTCAACTGTTGTCTTCTGTCGTCGTGACTTTGATAGATGACGGTGAAGCTGAGAGGACAAATGGCCCAAATCTGGATCGAAGAAAGACATGGTATTAGAATTTTGACATAACCCATTCTCACACAGTCTGTGGTCCTTACAGATTCTGATTCAGGTTTGCCCCTGAGTAACTGATATGTAGCCTATGGTCCGCATAAACTAACGAAAACTTGAGAGCACAACGTTCTTTCGATTATCCAAGCATTCACTGCATTTCTCGGTGGTTGGCTGACTTAGAGCCCATGGAGTGGAGTAATACCTGTTGTAACCTCCCAACAGAAAAATAATTAAGTCCCCAATAGAAAAATATCTTTCCAATAATAAAATTTCAAGATTTAATGTGACCTTCCGTTAAAGACTGAATGCATATCGAGATTAATAAGTTTTGACGTCAGCAAGCAGCATCATGGCCCTGTGAAATCATCCTGAATAACCTGAAAAATTCTTACATCACAATTATATTCCCGGATAGCGCTATCTATATATCAGCTCCTATAAGAAATTTTTGGCACAGCCCAGTGCAATACTGGCCACTAGATTTTCATTTGTAGGAAAACAAATGATTTTCTTTTGCTTAATCAACATGAGTATGCACAGGAAAAATACGTAAAATCTTTAAACTCAGATAAAGGACTGGCAAAAATTTTCTTCAGAACAAAACTTATTATTGAAATATTTCTGAAAGGAGTTACATGGGATTTTAACATTAAAATTATGGTTAAATCAGTTGTGGCAATTAACATATGCGCGCGGCAACAAAGCACAATAATATTTTTTAATTATCTTATACTTCATCGCTCAGTTGCTGCCATCGTTCTGCACGACCGGCCCAACACAAGTCAACCGCTGGACTGCCCTGTCCTAACTCCAAACTCAAGTGCTCTGTGCGAGCTACAAAACACGACTGCTCTCTGCGGGCTACTAAACTCGACTTACTGCCAACACTGCTCTGACCTGCGATTCTAGTGTAGCATAGATATTCAATATCGCAGGCAGCGCGTGAGCAATCCATCGAAATTACATCTGCTCAAGCGTGCTAGCGAATAGTAATGAACCCCTTACACTGTGACAATACGTTTTATGCGGTTTCATATTTAGATGAAATATGTATCACTTTATTATACCTGACTTCTCATCAAATATCATAGCATATTCTTATGGCAATTATCTTAATTCTTTTTCTGTTGCGTTAGGGCATTAGATTCAGTTACGTTTTGGTCAATTTGTTCTGATATTCTTAAATTAGAAGAGTTGGTCAATGGGTTGGTGATCCTCCTGCCAGTGTCACGAGTAATTATTTTTCTTTCAACTGCTCGACAATAGCGTCCATGTAATTCTTGTTTCTGCACCAAATTGACTGTTAGTTAACATAAGTCTACTGGAGGCGAAGTCTATTGTTACATTCATCTCTCTTAGTAATTCATGCCAAAATCAAGTCCACAACAAGATTAAGTACCACTAGGCACGTGCAATCAATAACTTCATTGCCTAGTTCCATTTTAATTCTAGTTTTGTGGTTTTTTCCATAATGTTGTTAGAAAATTATTTAATTAATTAATTGTGTTAAAAGGGATAATGTACAAACAAAGAACATACATGTGATGCCCTAGTCTAATCTTTGTCCTTCTTGATATAAAGATAACAGAGATAGTATTTTCTCTCTTCCTTTGTGAGCGCCATTCGATGAACAGCTCTGCATTCAGATCCGTGTTAAACCGCTAATATTTCATTCAGTCGGTTTCAGAATATATATTATTATTGTTAAATGATAGTACATGCTATCGTTTTTAAGATTAGCGCTCACTGTGTCAAATCCTTTTAAGATTTCAGCTTTGAGCGCTGGGGAGAAGAAAAACAATCTCGACGTGCTACCGTGGCTAACGGCCGCAATACGCGCATTTCAATTTATAGATTTTCTTTCACAGCATCACGTTGCAGAAGGCAGTGTATCTCAAGTAGGCGCATAAAAGTAATTTAATCTTAGCTGGACTGACTACCCCATTTGCCTACGCAGCATGCAAATAATTTCAATTACAACCGTGCTAGAGGCATGTTAAGAAAGTTTATTAATAGTAATAACGCTTGTGTCTGAGTTTTTCCAAGCCCTGAGATTATCTTGAAAGAGCTAGCTGGATTATTTGTGGAGTTACAGAATACGATTAAATACGGAAACTAAGATTAACTGTAGTTTATCTCATAAAAGGACCTCAGCACGAGCGGCCCAAACCTACCTTCTATTAAATAGCCCTCAACCAATAAACAATCAAAGCATTAATAACCAAATTTCAACATATTAAAACCCCTCTGAAACATTAAAAAATTCGGACTCCCAATAGCACAGGGCTAGATAGTAGAAGTATTTGTATTATTAGTCTATCAATCTATTGCATTATTATTGTAATCAGTGTTATTGCATATTTATATTGTATGTTGTACCTCTACGTGGAATTAATTACATGTATGTATGTTTGTTGCATGTAATTGGTTAGAGACAACAAACATTGCGGTCAAGAAACACACAAATCCTTGGCTGCCCTATAAGTAAATTCAGGTACAACGATAGTGTACGCTCCTATACGAATCTTAATCAGACGTGGAGTGTACAGAAAGTATAAGGTATATTCTAGTTTAGGTGTAGAAGGGAACAACACAGAGACATCTACACATTCACCATGTACACAGTAGAATCTTTTACAGGGTGTAAATAGCCTGTTTATGTGTCTGTATGTTGGCAGCGCGATAGACTGCATTAATAACTCTGACAGCGTTGTGTGCGTTCTGTAAGAGACTCTGTGGCTGGTCGGACTAGCAGTTGGAGCTGAACAGCCAGCAGTGATGGCCGTTGTGAGTGAGTAGTCAGCAGTGATGGAAGTTAGAGGTTAATAATTAGCAGTGTTGGAGGTTTGCAATATTAGCGCGAGCGGACGAACTGGAGGTGTCCGACTTGGGGGATTGGATTTATTCATGAATATATAATTTTTGGAACTGGATATCAGGGACGATTATATATATTTTTGTACTGGATGACACATCATTAAGGTAAAAATAAATTCGAGAATGAGTTTCTCACTCTGCAGCGGAATGTGTGCTGATATGAAACTTCCTGGCAGATTAAAACTGTCTGCCGGACCGAGACTCGAACTCGGAACCTTTGCCTTTCGTGGGCAAGTGCGCTACCAATTCTTTTCTTTTCTTTTTTTTTTTTTTTGTTCGATATAGTTCGTTGCGTTTGGTCTGGGCGGACGTCACAAGATATCCATTCAAGTTGATCGTTGATTCCTTGACCCAGTTTTTTTTATTATAGAGACGACGCAGCTCTCTGACCGAACACGCTGAGCTACCGTGCCGGCTAAATTTTACAGGTCACGCTCCGTCCTCACGGCTGTACTTCCGCCAGTACCTCGTCTCCTACTTTCCAAACTTCACGGAAGCTCTCCTTCGAACCTGACAGAACTAGCTCTCCTGGAAGAAAGGATATTGCGGAGACATGGCTTAACCACAGCCTGGGGGATGTTTCCAGAATGAGTTTTTCACTCTGCAGCGGAGTGTGCGCTGATATGAAACTTTCGGGCAGATTAGAACTGTGTGCCGGACCGAGACTCGAACTCGGGACCTTGTAAGGTGTATGCTTCGCCGGCGATGGGCGAGGCATGACAGAATCTCTGACCAGAGAGTAGTTTATTGTTAGTTGTTGCTTGTCGCGAGTCTGCGCTTGACCGCGCGAGTCGACAGTAGTAGTCTGCGCTTGTCTGCGAATTTTACAATTGTTCACATTCCCGGCACACAAAATATTGTAGTAGATGCACTATCCCGTTCTCTTAACAACAATCAGCAAACATCGCAACCGACTTCTGCAAAGCAAATTTCAGCGTCATGTACATTCAACAAGTTGCATTTGAAAATTTCATTTCGTCGTCATTACAAGACATAGCACAAGAGCAGAATAAAGACAACGTATGGAAAGAGATTAAACACCTTTGGCAAGATAGGAATAATGTTACCATTAGAAACCATTACACTGTACGCAATGACATTCTGTTTCGCCGCTCTCATCCTGACAGCAGCAATTGGTTATTATGCGTTCCTGACGAACTTGTTAACAAATTAATCTGGTATACTCATTTAAGTTACGCACATTACGGAGCTAGAAAATGTTTTCTTATACTGAGACAGAACTGTTATTTTACCAACATGGAGAAACGTATTCGACGAGTTTTAGCGTCATGTAAAATCTGCCAGAAAGCTAAATTAGATACGACATCACATATTCCTCCATTACATCCCATTGTACCTGTTAAATTAAGACACATGGCCGCTGTAGACATTTTTGGTCCGATTCCCAGAACTAATAGAGGTTTTTGCTACATCTTTGTCGCTGTTGAACTCACTTCAAAATTTGTTACCTTCACTCCTTTACGCAAAGCTACTGCTAAAACTGTTTCGAAAGCATTTGTAAAACATTTCATGTAGGGCATGTGTTGAAAGTAATTTCCGACAATGGACCACAGTTTCGATCTGCTATATGGACACGTATGTTACGAGCTAGAAACATTTCTCCGATATATATATCCAGGTACCATGCTTCTTCGAACCCTTGTGAACGATTAATGAAAGAAATTGGTAAACTGTGTAGAATTTACTGCCATAAAAAACATATTGATTGGGACACACACATACTCTCATTCCAAGATGTAATTAATTCCATACCGAATGAATCTACTATGCTATCTCCGTCTGTTATACTGAAAAATGTTGAACCACCTAACAAAATTAAAGAATTAGTAACATTTCCTACATCTCGTCGACTTCGACACCATGAAATAATTGACATTGCGCTGAACAACATCAAACGTGCCGCAGAGCGCCGGAGAAGACAGCAAAAACAGGTTTGTATACGCCGTGACTTTCACATTGGACAGAAGATATTAGTAGGTACACACTATTTATCCAACAGGGGAAAGTGTAGATGCAGTAAATTTGAGCTTCTATACGCAGGTCCATATCGAATTCGCAGCATTCCTCACCCCAATGTAGTACACGTCGAAACTTTGAGAACCAGAAAAACCAAAGGGAACCACCACGTGTCGAACGTCAAACCTTTTATTGAATGAACATACTTTATGATTTATCACACTGTAATGCGATTTCCTAAGTTTTTATGACCACTTATGCAATTATATTCACATGAACACCTACTGATGATTATCGTAATTTCTTCTTGGCAAGTGCCCGGCAAGGTAAGGTCGCTCTTCTTGTCGTTACACATCAGACCGTGCATATATTTCCAGATGAACTTACACATTTTTTTTGACAACTTATGCAATTATATTTATGTGACTACTAACTGATGATTGTCGTATTTTTTCTTGGGAAGTGCTCGGCAAGGTAAGGTTAGCAGGTCGCTTTTCTTGTCGTTACACATTAGACAGTGCACATTTTCCAGATAAAATTACGTATCTTACGAATAATTATGCAATTCTATCTAGTGATATATTAATTTTATCAAATTTTCTCTCCATTAAAGTCTTCAATTCTCGCCTCTATTAACTACACAACATACAAGCTGTACACAAACAAGATCACATTTCTTGTCGTTATACACCCTAGACCGTGCATATTTTCCACATTTTTCTGTATGTATGATTGTTTTCCTGTTTTGTTTGTATGTACTATGAAATATTTAAGATATAACAAACACCACTTGACTTTAACATTTTGCCTTATGATAGCTAAATATCGTGACTACTTTACTTTTTTTTTTGCTGCTACATTGTGATACACTGTGTACATTTTTGCTTCTGAACACTGTCGATGTTTTTGACACTTTACGTTTTCTGTCATGCTATGCTGTATGCTCAGTTATGTTACTATAACCAGCTTTTATCTAATGGGTATATGAATTAAATGCAAGACATTAATCTTTGTTCATCATTTTCAGAAAGAAATAACGTGTAAACGAAATAAATTAAACAGAAATGGGAATTTCACCTTCGGAATGAACGAAAGAGGATGCAATACCTCATGATGAAGAGTAAATGGATCAGAATTAACAAGCATTAACAAGAATATTCTATACACATCGTAGAATAGCAGTCTCAACTAATTTTTTCTTTCAGAATACGAGGCGATTGATGCAGGCTGTCAGACAGAACTACACATCTTAGTTTTAGTGATGAAATATGCTAGAAATAAGGAATAGTTGTATAATGAATAATGAAGTGACTTTTTTGCAGATGATAATGAGTGTGATGAATAATGATGAAGAATGTGCTAATATGGATAATGAAGTTTTTCTTTACAGGTGATGATAATAATGGAGTTTAGATGATATGGATAATGATGAAGAATATGCTAATATGGATAATGAAGTTTTTTCTTTGCAGATGGAAATAATGATGAAGTTTATATATTTGCTGTTAGTTAAGAGATGCTATGTAGTTATTTAAGTATTTGTTGCAGTTCATTTTGACAGTATGTGTTATATCGTATGGTATGATGACTGAAGGTTTTGGAAAGGACAGCTAGAAAACATACATATTTTTATACACATTTCACAACCTGTTAATTCGAAGTTCATTACTTTTCAGCATAATATGCGTGTCTTCTTTCAGCTCAATAATCCATTTTGTATTTTTTCCAGGAGAAGCTTCTCATGATACTTACTAAACCTGTTACTTATTAAACCTGTACTAGTACTTGCATTTTTATATCCAGTTGTGTCTATCATTTATAAATGTGATCACATATACTGCCTTTGTTTCATAACCTTGCTACAGCTGACTCATGACGAATGACGTTATACATCTTCATTTGCAGCAATAACTCAAAAGCAAACAAAGTAATTACCAGTCCCAAATAATGCTACTAGTTTAAGAGAGTTCTGAATAATACTGATCAGCTCTGAATAATATGTCACTTCAATAATGACTTCTGAATAATACAAAAAAAAATGCTTTGTAACTGGCCACTGAAGGCCACTGTTTATTGTAATAAGATGACATATGATGCCAATGGTTACTATAATTAGACTAATTATGTATAAATGCTATGCCTATAATTAACTCATTTTGAATAATTACTTCTGAAGAATACAAAAAAAAAATGCTTTGTAACTGGGCAATGAGTGCCAATGTTCTCTGTAAACAAACGATTTATGTACATTATTCTGTAATGCTATGCCATTTATTAGCTCCTATTTTGAATGATGACTTCTAATGGTTTGTAATTAGCCAATGAGCGCCAATGTTCTCTGTAAACGAACGATTTATGAACATTATTCTGTAATACTATGTCATTTATTAGCTCCTGTTTTCAATGATGACTTCTGATGATTTGTAGCTAGGCAATGAGTGCCAATGTTATCTGTAAACAAACGATTTATGTACATTATTCTGTAATACTATGCCACTTATTAGCTCCCGCTTTCAGTGATGACTCCTAATGGTTTGCAGCTGGGCAATGAGTGCCAATGTTCTCTGTAAACAAACGATTTATGAACATTATTCTGTAATACTACATACATGGTACAGAAATGTTCAGTAACTGGGCGATGAGTGCCACCAATTACTCAAATCAGTTGTTAGACTAGTGTAGTTCTCAATGAAGATTACTATGTGACTTAATGTCCTTCACCTTCTGACCTAATTACCAGAAATTACTGCAATATCCATTTGTCCTGTCTATCCTCATGATCATGGAGCACTATATTTGGTTTTTGCACTAATTCTACGTTGGTCTACTTTACAAGAACATGGTGTTGACACGACATGCTGTCCACCACCTTGAGCGATGGAGATGTTGTTATGGTCCCACAGTTTGGTGTACCTAGTGTACTACCAAAATGATAGCATGGAATATTATTACGACATTTCAGTGTCTTGGCTACACTGATTAATACTTCAAGGAAAAGAGCTTCAGATTGATCACTTGGTGTTGTGCTTCTGTAGAAAGATATGAACTTTCAGTGCAGCTACGTGCAACCTAAAGTGCTACAACCATGACGCAATCCTTCCCATTCCTTTCCTAATTCTTGTAAAATGATAAAGACATACACTGTGCATGTGCACTTCCTTTCATTTGTTAACAAGATCAGTTGTCCTAAAAAATACTAAAGACTAGGTAGAATATTGCAAATTTTTAGGTGTGTCCATTGATGAGAGATTAAATTGGAAGAAACACATTGATGATCTGCTGAAACGTTTGAGTTCAGCTACCTATGCAATAAGGGTCATTGCAAATTTTGGTGATAAACATCTTAGTAAATTAGCTTACTACGCCTATTTTCACTCATTGCTTTCATATGGCATCATATTTTGGGGTAATTCATCACTGAGGAACAAAGTATTTATTGCACAAAAGCGTGTAATCAGAATAATAGCTGGAGTCCACCCAAGATCATCCTGCAGACATTTATTTAAGGATCTAGGGATATTCACAGTAGCTTCTCAGTATATATACTCTCTTATGAAATTTGTTATTAACAACCAAACCCAATTCAAAAGTAATAGCAGTGTGCATAACTACAATACTAGGAGAAAGGATGATCTTCACTATTCAAGATTAAATCTAACTTTGGCACAGAAAGGGGTGAATTATACTGGCACTAAAGTCTTTGGTCACTTACCAAATAGTATCAAAAGTCTGACAGATAACCAACAAGTATTTAAGAAGAAATTAAAAGAATTTCTGAATGACAACTCCTTCTACTCCATAGAGGAATTTTTAGATATAAATTAAGAAAAAAAAAACAAAAAAATATTTTTAAAAAAATAAAAATAAAAAATAAAGAAAAACAAAAAACACAATAAAATAAAGTTTTTATATTAACTTAAGTATGTTGTTAAATTAACCTAATTATGTCATGTATTGGAAAATTCGACTCGTTCCACATCATTACGAAATATCGTATTCATGATCCATGGAACTAGTATTAATCTAATCTAATCTAATCTATAGTGCATGTGCACTTTATTTCACTCCTTAATATGTTTATTTGTTGTAAAAATATTAGAGAGTTTTTCAGTGGGTGTGCACTTTATGCCATTTGTACTCATTACGTATACATTTTTTTGTGATTCCCAGATATGTTTTGTACTACAGTGCGTGTGCACTTTCTTCATTTTGTTAACATGATTTGTATTCATTGCTTATACATTTTGGTAATTTGCTGATATGTTCTGAACTTCAGTGCGTGTGCACTTTTGTCATTTGTACTTAATATGTTTATTTGTTGTAAAAAATATTAGAGAGTTTTACAGTGCGTGTGCACTTTATGCCATTTGTACTCATTACGTATACATTTTTTTTGTGATTCCCAGATATGTTCTGTATTACAGTGCGTGTGCACTTTCGTCATTTTGTTAACATGATTTGTATTCATTGCATATACATTTTGTGATTTGCTGATATATTCTGAACTACAGTGCGTGTGAACTTATGTCATTTGTTAATATCATTTATACTCATTAAGTATACATTTTGTGATTCCCAGATATGTTTTGTACTACAGTGCGTGTGCACTTTCGTCATTTTGTTAACATGATTTGTATTCATTGCGTATACATTTTGTGATTCCCTGATATGTTCTGAACTACAGTGCGTGTGCACTTTTGTCATTTCTCAATATGATTTGTACTCGTTGCCTACACATTTGTGTTTTGCCATTTGTTAATATGTTTTGTACTCATTGTGTATACATTTTGCCATTGCTTGATATGTCTGTGCTTAGTGCGTGTGCACTATATTTTCTTTCATGTTCTGCACCTATATATATCTGTAAATATTCTGTGATTGTAAAGTTAATTAATTACGAAAAATGTGTTGCTCATGGCAAGTCCAATTGACTCACCATCGCTGCCAAATTTTTGCCCCCCCAGTGGAGGGTTATGTAAGGTGTATGCTTCGCCGGCGATGGGCGAGGCATGACAGAATCTCTGACCAGACAGTAGTTTATTGTTAGTTGTTGCTTGTCGCGAGTCTGCGCTCTGACCGCGCGAGTCGACAGTAGTAGTCTGCGCTTGTCGGGGCGAGTCGACAGTAGTAGTCAGTCGGATACGGTAGTAGGGAGTCGGCATGCGTCGGCTGTGTGCTCTGGTCGCGACTCTGGTCAGGACTCTGGAGGATGAGTATTGTTGTAGAAGGTAAAGAGAAAATGGTGAAAACGAAGGAGATAAACGTAAAGCGTAAAAAAGAAAGAGTAAAGATTTTAGAAAGCAGTACAAGAATTTGCCAAAACTGGTACAAACCTTGCCGAGCAGTTAGAGGCTCTGAACAAAGATCACAATTCGTTAACTGCAGGCTTTCAGAATCTCGTTATTGACATTGATCAATCCGCAGAGAAAATGTTTTCGGAGAAAACTCAGAAACGTGAACATAAATTTGACGCATGGCCAGAAGAAAAAGAAAATTAAATATCCCAGAGCATTGACGGTCAAATTAAAAGTGCTGCGCAGCGTTTTGCTACGCCTATCGCAAGCGCTAGTGGCAGCAATAATCTCAACGCGGTGTCAGACAGCGCTACACACGAACTTTACTTAGCAACGCGATATGTCATCTCGAAGTAGTGGGGGCTACTAGACAAGATAATAGTCCAAGAAGAACTCAATGTCAATCGAATTAACGATACTCCATCTAGTGACATATATGGCAATGCTTGCATATGCTAGTCACAAACTAGTCACCAAGCTAGGTCACTATCCAATAATGAAAACTATCCGCCTATTAGCAGAGAGGCAGAGCCTCAAGTGCTAGATAGGAAAATCGAAGAGAGTTTGATCAAACACAAACACTTCTTGCTGTTTATGGGCGAAAAGAAATCTATACACCCAGTTTTGTTCATCAAAGGATTTAAAGACATCCTGCGCAGTGCATGGAAAGAGGAACAAGAGATTAGATTCATCCCATCTCACGTACAAGGATAACCCGCCTTGTGGGCTAATCAAAAATATCTTGTGACGCGCAAAGTCAATCTGAAAAGGCTTTCTTGCGAAGTACTGGTCATTAAGCATTCAAGAAATCTTGCGTAAAAAGGTTTACACTCCTGAGCGGTATAATGCAAAACAATGCTCTTTGATAGCATATTTTGACAGATATATAAACAAAAAGAGATACTGGAACGAGTAAATCTCGGATCGAGACATAATCAGGTTACTGAAACCAAGACTCCATGCCCACATTCGTGGGCAATTAGTCAACGTGACAGAAAATGATCTAGATCAGTTCCTTTTGGTCATACATTTAACACCAGAAGACAAAAAATGGGACGACCGCTCAAACAAAGGATGGTTCGTCTGCACAAAAGACAGACATGCGAAACCATCCACCATCAAACCATGGTAATGGTAATAGTAATGGTAGTGGTTATCGGGAGAATGTCATAACCGCATTGGAAAGAGACAAACGAACGGTAATGATACTCAGACCAGGTTGGTCACCAAGCAATAGTTCGTCCCTAATGTCAGCTGCATGGTTATACCGTATCATCCAAATATTACTGTCACAACCCCAGTCACTTTTTCCGATCAGCCTTTCGGGGCTAAATTTGATGGCGTTTATTCTTCCTGACGTTGACTGGGAGATAGCTTGTTCACCAGTAATGTCAGTAATAATAGGCAAATAATTTCCCCATTCATTACTTACCTCATTAAGATTCGGTTGACTGTCAGAATTCACATTTAAACTTGATGTTGCTGGATTTTGTTGATAGCCGGGATTGTAGCGCCTGTCATACCTCTTGTTTCTGTATTTATTGCCCTGGTTATTCCAGTTTTCATTTCTTGAGCTACTCACACTATTGTTCATAGGATTGTGAGAGCCTCCTTGTTGACTCATCAGCATTCAATTGCTGCTGAAAGTTATTCGTATCCTTATTTCAATAATTCTTTCTTTTAGAACCATTCTGGTCACTGCCACTGTTACCTCTGGCTTGTGGGTCTTCCATCAACAAGTCTACTGAATCCAGTTCAGACAAAAATTCGTGAAAACTGGTATCAGTGACATGTAATAATTTAGATTGGATGTCAAATGGTAGCTTCGCTTTTAATACTCTAATAAGATCTTTGACAGATGTTGGCACCGCTAAATTTTTGTCTTATTTAATAATCTGCGTAGTGTACCTAAACGTGAATTGTATGGTTCTGTATTGTAAATGGGCTTCCGGATTATCTCTCGTATCGCAGCAGAGCGATACTTTTGCAATATATGCATTCTCGAATTCGGCATATGTACTGCAGTTTTTACAGCTTCAATTGCCCAAAGGTTTCCGTCACCTAAGGTATGTCCATTCACATAACTTATCTTTGAGTTTCGATCCACATTCTAGGTAAATCACTTTTAAATAACCTGATGAGAACGATTGGGTGTGCAATTTTCTTCTCCGGATTAAAAAATGGTAATTGTACTTGATTTTTCTTCCACATGTAATGCTGCATAATCACGCACCTGATCTGGCATTATATTCGCAAATGGTGATGTTGGTGTCTGCACTTGATAATGTTGTTTAAGAGATTGTTGTGCAGAGAGTGGACTAGCTCTCTTTGTCAAGTGGTCATTATCAACAGTGATCGTGTAATTATTCTGCCAAGTATGACGAAGGTAGTTCGTTTGCTGATTGTCATATTCTGTCTATAGTTACTCGCCATTCAGAAAATGTTTCGCTTAATTTAGCTCGAGGTTCTTGTAAACGTCTGAAAATTCTTGGTTAGCAGAATCTTTACCTGATATAATTTCTTTTATCACAGACTGAGCCTTCTGTTCAATAGTAGTTGTCAGTTTGGTATCTTTTTCTTCTAACCAATGGTGGAAAATCTCCGCAAACTCTTCTGCTCGTTGTGTGAGTTGCGTGTTAATATCACGCTGTCTTCGACTAATGCTTGTGACAGCTCAGCAACAGTGTTAGTTAACTCTTGCCCTGTCTTTGTATTTTCGAACTCTAGTTTTAGAGTACAAATGTATCTGTCAGATATTTGTGCTGATAACGAAATTGACCGAATTCGTCAGCTAAACTTCTCTGTGCACTTGAAATCCGTAGAATGGAGCCGGCCGGTGTGGCCAAGCGGTTCTAGGCGCTTCAGTCTGAAACCGCGCGACCGCTACGGTCGCAGCTTCGAATCCTGCCTCGGGCATGGATGTGTGTGATGTCCCTAGGTTAGTTAGGTTTAAGTATTTCTAAGTTCTAGGGAACTGCTGACCTCAGATGTTAAGCCCCATAGTGCTCAGAGCCGTTTGAACCGTAGAATGGCACTGTTAAGTACCGTTTGCGATTCTGTGATCTGATTTTGTAATGTTGTCCTAGTGGCTTGTAATTCTGTTCAAAAATGGTTCAAATGGCTCTGAGCACTATGGGACTTAACATCTGAGGTCATCAGTCCCATAGAACTTAGAACTACTTGAACCTAACTAACCCAAGCACATCACACACATCCATGCCCGAGGCAGGATTTGAACCTGCGACCGTTGCCGTCGCGCCGTTCCGGACTGAAGTGCCTAGAACCGCTCGGCCACTCCGACCGGCTGTAATTCTGTCTGCAATGCCACCTGATTATTCTGAAATTCGGTTTTTAATACAGCCTGACTATTGTGGAATTCTGTTTTGAATTCGGATTTTGATGTGGTTTGACTAATCAGTTGGCATCTGCTCAGTACCCGCCAACATTCATGTAAACGGTTCCGCAGCGTCCTGTACGTCCACCGGCTGCTAAACAGTTTCTTCCCTCTGTTGTTCAGTTCTAGCCTGCTGTCTTGTTTTAATAGTATATAAAAAATAAATTTTAATCTCCTACTGAGATTGAAGTAATCAGTACAAACTCACTGAATCAATTACACTTGAATCTTAAAAATGCTTTTCCTGCAATAACGTACTTAATTGTGACTGGAACAGCACGACAGAAGCAATCAAATGCAACAGCGTCATGCATATAGTTGACAAAAATTATTCACACTGACTACGTCTAATCTACAGAATAGAAAATGTTTAATGCTAACAATTATCTTCCACGCGCTTTAGAAGAGTCAGTAGAAATAGAATTGCCCTGTAGTCGTATAGTATTATAATTATTGTGATCTTAATTTTTGCTCATGTACATATATCTTCCCTGCAATATTCCAGCAATCATACATGTGAAAGAAATATTATATTAGCACCTTCTAATAGTACCACATACAATGTTTGTAACAAATACAATGTGTTGTAATGTGTGGTATGTTTACTTCCAGATTCAATATTTGTCCTATCAATGGTAGACAGATTAAATTGTTATTTGTGTTGTTATTTTATGGTTTTATAGACAAGATTAGCATGTATCCTTGGTTTTCAAATGGAGTATTGAAATGTCCATTGAAACTAAACTCAGCTTGTGTGTGTTTTGTCGTGTGATAATATGTTGATAAAGAACTGTGGAAGATTTCTTATTGCGTGATCTTGAGTCCGTTGAAAGCCGGCGTCTTCATTTGCAGGTTCGTTCGCCCACCTCCACAGCGTCGCTCCAAATCCACATCGACGCTGTATAACTGCAACTTTCTACGGTAATTAGAATGACTAGAAAGAGTAATATTTACGTTCAAGTTGCACCTAATTATTTATCGGAGATTAGCACCCATTTATTCCTTCCTTGAATACAATTTTTGCTCCTACTATCGAGTTGCAATACGTAACATCCACAATTTAAAGTTCCCTTAGTCATTATCAGAGCAAGAACAAAATCGAAGTCATTAACATTACAATCCACAACAGAGATAAAAAAAGTTAGAGATAATGCAATGATAACCTACGCTTTTCTTTTGCAAGGAGTAACGTCTTTGGTTCGTTGGTTTGTGGAGGAGACCGAACAGCGAGGTCATCGGTCCCATCGGAACGATGGGGAAGGAAATCAGCCGTGCCATTTCAAAGGAACCAAAGTAACCATCCCGGCATTTACCTGAAGTGATTTAGAGACATCACGGAAAGCCTAAATCAGGACGACCGGAAGCGGGTTTGAACCGTCGTCCTCCTGAATGCGAGTCCAGTGCGTCTTTGGTTCCTACACACAGCACAGTATCTGACACAGTTATTTCCGTATTAAAATGTGATATTACAGACGACATCTTTTACTATTTTGTAATTTTCAGTTTGATAGCGATCTTCACGTATGTTCCGGCAAATATTTTTATCGTTTCACTTTGATAGTAGCACTCCGCAAGCTCTTCACAATGAGACCGTATCCACGTCCTAGCTAGACGCTTTTCACATCACAACAATTTAAAACTTCACACAAAGCTGCTTCCTACCAGTCGCGTGCATGCTCCTGTAGTAGTACTATGACGTCACAGGCACAATAGCCGGGACACACAATAAATATGACCCCGCAACGAACTTGCAACGTCACACTAGTCGACTTGCCCACCACATTTCCGAATGCTCGGCTGCATACAGGACGCACGGGAAATCAACACGTAACTGAAAAGGCATCCATTAAAGGCCTTAAGTTTGTTGCGTGCTGTCGACAGCTTGCATGCGTTTAAACGCACAGTCAAGAATTATTAAACTAGTCTGCAAAAGTTATTCGCTCCCCGCCGGAGACGGCTGCTTGCACTCATAAGATCTGTTTCACATGCTGTGACGCACGCGCTACGGCATCTATTTCTCGTGAGCCTCGCCAACATATACTTCGAGACAAACACATAAAGTTGTGAGATCAACCACTGTTAGACGTTATTATCCTCGTAGTTGCTAGTGACTCAAATCTGACGGTATTTTGTCACACAAGAAATTTCAACCGACAAGCGAATAGACTTTTTCACGTCAAAAGTCTTAACAATACTGAACAAGCAACTACACTAAACAATGAAACTTTTTAATACGTGCCACAACATAAATATGATAACATAGAAAAAAAGATTATATTTCCATTGTTTCAGTATCTTAGCAACTGAAGTAAGTTATCTTGGCAATTAACAGCGTTTGGAACGTGAAAACTAAATGCAGAAGCGTTAGATCATGGTATTGTATACATTACTACGCTGTGTGTGACAGACAAATACATTTCCAGCGAAAATGTAAGTAGAGACATCAATGAGATGATTAAAATATACAACTCACTCGCAGCATAGACCGAAATAATTGAACCCCTCTGTACAGGGTTAAATTTCGATTCGTAACTTCACTAGCACACTCAGCAAATAATCTTCACGCTTCAGATTAACGTACAAGTAACTGTAGTGCATTATGATGACTTCATGCTTCCGAAACGCATCATGCCGAGGAATACTGGTAAAAAGTGATAGAAGCAGTAAAAATTATTTCATAATAGCGTTACCGCTGAAGGTCATACAACAAACGCTTTACAAAGTAATACGCTGTTTCTCCTAAATAAGCAAGTTGTTTTCGTCGTTTAGATTAGGTATCAGTCTGTAGTCTACAAAAAGAGCAAATCGTCACTATAGCCTGATCAGCCGAGACACAAAAGGAGGGCATCGCTAACTTAAGAAGAACAGAATTTTATGAACTTTTAGTGTGTTGTACGTAGACCGTCTGCGGCTTAGAATTCAAATTTTCGATCTCGAGAAACCTGTGCTAACAGAAAAGTCGTCAAATTTTGGCACTGTTTTCAGTTCTCTCTCTATAGATTTTTTCTCTTGTGCCCTGCGACGTTTCTTACAGAGCGTTACATTTCCTGCAGTTGCCATTCGTTAAGCATCTTTTTTACCGGATGATTAACAAGAAACAAGGATTCAAAGGAACGGCACGTTCCTCAAAAACACCAAAAAGGGCGCCATTTAGTACTACAAGCTGTATTTTACAGCATTTTTTAAAAGCCCAATGGCTCTGACTCTAACTTTCCAGGTTTATCATTTCCGAAGCCCCTTCCCCATGTCAATAGAAAGTTTATTTCCCCTTGGCTTGGAGAATTTAGTGGCCTAACGGAACAGAGTCTTTAAGAGACCCAGAGCAGTCCGTACCCTACACACTTCACCACTACCTCAGCTGTTGTTGTAAACGGAACTTTTCACATGAATAATCTTCCTACAGCTGCGCTGTGGATTCAGTTCTTCCGTCTGTGTATCCTAATGAGATACTTCATTAAAACTTTGCAGGTGTGGTACTGGAACCCACATTTCGAATGTGTCAAAGAAACGATTCCTTACTTCCAAGCAGCTAATCATCTGAACCATGCTAAATGTCCGCATCTGTACTACAGGGACATGAGACTTAAAGACGAAGTGATTTCTCAGGAATTTCACAAATCTTCGTCTAAAGGCGACTTCAGTATTCCTCGTGCTGAAAAATTCTGGTCAGGCATCTGACAAGACATGACCGTAGAGCAAGTCCTAATAACCACCCTGAAGCGTTTTTGAGGACTGTTGTTGGTCGCTGAATAACGGATAATATGCTATGTCAATGAACCTTCGCTGCACCCTGCCGCCATCATTTTTGTCAACAAATGTAGAAGTTCACTGAGATACGTTAGGAACATCTGAGCAGCATGTAAATATCAGGCTTTCCCGTGTAACCAGGGTGCGCTGAATATTAACCATTCCTTGAGACAAAGGAAACCATGTCACTTAGTACAGGAGCAACTGGTCACGAAGAGCTTAAGTGTTACTTAACTCATGGAATTGGCCGCAGCTGCACGAAGAAAATTGTGCGAGAAAATTTTGAAAATGTGAAGTTCGAACAAAAAATGTCATTACTCAACCACAGTTTATATGCCATTTATTGACAAAAAAGGGACAGTCGGTCCTCATAATCTTCTAATAATTTTCGGGTATGCAGCCGGATCCCGTCGACATTCTGCCACGATATTTCGGCCCAGAGACGTCCGGCCATCATCAGGTGAGTACACAACTACTGAAGAGCCCAGGTGCAGTCGCGGTATTTATGCCGAATCTCGCGCATGCGAAATGTACTGGCATCCTACAGCGTATGCGTCAGGTGTTGACATGCGCGGCATAGCCGAGTTGTACGTGCTGCCCTCAGTAACGAAAGTAAAAGATCATCTAGTCATTGAGTATCGAATGACGCTGTCGATTCTGCTGTGATTGTATAATTTTAATAACAGGATTCCAATTTTTATCCAGCTGAAAGCCGTTGTCACGATTTATAAGATTATCGGCAAGACGTATTTCCACTGATTCTTTGATTACGGAATCCCAAAATCCGGAAACCGGAGCTAAAATTTTTGTTCCATTGTATTCCATTGAATGTCCCAAAGAAATATAGTGCTCTGCTACTGCCCATTTTGACGGCTGCCGCAGACGGGTGTATCTTTCATGTTCTGTACATCGTTCATGGACAGTTCTTGTCGTCTGGTCAATATATGCAGAGCCACATTCACAGGGAATTTTGTAGACGCCTGCTTTCTACAGTTGTAAATCGTCTTTAACGGATCCAGCCAGGGCCCGGTTCTTTGCTGGTGGACGGAAGATAACTTTGATTTTATTTTTCTTCAGTAATCGGCCTATTTTCCACGACACATTCCCAGCGTATGGAAGGAACGCAGTTGATTTAAAGTCGTCAGCGTCCTCAGGCCCTTGCTTCTTGTTATGACAGTTGCGCATGGCCTTCCTTATTTGGCGTGATGTGTAGCCATTCTCTTTAAAAACCTTCTCCAAGTGTTCTAATTGTGCATGGAGGTTTTCATCATCTGATATTACATGCGCTCGATGTATTACGGTACTGAGAACACCGGCTGTTTGTGCTGGGTGATGGCAGCTTGGCGCCTGGAGATACAGATCTGTGTGAGTCGGTTTCCTGTACACATGATGTCCTAATGACCCATCATTTTTACGGCGTACTAGCACGTCTAGAAATGGTAAAGTGCCATCTTTTTCAATCTCCATCGTGAATGTGATATTCTCATGTAATGAGTTTAAGTGATGAAGGAATTTCTCCAATTCCTATCTGCCATGAGGCCATACAACAAAAGTATCATCTACGTACCGCCAGAAGACCGTAGGCCTTATAACAGCAGACCCAAGTGCTTTCTCCTCAAAGTCTTCCATAAAGAGATTAGCTACCACAGGGGACAAAGGGCTCCCCATGGCGACGCCGTCTGTTTGTTCAAAGAAGATCCCCACATGTCTTGTACTCGTCAACATCATGCAGATTCAATTGATGAGGGTATTCTTTCTCTTCATGCACTAGCAGCTGTTGCACTGTTTCGATTCCCTTTCGAGAGGAGGAGAAGAAAGTCATCAACATTTACGAAAAACCTTTGATATTTTCAAGCAATCAACCGCAAAAACACGCCAAACTTAGGAAGCAGGGTAAAGATGTTATGTGACATTGTATGGTGCAGACGTGGATACATCTTTGCCACTAACAACTTTCAAAATCTGTGGAAAATCCCAAATTCCATCAGTGTCGTGCTGGACGCTAATACGAGCAGGGGTAAGTCCCAAATAAGAACGCAAAATGCAGTTCTAGACTCCTTACCCAAAATTATTTCTTGCAAATTAAGGTTACGGTGAAGTACAGGGCCTTGTTGCTTCAAAAACAACCGGACTCCAGTACTTTGCCATTGGCAAACATTGCTGTGGCCACGTATGCAAAAATTTCCAAGTAGCCTTTTGAAATATACAGGGTGTTTCAAAAATGACCGGTATATTTGAAACGGCAATACAAACTAAACGAGCAGCTATAGAAATACATCGTTTGTTGCAATATGCTTGGGACAACAGTACATTTTCAGGCAGACAAACTTTCGAAATTACAGTAGTTACAATTGTCAACAACAGATGGCGCTGCGGTCTGGGAAACTCTATAGTACGATATTTTCCACATATCCACCATGCGTAGCAATAATATGGCGTAGTCTCTGAATGAAATTACCCGAAACCTTTGACAACGTGTCTGGCGGAATGGCTTCACAAGCAGATGGGATGTACTGCTTCAGCTGTTCAATTGTTTCTGGATTCTGGCGGTACACCTGGTCTTTCAAGTGTCCCCACAGAAAGAAGTCACAGGGGTTCATGTCTGGCGAATAGGGAGGCCAATCCACGCCGCCTCCTGTATGTTTCGGATAGCCCAAAGCAATCACACGATCATCGAAATATTCATTCAGGAAATTAAAGACGTCGGCCGTGCGATGTGGCCGGGCACCATCTTGCATAAACCACAAGGTGTTCGCAGTGTCGTCTAAGGCAGTTTGTACCGCCACAAATTCACGAAGAATGTCCAGATAGCGAGATGCAGTAATCGTTTCGGATCTGAAAAATGGGCCAATGATTCCTTTGGAAGAAATGGCGGCCCAGACCAGTACTTTTTGAGGATGCAGGGATGATGGGACTGCAACATGGGGCTTTTCGGTTCCCCATATGCGCCAGTTCTGTTTATTGACGAAGCCGTCCAGGTAAAAATAAGCTTCGTCAGTAAACCAAATGCTGCCCACATGCATATCGCCGTCATCAATCCTGTGCACTACATCGTTAGCGAATGTCTCTCGTGCAGCAATGGTAGCGGCGCTGAGGGGTTGCCGCGTTTGAATTTTGTATGGATAGAGGTGTAAACTCTGGCGCATGAGACGATACGTGGACGTTGGCGTCATTTGGACCGCAGCTGCAATACGGCGAACGGAAACCCGAGGCCGCTGTTGGATCACCTGCTGCACTAGCTGCGCGTTGCCCTCTGTGGTTGCCGTACGCGGTCGCCCTACCTTTCCAGCACGTTCATCCGTCACGTTCTCAGTCCGTTGAAATTTTGCAAACAGATCCTTTATTGTATCGCTTTTCAGTCCTTTGGTTACATTAAACCTCCGTTGAAAACTTCGTCTTGTTGCAACAACACTGTGTTCTAGGCGGTGGAATTCCAACACCAGAAAAATCCTCTGTTCTAAGGAATAAACCATGTTGTCCACAGCACACTTGCACGTTGTGAACAGCACACGCTTACAGCAGAAAGACGACGTACAGAATGGCGCACCCACAGACTGCGTTGTCTTCTATATCTTTCACATCACTTGCAGCGCCATCTGTTGCTGAAAATTGTAACTACTGTAATTTCGAAAGTTTGTCCGCCTGAAAATGTACTGTTGTCCCAAGCATATTGCAACAAACGGTGTATTTCTATCGCTGCTCGTTTAGTTTTTATTGCCGTTTCAAATATACCGGTCATTTTTGAAACACCCTGTATACACTGACGGGAAAAAATTTTAATATAAAAAAAAATTAATGTAGACCAATTAATTCGGGAATTCAACAATCTAGGTAACTTATCTAAGTGATTAACATTGCAGCATCACAGGTTAATGTAAACCCGAGATAAGCCTCTGCAAATGTGAAATGCTGGTATAATAATAGCCAGTGTTACCGCCAGAAGTTGAATGCAAGCATGCAAACGTGTATGAATTGTGTTGTACAGGTGCTGGTTGTCAGTTTGTGGGATGGAGTTCCAGCCTTTTGCACTTTGTCAGTCAATATAAGGACGGTTAAAGCTGTTTGTGGATCACGCTGGAGTAGTCGTCCTATGATGTCCATATGAGCTCGATTGGAGACAGATCTGGCTATCGAGCGGACAAGGCAGCAAGCCGACACACTGTGAAGTATGTTAGTTGCAATAGCGGTATGTGAGTGACCGTTATCGTTATCCTGTTGGAAAATAGCCCCTGGGACGCTGTTCATGAATGGCAGCGCAACATGTCGAATCACCAGACTGACGTACAAATTTGTAGTCATCACTGGCACCGAGGCAGCACCAGGTTTCATCAGAAAACACAACAGACTTCCACCTTGCTTTCCAATCAGCTCTAGCTTGACACCACTGAAGTCGCAAATGGCAGTGTTTTGGTGTTAGTGGAATGCACGCTACAGGGTGTCTAGCTGGAAGTTATCGTTGAAGTAAAGGATAGTAACAGTTCATTGTGTCACAGTGGTATCAACTGCTGCTCAGATTGCTGCGGCAGATGCACTACGATGCGCCAGAGCCATAGTTAGTTACGTGTTCCATTGATCAATAGCACGGAAAACCATTATGATGTGCACTTGTCGAATGCACAAGAAATGCGCACAGGAAACAAGGGTTTTTATTACATTATACTGTTATACCTAAATATTTCTAATATATATCCCATTCCCTTAAAGGGCACAAATTCATATATTATATCTCCAGATTTATTTACTCGTATTCGAGAATTCATCTATGGTATAGAAGGAGTTGTCAAAGAGGTATGATTTCAATTTGTTTTTGAAACTATTGCTGCTGTCTGTCAGACATTTTATTTCATCTGGTAATTTATCAAAAAGCATATTTTCCCCTTCCTGTGCCAAAGATGGGTTAAGTAAAGGATAGTGTAGGTCTTCCTTTTTTCTGGTATTGTAATCATGCATGTCGCTGTTGATTTTAAACTGGTCCATGTTGTTGAGAAAAAATTTAATTACTGAGTAAATGTACTGTGAAGCAGTTGTAAGAATTCCTAACCTTTTAAACAGATGTGTACAAGATGTGCGACTATGAACTCCACACATTATCCTAACTACTTTCTTTTGAGCAGTGAATACCTTTTGCCTAAGTGTTGACTTGCCCCAGAATATTATTCCGTAGAGAGAGTGGAAGTATGCAAAGTATGTTGGCTTACTAATTTCTACGTCCTCAAAATTGGCAATTATTCTGATTGCAAAAGTTGCTGAACCTAGTCGCTTTAGGAGATCCAAAATATGAATTTTCCAATTAAGATTCTCATCTATATGTACACCCAAAAACTTAGTATGCTGTACCCTGGCTACTGACTTCTTTTGGTGTGTTATGTTTATTGAAGGAATCATACTTTCTGCAACAGAAATTTGGATGTACTCCGTTTTCTCAAAGTTCAGAACAAGACCATTCGCAGAAAACCAATTAATAACTTTTCCAAAGACCTTATTTGTATCATTTTCTATTGGACTTTCTTTTACTGGATTAATAATTAAGCTTGTATCATCAGCAGTGTCACTTCAGCGTCTTGTTTCACATAAGAAGGGAGGTCATTCACATATATCAAGAACAGGAGGGGACCCATGATCGAACCTTGTGGAACACCTAATGTAATTTCACCCCAGTTAGATGAAGTGGCAAACTCCTTTGAATCACTTGAAGCATATAAAGAGACGTTTTGCTTCGTGTTCTGTAGATATGACTAAAGCCACTCATATGCTGTTCCATTTATACCATAGAATTGTACTTTCTCTAACATAATGTCATGGTTCACACACTCAAATGATTTGAATAAGTCACACAATATTCCTACTGGTGACATTTTACTATTAAAAGACTCTCATGAGGACAGTGGAATTGTATATTGCTGTCTCAGTGGAACAGCATTTCTGAAATCCGAACTGTGATTTACTAAGTATCCCATTACTGCTGAGATGGCCAACCATTCTTGAGTACATTACTTTCTCAAAGATTTTTGAAAATGCTGTAAGCACACGACGATCTTCCCTCTCGATAGTGCCACGTGGCCGTCGGGAGACCGTTTTCTTGCGACAGTACCTTTGCCAGCAACCTGCCATATCTTTCTGCAGTATCGCAGGAGGGACATCTAACTTCTCGTAGTTTTATTACACGACCCCCCGCAACTCAGTGAGGTGTTGATAATGGCGTGTGACTTAAAGGCATTCCTGACTGACTTCAACTCGCCACTTCCAATCTCAAATATAACCAATGCTTATGACAGTTAAAGCGTGTATTTAAAACAAACCTGATTTATATTCTCATAATGGTGCTACTATCGCCACCCTTATGCGACTGAACAGAGATCAACTTTCAGATGCAGAAACATGCCTGCCAACTTTCGTTTATGTCGCAGAACTCGTTCTTCGTGTTACGATTTTTTTGTTTCAATCAGTGTAATTAGCTGGTAAAAATGACAATGTATTAGTAGTGGGAAGATGTTCTTCCAGTTGTTAGACTGACAGTTCGAAGCACCTGCCATGAATAACCCGCGCTTTTTGCTATTCCTTTAACGGAAATCTCCGACCCCTTGAGGGCAGGGCTGGTAAGCGCTGGACTTGTTCTGTACTTTATCTTTAGCGTTAATAATTATAGGCAGCCACCATTAGCCTTCCAAAAGAGTTGTACGTTAAAATTATAATTCTAAAACCTATTCCTTTAGCAGTTTTCTGATAATCTGATACTTTTCCCGTTCTTTTGAAACAGTTATTTTGGTATGTGTGTGGTTCACATGTTCAAGTGTGTGTGAATTCTCAAGGGACCAAACTACTGAGATCATCAGTCCCCACAATACTTAAAACAAACTTACGCTAAGAACAATACACACATCCATGCCCGAGGGAGGACTCGAACCTCCGGCGGGAGGGGCCGCGATGTCCGTCACATAGCACCCTAAACCACGCGGCCACTCCGTATGGTGTAAAAGTACGTTTGATCACGACAAATTGTAGAAAATTTTGCTTTGTGTTGTAGGACTTAAAGGAACAAAATTATTGAGAAGAAGCTATCTAAGGTTCATAAAATACCAGCATTTTGTTAAGATACAATATACCTTTCGACTGCATCGCTAAGCAACGAATATGAAATAGCGGAGTGGGAAAGTAACTGCGCAGTGGCGGCACCATGCGGCGAGTTCGTGATGCAACAGCTGCGCTTAGTGGTGTGACCAGTAGATGGCAGAGCAGTGCGGTCCGTTGCTACTGAGATGCTTTTACCACATTAAAATAGTAGTGGGACTTAACAGAGCTATCAGGAACGAAATTAATAAGGTAAATTTTCCTCGTGAGGCATCAAGGAAGTGTTCAGTCTTCGGAGTGAAGATGGAACAACAATAACACGGGAAACTTGAAAAAATGTTTCAGTGCCATTGCAAATCAGAGCACAGTTGTTAAAGTTTTTATTTTGAAGGCGCTTTATTTATTTGCATTTTGATGCAATTACAGGTCTCTGTGCGTTTTCATACACGCTAAAATAGTGGTCACAGTTGTTATTTACAATCAGAAAGCTTTGTGTTTTATTTTGCATTTCGCACTGCGCGCTTGAGAACCAGATTCCATTTCAACGCTATATTGTTAGGGAAATACTGTAATTTATGTAAAATTCCTGACCCATTTGAAGTTCTTTACGCTTAGACACACTTTCATTCTTTACTTGTGTAAACTGCAGTCCAGTTACTGGGACGATCATAACCATTTACAGCAATCGACATTCTGAATTTAAAACAATACATTCCATGATTTGAAATAAAACTTTACTCCTTAATGGGAATATTCGCTAATATTGAAGCATACAATACATTTTTTAAAGATACTTTGAGCATTGCGACAATTAAAGATTCATTCAGGAACAAAACTGACTGAATAATTTACCGTTTCTTGTGGATTTTTCATAATACGTAGTACTTTAAAAATGTGACATTTGCTTTTAATTTACGCAAGTTCTTAAAAGCACAAAGAAATATTCGTTTGAATCTCAGAACCGTAAACACAAAGTTTTGACCACGCCTCCTGTTGTATTCCTTTGCGATGATTCCGTCAATCCTTCCCTAAAGTCCCTCTGAACCTCACAACATCTGGTTCTTTCAATTTATCCCATTTCTTAATTTTCTACCTTTCTTCAGTTTTAATCTGCAGTGCATCACCAATAAATTATATTTAGAGTTAACATCTGCCCCTGAAAATGTCTTACAGTTTACATGTGATCCGAAATCTGTATCATGGTTCTGCTTTATCGAATGTGTCAGAAAAGATTAAACAAACAATACTCACATGGCGATGAATCAGGGACTCTTCTTATTCTCTACTCGTCGTTGATATGGTACACACCAGAATGTTTAAGCAAACTCTCTCAAAAATGGAGAAGCAGCGATGTAGTGCTATGAGAACTTCGTCGACTAACGCTCGCCTCACTGAAGGAAAATAGATGACGTTCTATATTTGACAATAGTTCCTGACAAATAAATTGAACTACATAAAAACACAGATCCAAACAAGACAACGATCAGGAAACTCCAGCAGCTGTATAAAACGTTTCGGCACAAAACCAGCTACTAATTCACTCCAGGCAAATGCCGGGATGGTTCCTCTGAAAGGGCACGGCCGACTTCCTTCCCCATCCTTCCCTAATCCGATGAGACCGATGACCACGCTGTCTGGTCTCCTTCCCCAAAAAAAACCAACCAACCAACAAACAAAACCAGCTATCACATCTGTAGACTCTGTCTTCTGATAAACTATCATCAGATTGAAACATTGCTACCTTAGTCCTGAATTAAACAGGATATAGTCGTCTCTGGCAAATGCCGCAGAAGATGTAAGATACAGAACGTCGTTACATAAGATTATATTCATATCCTCATGGGTTTTTAGAAAATACGCGAAGAAATGAAAGTTGCGAATTATAACGACCAGATGTGCAGTAATGACAGTGAAGCAATAAGCGATTTAAGCTATCTAATTTTGGTGTACCTTAAATATGGAAGACTGTAAACGAAATTGTACCACAAATTAAAACAGCTGAAGGTTCCACTAGTTACAGTCATTTTATATACGAGCTAGCTCAGAATCTAGCACATCATAAGAAACTTATTTTACGAACCTAATTATGTATAAATATGTAATGTGAATGTAATACCCGTTTTAAAAAATATATTTTATATCAAGTTATAAACAAAACGTAGGCAACTTAACGCTATGTATCACCAAAAATCAAAGGAAAAGGAGTGGATAAGCAAACCGTCCCGAATTATATGGATGCCACCTAGTCGTAGGATTTCACAAAGCCGGGGTATGGCGGGTATGCTTTCGGAAAGACTGGTGTTCAAACACCGTCTGACCACCCAGATCTTGATTTTTTCTCGCTTTGCTGTACATCGACATCTATGTCTACATTTCCAACTATAGTCGTGAAACCACTATACGGATTGTGGTCGAGAGTACTCCTGGCGTCACTACCTAAGGTCCACATCCCTGTTCCATTTGCGAATGGCGCGTGGGGAAAACGACTATAGGAGAAACCTCAGTATTAGCTCCAGTTTCTCTGATTTTATCGTTGTCGTCATTTAACGAGACATGTCGAAAGAAGTAATATGTTGCCCGTCTCATCCCGGAATATCCTCATACATGGTAAGTCTCTCAGGGACGCACATCGCATCAACTGTTGTATTTTCGTCTCCAATCAAATATATACGTTTTACAGACATAAATAACAGAGTATTTATTTAATCCTCTGCACCCTCACCACTTTAGACAATCCCACTCTAGTCAGTCTCAAGTGGTATGACTAGTTGCACCGTCAAACTAATATTTCTTCCGTTTAGGGTATCAAGAATTAAGGTCCGCTCTGTTTCATCTCTCTCGGGCCTTCTTTCAATAATCCAGCCTCTCTTCCACACGTGCCTCGGCTGTTTATCTTCATGCAAGAGTACAATACCTCCCATTCGCCATTCAGCAGGTTTGCTGTTAGGACGCTGGGTTTCGTGAAAATTTCTGAACTCGAGCATACATCCTTTTTTTCCATCTCTTCATGAAGCAGCTTTTCTCGTTGCTTTGCCTCTTTTCGAAGATCCTTCTGTAAACTCTGTTCAGGATAGTGGGTACTGCAGTCAGTCGTTTCTTCAGTTTAAGATTGTGAGGTAATGGGCGAGTTGTGGCGCCCTGAAAATTTCTAATTTCGGAGTTGGCGTGGCCGCACGGGCCGCTCGGCAAACCGGGGCCCGACAGCAAACACGTGGTGCCGAACGATAGCCGGACGAGAGGGGTAGCCCTAGTGCATGGTCGAGCTGCGTGGCTCGGAATTCCATTGTGACGCTGTGTCAATGAAGGAGACTGACACGCTGTGAGTGGCAAAGATGGCGCACTTTGTGAAATGTTAACGGCAGGCATTTCATAGTTCGTATAGAAATTAATCATGATACCTCAAAAAGAAACATGTACATTACCATTATTTGCACGACGATTCTGATCGTGTACTCAGATTTTCAGTATATTTATTAGTTCAAAGTTTAGTATTTGACGATAAATAATACAAGTAACACCCAGCAACCAATTTCCAAAATCTAAACGGTTAATCCTATTTCGTCGATCCACATGTCCTTACAAAGCTATTGGTGCAAACCTAAATTGGTATGAACTTAAGTAGTACATGAGTTATTGGAGGTCAAAGTGGCCAATTACTATCTATCGCATCACGCCATAAGTACTCCACAGTTACACGAAAAAACGGTAGCAGCATGCTTATAAATATATTTATTCATCTATGTCTTTGTTTGTATCCGATATATGTTATTCATGAAGAAAGTGGTTAAATATTTACTGTGTTTTAGTAAGCACAGACACATAAGGCTACTGGCCTCCCTTTTGTTGCTATTCCTTTGATATATGTTTATTTCATTTGTTTATGTATTTAATAATGTGTGTTAGAGCGTGTTTATGGTCCAGCCGTAGGAATATTTATTTAAATTAAAGTTACTTAAATGAAAATCTAGTATTTTGTACGTGTTTCAATATGTTGTGAGTGCATGTTGGCTTGCAGACATGGAGGGAGCGCCCTAGCCAATCACAGCACTCGATACTAAGAGAGATGTATGGGGGTTGGGGAGGAGTATCGTCTCCGCAGAGGACTCAGCAGTATTTGGCCTGTAATGCGGCAACTACGAATCCCAGCCCCTAGACAACGAAACCAGCCAAAACTTTTAATAGTGCAACTCCGAGCCGGAGCGTACGTAGTTGAGAGCCACCACAATCTTCATCAGTATTTTGATATCCCACAAGATGTATCTTGTTGTCAGTACTTCCGAGTCACCCTGTGCGACTGGTTTCGAGTTGGTGGAGGCTTCTGTTTCCTCGAATAATGTCCTAACTGTTTCCTCATCTACTAGCGATTTACCCAACACCTTCCTCAGGCAGTGTTTCGTTGTTTTTAACATAAGAATCCGAATAATCTTTCTAGGTAAACCTCGATTATTTCTTGTATTTTAGTCAAACACAATCAGGAATTGTTTGTGGAGTACCGATTTGAAGACTATTTCTCAGAACCTTTGAAGAGATTGTTATGTAACTTCGATTGGTGAAATATTATCTTGATTCTCTTATTAAAATTTGCTGAAAGCCTAAAATCCGGGTTCGAGCCCGGTCAGGTACAACTTTTTATCATCGTCATTCTGTTCCACAGCTGATGGTTGTCTGTATTCGTAATTTGCGAATGTTCAATGTAGTCCATACCGGAGGTAGTCGCCACAGTACCTGATGCCTCCATGTCCAAAGGAACACTGCATCGTAATTCGGAATAACACAGGCACTACAATATCGTATTTTTTACTGTTTGTCTTGACTTCAGGGCCCAAAATACGTTACGAAATTCAGACAGTACTATGACAGTTCCTAGGCTGCGTAACGGTACGTAGCCTACGTATGGAGAATGCGTAGTTTTGTGAATAGATGGAAAGCCACTTCGAGTAGTGGGTGTTTTTCTTGTACATTACATTCCGCAGGGAGGTGTCGTCCTCTGAGTCGATTAAGTCCATTCAACGAACGGGGTGTAACGTTGAACTTTAGATTTCGTTGGATACTTGGTGTTGTTACTGAGCGCGTAGTATTCTACCGGCAGCCTTTCCTGTTGGGCCATCCGTTTCGCTGATTCTAAATCATGGACAACTGATTTGTCGTTAGCCTCTTCTGGACATCGAAAATTACGAATAAAACGCAGAATACATGCCATTACGTGCAGTATTTTCCAGTAAGAACTATATTTTGACGCATCAGTGGGACATTAATAGCCACAGCTTCCTAGTACACTGGTCAGCCAGAACATCATGACCAAAAACATACACTATTGGCCATTAAAATTGCTACACCAAGAAGAAATGCAGATGATAAACGGGTATTCATTGGACAAATATACTAGAACTGACATGTGATTACATTTTCACGCAATTTGGGTGCATAGATCCTGAGAAATCAGTACCCAGAAAAACCACCTCTGGCCGTAATAACGGCCTTGATACGCCTGGGCATTTAGTCAAACAGAGCTTGGATAGCGTGTACACGAGGCATCACAACAACGTTTCACCAGGCAACGTCGGTCAACTGCTGTTTGTGTATGAGAAATCGGTTGGAAACTTTCCTCATGTCAGCAGGTTGTAGGTGTCGCCACCGGCGCCAACCTTGTGTGAATGCTCTGAAAAGCTAATCATTTGCATATCACAGCATCTTCTTCCTGTCGGTTAAATTTCGCGTCTGTAGCACGTCATTTTAATGGACAGTAGTGTACTACCAATATAAACCGGTGTAGGTGACAGCGGCGTCATATGAGGAGGAATGCCTGCTAGACACACGCACGGTGCCTTTAGTTTCAGTGAGCGTGCTGTCCGTCGATGGAATGGAGAAGGCACGCGATCTATCTGAGTTTGACCGAGGGCAGATTGTGATGGCCTGGAGGCTTGGCACGAGCATTTCGGAAACTGCATGATTTATCGGATGTTAGAGGAGTGGTGTGATGAGTGTCTTCAACACGTGGCCAAACCAAGGTGAAACTTATAACGATATGTTTACGTAATGTGTATACATAAACATACAGTTATAAATGTCCCCGTTCGTAGTCTCTAATTATAACAATATGTTACTTTTGTGCTGTAACATATAGCTATAATCAGCGGTGGAAACATATTTGCGAACGCCGACCGTGTGCGGCTGTTTCTTGTTGGATCGTCTGATCAGTCGGAAGTTGCATTGCAGAGGAGAGTAAATGCCTATTCAAAATATAATTATTTTGGATAGCTCAACATGAATTTCCTAAGGGACCGTAGTTTATCATGCATTTACCAATAGAATATGGCGCGGAGAAAATATTTCGCCGCATGCAACTTCCGTCCGAACTCGACGAAAGAATTCGTGACTGTGAACTCTCTATTTGGCAGAAACATAAAGAAAATTAAATAATTTCATGAAGAAGTGAGACATAGATTCTATAGTAAATGAATAGTCCATACACCAGCTCCATTTAACTCTGAATTTATGGCAAGTAATAGACAAACTTACACTGCAATGACGGATTTAACATGGATGCCGTTTTGACTGGCACTTCTCTTAATGAAAACAATTCCTTTGACGTTTTCACATACACGTCGCACAATAAATGTACTGCTAGGCACTTTTAGTATTACACATTTACTTTACACTAGAACAATATTAATTTTGACAATAATAATACGGCGGCAAGGCATGCGCGTCCGACACAAGTTACAGGAGACAAGAGAAAAATGAGTAACTGTTCATCGAGAATATCTCGTACATCTAAACAAAATGTGTAAAAATGTTCTTCTTCTGTCCGTTTTTCGCGCCGCGGTTTTCAAAGTCAATAACTCACAGCATCTCTGACGGCGCTTCGACAATAAACAAGTTACATCACAGGTCGTTCACCTTTTACATTTTCGCAACATTATTTGCTAACTGTAGCTGTTGCCGAGCGACTGCTCGATTAATGAATGATTTAAAATGATAAGGCAATCACATAATGTTACAAACTACGCCCATATGTCGTGGGTTTGGGCGTCCATCCCACATTACAATATCGGACGTCGTAGACTGGGCAGACTGGTAAGACAGGACAGGCCGCGACTATGGCCGAACTTACATTTGACATTAATGCGGACGGAGTACAAGTGTGTCTGAACACACAGTGCGCCAAACGCTCCTAACGATGGTCCTCCGCATCCGGCGACCTGTGCAGGTGCCAATGTTAACACCACGACTCCTGCAACTACCACTGAAACGGGCACGGGACCATCGGCATTGGACGTTGGCGTAGTGATAGTGCGTTGCGTGGTCTGATAAATACCGATACCTTCTTCATCGTGCCGATGGGAGGGCGCGAATCCGTCGTTTTTCAAGGGACAGGTTTCTTGACACCTGTACTGCGGAACAGAGACAAGCTGGCGGCGGCTCTATTATCCTCTGGGGAACGTTCACATAGGAATCCATGCATCCAGCAGAGCAGGTGCACTACACCATGATGGCCAAGGGGTTTCGTGCACTGGTTGCAAACCACGTACACCCCTTCGTGACGATCATGTTTTCCGACTGCAGTGACATTTTTCAGTAAGATAATACTCCATGTCACAAGGCCAGGAGTGTGATGGAGTGGTTCGAGGAACACAGTAGCGAGTTCCAGTTGATGTGCTGACCTTTCAACTTGCCAAATCTGAACCCGATCGAACACATCTGGGATGTGATTGAACGTGGCGTCAGAGTTCATCGCCCCTCTCCCCGGAATTCACGGGAATTAGGTGATTTGTGTGTACAGATGTGGTGCCAACTCCCTCCGGCGACCTACCAGGGCCTCTTTGCTTCCATGCCACGATGCGTCGCTCCTGCTGTAGGTGTCCAAGGTGGACACACCGGCTATTAGATAGGTGGTCATAATGTTCTGGCTAATCAGTTTATATCTTTGGTGTCTCTGGAAGGTAATCGTCAGAGACTTCTTGTTGAGGCTAAAGATCAGTTGGTTAACCATGGAAGTCCATTCCGCTGTAGCATGGAAGACTTAATTTCCCCATTGATGATCCACGTGATACCAAATCTGATGGATTAGTTCCGGCAAGGCAATGTCGCCATTGCGATGGTGCCAAATGTTTTTGATGTTAATTACTCTATTACCGACAAACGTATTCCATTGAGCTGGATCGATTCGTATCCAGCTCTTCCCCACCATGGAACCGCTCCACTCATTTGCGTCTGCGATGTCAAATTCAAACGAGTCGTAGAAATATTTTACAAGTTGCGGAAGTAAAGCTGTGAGGACGGGGCGTGAGTCGTGCTTGGGTAGCTCAGATGTTAGAGCACTTCCCGCGAAAGGCAAAGATTCCGATTCCGAGTTCGAGTCTCGGTCCGGCACACAGTTTTAATCTGCCAGGAAGTTTCATATCAGCGCACACTCCGCTGCAGAGTGAAAATCTCATTCTGGTTAAGCCATGTCTCCGCAATATCCTTTCTTCCAGGAGTGCTAGTTCTGCAAGGTTCGCAGGAGAGCTTCTGTAAAGTTTGGAAGGTAGGAGACGAGGTACTGGCGGAAGTGAAGCTGTGAGGACGGGTCGTGAGTCGTGCTTGGGTAGCTCAGTTGGTAGAGCACTTGCCCGCGAAAGGCAAAGGTCCCGATTTCGAGTCACGGTCCGGCATACAATTTTAATCTGCCAGGAAGTTTCATATCAGCACACACTCCGCTGCAGAGGGAAAATCTCATTCTGGATTTTCGACATTTCTTAGTATTTCCAGATTCCAGTTCTTTGCGTATTGGTTCTTCCCAACTAGTCTCTTAAATTTCAGCCTATTCTTCATCATTGCTGATTGTGCTCTGAGTATATCTGCTCCTGTGCACACTCACATTCCAATGTCTGATTCCACAATCTCTATCTGACCACGATGTAATCTCGCCATATCTCCAGGCGTTTTTCCAAGTATACCTCCTTCTCTTGTGATTCTTAAAAGAGTAATCGCTATAACCATCTGAAGTTTATTGCAGAACTCAATTATTCTTTCTCCTGTCTCATTCCTACTGCCAGGTCCATATTCTCCCGTAACCCTTTCTTTTAATCCCTCTCCTACTACCGCATTCGAATCCCCCATGACTATTAGAATTTCATCTCCGTTTACGTACTAAAATACTCTTTCGGCATCCTCAAAGACTTTCTCTATCTCTTCATCATCTGATTGCGACATCAGCATTTATAGCTGAACTGTTGTTGTCGGTACTGGTTTGATGTCGATTCTGATGAGGACTGAACTGTCAACAGTACCTCGCTCTCTTCTCTACTTTTCTATTCGTAACGAATCCTACTCCCATTTCAACATTTTACGCTGCTGTAGGCATTACATTATACTATTCTCGCCAGGAATAGTTATATTCTTTCCATTTCACTTCACTGACCCCACAACATCTAGACTATTAGCACTTCCTTTTTCAAATTTTCTACCTTCCCTAAAAGGTTCAAACTCCTGACATTCCACGCTCCGACTCGTGGAACGTTAGCCTTTCGTCGGTTATTCAGTCTTTTTCTCATGCTCACTTCCCCCTTGGCACGCCCCCTCGTAGATACGACTGGGAGACTTGTCCCGAATCTTTTGCCAATGGAGAGATAATTACGACACTTTTTCAAATACAGGCTACATGTAATGTGGATATACATTATGTGTTTTAATGCAATGGTTTCCATTTCCTTCTGCATCCTTATGCCGCTGATCATTGCTGAGTCTTCCGCCTTCTAGGGGCAGTTTCCACCAGCGGCAAGAGTGCACCCTTAACGTCTATCCGCTCCTCCGCCCTCTTTGACAAGATCGTTGGCGGAATGAGGGTAACTTCTTATACCGGAGATCTTCGAGCGTCATATTTACTGGTTTTTATTCAAAATTTAAGCGGTGGCAGGTTCGACCACTGGACTGGGGGACGCATTACTAATCAAAGACTCTACATATATTACAAGTGAATAATAGCTCGTATCGACCTGTGAATGTAGTGGTAGGATAGCAGCTCTCATAGCATACCTGCCTCATTCCTTCAGTCGCGAACTAACAGCCAGTGTATTACGATACAGAAACTGACTATCAATAAATTTTTTACAAGGATAAACGAAAGGCCTAAATAACACAGTTCAGAGAAATCATGAATAGCAGCCTGATAACCATCAAAATTGGCTAATACCTTCTACAGGAATTTCCATTACCTAAAAACCAAAATTAACGCGAAACTGGTGAAACAATGATGGCATAATGAGCAACATGAAAGCGTTAAATGTTTTTGTGATGTCTAGTTCCGTTGGATACAGCATTCCATGCTCATCTACCCTGTGTAGGTCTACTCATCAACGGGAAACTACTGCAGCCTACGTCCTTTTGAATCTGCTTTCAGTAGGCAGGCCTTGGTCTCCAGCTACAATTTTTCCCCTTGTACTATCCTCCGTTACCTAACTGACAATTCTTTGATGCCCCAAGATGTGTCCTATGAACTAATCTCTTCCTTTAGTCAAGTTCTGCCCAAAATTCCTTCTCTCCCCATTTAGAATCACTACCGCTTCATTAGTAATCCGATTTATCTATTTAATCTTCAGCCCTCTCTAGTAGCATGGCATATCAGGGTAACTCTCTTCTTGTCTGAATTATGTATCGTCCACGTTTCAGGTCCTCACAAGGCTACACACCAGACATAGATGTTAACATTCCTCTTTTTCAGACATCTTTTTTCTAATGTTTCTAGCCTCCATTTTATATCAACTTCTGCCATCATCATCGGCTGCCCAAATAGCAAAACTCGTCTAATAGTTTTAGAGTATTATTTGCTAATCTAATCCCTTTCGCGTCGTGGAGTGACCAATCTTACAGGAAAATATATTTGTTAGTGTCATAAATTACCTTAAAATTACAGTAGTTTTAGAGGCAGCAGGTTTAGGCCACAGAACTGTCATGTACAATAAAATATTGAAATTACTGTGAAGTATGATTATCAGCTGTGAGGTTCTTTCACATAATTTACATGAAAATGTTACCTGACTGATCTGACTAGAGGAAGCTGTGAATCTGCATATCTGGAAAAGGACGAAATTAATTAATTGGTGGTTGCTAGGAGTTGCTGCCAGTGCTTGACTAGCCCCATGAGCAAAGAGCATTTAAAATTGTGGGTGAATAAACTCCAAACAATAACACCGAGAAATGTACTCGACATCATAATTACTATGAGCATGAGTCAACAGACGTAACAAACGAAATCTGCTAACAATTTGTATAGTGGCTGTACTTGAGACAGTGTCCTTGTAGCGTTAGGCAACTTAAATTTGAGCATAACCCTTCCCCTGCTTACAAAAAATTATTTCTAATGCTCTGCACTAGATACGGCTGAAGCGCCCTGCTAAACCCGCAGGACAGGACAAGTAGTAGGAATTGTGGAAGGGGGCCAGAATGAGCGGCTGTCAGTTACACTCCAAACATAACACTTTATTTAGTTGTCCAAACATTACAGCGCAACTTCTAAGCTTGACTATCGACAGAAAAAGTCTTCAATTCTAAAACGGCTGAAGGCCCATGAATTATATACAACTGCTTTTTTTTAAACCTTAAATAGTGTTTAAGGCCAAGCGATGTAAGACTTGACTAGTCAGACAGATTAAGTTTTTAAAAGCGGCTGAAGGCCCATAAATTTAAAACAACATAACTACAATAACCTTTCAAATAGGTAGAAGGCCCAAGCTTTACGATCAATAAGAAACCTTATTTCGAACGGCTAAAGGCCTTTGTTTACAAAAACTGCTACCAATTTTCCAAGGCAGAAGGCCCAAAGTTTTTAACCTTAAATAGTATTTAAGCCCAAGTGATGTAAGACCTGATAAGTAAGAATCCAAAATTTTAAATCGGCTGAAGGCCCATCATTTTAAGAACAACACAACTACAATAAATTTTCACCAGGCAGAAGGTCCACAGCTTTATCTTGAAAGAATGTAATACTTGATAAATAAGAGCCTTAAAAGTTAAAGCGGCTGAAGACCGATGCTTTTAAAAGCAATACAATAAGTTTTCAACAGACAGATGGCCCAAGCTTTATCTTCACAACGTAAGACTTACCCAACTTAGAAAAACTTACTTTTAAAACGGCTGAAGGCCTTTGTTTTTAAAAACACAATTACAAGCAAACAAATTCCAACCTTCGGCTATGAGCCATTAAAAACACACAATTAAACGCTAATAAGAAGGCAGTATAGGCAACGGCGCTCAGAAGTTTCCAGAGGGCTCGGTCTGCCCTTGAAATCTTAACGTTCGCTTAGGTGAGACAAGAAGTCGGCCCAGCAATACTCGATCCGCCAGCAACACAACCGAGGGACTGTCAGGGACCCACTGACAAGACGACTTGCTAACCACTGACCAGTACACGATAATTCCAAAGCCAAAACGTTACAGACATAGCCGCCCACAACCAAATATACATTAAGCTGTCAAAACTTACACGCCATGTTGGACAGCGACAACAGGTGAGGAAAGGACACTGCCTGAATTTACCTCAGCGACCAGGGCAGGTAACCGGAACACTAACGGCCACAAGGCAGAAAATTCTGCTGGTGCACTTAAATTTCAAATCGACAAATATAATTAATTCCACCACACAGCGGCTAAATCTTCACTAACTCGAACACTCGCTGTTGCTCCCAGGAATACCAACAACAACGAACCACCAAGAAACGGGACAACGTGACCAGACGTGGCCAACTTTCATGTCCAGGGTCGATGAGCCACGAACCTCGCAGCACTCGGAACAGCAAGATGGTATACAGTGCAAATATCAATACACACCGCTGCTGCCACACGCAGAAAGAGGAAGAACAACGGCATCACCGCAATAACCGCGGGAAACCAAACGCAGAGTAACAGACAATTTTTAAAGCAACGCATAAGCCGGGATCAGCACAGCTTAACGGCTATGTGGTTTGTTGCAAATGGTAGCTTAATTCATAGCTATTTTTACTGATACGCTTCCTGACAAGTTCGAATTGTTTCCTTTTGAACGTCTAGGCGACACTCATTTTCTCTCCATGTCTTCTCTCACCGCAAGCGTATTCTTCCCGTAAGAGTTCGCACATCATAAATGAACCGAAAAAACTTTATCCTTAACGAAACTCCACAGAAAACCAAGAGTGTTTATTTCTGGCGACAGTGTCGGCCATAATTTGAATCATCTTACCGATCCATCTGTCTGGAAAGATTTCATCCGAGGACTGGTGAACAAATAACCCCAGTGCGGCGGTGCACCATATTGCTGAAGTTCCTGTAACTGAGGTGCAACGTAAAATTCCACCTCGTCCACGTAAACGGTTGCAGTAACGGTAGGCTCAGCGAAAAAGGGCGGCCTAATACGAGAATTTTGTTATGCGTTAAAGTCATACTACTGATATGGCGCGCGCCGCTATCCTGTGATCTTGTTCAGAGCACGCACTGTAATCGATTATAGTTCGCTGTCCTAGTGCGGGTGGCGCTCCAGTGGCGATTGGCGTGTGTTTGTGGTGGCCGGCGAAAAGCGAGAGGGTAGTTGGTTTCCGGGTATTGCACGGAACGTGAAGTTCGCTCTGCCTGACCTGCTAGTGACTAGCGCTAAGGCTGTTGTGCCTCGCAACATGAGCAGAGTAGTCTGGGGCGGAGGCGACTCGCCGCTGTGCTGGCCATGCGGTGGTGATTAATTGGAGTCGGCGTACTCGTTCTTCCTGCCTGTCTGATGTGGAGGTCCGGTGGGGTCCTGTGATACTCTGGCCCGGAGACGAATAGTTGCTGAATTTTGGAGTCTGCCAGGTTAGGGTGTGAGCTCGGTTGGCTCGTCAAATTTTCCCCTGGAAGCTCCAGCAGTGGTTTCTGAACTTCATTCTGATGTGGAACGGCGTTGTTGGAACTTTTTGCTTTGTGTGTGTGTGTGCGTGTGTGTGTGTGTGTGTGTGTGTGTGTGTGTGTGTGTGTCGAGTTGCGTTCATGTATGGTATATTTGGCATTCGATGTGTTAGGTAAAGTCTGCCTAAGAAGGGCGGTTTTGTACAGTATATACATAGCGAATTACTGCTGCTTGGTATATGTGGTCTTCTGGGACCTGAACAACACGATCTCGTCAATTTGGTTGTGTAACAGCATTTAGTGGTTCAAATGGCTCTGAGCACTATGGGACTTAACATCTGTGGTCATCAGTCCCCTAGAACTTAGAACTACTTAAACCTAACTAACCTAAGGACATCACACACATCCATGCCCGAGGCAGGATTCGAACCTGCGACCGTAGCAGCCGCGCGGTACCGGACTGAGCGCCTAGAACCGCTAGACCACCGCGGCCGGCCAGCATTTAGTGGTATGTTCTGTATTTTTCTCAGTGTGTTGTTATTAACTTGGTGAAATAGTCGCGTTTGGTGTCGTTAAGGCACTTCTAAGACTGTGGTTTGACTATTCATGTTCGCTTGGCATTTTATTGTTTCGTTGTGAGAAGCGAGAATTGTTTGAGATTTGCGTGTGTTGGCTTCCGGCACTTATTAAGAGCGCCCGAGTTAACGGCGCCGTGGTTATCATGAGCTGTCGGGATGTTATACAGTATTTTTGAATTTTATCTTGTGTTGATATTATCTGTCGTGTGTTACAGAACATAACCAAGGTGCGTAAGTGATGGGCAGCTGTGGGAGGCATGTCGGCGAGCTCTCAGCGGTTTATTTCGGGGGCCGTTTCTAGTGGGAAGTCTACGAAGTGTTGAGAGCTCGCTCGTCTGTGATTGCGTTGGTAGTTGCCCTCGCCATTTGGTTGTATCAAATTATTATTTTGTTATTATATTTATTGGTGTGTTGCGCTTCTTTCATTTTATGGTGCCAAGCGCCGTTATCTTCCTCAAGGTTTTTTATATAAATCATTTTAAACTGTAATGCCAAGTTAATCTATTATTGGATTTTGTCTTTTGGGTAAACTCTAAAAGCACTATTGTAAAAGGTTCTTTGATTTTATGGTGGCAAGCAGCCGTTATCGTTTTAAAGCTCACTCTCTTAACCATTTGTTAAGTTCTGTAAGTTGTATAAATTTGTTGTTATTTAAAAGAGTTTAGTGTTGGCAATTTAATAAATTGTGTACAGAGTCTGCTGTTTGGATATTATTGGGTGGAACTCCTTGGACCATTGCCCTATAAGAATACACATTTCACTACAGATTCAGTTTCGGTCTGTCCCCTACCTGCTATACCACGATATGTGGGTTCTCTGACCCCCGGCCCCAGACATTATGCCTCTTTACATGTGAAAAGTCACTTCATCGGGAAACACACTTTATTTAGGCAGTCATGATCAGCATTGATCCCTCTGTGTGATGCATCGATTTCCGCTCACTGGCTTAAAATGATGTCCGCCCAGTATGAAGAGTTTCTTCACTCACTGCAAGGGTTACCTCTTCTTGGCTTGACGCAGCCAGTATATTTTAACTTCGATGCTCTTCACATCTGGTGTATCTCGACCGTAGGCACTCTGGAGTTGTCGCTGAAATGTAATAGGCGACAATGTTTCATGAAACAACAAAACACATTGTGAGTTCTCCCGCATAGACGCCACTGTGACTGCAGCACTCTTAAATTCTCCTGCCTATAATAAGAGAGACACAAAAGAAACCGAAGTACATTTAGAACTGTATCTGTATACCATTTGCAATTCTATGGCTTTAGCTAGTACAACTCATCAGAAATACGTTTTTGTTATCAGCTGTGTTACCTATACTCTGCGGTGATGTAATGGCTAGCACACCTGTTTAGTAAGTAAGGATACCCGGGTTCAAGTCCCAGCTGTCGCATAAATTTTAATTCATTTCTTCAGCTTCACTTATTATCGTAACTTTATGTTCACCTTGTACGTGCAGAGCCTCTTCAAGCGTGGCTGGCTGCACTGCTACATGCTGACAACTCCCCCCTCCCCCCTCCCCTTCCCATCACTCCGACCTGTCAACTATGAGGTAATTTCATTCGAGCTGCAATGAACAGCCTTCAGCAAGTACTGTTAGGTGCGTCTTTGCACCATGCTGGGGGTAGAGTATCGCCAGTTAGCGACGCTGACGAAAGGCTGACTAACGGCGTCGACTCAAACGCTGAATTTAGGATCCGCGCTATCGCACGTCGGTGATTGACAAACTGACAGTAAATCATAGAAGACATCACTCTCCAGCGTCCGTCAGCAAACAGGCAGCAAATTGACCGCAAGACCATGAAATTAACAAGGTAGAAATAAAACTGTCAGGCTTCAAGCATATAATGGAATAAAGCTACAGGTAAGCATAAAATACTGTAGTATTTCCAATACAGTTTGCACATACTGAAGTCTCGGGCCTGAATTTTCCTAGTTTAACGGGACGCTCAGAATCTCTGTGGCAATAAGTGACATCGTTACTCATTCTTTTCGTTAATCTTAGTTCTCTCCCATGTGTCTTTACTCTTCTTCTTGCTTTGTGAAACTATTTCGAAGACAAAGCATCTCGGGTCTCATACCAGGAGAAGAAAACAAACATTTAATACTGTTTTTAGGCTATCACAGTCCTTCAAAGGCTAGAAACAAAGAACCGTCCGAACGTATGCTCAAGGAAACCTATTAAAGTACTGTTTAGCGAATGGGTGTTACTGTGAATCGTCAAAATCTGGCTAACGTATGACCCCCCCCCCCCCCTCCCTCTGAAGCGTGTCTCCGACGAATTGTTTTTCGAGTAGGCAGCCCAAGGAAAGCTGTTACTTCGGTTCTGTGGTGTTCTGTTTTTCTAAGCGCGCTTGCCGGAAAAATTCTCGTATAGTCGTTCCACGATTCTTCCTTGTCAAAGAATGAAATGAATTCATGCATCGGCGAACGATTCAGTATAAAAGGGAAATAAAGTTACTGGAAAAGATGAGTACTGGAGACGAATAAATGAATCCCAAATGACTGCATCAAAATTTGCATCTTTGACATTCTCTAAAATCAAGAGCATCTTTTGGAGAACTACATTGCGATTCCAACCTCTCAGATGAAAGTGAAAAAACTATGTCCTGGTCGAATTATGGGCACAAGCGTAAAGGAAGCAATTTTTGAAGCGTATGGGTCCTTTTTCTCCCACCCACCGAATCATCCCTTGCTTTGATGTATTCTTGTGCCAAAATGGCAGGGAAACCTTCCAACTGGAAGTTTACTGTAAAGGCCACTTTCCATCGTAAATAAATCACCCTTTCCGGTTATAGTAGCTGGATGTAAACTAGTTCATAGTTGAATCAATGTATGTACAATCGGGTTATATTGTTCTTTGTTCTCGCTGCATGCATGGAGACACGTAAATTTGCAATTGAAGTATGATGAGTTAAAAATATTTGCATTATAAAATTTCGAACACCTAACAGACATTATCATAGATGAATACAACAAAACTCAATGTTTACATACGCGTGTCATTGTTATATACACAAGCACTGGCGAAAATGGAAGTGACAAAGTTAGCTTGGTCAGACAGATTGGAGAATTCACTGCCTATAGCCTTTCTGAAGGCAACAGTCTCGTACTCGCCAAAAAAGAAGAGCTTTAACCTCGTATTGAGCAAATACAGAAATATTACGAAGACAAAATGCTAAGTTACTTAAATTATATGTATATGGTCACGTGAACAACTTTACGTGCATTTTGCCGGCCGCGGCGGCCGAGCGGTCCTAGTCGCTTCAGTCTGGAACCGCGCGACTGCTACGGTCGCAGGTTCGAATCTTGCCTGGGGCATGGATGTGTGTGATGTCCTTAGGTTAGTTAGGTTTAAGTAGTTCTAAGTTCTAGGGGCCTGATGACTTCAGATGTTAAGTCCCATAGTGCTCAGAGCCATTTGAACCATTTTACGTGCATTTTACAATATACAGTATGTTGCTTTTAAGCATCATCGTTCGTAAAATACTGAATTGTTTCTCCTCTGCTGAAAAAAGGTTTAATTTCGTACTATTGTTGTTATGGTCTTCAGTCCTGAGACTGGTTTGATGCAGCTCTCCATGCTACTCTATCCTGTGCAAGCTTCTTCATCTCCCAGTACCTACTGCAACCTACATACTTCTGAATCTGCTTAGTGTATTCATCTCTTGGTCTCCCTCTACGATTTTTACCCTTCACGCTGCCCTCCAATACTAAATTGTTGATCCCCTGATGCCTCAGAACATGTCCTACCAACCGATCCCTTCTTCTAGTCAAGTTGTGCCACAAACTCCTCTTCACCCCAATTCTATTCAATACCTCCTCATTAGTTATGTGATCTACCCATCTAATCTTCAGCATTCTTCTGTAGCACCACATTTCGAAAGCTTCTATTCTCTTCTTGTCCTAACTATTTATCGTGAATGTTTCACTTCCATACATGGCTACACTCCACACAAATACTTTCAGAAACGACTTCCTGACACTTAAATCTTTACTCAATGTTAACAAATTTCTCTTCTTCAGAAATGCTTTCCTCGCCATTGCGAGTCTACATTTTATATCCTCTCTACTTCGACCATCATCAGTTATTTTGCTCCCCAAATAGCAAAACTCATTTACTACTTTAAGTGTCTCATTTCCTAATCTAATTCCCTCAGTATCACCCGACTTATTTCGACTACAGTCCATTATCATCGTTTTGCTTTTGTTGATGTTCATCTTATATCCTCCTTTCTAGACACTGTCCATTCCATTCAACTGCTCTTCCAAGTCCTTTGCTGTCTCTGACAGAATTACAATGTCATCGGCGAACCGCAAAGTTTTTATTTATTCTCAATGGATTTTAATACCTACTCCGAATTTTTCTTTTGTTCCTTTTACTGCTTGCTCAATATACAGATCGAATAACATCGGGGAGAGGCTACAACCCTGTCTCACTCCTTTCCCAACCAGTGCTTCCCTTTCTGGTTTCTGTACAAATTGTAAATAGCCTTTCGCTCCCTGTATTTTACCCCTGCCACCTTCGTAATTTGAAACGCATTAAACAGTTTCTTGTTGGTACAAAGCATCTAACAGTTCCAAATTTTACAGTCGAATACTCTGAGGACAAAACCTTCATCTCCCCTTCGGTCGATATTCCGGCCAGTGACCAAACCTGTCATATTGTACATCATTCAGTGTCACAGGAGCTGCTATTTTCTTCTTCTAGAATGCTTTTCCCTCCAGTTATGGCCTGCCACTCTTCCTCTTTCCACAAGACTGCAGTGCGTTTGCAGTGTCCATGGCTAGAATTCGCTAAAACATTTGTATAGTAACTTACCTTCAAGACTTACTCTTCCGTTCATAAGCAGTATTCGTTGACCAGAATAAAACTGAAATTACAATTAATTTAATACCTTAAGCTGCTGACGGGTGATTATATCTATCAACGGGGACAGGTGAAAATGTGTGCCCCGACCGGGACTCGAATCCGGGATCTCCTGCTTACATGGCAGACGCTCTACCTATCTTTTTTTATTTAGCTGATCCCATTTTGTTCGTTATAGTTCGTTCTCGAGCACGCTAAGGTACCGCGCCGGCAATCCATCTGAGCCACCGAAGGCACAGAGAATAGCGCGACTGCAGGGACTATCCCGCCCACGCCTCCCGCGAGCCCCACATCCTCACCTTTTATGTCCTCATACTACATTCGTAGTGTCCCACCCCAACGCACTCATTACTCGTGGAAGACATTCTTACCAAGTCCCGTAAGACTTTGGGGAATATGTGTGCATCCGCACAGAAGAAGAAGGTCATGGCCGGTATTGCCAGAGCTATATACGTATATGGATATGGTGTACACCGCAAACTTACGCTCACATACCCTAACATGGTGTCTGCCGAAGGTACACACTATTCATAAACTCGCCACGAATTCCCCTCCCGTGCCAACCTCTTCATCTCATATTTGCAGCCAAAGTCCTAAATTATTTGTTGGATGTATTCCAATCCCTGTTTCCCTCTAGAGTTTTCACCGTGTACACTTCCCTGTTGTCTCATCACGTGTCCTATCATCCTGTCCCTTCTTCTCGTCAGCGTTTTGCATACGATGAACCATTCTTCGCCTCAGATTCTGCATTAAGCCTCCGCATTCTTTACCTTATCAGTCCACCTAATTTTGAACATTCTGCTGTAGCTACACATCTCAGACGCTCCGATCATCTTCTGTTCCAAGCGTGCATTCTCAGGAATTTCTTTCTCAAAGTGATTCCCATTTTTTTTGGCCAAGGACTCCCTCTTTACATGTAGTAGTCGACCTTGTATGTCCCCCTTGCTTGGCTGTTTTTTCTCTTTCCAGGATAGCAGAATTCCTAACTTTGTCTGCTTCGTGGTTATCAGTTTTCATGTTAAGTTTCTCGTTGTTCTCATTTCTGCTGTTTTTTATTACTTTTGTTTTTCTTCGGTTTTCTCAATCCATACCGTGTACTCCTTACATCGTTTATTCCATTCAACAGATTATGTGAATCTACTTCACCTTCACTGAGGATAGAAAATCTTAACACTGATATCTTTTCAACCCGAATTTTCATCCCACTCGTGAAGCTTTCTTTTATTTCCTTCCTTGCATCTTCTGTGTGTAGATTTCGGGACGGAAGACGTTACAGTCCGAAATTTTATTCTTGGTCATCCAGTATTATTGTCCTCTCTTCGCTCTTGTACATATCGTGTAATGTCAGTCGTCCTCTGTAGGATAAATGAGCTTAAAAGTTGCTTGCAAGCATCACTGCTCATCCAGCAACGAAACTTGAAATGTGTTGCAGATTCTGCAGAAATCATAACTTGTCTGACATCTTTATGTGGTAGGTAGTGGGTATGACGTGGAGTAGACCCCGAGCAGTTCATGTACCTCATAGGAGCTGAATTCAAACCCGTACACAAAAGAATTTATATTTGCTGTATTTTCCTTGACATATTCCTAGAGAATTGTGGTATGATACCTGACAGAGACAAGACCACTAGTCTTCACAGTAATTATATGCTCTGATTGCAGTTAATTTCATCCATCAGAAACGATGGTTTTCGAAATCGTGAACTTGTACCAGTTTATTCCCATTTTTAAGTGCTGTGGGAATTTAGATTAATATAGCATGTGATGTCTGCGCTTCTGTTGTTCTGCTTATCTTGTCCTGCGGTTATTTTATGGTTTTAAGTACAATGCCTCCTTCATTACGCAGAAATTCACACCCAAGCAGACAGTGAGAGTATCTCAAGAACATAAAATGATGACTGCTGGATACGAGAAGCAGAACAAAACGGACGCAGACATTACATACAATACTAACCTAAACTTCCTGAGCACTTGAAAATGGGAATAAATTCCTGAAACGCGTAGTGCCACATACGAAAAAAACGGAAGTGATTACTTAAGTTTTTAAATCACTCTGATTATCGACTGTGTTTTGTCAGTTCGCCTTGAATATTACTTTTATTTTGAGATTTTGGGTTCGAATTTCCACTACCGCTAACAGTAACCGGCTGCCCGTGGCATAATTTCGGAAACCTGAGCAAGCTTACCTTCAGACACTGTACGCACACTGCTCTGGCTGTAAACAACTGGTGCCACGTCCTTGGGCGCGCTCGCGCTTCAGTACGATCCCAGGGCGCTGACAGTAGGGCAGACCGGAAGCGGAAGTGAGTCGCCGGAGCCCGCGGCGCATGCGCAGTTGATTCCCACAAGGCGCTCTTGGTGAGACTGCGTTCCGCACCCAGAGGGAAGGCTGGCGGCAATTGTGTCCCACGGCGATGTTTACGGAACACGGCAAGCTCTGCCAAGGGCCGCTATCAAGGACCCTCGCGACGGAACCCTTCAACTGCGACTGCTTTGTCTGAGCCAGTCTCGTGCTCCGATTACGTGTAGTGTAACAACAAAGCCGGGACGAACTTTCAGGAAACATTTATCACACGTACAGAAAGAAACTGTATTATATGCAAATGGATCCGATAACGTTTTGTATCTACACTACTGGCCATTAAAATTGCTACACCACGAAGATGACGTGCTACAGACGCGAAATTTAACCAACAGGAAGAAGATGCTATGACGTGCAAATGATTAGCTTTTCAGAGCATTCACACAAGGTTGGCGCCGGTGGCGACACCTACAACGTGCTCATACGAGGAAAGTTTCCAACCGATTTCTCATACACAAACAGGAGTTGACCGCGTTGCCTGGTGAAACGTTGATGTGATGCCTCGCGTAAGGAGGAGAAATGCGTACCATCCCGTTTCCGACTTTCATAAAGGTCGGACTGCGGTTTATCGTATCGCTACATTGCTGCTCGCGTTGGTCGAGATCCAATGACTGTTAGCAGAATATGGAACCCGTAGGTTCAGGAGGGTAATACGAAACGCCGTGCTGAATCCCAACGGCCTCGTATCACTAGCAGTTGAGATGACAGGCATCTTATCCGCATGGCTGTAACGGAACGTAACCACGTCTCGATCCCTGAGTTAACAGATGGGGACGTTTGCAAGACAACATCCATCTGCACGAACAATTCGACGACGTTTGCAGCAGCATGCACTATCAGCTCGGACCATGGCTGCGGTTACCCTTGACGCCGCATCACAGACAGGAGCGCTTGCGATGGTGTACTCAACGACGAACCTGTGTGCACGAATGGCAAAACGTCATTTTTTCGGATGAATCCAGGTTCTGTTTACAGCATCATGATGGTCGCACCCATGTTTGGCGTCATAGCGGTTAACGCACGTTGGAAGCGTGTATCCATCATCGCCATACTGGCGTATCACCCGGTGTGATGGTATGAGGTGCCATCTCGGTCACCTCTTGTTCGCACTGACGGCACTTTGAACAGTGGACGTTACATTTCAGCTGTGTTACGTGGCTCTACCCTTCATTCGATCCCTGCGAAACCCTACATTTCAGTAGGATAATGCACGAGCGCATGTTGCAGGTCCTGTACGGGCCTTTCTGGATACAGAAAATGTTCGACTGCTGCCCTGGCCAGTACATTCACCAATTGAAAACGTCTGGTCAATGGTCGCCGAGCAACGGACTCGTCACATCACGCCAATCACTACTCTTGATGAACTGTGGTATCGTGTTGAAGCTGCATGAGCAGCTGTACCTGTACACGCCATCCAAGCTCTGTTTGACTCAATGCCCAGGCGTATCAAGGCCGTTATTACGGCCAGAGGTGGTTGTTCTGGGCACTGATTTCTCAGGATCACTTAAGACTCAAAAACAAGAATTTGAATTTTAAAAGGCAGAAGGCTCATCTTAAAACATTTCTCTAAATTAGGCTGAAGGCCCAAACAATCTCACGCCTTAAGGGAAAAACAACTTTAACTTAAAATCCGCTGAAGGCCAATAACTTAAGGCTCAAACCAAGAATTTGAATTTTAAAACGCAGAAGGCCTTATCCTAAAATTTCTTTAAATCAGGCTGAAGGCCCGAACACTCTCACGCCTTAAGGGAAAAACAACTTTAATTTAAAATCGGCTAGAGGCCATACATAAACAAACACCAAGGACAAATAAGAAAAGGTAGCACATCAAACGGCGCTCAGAAGTTTCCAAGGGATGGCCTGGAATTCAAACATTAACGCTCGCTTAGGTGAGACAGGCAGTCGGCCCAGCAATTCTCGATCCGACGGCAACCCAACCGACAGACAGTCTACGAATCGAGCAACAGGATAACTTCTGCTCCACCCGACCAGCACATAACAGGGAGTTCAATGGAACAACGGAGAAGGTATCGGCGCCCACAACGAATTACACATTCGGCTGTCAAGCTACAAGCCATGCTGGACAGCCACAACACGACGAGGAAAATACGCTGCCTGAATTTACGTCAACGGCCACGGCAGGTAACCGAAACGTTAACGGCCACAAGGTAGAAGATTCCGCTTGTTCACTTCAATTCCAAAATAATCAAGTTAAGTTCAACTCCACAGGAGGGCGGCTAGAATTTCGCCAACTTGAAAACACGTTGTTGCTCGCGGGAATGACACAACAGCCCACAACGAAATCCAAACGACACAATGTGAACAGTTGGGGCTGGCTGGTAGATTAAGTAAAGACTCAATTTTCGTGTCCGAGATCGATGAGCCTGGGACCTCGTAACAATAGGAACAGCCCCTCACACTCCAACCACGTGTGGACGCCGCCAGCGGCGCCGTCCAGACACTCGCCACGGAGACTTCCTCGCTGCTCCACGCCAACCGACCGGACAGTTCATGTGTGTCGCCAGCGGTCGGCGAGCACTGGCTGTCCGCAACTCACCGGTGCTCCGCCCCCTCCCCTCCCCCCCCCCCCCCTCCCACCTTCCGACGTCACAGCTGCAGCGTCACGACTCTGCACTGTTGGTCCGTCCCGAACTACACTCCTGGAAATGGAAAAAAGAACACATTGACACCGGTGTGTCAGACCCACCATACTTGCTCCGGACACTGCGAGAGGGCTATACAAGCAATTATCACACGCACGGCACAGCGGACACACCAGGAACCGCGGTGTTGGCCGTCGAATGGCGCTAGCTGCGCAGCATTTGTGCACCGCCGCCGTCAGTGTCAGCCAGTTTGCCGTGGCATACGGAGCTCCATCGCAGTCTTTAACACTGGTAGCATGCCGCGACAGCGTGGACGTGAACCGTATGTGCAGTTGACGGACTTTGAGCGAAGGCGTATAGTGGGCATGCGGGAGGCCGGGTGGACGTACCGCCGAATTGCTCAACACGTGGGGCGTGAGGTCTCCACAGTACATCGATGTTGTCGCCAGTGGTCGGCGGAAGGTGCACGTGCCCGTCGACCTGGGACCGGACCGCAGCGACGCACGGATGCACGCCAAGACCGTAGGATCCTACGCAGTGCCGTAGGGGTCCGCACCGCCACTTCCCAGCAAATTAGGGACACTGTTGCTCCTGGGGTATCGGCGAGGACCATTCGCAACCGTCTTCATGAAGCTGGGCTACGGTCCCGCACACCGTTAGGCCGTCTTCCGCTCACGCCCCAACATCGTGCAGCCCGCCTCCAGTGGTGTCGCGACAGGCGTGAATGGAGGGACGAATGGAGACGTGTCGTCTTCAGCGATGAGAGTCGCTTCTGCCTTGGTGCCAATGATGGTCGTATGCGTGTTTGGCGCCGTGCAGGTGAGCGCCACAATCAGGACTGCATACGACCGAGGCACACAGGGCCAACACCCGGCATCATGGTGTGGGGAGCGATCTCCTACACTGGCCGTACACCACTGGTGATCGTCGAGGGGACACTGAATAGTGCACGGTACATCCAAACCGTCATCGAACCCATCGTTCTACCATGCCTAGACCGGCAAGGGAACTTGCTGTTCCAACAGGACAATGCACGTCCGCATGTATCCCGTGCCACCCAACGTGCTCTAGAAGGTGTACGTCAACTACCCTGGCCAGCAAGATCTCCGGATCTGTCCCCCATTGAGCATGTTTGGGACTGGATGAAGCGTCGTCTCACGCGGTCTGCACGTCCAGCACGAACGCTGGTCCAACTGAGGCGCCAGGTGGAAATGGCATGGCAAGCCGTTCCACAGGACTACATCCAGCATCCCTACGATCGTCTCCATGGGAGAATAGCAGCCTGCATTGCTGCGAAAGGTGGATATACACTGTACTAGTGCCGACATTGTGCATGCTCTGTTGCCTGTGTCTATGTGCCTGTGGTTCTGTCAGTGTGATCATGTGATGTATCTGACCCCAGGAATGTGTCAATAAAGTTTCCCCTTCCTGGGACAATGAATTCACGGTGTTCTTATTTCAATTTCCAGGAGTGTAGTTCTCACAAGGGGAGGCCGCCAATTGTGATATTCAGATTCGATTCACACTGCGCATAATAAAATACTAACATAATTGAGCATACAGCATAGCATCACAGAAAACGTAATATGTCAAAAACATAGACAGTGTTCAGAAGCAAAAATGTACACAGTGTAAAGTAGTCACGATGTTGAGATATCATATGGCAAAAATGTTAAAGTCAACTGGTGTTTGTTATATCTTAACTAATTCATAGTGCATACAAACAAAACAGGAAAACAATCATACATACGTAAAAAAATGGAAAATATGCACGGTCTGATGTGTAACGACAAGAAAAGCGACCTGCTAACCTTACCTTCTCGGGCACTTGCCAAGAAAAAATACGACAATCATCAGTAAGTAGTCACATAAATATAATTGCATAAGTGGTCAAAAAATTTTAGGAAATGGCATTACAGTGTGATAAATCATAAAGTATGTTCATTCAATAAAAGGTTTGATGTTCGACATGTGGTGGTTCCCTTTGGTTTTTCTGGTTCTCAAAGTTTCGACGTGTTCTACATTGGGGTGAGGAATGCTGCGAATTCGATATGGACCTGCATATAGAAGCTCAAATTTACCTTTTCCTCTATTGGATAAATAGTGTGTACGTACTAGTATCTTCTGTCCAATGTGAAAGTCACGGCGTGTACAAACCCGGTTTTGCTGTCTTCTCCGGCGCTCTGCGGCACGTTTCATGTTGTTCCGCGCAATATCTATTATTTCATGGTGTCGTAGTCGACGAGATGTAGGAAAGGTTACTAATTCTTTAATTTTGTTAGGTGGCTCAACATTTTTCAGTATAACAGACGGAGATAGCATAGTAGATTCATTTGGTATGGAATTAATTACATCTTGGAATGAGAGTATGTGTGTGTCCCAATCAATATGTTTTTTATGGCAGTATATTCTACAGTTTACCAATTTCTTTCATTAATCGTTCACAAGGGTTCGAAGAAGCATTGTACCTGGATATATAGATCGGAGAAATGTTTCTAGCTCGTAACATACGTGTCCATATAGCAGATCGAAACTGTGGACCATTGTCGGAAATTACTTTCAACACATGCCCTACATGAAATAGAAAATGTTTTACAAATGCTTTCGAAACAGTTTTAGCAGTAGCTTTGCGTAACGGAGTGAAGGTAACAAATTTTTAAGTGAGTTCAACAGCGACAAAGATGTAGCAAAGACCTCTATTAGTTCTGGGAATCGGACCAAAAATGTCTACAGCGGCCATATGTCTCAATTTAACAGGTACAATGGGATGTAATGGAGGAATATGTGAAGTCGTGTCTGATTTAGCTTTCTGGCAGATTTTACTTGACGCTAAAACTCGTCGAATACGTTTCTCCATGTTGGTAAAATAACAGTTCTGTCTCAGTATAAGAAAACATTTTCTAGCTCCGTAATGTGCGTAACTTAAATGAGTATACCAGATTAATTTGTTTACAAGTTCGTCAGGAATGCATAATAACCAATTGTTGCTGTCAGGGTGAGAGCGGCGAAACAGAATGTTATTGCATACTGTGTAATGATTTCTAATGGTAACATTATTCCTATCTTGCCAAAGGTGTTTAATTTCTTTCCACACGTTGTCTTTACTCTGCTCTTGTGCTATGTCTTGTAATGACGACGAAATGAAATTTTCAAATGCAACTGGTTGAATGTACATGACGCTGAAATTTGCTTTGCAGAAGTTGGTTGCGATGTCTTGCTGATTGTTGCTAAGAGAACGGGATAGTGCGTCTGCTACAATATTTTGTGTACCGGGAATGTGAACAATTGTAAAATTAAATTCTTGTAAATAAAGTTTCCACCTGCTTAATCTGTCGTGTGTAAATTTAGCCGAAAGTAGAAACTGTATCGCTCTATGGTCTGTGTAAACGGTGGTATGTCTTCCATTAAGAAAATGCCGAAATCTCGTAAATGCCCGTACAACACATAATGTTTCAAGTTCTGTAACAGAATAATTTCGTTCAGCAGGTGACAGAATGCGACTCGCAAAGGCTATGTTTTTAATTACTGTAGAACCATCTTCTTCAATTTCCTGAAAAGTATGTATGCCTAAAGCGGTGTTAGAACTGTCGGTGGCAATTGAAAAATTTCTGGTAAGATCTGGGTGCGATAAAAGTGGTGCATTCAACAAAGCTTGTTTCAGGTTCACAAATTCAGAATGTGCTTGCCTATTCCAGGACCAAATAGTGTTTTTACCTGTCAGTTGACATAATCTAGGGGTGTCTAAAGCAGAGTAATGAATAAATTTACGAAAAAAGTTAATTAGACCCAAAAAACTGCGTAGTTGTTTCCTCGTCGTAGGAACAGTAATGTCACGTAAAGCTTGAAGTTTTTCCGGGTCAGGCGTAATGCCCTCTGCTGAAATTATATGTCCAAGAAATTTTATAGAAGTTTTACCAAAGTGCGATTTACTGAGATTAACTGTGAGTCCTTGTGCACGAAAAGTTTGCAACAGTCGTTCAAGAATCAGATTGTGTTCAGACCAGTTAGCTTCTGCAATAAGAATGTCGTCTACATACGTTGTGATTCTGTCTTTATGTTCTGTCGGAAGTATTGTATTCAGACCGCGAATAAAATCTGCTGAAGAAATTGTTAAACCGAACGCTAATTTACAAAATTGATAACAGTCACCAAAACAGAGAAATGCTGTGTACTTTCTGCAGTTCGGATGGAGCTGAATTTGACAAAATCCCGATTTCAAATCTAATGTGGAATAAATAGAAGTACCATGAAATTTCTGTAGAAGTTCTTCTAGTGTCTGTGGGCGATCTGTTTCATTAATAATAATGTCATTGATGTGACGCGAATCAAGTACGAGGCGAAGTGAACCATCCTTTTTCTTAACAATATGGAGCGGGTTTATGTACGGACTAACTGCCGGTTCAATATTACCTTGGTCAAGCATAGCTTGCAATTCTTTCTTAACTTGTTCTCTGTTAATATACGGAATGGGATAATGCTTGGCTTTAAATGTGTCGTGCTGTTTAACTTGAAATTCATACATAAAACCGGACATAGTACCAGGAACGTTGTCAAAAACTGGAGCTTGCTGTAAAAGAATTTTGTGTAGTTGCGTGCGTTCGTCGTCTGTATTTGCACTGTTCTGTTTAACTTTATCAGAAATTATCTGTATAACGTCATAGTCGGCTTCGTCTGGAGTATTATAGTTGTGTACGTACGTATCTGTGAACAATGTGGAATTACAGTCTATGTTACGTGATGCGGAAATGACCTCTGTACGATTAATTGTTTGTTCTTCCGCAGATAAAGAGTACTGAAATTCTAAAGCCAGTTGTACATTTTCATCCTTCAACATTAAATAGGAATTTTGAAAGCCAATAATGGCATCGTGTTGTACCAGAAAATTCGTACCTAAAATAACGTCTGTTGTCAATAAGGGAACAATCCAAAAATTTCAGTGAAATGTATGACCTGCAATACAAAATGATAAATGTGTCTGTAATTTTACATATACTCCTTTACTAGATACTGCTCCTTTTACTTTCGTTTTGCCTAATGGTAACGTAGGATAGGTATTCTCTTTGTTACATTCGTTTCTTCATTTATAACTGACATAGGAGATCCAGAATCGATTACTGCTGAAAATTTCGGTGATCCAATTTTAACTTTGATGACAGGGTGTGAAAAGGGTTTTTGAATAACTGGTCTTTCCTGCAAAAGAGTGTCTCGGATGTCGTCAAAAGTAATAACATTTTCATGAACAACATTCTGCGTGTCAAAAGTAGTGCTTGCGTTGCTGGAAGATGCGACCTGTAGAGTATCTAGTCAAATTCCATCTGACGTGTCATTATTTTCGGGAGGATGCTGTGGCATTTCCACTATTTGTACTGTTCTGTTATTTCTTCCTAACGTATTACGTTCTGGATGATACCTACTGTCTGGTTCATTCATGATAATATGTTGTTGCTGATGTTCTTGCTGCTGATAAGATAGACTGTTATAAAATGTACGCTGAAAATTGTGCTCATTATTTTTACGTCTGTCGTGATAATCATTTCTATACGGCGCGTTGCGATAGGAATTGAAATAGTGTGTTTTCTGTATCTACTGATTTCCTTGTTGCTGTACGTTACTATTTGTTGGAGCTGACGCTATACGCGTACGCGGCGAAACATTAAAGCTTGGTTGACTTTGCCCATTACATTGTTCGTTAGGTATGCTAACCGGCTGGCTTTCATGCTGTTACGGTGAAAAACGTCTATTGTTACCAAAATGTGTTTCCTGTTGCTGACAATTTTGTACATACTGATGATTACAATTTCATCTGTTATTAATATTACGTCGATAGTTGTCATTTCGGGAGTGTTTAAAGAGAACTGTCACTTTCGGTAAAATTTGTCATATCGGGTTTTCTTTACTCATTTCTTAATCCTAGATAGAGCAATAGTTGAAGAGCCGTTTTGATAGATATAAAGGATAGTAGAAGAGAAGACAGCAGTGCAGAAAACTAAAGATGAAACAGCACTACTACGGCTCGGGGCCCTGTGCACGCTAGGGCACATATTCATTAAAGCGTAATGAATCCCCTGAGGTCTATTACGCGCTGCAAATAAATTTTATCTTTTGCGTTACAGGCAATGCCGGTGAAAATTCAAATGCAAATTGTTGTATCCATGCCAATTCTAGTTTCTGCATTGCAGCCAATGCCGGTGAAAATTCAAAAATAAATCGACATATCCAGTTCAAAGCGTGTACCTGTGCTCTGTCGTTTTCAATTACCTTAGATTTTCTTACGGATAAAAATTGCTTATAATCAACGTTATCGTCACTGAATGTGTGAACAGGTTCACGATTGCATAAGAATCTGTTTGTCTGTGTCTTTTCGGATTTTAAGTCGCGTACTCTCTGTAAATTATCCAAGTTACACTGGCTGTGTGAGTGTGACAAATGATCGGAATGTGCCGTATGCTGTGACGTGTTAGTGACTGAAACATTTTTCATTTCTGTCACTTTGATACGTTCGTCAATTTGCTTGTTCTGTTGTTCACATTTCTTATCGACTTCCACATCCAGAGTGTGTGAAAGTTCTGGTGACTTTAAATTAAACTCGTCGCGTATCTGTGTCGCGTTTTCTGAACATTGTTCAGTGACTGCATTAATTTCGTCTCTATGTGATTCTGTTGTGGCTGCATGTGTATTACTTAATTCTTGAGCAACAGATATAATTTCTTCACTACTTTTCCTAGCACAAGCCTCAATTTCCACACGTAATTGTTCTTTAGTATCATGACATTGCACGGCAACGGCTGTAATCTGTTCACTAAGCTGTCTGGAAATGTTGTCTAGTTTTTTATTAAGGTTGTCATGTTTTTCATTAAGTTGTTTGAAATTTTCATTAAGGTTGTCTTGTTTTTCATTAAGTTGTTTGAAATTTTCATTAAGGTTGTCTTGTTTTTCATTCAACTGTTTGTAACTGTTGTCTAGTTTTTCATTCAGGTTGTCATATTTTTCATTAAGTTGTTTGAAATTGTTTTCTTGTCTTTCATTCTGTTGTTTGGAATTTTCATTCTGTTGTAGCAATATTGCCATAATTTGATCCAAGCCAATATTACCTACTCTATTCTCTGTGCTGTGTGATGGTGTATCTGCAATTGTCACGTTTTGTGTATCCATTTGGATATTCTGTGATTCTTGAAAATGTTTGCTAATCGGATGTGCACTGTTAGTCACTACCTCGGAATCAAATAAATCTGTCCTACTTTGAGTATACTGTTCATTTTCGTTAGAAAAATTTGTCTGTTCATTACATAAATTTTGCAAACCGGGTGTGTCAAGCTGGGCAGCGTTCATTGTAACAGAACGTCCCGCGTCATCAATAGTCGTTAAATTAACAGACGACACAATTGAATTTATCTGCTCATTACTAGGATCAAAATCAATATTAGTGGTCGGTACGCACTGATTGTCTGTAAACGGAAGATTGTCATCATTACACCGAGTGTCGCAAATATTATCGGTCAAATTATTAGAGTCGGCTAATTCGCTCATTGCACATCGCGGTGTACTGTTAACAGTTTTTCGCGGCATATTTACACAAATCAAAATTATTCACAAATGAAACAAGGACAATGCAAAATATAACAAACGCAAATACAACAAAGAGCAACAAATTGCCGATGATCTGTGAAAGCAAGAATGACAAATTAGTAAATGCGTAGCGCCAGATGCAAACTACATTTAAGTAAATAAGAGCAGATATATGACTACTTCTCAGAAGATTCACAAAGAAATACGATCCTGGCCGGATGTCGCCAAGTGTAACCTCCCCACAAAAATTATTTTAAATGTTAAATGGAAATGTGCCAAGCGTAGCCTCGCCACAAAAAATAATGATTAAATGAATTTTTCTAATATTATGACCTCTGAACAAAATCCCCCCCATGAACCATGGACCTTGCCGTTGGTGGGGAGGCTTGCGTGCCTCAGCGATACAGATAGCCGTACCGTAGGTACAACCACAACGGAGGGGTATCTGTTGAGAGGCCAGACAAACATGTGGTTCCTGAAGAGGGGCAGCAGCCTTTTCAGTAGTTGCAAGGGCAACAGTCTGGATGATTGACTGATCTGGCCTTGTAACAATAACCAAAACGGCCTAGCTGTGCTGGTACTGCGAACGGCTGAAAGCAAGGGGAAACTACGGCCGTAATTTTTGCCGAGGGCATACAGCTTTACTGTATGATTAAATGATGATGGCGTCCTCTTGGGTAAAATATTCCGGAGGTAAAATAGTCCCCCATTCGGATCTCCGGGCGGGGACTACTCAAGAGGATGTCGTTATCAGGAGAAAGAAAACTGGCGTCCTACGGATCGGAGCGTGGAACATCAGGTCCCTTAATCGGGCAGGTAGGTTAGAACATTTGAAAAGGGAAATGGATAGGTTAAAGTTAGATATAGTGGGAATTAGTGAAGTTCGGTGGCAGGAGGAACAAGACTTCTGTTCAGGTGACTACAGGGTTATAAATACAAAATCAAATAGGGGTAATGCAGGAGTAGGTTTAATAATGAATAGGAAAATAGGAACGCGGGTAAGCTACTACAAACAGCTTAGTGAACGCATTATTCTGGCCAAGATAGATACGAAGCCCACACCTACTACAGTAGTACATGTTTATATGCCAACTAGCTCTGCAGATGACGAAGAAATTGAAGAAATGTATGATGAAATAAAAGAAATTATTCAGATAGTGAAGGGAGACGAAAATTTAATAGTCATGGGTGACTGGAATTCAAGTGTAGGAAAAGGGAGAGAAGGAAACGCAGTAGGAGAATATGGATTGGGGCTAAGAAATGAAAGAGGAAGCCGCCTGGTAGAATTTTGCACAGAGCACAACTTAATCATAGCTAACACTTGGTTTAAGAACCATGATAGAAGGTTGTATACATGGAAGAACCCTGGAGATACTAAAAGGTATCAGATAGATTATATAATGGTAAGACAGAGATTTAGGAACCAGGTTTTAAATTGTAAGACATTTCCAGGGGCAGATGTGGACTCTGACCACAATCTATTGGTTATGAACTGTAGATTAAAACTGAAGAAACCGCAAAAAGGTGGGAATTTAAGGAGATGGGACCTGGATAAACTAAAGGAACCAGATGTTGTACAGAGTTTCAGGGAGAGCATAAGGGAGCAATTGACAGGAATGGGGGAAAGAAATACAGTAGCAGAAGAATGGGTAGCTTTGACGGATGAAGTAGTGAAGGCAGCAGACGATCAAGTAGGTAAAAAGACGAGGGCTAGTAGAAATCCTTGGGTAACAGAAGAAATATTGAATTTAATTGATCAAAGGAGAGAATATAAAAATGCAGTAAATGAAGCAGGCAAAAAGGAATACAAACGTCTCAAAAATGAGATCGACAGGAAGTGCAAAATGGCTAAGCAGGGATGGCTAGAGGACAAATGTAAGGATGTAGAGGCTTGTCTCACTAGGGGTAAGATAGATACTGCCTACAGGAAAATTAAAGAGACCTTTAGAGAAAAGAGAACCACTTGCATGAACATCAAGAGCTCAGATGGCAACCCAGTTCTAAGCAAAGAAGGGAAAGCAGAAAGGTGGAAGGAGTATATAGAGGGTCTATACAAGGGCGATGTACTTGAGGACAATATTATGGAAATGGAAGAGGATGTAGGTGAAGATGAAATGGGAGATACGATACTGCGTGAAGAGTTTGACAGAGCACTGAAAGACCTGAGTCGAAACAAGGCCCCCGGAGTAGACAACATTCCATTAGAACTACTGATAGCCTTGGGAGAGCCAGTCATGACAAAACTCTACCATCTGGTGAGCAAGATGTATGAGACAGGCGAAATACCCACAGACTTCAAGAAGAATATAATAATTCCAATCCCAAAGAAAGCAGGTGTTGACAGATGTGAAAATTATCGAACAATCAGTTTAATAAGCCACAGCTGCAAAATACTAACGCGAATTATTTACAGACGAATGGAAAAACTAGTAGAAGCCGACCTCGGGGAAGATCAGTTTGGATTCCGTAGAAATACTGGAACACGTGAGGCAATACTGACCTTACGACTTATCTTAGAAGAAAGATTAAGGAAAGGCAAACCTACGTTTCTAGCATTTGTAGACTTAGAGAAAGCTTTTGACAATGTTGACTGGAATACTCTCTTTCAAATTCTAAAGGTGGCAGGGGTAAAATACAGGGAGCGAAAGGCTATTTACAATTTGTACAGAAACCAGATGGCAGTTATAAGAGTCGAGGGACATGAAAGGGAAGCAGTGGTTGGGAAAGGAGTGAGACAGGGTTGTAGCCTCTCCCCGATGTTATTCAATCTGTATATTGAGCAAGCAGTAAAGGAAACAAATGAAAAATTCGGAGTAGGTATTAAAATCCATGGAGAAGAAATAAAAACTTTGAGGTTCGCCGATGACATTGTAATTCTGTCAGAGACAGCAAAGGACTTGGAAGAGCAGTTGAACGGAATGGATGGTTTGTTGAAGGGAGGATATAAGATGAACATCAACAAAAGCAAAACGAGGATAATGGAATGTAGTCGAATGGCTCAAATGGCTCTGAGCACTATGGTACTCAACTGCTGTGGTCATAAGTCCCCTAGAACTTAGAACTACTTAAACCTAACTAACCTAAGGACAGCACACAACATCCAGCCATCACGAGGCAGAGAAAATCCCTGACCCCGCCGGGAATCGAACCCGGGAACCCGGGCGTGGGAAGCGAGAACGCTACCGCACGACCACGGGATGCGGGCGAATGTAGTCGAATTAAGTCGGGTGATGCTGAGGGTATTAGATTAGGAAATGAGACACTTAAAGCAGTAAAGGAGTTTTGCTATTTGGGGAGCAAAATAACTGATGATGGTCGAAGTAGAGAGGATATAAAATGTAGACTGGCAATGGCAAGGAAAGCGTTTCTGAAGAAGGGAAATTTGTTAACATCGAGTATAGATTTAAGTGTCAGGAAGTCATTTCTGAAAGTATTTGTATGGAGTGTAGCCATGAATGGAAGTGAAACATGGACGGTAAATAGTTTGGACAAAAAGAGAATAGAAGCTTTCGAAATGTGGTGCTTCAGAAGAATGTTGAAGATTAGATGGGTAGATCACATAACTAATGAGGAGGTACTGAATAGGATTGGGGAGATGAGGAGTTTGTGGCACAACTTTACCAGAAGAAGGGATCGGTTGGTAGGGCATGTTCTGAGGCATCAAGGGATCAGAAATTTAGTATTGGATTGCAGCGTGGAGGGTAAAAATCGTAGAGGGAGACCAAGAGATGAATACACTAAGCAGATTCAGAAGGATGTAGGTTGCAGTAGGTACTGGGAGATGAAGAAGCTGGCACAGGATAGAGTAGCGTGGAGAGCTGCATCAAACCAGTCTCAGGACTGAAGACCACAACAACAACAACTGAACAAAATTGGCTCCCATTTATTGTCTGTGTGCAGAAATGCATTCACATTTAATGTTACCACAAAATTCTTTTCTCATTTAATGTCAAGTTCGAAACAGAAAAATTCCTAAACACCAAAATAATAAAAAAGTTTTGTAACCTGATGAATTTTATGAGGACAGCAGCGCTAACCTTCAGCCCTATATTCTGAATAAAAAAAGCAAAAATTCTTACCTCAATAAAACTGCAATTATATCTGCTCTTAATTAGTCATTTTTCGACACAGCTTTGTGCAATGCTGGCGTATTCTTTTTTTTTTTTATTCTTGGAAGCAATGATAATGCATTGGAAAAATTCTTTAAATTGAAATTAATGCTTTTCTTTAAAAGAGTTACTTTATATTATAAAAATTATTATTGGAGCATTTCTTAGAACAAATTAAATTACAATTAACATACATTATTAAATATGCGCAAGGCTGCTTCTTTACCTTCTACAACAATACTCATCCTCCAGAATCCTGACCAGAGTCGCGAGCAGAGCACATAGCCGACGCATGCCGACTCCCGCCGACTCACGCAGATTACTACCGACTCGCTACTACTGTCGACTCGCGCAGACAAGCGCAGACTCGCGACAAGCAACAACTAACTATAAACTACTCTCTGGTCAGAGCTTCTGTCATGCCTCGCCCATCGCCGGCAAAGCATACGTCTTACAACGTGATCAGGACATGTGGTCCCTTTGGAATTCCATGATGAACTGGTTGTCGCTGCGTCTTCAGTACTCAACATCTGACCAGTCCATCTTCACTCGAATGTGAGTGGCGGACAGTGATTGGTTCGTGCGTCACCGGTCGGAAGCCGAAAGAGGGAACGGATCGCACGGCTGGCTCCATACGCCTTAGCAACAGGCAAAAGGTGCTACCCAATGTTGATAATACTGCCGCACGGAGTGGGCGCGCGGTTAGAGGCGCCATGTCACGGATTCCGTGTCCCTCCCGCTGGAGGTTCGAGTCCTCCCTCGGGCATGAGTGTGTGTGTGTGTGTTGTTCTTAGCATAAGTTAGTTTAAGTAGTGTGTAAGTCTAGGGACCGAAGACCTCAGCAGTTTGGTCCCTTAGAAATTCACACACATTTGAACTTTTTTCCTTGTTGATTAAACTTCTTTTCCTGCCCAGTCCGGTCTGTTGCTCCAACGTTAGGCAAGTTATTGACTCCTCCAGGGGAATAGCTTGCAGGGTGAAAAAAAATGTCAGTGTGCATTCTGTGTGTTTGCCGGGAGGGTCTCGTCCAAGACATGTAGGAGACCCTGGCGGTGGTTTTCGAGCACACTGGGTGTAACCGGCTGCAAACAGTGGCACATGTCACCAAGAATGACGCAAGAATTTCCGGTTCTGAGGCCATCCTCAGTTCCTTTCGGGGGATGGATGATTTAGTGAAGGCAACCAACATCGCACGCGAGGTCCAGGCTAAGCTGACTACCACTCATCCAAAGTCGATCGTGGTCTTCCGATTTGCAGCGGAGTGGAATGTCTTAACTAGAGGCTGAGACCATTGAACGACGGTGTCGGATGCGTATTTCTCTACCTCCGCTATCAGGTGGGAAATTCTAGGGTTCCCCTTAATAGGTCGGCGTGCACTACACGCAGTAAGTGGCTACTAGGGTAGAGCACTTGTCCACGAAAGGCAAACGTCGTGTGTTCGAGTTCCGGTCTGGCATACGGTTTTAATTTGCAAGGTTTTTTAATATAACGACATCTCGCAAAACGCTTTAACAATGTATCATGGTTAAGTTACTTAACGGGATGAAACAGGTCACGATACAAATACGATTTCTCAGGATGTAAAGTCACACGCATAGGTTTTCTACTCTTTTAGCAGCTAAGCGACGGCAGAAGTAATTTTTCTGTAACATCTAGATGTTGCGGCGATGGCGTGACGACGCAAAAAATAGCAAACAGATCCGAATTCCTTGGATGAAAACGAGGACCGGCAGTTGCCAAGTAGGTCGCGTAGAGTCTCCTTCCCTTTTTCCTATTTTTCCTCCTCGTTCTCAGCCCGCGACACCACTGGCGTCTTCACAGTTAACACCAACTCTGCACCTTGTTCAAGAATATTATGAAATCAGGCAAGTGTCACACAGTACGCAAATACAAGTTATTAACCTACTCTTATATGCGTTAGGAAATACTTTACTGTAAGACTAAGCCATGATCAAATTTTTCATATGTGGAACATATCAGCAACAGTCGACGCTACAATAATTACTGCATTTTAGTACGAGTGTATTCGCTGCCGTCGGCTTATGCCGCTTCGCATCTGGTTAACACGAAATCAATTAGATTACTGTTAAATTTCTGGAGGGGCTATTAAGGATAGGAGTCTAGTTCTCTGGGGGGTGTTGAACAGGCTTCGGTATGTCTGCTAGTGTATGCCTTTTTCAGCAAGATTCAAATTTGAGAAGCACGGTCATTTGGAAATCGAGTAATATTCTAATGCCATCACACATCGTCCAGCTCCTGATCTTTTTGTGAACAACATCGTCTCCCACGAAAGAGGAATAACCGGCAGTGGTTGCTGCACCCGTTAGAAGAAATGACAAACGTTCTTAACCTACTACGAGACGGTACAAATAAGGCCTCGGGTTTTCCTACTTAAAATGACTGTAGATAAATTACGATTTTTGGCTTTAAACCTTGTTCTTTGCAATTTATGTTACAGTAATTGCGTGGTAGTAATAATGGCTATTCTTCTTCTGTGCAGGCTTGAAATGAACATGGTGCAAGAAAATGGAGAAATCATAGTGCAAGACTCTGGCACTGTGATAAAGTGTCCTTTTTATAAAAAATGGAAAACGATTGAACAAATTTATGATGATATATACGGTATACTGGGTGATTACTGTCTTTAGTACTCCACTGTCAACAATTGCGTTGCTGCATTTAAAACATGGCATTTGTGAACCGAAGATAAAGAGCGTCCTGAAGTTCAAGTAGCATACCCGGAAACGGGGGATGCTGTTTATTCCATGAGCCTGGATGATCAGAATATAACTGCTAAAAATATAGGAGAGGCCCTGGGCATATCTCGAGAACGTGTGGGTCATATTCTTGGGATTTTGGACATGAGAAAGCTCCCAGACAAATGGGTTCGCAGATGTCTCAATGCAGACCAAACACATGAACGTGTGGTTGCTTCACAGTCCATTCTGGTCCAGTTTCGCCGGAATATTGGGAGATTTTTGGATTGTGTCGCAACATGGATGAAACATGGATTTGATCCAAAGACCCAATAACAGCCCAAACAATGCAGAGACAGTGGTCTTCCACATCCAAAGAAGCTTAAAAGACTAGCTGGCATGGAGGTGGAATACTACTTACTAACTACTTATAAACGGTGAAACTATCACGACAAAGTGCTGCGTTGAACTTCTTGTCAGACTGAAGCAACAATTGCTCTCCAAACGTCGAGTAGAGCTGAGAAACGAAATCTTGTATCTGCGACACACTGCCCGCCTCACAAGGCGGCCTTGAACGCATCAAAAACTGGCAGATCTTTACTTTCAAATCATCAAACATCCTCCCTCTTTACCTGACTTGGCTCCCTCAGTCTACTACCAGTTCCCAAACCTCAAGAAACATTACAAGGGGAGACGAGTTTTGAACCACGAGGAAGCCAGAAAGGCTGCAGACGAGCAGTTTTCAGTACAATCGCTTTTTCGTAATGGGATTAAGAAGCTGGGCCGAAGATGTCATCAATGTGTTGAGCTGAGGCGGTCAAATATTGCGTAAGTAAACTTTTCAAACCCATAACAGCAGTTTATGTTTATAAAACAAAGGACTTACCAGCATCCTCCAATCAGTCGTCATGCAATCATGCAATTTGACTTAGTAAAGTGTTTCTTGCATCTGAAACGGTAAATAAAATATGTTCACTGAAAAACCTAGATGGAGTAGTTGTGAAATAAGATGCCCGAAACATCGACAACAATGAAGTCTGAACACGATCACTGTAACAAGATAGAAAAAATCATTTATACTTCTGACTCACATAATTTTATGTCATGCGTAAGGAATCAATTGATGTTCGAAATAATGCAACAAATATTCGAGGTGCTCTGAGTCATTTAACAAAATGCTTATGCCGCAAAGCGAAAGACATCAAAATTCTGATTCGAAATTTGCGGATGTCCACCTCTATTCCTAGGGCTAATGTTGGTTTCTATCCATACTATAAATTCGTTTTCACTATTGAGTAATTTCTTGAGCAAATTAAGGCTTGGTCTTACGGCTTATCTTAGTAGATAGATTTAAGAAAGGCACATCTACATTTATAGAAGTTTTATATCTAGAAAAAGATTCTGAAACTCTTGGCTGGAGTAAACTGTGTGACATTCTGAAATTATCGAGGGTATAATACAGAAAGCGAAACGCTACCTGCAACTCAGTTCATCAGCCTGCACCTAGAGCAAACAGTAAACGAAACGAATGAGAAATTTGAAAAGGAAATTAAAGTTCAAGAAGAAGAAATGAAATTTAAAGATTTTCTGATGACATTATTTCTATCAAAGAGGGCAAAACATTTGGAAATTAAGTTAGACGGAACTGATAATGTCTTGTAAAGGGCTTATAAGATGAAAATCAAAAATATTTTTTAAAAAAGGGAAAGGAATGTAATCGCATTAAATGAGGCGATGCTTAGGGAATCGGATTACGAAATAAGACGTTGAAGAAGTAGATAAATTTCGCTGTTTGAGCAGCAAAATACTTGACAACGGTAGAAGTAGAGAGATAGAAAATGCGTACTACCAATAGCATGAAAAGTATTTTTGAGAGAGAGAAAAATTTTAATGTTAGAAAATATTTTCTGAAAGTACTGTGTGGAGTGTGCCATTATATACCAGTGAAAAGTTGCCGATACAGAGTAAAAACAAGTGAATAACAGAAACTTTTAAATATGATGTTACAGAAGAATGCTCAGTTAGATGGGTAGCTGAAGTAACTAATGAAGGGATACTACGCCGAACGTGATAGAAAATAACTTTATGGTACAACTTGATCAAGAGAAGGGTTAGGTGATAGGACACATCCAGAGGTTTCAACGAATTTTCAATTTGGCAATGGAGGACTGTGTAGCTATGACTGCGGGGAGGGGTGGGATTCAAAAAATGCAGAGTTAGGCCAAAGGATGAACTACAGTGAACATGTTCAGATGGATGTAGGTTGGGGTAGTCATGCAGAGATGGACAGGCCTGCACATGACACAGTACCACGGAGAGCTGTATAAACCAACCTGAAGACTACAATGTCATTCATTCCGCGTTATTCGAGAAGAAGAAGGAACACTGATTGGGGTTTAGCGCACCGTAGAAGGTGAAGAAAGTAAAAACGGAGCACAATCTATGATTGTAAGAGGATGGCGAATGAAAACTGTCTTGACCTTTTGAAAGGAGCCATCCCCGCATTCGCAGTACGACGATTTGAGAAATCAAGGAAAATGTAAATCCCGATGGTAGCATGGGGCTTCGAGCCCCTTTGTACTTGACTGTTAGCTCAATGGGTTAACTACTTTTTTGTCTCTGCTCTCGTATGTTACAAATTTTATCACGAATATTCAGAGAAAGAAGGCATAATTCCGTCGATGAGCCTCCCTGTGCAACGTAAACTCGCATGAAGTCGACGGCCACAACAGAAATGTTTTTCAGGCGACGAACACGAGCGTTCGCGCGTACAGCGCAGTTTCGCAAACTACATTTACCTACATACGGTGCATGACGGAGGGTACCTTGTACCACTACTAATCATTCCCTTTCTTGTTCTACTCGCAAAATAGACGAGGTAGAAAACAACTGCCTAGATATTTCTGTACTAGCTCTGTTCTCTTACCTTGTCTTCACTATCCTTACACTATATGTATGTTGGCGGCAACAGGATAGTTCTGCAGTCTGTCGAAAATGCCGGTTCCCTAAATTTTCTCAATAGTCATTGACTATTTCGTGAAAAGAACGTCTTATTTCAGGGATTCCCAATTGAGTTGACGCAGCATTTCCGTGTATTCGCATGTTGATCGAACCTAACTTAACAAATCGAGCACCTGCGATGCTACCATTTCTTTTCAAGTAATTAGTCCTTACCTAATTGGAAGTGACCTGCATTTGATCGTACGGTATCGGACTTTGCAGCACTAACGATCGCGTGCAGTAATTAACCACTGAAACTTTTTACCACAGTGCACCTCGTTAAACGGCTGTTCACGCAAACTACCACAAAAATAGATTTGATTAATTTGCAATTTTTGGTTGCGTAGAGAAAGGAATACTATCTCAGCTGTTAACCGATTCATCACTTTGAAATAACAGTTTTTTAAGGATCCTTAACATGTACCATGAAACAAAATACTTGAGTCTGTTTGCACTTAAGGACATAAAGCAATAAATCTTCAAAAATACAAGAAGCTATGGATCGGGTTTAAATATTTTTGCTGCCAGAAATTGATCGACGTCTCAAATGTAATTAAATCCTACTGAAATGCGGTGAAACCTGTTATATTTTGCTTTTGTTTTGACCTAAGTGTCTGAGTTTTGAATGTACATAGCATTCATTCATTCACTGCCGCGATATTTATTTACATTTTATTCGCGTATGATTGCAGGCATTTAAATGTTTATTTGTTTAACCTGGCAACATTGGAGGCCATTAGGCTCTCTCTTGCATCCAACCATTAATTCTACATTCTACATATTTTGCATTACATACATTGCAGTAAGTATGTTATTAGTTACATTTAGAAACACAGAAATTACAACCCAAGATAGATGATCCATGAAACAGCTGTCTGATGCACCACAGCCTCTTGCTGCCTACATAACCCCCTGAACAATCATGGTCAGTTTGTGTAAGGTAATATAGTTCTAACACAATAAAATTTAAAGCCCAAACTCGTTGACAACTTAAGGGGCTCCGGAAAGGCTCAAAATCATGAAAAGTTCAGTTTTTACTTTCTTGCGTTTTCTGAATCTGCAGACTATTACCTTTTAATAGATATATAATTTATTCAATTCCGAAGACTACAACTATTTTTAAATTTTTTTTAAATGTGTTCTGCATGGGCGTGACCCACTGTGGCGCTGTTAAACTGCTGTCAAATGGTGTTATTATTAACGTCCGTGTTCATCAGGTACATTTTAGTGATGTGAGATAAAGTATGTGTTGTGGCTAACCTGTGATGGTTCAATACATATCGCTGGTGTGATTGTCGATTGTTTCATGTTTATTTACTCTGTCGTTATCTCGAAAATATTCGTAATTAATTCTGTTTCTTGAGTCTCTGTTTTGTTGAAGTATAATAATGAGTAAAATTAAAGTTATTAGAAATCCTCTGAAGGCTTTTAAGAAAAGGAGAAATGTTGGAAAGCCAAAGGTATGTGTTATTACTGTAAACAATAAAGACGATAACCAAGTGAGTGAACCTAACCTCTCAAGTACACCTGCCCATAGCAGTCAAAGTGGGAAAGAAAATACTTCACAGAAGAAGCTTGGTTCAATGAGTGAAAACTATGAATGTTTTATGGGCGAATCGGATGTGAATGAAATATTTGATATGTCGGTTCTCAAAGGAATTTTTTCAAACTGTGTAAGATGTATTCATTGTAGTGAAGTTGGTCTGGAACTCTCCATAATAAAGCACGTAGGACTTGCTAGTGAAATACAACTGAAATGTGATAAGTGTGCATACATGACCACCTTTTGGAACAGTGTTGCAGTAACTGCAACTGAAGAAAATCGTAGCAAAATCTACGAACACAACATTAGATTTGTTTATTCCTTGCGTTCAGTTAGTAAGGGTGCCACTGAAGGTGCAATTTTCTGTGGCATCATGAATCTTCCAAATCTCCCAACCAAGTTTACGACCTATAATAAATTAATAGGGTCTAAAGTAGAAGATGTCTGTATAGAATCTATGAAGAACGCTGTGGAAGAGGCAGTAATGGAAAATAATGGTAACAGAGATTTGACTGCAGCGTTCGATGGTACCTGGCATAAACGGGGACACACATCTCTTCATGGTGTAGTATCTGCCACCAGTATGTATACAGGGAAAGTTTTAGATGTAGCAGTAATATCAAAGTATTGTAGATGTCCACAAAAATATAAAGGTACACATGAAAATAATTGCAAAGCTAACTATAGTGGCAGTAGTGGAGGAATGGAAGTGGCTGGTGTTGCCAGTATATTCCAGCGTTCTGAGGCGTGTGATAAAGTGCGATATGTTAATTACCTTGGTGACGGTGATTCTAAAAGTTTCAAACATGTTCAAGGACTGAAGCCCTATGGTGATGATGTTGTAGTGCAGAAATTTGAGTGTATTGGACACGTACAGAAGCGAATGGGAACAAGACTTCGGCGACTGAAAGCTTCGTACAAAAAACAAAAACTCAGTGATGGTAAAGGGTTGGATGGGAAGGGAAGGTTAACTGACAGTGTAACTGACAAAATACAGAACTATTATGGAATGGCTATTAGGCAAAATACACAAAGTGTCGACGAAATGAAGAAGACTGTTTGGGCTCTTTTTTTTCATACTTCTTCAACCGATGAAAATCCCCAACATAGCTTGTGTCCCAAAGAAGAAGACAGTTGGTGTAAATATAACAAAGGATTGCTAACTGGTGAAGTGTACACTCATAAGCATAGTCTGCCTCATGCAATAATGGAGGTGATAAAACCTATTTTCAGAGACTTAGCAGCACCTGAACTGTTGAAAAAGTGTATTCACAGAGAAACTCAAAACCCCAATGAAAGTGTAAATAGTGTTATATGGTCGAGAATCCCCGAGACTGTATTTGTTGGAATAGAAACACTTCACTTTGGTGTGTATGGTGCTGTTGCGACTTTCAATGATGGCAACATTGTAAGGTGCAACGTATTTAGAAATATGGGAATGAAGATAGGTTCTAACATGGTACGAGCGATGCTTGCTTTAGACAAGGAACGCCTTCGAGCTGCAGACAGGGCTGTAAAGAGTCTAGAAATACAAGCAAGAGTAAACAGGAGGAAGAACAAGAGGAAGCTGGAGGAGGAGTTTGCACAGGATGAAGATAATCCGTCCTATGGACCTGGAATGCACTAAAAAGTTAATCCAATCTTTGTCGCTCGATTCCCAAAACTTTTATTTTCTCATACTAATTACATGTTTTCTAAGGATCTTCCAAACATATTTGTTTCAAACTTTCAGTAAATGTTACACAGTACCTTCTGCATAATTTAACACAGCCTTTTTCCAAAAAACTGTATATTTTTGAATATATAAATAAAACATTGCAAAAAAATGTTGTGAATTTTCATTACAATTGAAAAAAATAATCTTTAATAACTGAACTAAAATTTTGTAAAATCCCTGTGTTAAGTTGTAGCCCATATTCCAATAAAAAATCTGTAAAAAGTTCAACTTCCTACCTCAAATACTTTGTGAGGAAAGATGTAATTTATAAGCGTTATTTTAACATTGCAAGTATAGGGCGTTCCGGAGCCCCTTAAGGCATTTTGCCAGATTTTGTAATTCACAGGAAGACTAACTAAGCTGAACATTAAGAAAATCAATATATTGAAAAAATTACATTTTAAATTCAATTTAGAGTCACAAATACGTGTTGCAGAGGAAAATAGCTTACAGATCATTCTCTGCTCCTTTCACGTCTGTATAAACAAAATAAAATGAGATTCAATGAAAAATTACCCTACTGAATTAAATATTAATGTTAATGAAGTATGGAAACATTATTCCATTTGAGTCCATAAACGTATCACAGCACTGCACTGAACAGGTATTTGAATGTTTTGTAGAGGCAGTTGCGTTTAGATTCCGTAAATTTCTAGTTGTTGTTTATAGGGCCCCTAGCTCTGACTTCAGAGAATTTCTGCTCAAGCTAAAGAGGGTTCTTGGTTCACTTTATAGGAAGTACTAAAAATTAGCTGTATGTGGTGACTTCAACATTAATTTTGTATATGATTGTGCAAGAAAAAGGATGTTGGTAGGTCTCCTAAACTCATATCATCTGATGCAGACTGTTTTTTCCAACCAGGGTCCAGGGGAATAGCAGCACAGCCAAAGACAGTATTTATATTCATTCTTCACTACTAGATGGGCATTTTGTTAGTAAAAGGGTGAATGATCTTTCAGACCATGATGCACAAATTTTGACAGTGAAAGGCCTTTGTACTCAAACAAATGTTACATATAATTACAAAATATGTAGGAAAACCAATACAATGGCAATAGAGAGTTTTTTAAACCTCTTTAAGGAACAAGAGTGGCTGGATGATATATTGCTGGTAACATAGATGACAAATATAACGCTTTCCTTAACACATTTCTCATGCTCTTTGAGAGTTTCTTTCCATCACAACGTTCTAAACGGAGTATTAGCAGCAAAAGGCAGCCTTGGTGGCTGACTAGTGGGATAAGGAATCATGTAGATTAAAGCGGGAATTATATCAAAATGTTAGAAGTAGTTACAATCAAGCTATAGTAGCCCATTACAAACAGTATTGGAAAGTGCTTAAAAGCGTTATTAGGAAGGCGAAGAGTATGTGGTACGTGAATAGAACAGCTAGTTCACAGGATAAAATTAAAACCATATGGCCAGTTGTGAAGGAAGTGTGTAGTCAGCAACACAAGGTCGACGATATAAAGTTAGTTTGTAGCAAAAATATTTCTGTTGCTGACAAGTCAGATATATATACAGTATTCAACAAACATTTTCTGAGAATTGCTGGTGAATTATATAAAAATTTATTTTCTGCAGGGAATCATAACTCTCTTAGAAAATGCCTTTCCGAGATTGATCTCTGAAATACTCTAATGCAATACTGACAAGGGAGATGAGTCGATGATTAAATCATTGAAGACTAAGGACTCTCATGGATATGGTGGAGTGCCTATCAGAAAATTAAAGTACTGTGCTGCACGTGTTGGCTCTGTATTTAGCCATATGTGTAATTTTTCCTTTAAAAATGGTCAGTTTCCTGAACGATTAAAGTACTCGGGAGTAAAAAGGGAGAAAGCGACAATGTAGACAATTTTAGACCTATTTCTATGCCATCAGTGTTTGCTAAAGTTATTGAAAATGTTGTTTATATAAAGATAACTGATCTTTTATATCACGTAATTTGCTCTCAAGTGTACAGTTCGGCTTTAGAAGTGGTTTAAGAATTGAAAATGCTGTATTCTCTTTTCTCTGTGAGGTACTGAATTGATTAAAGAAAAGGTTTCGAACACTAGGCATCTTTTTTGATTTAACTAAGGCGTTTTATTGTGTTGATCACACAATATTGCTCCAGAAGTTGGACCATTATGGAATATGGGGAGTAGCTCACCCTTTGGTTCACCTCTCTCTTTTACAACAGACAGCAAAAGGTCGTTATTCACAATGTTGAGAATGGCTGTGAAGTGGGGTCTGAGCAGAGCACGGTCATACATGGGGTGCCCCAGGGATCAGTGTTGGGGCTACTCCAGTTCCTTACTTATATAAATGACATATCTTCTGGTATTACAGGTAGTTCTAAAATATTTCTGTTTGATAGTAAAGGATGTTGTGTGCACCAATGGCACTGGTTTAAATAGTGCAGTTCACGACGTAAGTTCATGGCTTGTAATAAATAAACCAACGCTAAATCACAGTAAGACTCAGTTTCTACAGTTTCTAACACAATACAACGAAAGCCGACTCTTTAATTTCACAGAATGGGCATATGATTAGTGAAACTGAACAGTTCAAATTTCTAAGTGTTCAGATAGATAGGAAACTGTCGTGGAAAGGCCACGTTCAGGATGTTGTTCAAAGACTTAATGCTGCCATTTTTTCTAGTTGAACGGTATCTGGAATAAGTGACAGTTCGATACGAAAATTAGTCTACTTTTCTTATTTTCATTCGCTTATGTCATATGGTATTATGTTTTGGGGTATCTCTTCCCATTATCAAAGGATGTTTTCGGCTCAGAAACGGGCAGTTCGGGCAGTAAGTGGTGTATGTTCGCGAATCTCTTGTCGACCCCTGCTCAATAGTCTGGGTATTCTGAAATTGCCCCCTCAATATATATATTCTTTACTGTCGTTTCTTGTTAACAATATCATCTTATTCCCAAGAATTAGCAGCTTTCACTCAGTTAATACTTGGCAGAAATCCAATCTGCATTTGGATCTCACTTCCTTAACTCTTTTGCAGAAAGGTGTGCAGTATACTGTTGCACTCATTATCAATAAGCTACCACAATAGTTCAAAAATCTTAGCACGAATCCTCGGGATTTCAAATCGAAACTGAAGAGTTTCCTCATGGGCCACTCCTTCTATCCTGTTGAGCAATTTCTTGAAAAATTAAGCTGATTCTTATGTTAAATTGTTAACTGCGTTTACTTAAACTTATGGCTTGACTTTTTTTGGGTTCATAAACATTTTAATTTATCTGTTATTACTTTTATGTTGTAATGTCATGTACTGACACGTTCCATGACTTGAGATTTGATCCTCAATTTGGTCCTACCGAACTAGACGTGTAAACAAATAAAATAATAAATGAATAACAGTCTATTCATGTTAGAGTGTATTCATAATTATTTGCGATGTCCTATTCTAATTCTTGTTAAATTGTCTTAAAAGTGACATCATAAAATACGCCAGATGCCTGTACGATTGAGTTGCACTTTTTAAGCATGCTAGATCTCATTTAAGAAACCTGCCTTCTTCGAAGCCTTTTATTTCATCTGATCAATATACATGCAACATACCACATATAATGTAAGTTTTATGAGGGATTTTCAGCAAAAAAAATCGTTGATTGTTACTGTGAAAAATAAAAAGCTAACGTCATTGAATTGCGAGAAAACACAAGATACAGAGCTTCCATTGTAGGGAAAAAAAGGAAAAAAGTAGACTGAATAAATAGAAAAAAACCATTAGAAGTAAATACAGAATAATTACCAATAATACAGACCTATAATATTACAAAATTTTATTGGTTAGCTATAGTTTTGCTTTTTATCAGGACATGATGAAGAGTAGTTCGCTTAATCGCAATCCATTACATCGTTTCTCAAACGCCAAATACCCCCAGCTCCCGAAAGTATACGAAACAAAGACCCGTGTACACACAAATACAAATGTAAAGTAAAGAAATCGCTGCAGACTGCGATTTTCACTGTGAGTCACCCATTTTAGCTCAGATTCAAAATGTGAATAGTGTATCTTAAACAGCGGAAAAACGAATATGTGTGCGTAACATCAGTGATCACCACAGCGTACTCATGATGCGGACGGCATTTTGTTGCCCTTCTATGGCTCAATATATGGATATCTAGCGATTAAAATGGAAACTGAATGATGTTTCAAATTTGTCTTTTTTCGTAAATAAAGCTTTACGAATGTTGACTCAGCGTAACTCATGAAAAAGTCCCAAGATCAATGACACATCGAAAGCGGGATCTTGAGAAAGGAAGGTCCTAGCGTCCCGTTGACGAGGAGGTAATTATAGAGACCAGACAAGAGGTACAAAGGTACAGCTGGTTACTTCTAAATGCCACCAGCCTCGTCTACATAAGAAACTAAGGATTCTGGTAAAAACATTCCAGCAGTTCCTATGTTCTTATAGTAGGAAAACTTTAATTTCATATGTAACAGACAAGAATAAACTTTTTGCAAAATACTTATAAAAGTTTTCTCTGTTTCGATGACGGATATGAATCAGACTTGTTGGTAGCAACGTTTCGTCGATATTATCGAAATATCTGTGCCAGGCCGTGATAGTTTTTATCTTTGCTCTCGTATATTTACACCAGACGCATCGCTAGTTTTATCCGCCAAAATATCAGCAGTGGTCCGAAATGGTGCTATAATCAAATATATGCTGCTTCTCGTATTTTACATGAGCTTTTGCAGACGTTTGTTATCTTTTAGTCTTGAAGCTGTTCCTTTGATTTTTAATGAATGAAAATATTTAGACACTTATGAAGATTCTTCTGAAACTTTTTGATTTGCACTCTACCCAGTTCATCCAATCTTCCTGTGCATGCCACACCCCTTCCCCCAACCCCAGCTACCACCCACCATCCCAACATCGTATGCTAGCAACCCGGCACATGGTGCCACAACATAAGTAGCAAGAAGATTTTGAATAAAAACCACGACAGTTTTAATGAATATTACAGACATTTTTCTTGGAGTTTCTACGAATACAGATTTCTACTGTAGTCAAACAAGAATACGATGTTCAAACGACATATGGCAATGTAGCCGGCTGACGTGTTGAATTAACGATAATATTTCGACAGGTGCTCGCAACGCGTTTTCCTGCCACAAATGCAATGAGAGAGCAGTGCAAGGGAATGTAAACCACCGATGGCGGGGCTACGCCGACCAAAAACGTAATATGGCAATTGCAAAAAGACAGCACACAAGGGACGAAACACACACACACACACCGTAAACAACCAGCACCATCACATAATCAGAGGTGACCAACGTCAGAAGTTATCAGTAGTGAATATTAATCACCAACGGGTGGGAAAGTAGTGTTATTTACGTATCCCTGTTGTTTGACCAGGGAGGGAGCAAGATACCACCCAGGAATTAATCAAAAACCTCTGTCTTTGTTTATAATATCACGTGGTAATTTATTCTCAGCTGCTTCCTTACTATCTCTATAGCTGAAAGGGCACACCAGAATCTGTGTTGTTAACCCATAAGATGACAGGTGGAAAGGAAATATTCTGCAGTTAGATTTCTTTGTATCTTGAATATGTGAGGTACCTACGCTCGATACATCGGTCCTACACGATCCTGATTGACCAGTAAACGATATGCCAGAACTAAAAGACATAACATGCTAAACATTTGTATGGCATATAGTTGCGTGCATGTTTACCAATGCGGACCAGTAGGACGCATCGAACATATGTACAGAAAAAGGGTGATGCGAGTGGCCATGACATTGCTTCACTAGGAAGGGAATGTAACGGAAATGTTGCAAAATTTTACCTGGCAGACATTCGGTGAAACATGCCGTACATTTCTAGAATACCCGTTTACAATACTCCAATAACTGTGATTCACGGCAGAAACCGGAATACGAGTATACTCCTACATCAATCTCTGTAGATACCGCGCATAACGAATTGGGCAAACAACAGTTTTAATTTAACCGCCTGTCATCTTCTCTCTAAGTGAATCTTCGTAAAACTATCTACCAAAACATCTCAGAAATGATTACCAAACCAACTAATTCCTAACAAGCTCATGTACTGTGAAAACCGTGACTATTCTGAATTATACAAAGACCTAATATGATTTCCCAACATGGTCTACAAATTGAAGGTAACTATTTTCAGTGCTACCCTGAATGTAATATGACTGCTAAAATAAATGCCCAACTAAAGTTACAAAGAAATTTCTGGCCCTAGATTGTATTTTCACTTACTTCCTGTCTTGATAAATATCTTTACAGATTTCTCGAAAGCAGTGCACAGCAAGCAACATTATAACCTGTGGCTGAAAATTCCGTACCACGAAGTGCAATGTGTGTGCGTATATAATAAACTGAATGAAGGATGAAAATTTTAGCTGTTAAGTAATGACTTGTGAAAAAATTCAAATGAAACTCTAGATTCACAAGTAAGCTTTAAAAATCAATTGAATGATCAGAATAGTATTTACATACCATAACTTTAAGAATTAACTTTAAGCGAGGGGAATCTCATCTTCCCATCAGAGCAATCTGTGTGATAGTTCTACTATCTGAGCTTCGCTACTACAGTGCTATGCACTTGCGTGCTTACCTTCATTTCTTAACATTTCATAAAAACTCACAAATAACCTCATTAGCTTCTCTGCACATAATTACATCAAAACTATTCATACACGTAATTCCATTTATCTCATATCACATTTATAAATAAAATTTCCTTGGCATTTTTCAAACTACACCTCTGCTGCTCTACACTGCTCAACTAAGAATGTGTGTAACTTTGCTAGCGCCCTCAGGCAGAGGCGGTGTAGCAACACAAAGTTATTGAAGCAATAGTCAGAGATTACTAAGCAACATAGTTTTGCTCTGTGAGATATGTATATAGATATTTACTTAAGAAACAAAATTTACAGAGTGGCCAAAATAATATGCATACCTCACACAGTTTAAACGGAGGCTACAAGTTGTTTTACTGGAGAATGGGCTGGGATAAACCTTTTGCATAGTACAATAAAAAATAGCATAACACGCACTTCCCAGCAGCATGCAGCGTGTAGACGTGGAATATGTCATCCATCTTTGTAGTGGAACAACAGATTAGATTAGATTAGTTTTTCGTTCCATAGATCCGTGCTGAGGAGATCCTCGTGGATGTGGAACATGCCAATTCTTTTTTAAGCTGAAATAACAATACTAATAGTATGAATATGTACAATACATCATTTGTTTCTATTAAAAAATTCGTCAATGGAGTAGAAGGAGTTGGCCACTAGTAAGTCTTTCAGGCTCCTTTTAAACTGATATTTATTTGTAACTAAATTTTTTATGTTTACTGGCAAATTATTGAAGATGAGTGTTCCTGAGTAGTGGACCCCTTTTTGAACTAAAGTAAGTGCTTTTAAATCCTTGTGCAGATCATTTTTGTTCCTGGTATTGTATGTATGAACTGAGCTGTTTGTTGGAAAAAGAGATATATTATTTAGAACAAATTTCATTAATGAGTAAATATACTGAGAGGCAGTAGTTAGTATACCCAGTTCTTTGAAGAGGTTTCTACAGGACGTCCGTGAATTTACTCCGCAAATAATACGTATTACACGCTTTTGGACTCTAAAAACTTTTGTTTGACTTGAAGAGTTACCCCAAAATATTATACCATATGACATTATGGAATGAAAGTAGGCAAAGTATGCAAGCTTTTTCATTTTTATGTCGCCTATGTCTGCTGACATTCGAATTGCAAATACAGATTTGTTAAGGCGTTTCTGCAGTTCTGTGGTGTGCTCTTCCCAACTGAATTTATTATCAAGTTGTAATCCCAGCAATTTAAGACTGTCAACCTCTTCTATCTGCTCTTCTTCGTATTTTATGCATATGCTGGGTGGAAACCTCTTACAGGTTCTGAATTGCATATAGTGAGTCTTTTCGAAGTTTAATGTTAATGAGTTGGCTTTAAACCATTTATTAATATCCATGAAAATATCATTAGCAGATCTTTCTAGAACTACACTTGACATACTATTTATTGCAATACTTGTGTCATCTGCAAACAAAACGAACTCTGCTTCTGGCAGCGTAAGTGATGAGAGATCATTAATGTACACAAGAAAAAGCAATGGCCCTAAGATGGATCCTTGTGGGACACCACATGTAATTTCTTCCCATTCTGATGATGACTGATGATTTAATTCACTAGTCCCTTGCACTGACACCCTTTGTTTCCTGTTAGTGAGGTATGACTTGAACCATTTTGCATCACTGCCCGTGACACCATAGAATTCTAATTTACTTAAAAGGATGTTGTGGTTCAAACAATCAAATGCCTTTGACAAATCACAGAAAATACCTGCTGCTTGTAATTTGTTATTTAATGAATTAAGTACAATAAACAAACAGCGAATACAAAAGACACTAATCATGTTTGCCATGATTCCTGTAGGCTATGTGTCTGACTTATCAGTGTAATGAAATGTGAAATGATTTGGGTGAAGGTCACGGTTAAAGCAGGCTCAGACATGGTAATTGGATGTCTGGCTCAGCAGCTGTTGTGGCTGAGCACCTGAAGGATAATTTGGAAAATATTTCGAGTAGATTTCCCCACTATGTTATAGTTCTGGGTGGAGATTTTAATTTGCGGGATATAGACTGGGAGGCTCAAACGTTCATAACGGGTGGCAGGGACAAAGAATCCAGTGAAATTTTTTTAAGTGCTTTATCTGAAAACTACCTTGAGCAGTTAAACAGAGAACCGACCCGTGGCGATAACATATTAGACCTTCTGGTGACAAACAGGTGGCTTGCGGAGTATGGATGTAGATGTAGATGTAATTAACCCATGAATTTCTAGTCATAGATCGACATCGAGGGAAGGCAGTTAGAATGTAACAGCGAGTCGACAATGAGTTCATATGAGGTGCAGAATAATGAGTTCAGAATGACGTTCCCGTGCAAACCAACATGGATTTTGAAAATGTCGGTCATGCGGAAGCCAAAGAGCAATTTTCACGCTTGACATCCCGAAAGAGACGGAACAAGACAATTACGTATATGCATTAACACACTGTCAAAAGAGAGTACATGTTCTTTGTTTCGTGCAGACATCTTTCTTTTGCGGTACAGATAACAGGTGCGTCACAGTAGGCGATTGAAATGGTGCGGCAACTGGAAACATACTTCAAATTGAAATACGACGGTTAGTACGCTTCTTGTGGACGAAAAGTCTAAGCTGCACACAGATTCATCGTGAAATTCTATGGACTAAATTCGGTGTCACGTATGCCCTTAGTGAAATGATCCCTACGATTTGACGAGGCCCCACAGACGTGCTTGATGCCGATCTGGAAGTACAGAACATGCACCATGAGATTACGGTTTCTCCAGCAAGCTGGAAGAATACCTGGACGGGAAACAAATTTTACAGCGATGAGGACAGTGGCTCACCAATGACACAGTGGCCTAGTTGAGGATTTCTGGCGTCATGAAACTGAACGACAAATTGAAAGCTGCGGCCACTGTTTACAGAGTCTTGGTGAATATGTACAATGATAGTGTAATAATAGCTCTGTCAATTCGGAGCATTAAATAAGAGTTTCTTGGCCTGTAATAATAATGTGTGACTTATTTTTTGAAGTACGATCATATGGGGAACAAACAAAATTTGTTACTGTACTGGGAATTTATGGTGGTGAGGATGCTTGAATGGACAGTCGTCACACGTGTAGCTGTAACATTAGGGGTGCCCCAGGTTGATTCAAATGGCTCTGAGCACTATTGGACTTAACTTCTGAGGTCATCAGTCCCCTAGAACTTAGAACTACTTAAACCTAACTAACCTAAGGACATCACACACATTGATGCCCGAGGCAGGATTCGAACCTGCGACCGTAGCGGTCGCGCGGTTCCAGGCTGAAGCGCCTAGAACAGCTCGGACAAACCTCTAAGAAAATATTACATAACAGTAACCTCAGATTTTTACAGATTATTTAGTTATCTATAACGAAATATTCCACACTAGTGTGCAGAACTTAGGTATGAAAGTAACTTGCGCGTAGTGTATCACTGCCAAGTAAGATAACTCGATGAAATCTCTGGATCATACACAGAAAGAACCATTACACTGTAGTACAGAAAGGAACTGAAAGAAACACGCAACGAGACGGACAGGAATGACACTTTTATTCAAAGGCAATAATTACATAGAAGTCATCGCGATTTATGATGATCCCCAGACGTGACAAAAGGCAGGAATGGTTCATAATAGGGTGTGTGATCACCATGGACGGCAGTGCATGCTCTCTAACGTGCTCAGATGCTGGCTTCACGGATGGTAAGGAGTTGTTGTGGTAGGGCGCTCCATTCCTCCACCAGTGCCGTTGGTAATTCCTGGATGGACGTTGCTGTAAGTGAACGTGCTGCAGTACGTGTTCCCAACACATCCCCCACGTGCTCGATGTAAATTTAAGTCGAGGAACCGGGAAACAAGTTCATTCAGTGAACATCCTCTTGTTCCAAAAGTTCCTCCACTTGAGCTGTTCGATGTGGTCGCGCATTGTCAGCCACAAAACAGAAGTCAGGGCTTAATGCCCAGTAACAGTGCAAAAATGCCCCCAGCAGAAATTCTGTACAACACGGACGTCAAACGAAGGCAGTTTGGCAACACTGCAGTCACCTCTCTGACAAGTCTGTTCATTCAGTACTCAGTCCGTGTGCTGCCCGGTTACTGAACAGGATAGAATTTTGTGCTCCAGAACTCGAGTCTGAGTCTACATATACTTTTGTTTTCTTTTCTAATTTTAGACTGTGTGATTTCCTACCTGACTTTGAAATACACCAATGAGCTAATACTTAATACTACCACAAAAATGAGGGTATAATTGTATTTATCGGTCCACTTTGGAGGATCTTGTGTACAACATCGTACACAATGCTAAGGAGAGGTGGGCAATTCTCGTCGTAGGTAAGATGCACAGGAGTGTAATTGACTAGCGAACAAAATATCACAGTAAACAGAAGATTTACTTACCTTAGATCTCTCCAAGTGTATCAGCATTCGTTACAAATAATGCAGCAAGAAACAGAGTCCATGTATTACAATGTCAACAAGGAAGAGTCTCTCTGTAGTAAGCACAAACTATGGTGTTGGAAATGAAATGATCGTATGGCCTTCATTGGCCGGGATATCCCTTCGGGGTTCGGCCGCCGTATTGTAAGTCTTTTTAGTTGACGCCACTTCGGCGACTTGCGTGTCAATGATAATGAAAATGATGATGAAGGACATACAACACCCAGTCCCCTGCCGGGAAGCGAGCCCGGGCCCCCTTGCGAGGTACGCGGTAACATTACCGCTGTCCTATTTTTTTTAATTTCATTTTGTTCTTTTTCGTTCGTTGCATCTGCTAGTGGCAGACGTCGCAAGACACCCGTTCCAGTTCGTCATTGATCCATTAACTCTGTTGTTTTTATTACAGAGAGCAGCTAACCCTCTGGCCGAACACGCTGAGTTACCGTGCCGGCAACGCTGCTTTGGCGGCGTATGGGGTTGGAGCCGCTACTAGACTTCGTCTGCGTAGCGTCACGTGGCGAAGTGGCTCCGAGAGCAAGTGGGCAGAGCGGCTGCCCATGGCCGTCTTACATTGCAGCGGTTGAGACCGCTTGTTGTATAGAGCCACTGGAGGCGTGACTCACAAGGGCTCAAATTTGGCAGGTCGCTTGTGTACAACCTAAAACGAAGGAATCTAAGTTATTTTGGGTCAACACCCCCGCAATTTTGAGAAAATCACCCCTAAAGGTTATGATGAGCAATCGACTCAAAATTGGCAGGATCGATAGATAATTGTATACAGAGCATTTTTCATCATCAGGTAAGGGATCCGAAAACGCATACTTTTCCAGAAATCGAGGTAAGAATCTTTTACAACTGCCGCTTCTGTACCCACATGGTAAATGCTTTTGCCGACAGTACCGGTAGCTCAGCGTGTTCGGTCAGAGGGTTAGCTGCCCTCTGTAATCAAAAAACTGAGTGAATGGATCAATAACGAACTTCAACGGGCGTCGGGTGACGTCCGCCACGAACAATTGAAACGAAAAATAACGAACGAAAAGAGATTACAAAAAAAAAAAAAAAAAAAAAAAGATAGCGCAACGGCCAAGGTAACTGGCTGGGAAGCGGAGAACCCGGGTTCGAATCTCGAAGAAACTTAGCGGGTATTCTTCCTTTCATTTGTATTTTTCCATATCTCAATTGATAGGGATGTTTGCTGTTGTGGTCTTCAGTCCTGAGACTGGTTTGATGCAGCTCTCCATGCTACTCTATCCTGTGCAAGCTTCTTCATCTCCCATTACCTACTGAAACCTACATCCTTGTGAATCTGCTTAGTGTAGTCATCTCTTGGTCTCCCTCTACGATTTTTACCCTCCACGTTGCCCTCCAATACTAAATTGGTGATCCCTTGATGCCTCAGAACATGTCCTACCAACCGATCCCTTCTTCTGGTCAAGTTGTGCCACAAACTTCTCTTCACCCCAATCCTATTCGATACCTCCTCATTAGTTATGTGATCTACCCATCTAATTTTCAGCATTCTTCTGTAGCACCACATTTCGAAAGCTTCTATTCTCTTCTAGTCCAAACTATTTATCGTCCATGTTTCACTTCCATACATGGCTACACTCCATACAAATGACTTCCTGACACTTAAATCTATACTCGATGTTAACAAATTTCTCTTCTTCAGAAACGCTTTCCTTGCCATTGCCAGTCTACATTTCCTTTACTACTTCAAGTGTCTCATTTCCTAGTCTAATTCCCTCAGCATCACTCGACTTAATTCGACTATATTCCATTATCCTCGTTTTGCTTATGTTGATGTTCATCTTATATCCTCCTTTCAAGACACTATCCATTCCGTTCAACTGCTCTTCCAAGTCCTTTGCTGTCTCTGACAGAATTACGATGCATGCTCAATATACAGATTGAATAACATCGGGGAGAGACTACAACCCTGTCTCACTCCCTTCCCAACCACTGCTTCCCTTTCATGTCCCTCGACTCTTATAACTGCCATCTGGTTTCTGTACAAATTGTAAATAGCCTTTCGCTCCCTGTATTTTACCCCTGCCACCTTCAGAATTTGAAAGAGCGTATTCCAGTCAACATTTTCAAAAGCTTTCTCTAAGTCTACAAATGCTAGAAACGTAGGTTTGCCCTTCCTTAATCGAGCTTCTAAGATAAGTGGAAGGTCAGTATTGCCTCACGCGTTCCAACATTTCTACGGAATCCAAACTGATCTTCCCCGAGTTCGGCTTCTACTAGTTTTTCCATTCGTCTGTAGAGAATTCGCGTTAGTATTTTGCAGCTGTGACTTATTAGACTGATAGTTCGGTAATTTTCACATCTGTCAACACCTGCTTTCTTTGGGATTTGAATTATTATATTCTTCTTGAAGTCTGAGGGTATTTCGCCTGTTTCATACATCTTGCTCACCAGATGGTAGAGTTTTGTCAGGACTGGCTCTCCCAAGGCCAGTTCCAATGGAATGTTGTCTACTCCGGGGGCCTTGTTTCGACTCAGGTCTTTCAGTGCTCTGTCAAACTCTTCACGCAGTATCGTATCTCCCATTTCATCTTTATCTACATCCTCTTCCATTTCCATAATATTGTCCTCAAGTACATCGCCCTTGTATACTCCTTCCACCTTTCTGCTTTCCCTTCTTTGCTTAGAACTGGGTTTCCATCTGAGTTCTTGATGTTCATACAAGTGGTTCCATTATCTCCAAAGGTCTCTTTAATTTTCCTGTAGGCAGTATCTATCTTACCCCTAGTGAGATAAGCTTCTACATCCTTACATTTGTCCTCTAGCCATCCCTGCTTAGCCATTTTGCACTTCCTGTCGATCTCATTTTTGAGACGTCTGTATTCCTGTTTGCCTGCTTCATTTACTGCATTTTTATATTTTCTCCTTTCATCAATTAAATTCAATATTTCTTCTGTTACCCAAGGATTTCTACTAGCCCTCGTCTTTTTACCTACTTGATCGTCTGCTGCCTTCACTACTTCATCCGTCAAAGCTATCCATTCTTCTACTACTGTATTTCTTTCCCCCATTCCTGTCAATTGCTCCCTTATGCTCTCCCTGAAACTCTGTACAACCTCTGGTTCTTTTAGTTTATCCAGGTCCCATCTCCTTAAATTCCCACCTTTTTGCAGTTTCTTCAGTTTTAATCTACAGGTCATAACCAATAGATTGTGGTCAGAGTCCACATCTGCCCCTGGAAATGTCTTACAACTTAAAACCTGGTTCCTAAATCTCTGCCTTACCATTATATAATCTGTCTGAAACCTGGCAGTATCTCCAGGCTTCTTCCATGTATGCAGTCTTCTTTTATGATTCTTGAACCAAGTGTTAGCTAAGATTAGGTCATGCTCTGTGCAAAATTCTACCAGGCAGCTTTCTCTTTCTTTTCTTAGCCGCAGTCCATATTCACCTACTACGTTTCCTTCTCTCCCTTTTCCTACTACCGAATTCCAGTCACCCATGACTATTAAATTTTCGTCACCCTTCACTATCTGAATAATTTCTTTTATTTCATCATATATTTCTTCAATTTCTTCGTCATCTGCAGAGCTAGTTGGCATATAAACTTGTACTACTGTAGTAGGTGTGGGCTTCGTATCTGTCTTGGCCACAATAATGCGTTCACTATGCAGTTTGTAGTAGCTTACCCGCATTCCTATTTTCCTATTCATTATTAAACCTACTCCTGCATTACCCATATTTTATTTTGTGTTTATAACCCTGTAGTCACCTGACCAGAAGTATTGTTCCTCCTGCCACCGAACTTCACTAATTCCCACTACATCTAACCTTAACCTATCCATTTCCCTTTTTAAATTTCTAACCTACCTGCCCGATTAAGGAATCTGACATTCCACGCTCCGTTTCGTAGAACGCCAGTTTTCTTTCTCCTGATAACGACATCCTCTTGAGTAGTCCCCGCCCGAAGATCCGAATGGGGGACTATTTTACCTCCGGAATATTTTACCCAATAGGACGCCATCATCATTTAATCATACAGTAAAGCCGCATGCCCTCGGGAAAAATTACGGCCGTAGTTTCCCCTTGCTTTCAGCCGTTCGCAGTACCAGCACAGCAAGGCCGTTTTGGTTATTGTTATAAGGCCAGATCAGTCAATCATCCAGACTGTTGCCCCTGCAACTGCTGATAGGGATAGGAGGGTTAATAAGGTAAGTAAGTCAATAAGGAATAATGATAATAATAAGGTAGGTAATCTAACTTTCCAACGCCGTGAGTTAGTAAAGTATTAAACTTTTAATCCTTGTCACATGAAAACAACTCCGAGTAAGAGTGCTGCGAATTCCTCACGAGAGATCACAGATAGCCAACCGCGCGACGCTTGTTTACAGCGAGGCACCGGACAGAATGCACGCGGGGAGAGTTAGGTTGTCCCCGTTGCCACTTCGTCATATCATAGTTGTGAACCTGGAAGAGTGAAAGTGACCAGCACGAGCCTTATACAGGGTGTTACAAAAAGGCACGGCCAAACTTTCAGGAAACATTCCTTACACACAAATAAAGAAAAGATGTTATGTGGACATGTGTCCGGAAACGCTTAATTTCCATGTTAGAGCTCATTTCAGTTTCGTCAGTATGTACTGTACTTCCTCGATTCACCGCCAGTTGGCCCAAATGAAGGAAGGTAATGTTGACTTCGGTGCTTGTGTTGACATGCGACTCATTGCTCTACATTTCAGTCGAAGTGTTCGTACGCTTGTCAACAACAGATTCGGTGCCCGATGGATTGGTAGCGGCGGACCAATTCCATGGCCTCCACGCTCTCCTAACCTCAACCCTCTTGACTTTCATTTATGGGGGCATTTGAAAGCTCTTGTCTACGAAAACCCGGTACCAAATGTAGAGACTCTTCGTGCTCGTATTGTGGACAGCTGTGACACAATATGCCATTCTCCAGGGCTGTATCAGCGCATCAGGGATTCCATGCAACGGAGGGTGGATGCATGTATCCTCGTTAACGGAGGACATTTTGAACATTTCCTGTAACAAAGTGTTTGAAGTCACGCTGGTACGTTCTGTTGCTGTGTGTTTCCATTCCATGATTAATGTGATTTGAAGAGAAGTAATAAAATGAGCTCTAACATGGAAAGTAAGCGTTTCCGGACACATGTCCACATAACATATTTTCTTTCTTTGTGTTTGAGGAATGTTTCCTGAAAATTTGGCCGTACCTTTTTGTAACACCCTGTAGAAGTCCATCGGAAAGAGTTGTTTTCCGTCATTAGGCTGCCGCGAACCTCGCGGATGCATATAGTGATTTTTTCATTGTTAATGCGCCGAAGAAACATATGACGAGTACTGTATGTAGTTTGTAGTAAGTAGCTCGTCTGTTTTGCCGTATTAACCAGTTATTGTTTGTTGTGTCATATCTTTCAGGTGCATAATCTGAATAATGGAGGATGTACACCCTTCGACTAGCGTTGTAATATATATTTGGGAGCCTGTCACAGTATTACCGACGCTGTGTTTTGGTTTGTAAAAGTGTTGCAAGACAGATGCATTATCAATGCACTACTGGAAGCAGGCAGTTCTGTTTCTCGGCGTTCCAGATTGATATGAGCGGTTATCTTCGAGCGATTTTTGGAGCTGACGAACGACGTGACTTTTGTTGATACTGAAGTACTATACCATGAAGGTTTCTAGGAAATTTGAACCCGGGTTTACCGATTCCCAGCGAGTTACCTTAGCCGTTGCGCCATCGGCGCTGTCGCCAAAAAGCGTTTACCATGTGGGTACAGAAGCGGCAGTTGTAAAAGTTTCTTTCCTCGATTTCTGAAAAAGTTTGCATTTGCGGACCCCATGCCTGATGATGAAAAATGCTCTATTTACAATTATCTATGGATCCCTCCAATTTTGATTGCTCGTCATAACCTTTAGGGGTGATTTTCTCAAAATTTCGGGGGTGTTCACCCAAAATATCTTGGAGTCCTTCGTTTTAGGTTGTACTCAAGCGACCTGCCAAATTTGAGACCAGTCGGTTGGCCGTGTCTGAGGCCTTCCCCCTGTCAGTAGGCGCGCACCATTGGGTCCGCCAGACCCTGCGCGACCGCTGTCGTCATCAGACAGGAGAGCAGGAGAGCTTCTGTAAAGTTTGGAAGGTAGGAGACGAGATACTGGCAGAAGTAAAGCTGTGAGTACCGGGCGTGAGTCGTGCTTCGGTAGCTCAGATGGTAGAGCACTTGCCTGCGAAAGGCAAAGGTCCCGAGTTCGAGTCTCGGTCGGGCACACAGTTTTAATCTGCCAGGAAGTTTCATTTGTACTGTTGTCAGTTCTGCCCAATGACAGGTAACAGGAGGGATGGAAAGACCCACCTCAGTTGGACAGCTGTGTTAGAAAACTATTATGAAATCGTGCAAATTTAAATTAACCAAAACTTCACAGATGAACAAAAATTAAACGAAGCCAAAATTAGTGTAAGGAGAGCCATACATGAAGCGTTTAACGAATTCGAAAGTAAAATTCTGTCTTCCGACTGGATAGAAAATCCTAATCAGTTTTGATCTTTTGTTAAATCATTAAATGGATCGAAGTCCTATACTCAGACACTATGTGACCATAATTGTATTGAAATGAAGGATGGTACACAAAACACGGAAACATTAAACGTCTTTTCTTTCAAAAGCATTTCACAGAGGAGGATCGCACAGTAATTCCTTCTTTAAATTGTCGCGCGAACGACAGAATAGCTGGTATCGAAATAATTGACCAAGGGATAGTAAAACAACTGAGGTCGCTCAGCAGAGGAAAGGGCACTGGATTTGATGGGATACCAGTACGAATCATAAAAAAATATGGCAAATAACTTGCCTCTCTTTTAACAGCACTGTGCTGTAGATCTCTGGGGCAGCGAGATGTTTCTCATGACTAGAAATTAACTAAAGGTCATTCACGTTTTGCAGAAAGTTCGTCGAACAGCCACATAAACCTATAAGCCTACATTAGTCTGTTGTTGAATTTTGGAAGATGATTTATACTCGCGTATTGCGACATTTGTGGAGACGGAAAACTTCCTCTGTAGGATCAAAATGTGTTCCGAAAAGAATGGTCGTGTGATACCCAGCCCTCTCTGTTCGTCCACGAGACTCAGAGGGCGGTGGAAGCCGGCCGCCAGGTGGATGCGGCTTTGCTTTCCTTCCGCAAGCGGTTCCGCACACTGCCGCCTGTCGAACACAAGAGGAAGTAATGAATATAAGACCAACTGTTTGTCTCGCCTAAGGGGATTCTAGCAAGCGGGACATGACTGGTGTGGTAGGTGCCAACTGGCAATCGGCAAAGGCAAACGAAGCGTATTCCATACAAATAGACAGATATACTTATTATTTTATGGTGTTGCAGTTGCGGAGCGATTGCTGGAAGTGATTGCTTTGTGGCGCCGGGTGATGGGGCAGCGGCGTTTGTTTAGCACTCCCGCCGCCGCGATATGCGGCTACGCTTGCGCCAATGTAGACGCGCCTGATTTGTTAACATGCGAATATCGAGAGCGCCGGCCGCGGTGACCGAGCGGTTCTAGGCGCTTCAGTCCGGAACCGCACGACTGCTATGGTCGCAGGTTCGAATCCTGCTTCGGGCATGGATGTGTGTGATGTCCTTAGGTTAGTTAGGTTTAAGTAGTTTCTACGTTCTAGGGGACTGATGACCTCAGATATTAAGTCCCATAGTGCTCAGAGTAGTTTGAACCATTTGTGTAGTGAGAGCACGGTAGGAGTAGACAGGCGAAGGAAGCTCCGGGCGAAGGAAGCTCCAACGATTGCCTGTCCTATAATTATATGTGGCTCTGGAGGCGACTAGGGGTTATTCTCATAGAACAGCCGCAGCATCAACAACGGCAGCTCAACATTGTCGTCGGCTGCATTCTTCGTCGGTCGCACAGTTACAACATCGTAAGACTGTGACTGTTAACTGACAAATATAGTAATGTAGAGGCTTTACCCAGCAACATTTCTTGCACATATTATGAATAACTTGAATAACTTGAATAATAACTTGCAATATTTAAAAATTGTAGGGCACCTGCGTTGTCATTATCCTCAGGCATTATTACCAAGCAAGGTGCCTTTCCTTCTCATGCAGTCACTGAGTGTCGTAAGAATATGAAAAGTGATTAACTATTTACTGCCAGTTTGTGTGTTTGCTAAAAAAACCAGTTTCAGTCTAAATTTTCTGCCGCAGTAACTGTTCACTCTTGTAGTGCGCAACCGAGGCTACTTAAAGAAAAGTAAAATTTCACTGGCAAAACTAATAACTAAAGATACAGCACAAATTAAGGGTGCGCAATTTCATTTAATCTGTATTTAGTTTAGCGAGTGACTTCTGCTGACCTGGTACGTATTTTATTGTTATTTTAAAAGTAAGACCTATAACTCATTTTCTTAAAGTAAATTCAGTTCAAAATATTTCAAGAATAAAAATTAAAGTTGCTTGTCTTTTTCTAAACTTGGCGTTACGTTACACTGAGGTTACTGAAAGTTATTTATTTATTTGTCCATTTTACATAACGAAGTTCAAGTTATTTAACTAGTAATTCCATTGAAACCTCCTTAAAAATTTAGAATTTCAGAATAAGTTAACTACAGACTCATTGCTTTCTGATTCATTTATTTTCTCGTGAACTGTTGTGTTGTGGAAAAGCGTGACAACCTTCCGTTGGCACTCCGGTCATTATTTGCTTGAATTTCTTTGCCATTACCTTTCTTAAGATTCTGGAGATTCATTGCCCTAGCGGGCTGGCGACCGTATAATTATCTCTTTTTTTAGCTAATCAGTGTTTTATTTGTATTATTAGTGATTTTTGTAGTAAACATTACGTGATATCCTTTTCCCTCCCTGTGCGGTTCGTGAGCGATTGCAATATATTCCACCCATTTCAAAATTATTGTCAGTATTTAACTTAAATTTAGAATAGATTCTTCCTTCAGAAGAGTTTGTTGTACACTTTCCTCAAACCAATCGGCGTTATTTTCCTTCCGTAACGATACCGGTACTCACTGTGAAATTTCATTAGGCATATGCGATCACGATCAATTACATCGCAATCCAGTAGATCGATTAGGAAGGGGGAGGCTACAAGTTCCACAAAATATTTAAGAGTATACGTGAGGAGAGTCAACAAATACATAGCTTCCAGCTGCGGGAATCTCGCAAAAAGACCATGAAGATAAAATTAGAAAGTCGAGCTCACATGGAGGCGCAATCTTTCTGCTCCCGAACCATTCACCACTGGGACAGGAACGAGGGGAAGAGACAATGGTGTACATAGTACCCTCCTCTACACACTGCAGGGTGCCTTGCGTTGCATAGATTTAGATTAGATGTAATTTATTTTTAGCTCACTGATTATTTCTGTCACATCTGTCCAGCTGAGTTGAAGGATAAGTCATCATCATTAGTCTTCTGCTATTTAACAGGTCCTTTGTGTCTTCATTTCGTGCAACCCATTGCCTCCTTCTTAACGTCGATGTATATGCTGCCATCCATCACATCATCCATGATTTTAAATCTCTTCCTCCCTCGCCTCTTTATCCTTTCACATACTCTTCTAAGACAGTTTATACAAGTCCCCTTCTTCGTTCTTAGTATGTGTCCAGTCCAATTTTGTTTCCTCCTTTTTATTACATCCAGAAATTGTCTTTGCTCTCCAACTATTCTCAATACCTCTTCATTTTTCACTCTATCCATCCAACTTAATCCTTCCATCCTCCGCTATGCCCACTTTTCAGAAGCCTCCTCCCTCGCTCCGTCTTTCTTCCCCAGTGTCCAGGTTTCAGCGCCATACAAGAGGACACTCCATACAAAAAAATTTTGTTAACCTTTTCCTTAAGTCTTTGTCCACATTGCTGCATAAAATTCTCCTTTCCTTACAACGTGCCTCACTCTCCGAGGCTATTCTGGTTTTAATTTCTGTCCAGTCCGCTTCTATTCTGCTTCCAAGGTATCAAAGCTTTGCACATGTTGTAATACTTTTCCATTCAGCATTCTCTGTAACTTTTTCCTTCATCCTAATACCATTGCTTTTGTATTTATTTTCATTCCATAAATCTTTCCTGTAGCTTGAATGGTATCCACTATATCCTTAAATGTTTTTGATCTGTTGCTAGGAGGACCATGTCATCCGCAAACCTCAAATACCATATTCTCCTTCCTCTCATTTTTACCACCTTCTCATCTAGTGAACAGTGATCAATAATGTTTTCTACGTACAGACTGAAAAGGTCTGGAGACAGGCAGTAGCCTTGTCTGAATCCGTTTACTAGTACCATATAATTCATACATTTTTCTCTCATTTTTCACTGCAGTTTTTCGATTTAAACATAATGAGTTTACAAGTCGTCTGATTTTCCTGTCTACTCTCATTTCCCTCATTATAGTTGCACGCTTATCCCAAGCCACATTATCGAAAGCTTTTCTCAAGCCTATAAACTACATATATATGTCTCTTCCCTTTCCACTTATCCTGTCTCGCAAGAGCCCTGTAGCATCTCTTATGCCTGTATTCCATCTAAAGTAAAATTTTTCTTCGACTAGATTCTGTTCCTTTACATTTCCCAGCCTTTCATTAATGATTCTTAATGTAATTTACACTGCATGTGAAATGAGGCTAATTGTCTTGTGCTGACTGCATTTCATGGTTTCTTGCTTCCGTGGTATTGGTATAATTACTGTTGTCAGGAAGTCCTCCGTCCATTCAACACTATATATGTATTTTGTTACGTAGCATCAACATCTGTCTTACACGTTCTTGGTTCAAATATTTTAGTATTTCGGCTTGAACTGTACGTGTATCTATTGCTTACAGCTGTTGCACTATTTCTTCTTCCATTTATTGATCCTTTCCCGTCATCATTTGCACTGTTCACAGATTCAAGTGCCACAGTTGTTGGTTTGTGATCTGTGTTATATAGCTCTTTTAAACAGTCTTCCGAGATCTGTAGGATATCATGCCGATCTTTGTATAGTAAATTTCGTCTATAGTGAGAATTTCCATAGTAGCACTTCCTGACCTTTTTTTATCCCATGTTGTAGTCTTTACTCTGATGTACAGTGAATCATATCTTCGTTTCCTCTCCAGTTCTTCAACTGAGTCACATTCCTCTTTAAGCCACTTTTCCCAAGTCTGCTCTATTTCTCTACACAATTCGTTATACAGTCGTCGGTACATTCTTATTTTATCTTCATTGTTTTATTTTTGAATTTTCTTCTCTTGTCCATCTTCGAAACCATTTCCTCAAGTGATAGCCTTTCCGTAATTCTTACTCTCCCAGATCTTATCTCCTCCAGGTCCCACTTCTTCACCGTGGCAGCCTTTTTCAGTTTATTCGTGTTCATTTCCGTATCTGACGAAAGTAATTAATGGTTGCTGATAATGCGCGCAACTTCTTGATTCCATTTCTGTACCCTTCTCCCTCCAGTATAAAATTAATTTGGGTTCTATATTTACCTCCTGGTGATTTCCAAGTGTAGAAGCTTTTCCCGTGATTTCTAAACCCTGTATTAGTCACTACCAGCTGTCTTTCCCTGCACAATTCAATAAGCCGTTCACCTCTATCATTCCTTCTTCCAAGACAATGACAGCTTACTACGAAGGATATGTGCTGTTTCCTAATATGAGTTGTTTAATAAACTTTGAACTAGGACATTATTAGGTAGATCAAAATTAGAAAGTAAAAAAAAATTTACCCCTATACCCACAATTCAACTCTGGAACTTGGTTACTCTAATGTAAAACTCTACTCATTGCGCTAACTGAGCAGCACACCTACAGGGTACTGAATGAAGATACTTGGCTCATATGTGACTGCAGTGTTGCCATATTGCCTGCATTTGACGTCCATTTTGTACAGAAGATATACAGACTACGTAATTTTGATAGCGTTCGACCTTGCTCATTTTGGTTTTTCTGGTACACAAGGTGCCACAAACCTTTTGGGTCAAATTGTAAATGGTGATAGTGGGTGCACACCCGAATGTATTGAGATAGGGAACCAATGGTCGGAAATGCATATTGATCGTGTTATGGACATACACAGCGTATAGCGCATAACAACAACGTAGCTCATCGTGGTAGTCCAAAGCGACGCTCTCTAGTCTCAATGCACATATTACAACAGTGCATGCAGTTCTGCCGCTTTCTCGCAAAGATCCCTGGTGTCAACGTATGGGCAGGCGTTGTCCAAGACCACTTAATTGGAACTTATTTGCTGCTGGTCCACGTTACTTGATGTACCTGCGAGACGTGCTGCCACAGGTCTAGGAGACTGTACCCTTTGTTTTACGCGAACGGATGCGGTTTCAACACGACCGTGCTCCAGCCCACTTCGATTTTATTTTCGGCGTTGGATGGAAAGGGGACGTCCTGTCTCGTGGCAAGCGCGATCACCAGGTATCGCACCTCCGGACTTTTTCCTCTGTGGTTACGTCAAGATGTTGTTGTATGAAACCCCTGTAGAACGCATGAAGACGTGCTTGCTACAGTCCAATCTGTCTGTCTCCCGGTAGACACCAGGGATCTTCGAGAGGATACGGCGGAACCTCATGCACCTTTACCATGCGTGCATTGAGACTGCAGGTAGTCACTTTGAACAATCTACGAGCTGCATTATTGTTATGCGGTGTAAACGGTGTTTCACCATAACACAATAAATACACTACTGGCCATGAAAATTGCTACACCACGAAGATGACGTGCTACAGACGCGAAATTTAACCGACAGGAAGAAGATGCTGTGATATGCAAATCCTTTTCAGAGCATTCACACATGGTTCGCGCCGGTGGTGACACCTACAACGTGCTGACATGAGGAAAGTTTCCAACCGAATTCTCATACACAAAAAGCAGATGACCAGCGTTGCCTGGTGAAACGTTGTTGTGATGCCTCGTGTAACGAGGAGAAATGCATACCATCACGTTTCCGACTTTGATAAAGGTCAGATTGTAGCCTATCGCGATTGCGGTTTATAGTATCGCGACATTGCTGCTCGCGTTGGTCGAGATATAATGACTGTTAGCAGAATATGGAATCGGTGAGTTCAGGAGGATAATACGGAACGACGTGCTGGATACCAACGGCCTCGTGTCACTAGCAGTCGAGATGCCAGGCGTCTTATCCGCATGGCTGTAACGGATCGTGCAGCCACGTCTCGATCCCTGAGTCAACAGATGGGGACGTTTGCAAGACAACAACCATCTGCACGAACAGTTCGAAGACGTTTGCAGCAGCATTGGCTATCAGCTCGGAGACCATGGCTGCCGTTACCCTTGACACTGCATCACAGACAGGAGCGGCTGCGATGGTGTACTCAACTGAGGTTCTGTTCACAGCATCATGATGGTCGCATCCGTGTTTGGCGACATCGCGGTGAACGCACATTGGAAGCGTGTATTCGTCATCGCCATACTGGCGTATCACCCGGCGTGATGGTATGGTTACACGTTATGGTTACACGTCTCGCTCACCTCTTGTTCGCATTGACGGCACTTTGGACAGTGGACGCTACATTTCAGATGTGTTACGACCCGTGGCTGTACCCTTCATTCGATCCCTGCGAAACCGTACATTTCAGCAGGATAATGCACAACCGCATGTTGCAGGTCCTGTGCGGGCCTTTCTGGATACAGAAAATGTTCGACTGCTGCCATGGCCAGCACATTCTCCAGATCTCTCACCAATTGAAAACGTCTGGTATATGGTGGCCGAGCAACTGGCTCGTCACAATATGCCAGTCACTACTCTTGATGAACTGTGGTATCGTGTTGAAGCTGCATGGGCAACTGTACCTGTACACGCCATCCAAGCTTTGTTTGACCCAATGCCCAGGCGTATCAAGGCCGTTATTACGGTCAGAGGTACTGATTTCTCAGGATCTATGCACCCAAATTGCGTGAAAATGTAATCACATGTCAGTTCTAGTGTAATATATTTGTCCGATGAATACCCGTTTATCATCTGCATTTCTTCTTGGTGTAGCTATTTTAATGGCCAGTAGTGTATTCATTTCCGACCATTGGTTCCCTATTTCAATATAATCGGTTGTGGACCCACTATCACCAGTTTCAATTTGACCCAAAAGGCCTGGGACACTCTGTAAATAGAAGGTAGAACAGGCAAGATACAGGAAGGAAATGTTCCGCATCCATTTGAAAGGAAGCGTCCCTACATTCGCTTTAAACGGTATGGGGATCAGCAATAAACCTAAACCTCGGTGACGGGACGGGGATTTGAAGCGCGCCCCTCCCAGACATCTGGCCGATATCTCGTCCGAGCGTCAGCTCGGTCAGTCCGAGTTCAAGTTCCTTGTAGGCGGCAGCTCCTATCTGCCGCCTCGGTCAGTTCAGGGGCCGTCAGCCGGGGGTTATCAGCTTCACGCAGGCCCCTGATGTGCAAAAGTGTAAGTGATCCTCGAGTGGCAGCGTTCCCACGTGTTATTTACAGCCAGCACATTACTTAGAAAGCAAGCCACACTTGTCGGCCCGCGCTAAGACCATTACGCAACGAGAGTAGAGTATTGTCAAAAGACACCACTATTCCGCGTGCTCTGCAGACACATTTCTGCTGCGGTACTGATAACTGGTGCGTCACTGTGTGGTAAATCATGTGCTGTATCTTTTCATCCGTGCTATTTTCAATGTCTTCTATATCGTTGCTTAGCTTTCGTATTCCACTTGCTATGTTTTGTCATTCTTTGTTACTGCATTTATCGACTGACTGAATCCCATCAAAGATCTCTATACTTCCTGAATGTAGAAGTCTGGGCCCTGAGCATAGAACTGCAGCTTGTCTGCAGATTCATGTGCTCTGCATCGTCCGCCACATTTTAGTTTGGCAAACATATTTCCATCGGTTTGTACGTGACAAAATATTGCATACTGATTTCTTGTTTTGAACTTTATGTTCAAATGGCTCTGACCACTATGGGACTTAACATCTGTGGTCATCAGTCCCCTAGAACTTAGAACTACCTAAACCTAACTAACCTAAGGACATCACACACATCCATGCCCGAGGCAGGATTCGAACCTGCGACTGTAGCAGTCGCGCGGTTCCGGACTGAGCACCTGAACCGCTAGACCAGCGCGGCCGGCGAACTTTATGTCAATATTTGATGTAATAGACTGATGTAGGAACGGAATCGAAAAGTATTTTATTTTCATTTTCTAGAGATACAGGGTGTTTCAAAAATGACCGGTATATTTGAATCGGCAATAAAAACTAAACGAGCAGCGATAGAAATACACCGTTTGTAGCAATATGCTTGGGACAACAGTACATTTTCAGGCAGAGAAACTTTCGAAATTACAGTAGTTACAATTTTCAACAACAGATGGCGCTGCAAGTGATGTGAAAGATATAGACGACAACGCAGTCTGTGGGTGCGCCATTCTGTACGTCGTCTTTCTGCTGTAAGCGTGTGCTGTTCACAACGTGCAAGTGTGCTGTAGACAACATGGTTTATTCCTTAGAACAGAGGATTTTTCTGGTGTTGGAATTCCACCGCCTAGAACACAGTGTTGTTGCAACAAGACGAAATTTTCAACGGAGGTTTAATGTAACCAAAGGACCGAAAAGCGATACAATAAAGGATCTGTTTGAAAAATTTCAACGGACTGGGAACGTGACGGATGAACGTGCTGGAAAGGTAGGGCGACCGCGTACAGCAACCACAGAAGGCAACGCGCAGCTAGTGCAGCAGGTGATCCAACAGCGGCCTCGGGTTTCCGTTCGCCGTGTTGCAGCTGCGGTCCAAATGACGCCAACGTCCACGTATCGTCTCATGCGCCAGAGTTTACACCTCTATCCATACAAAATTCAAACGCGGCAACCCCTCAGCGCCGCTACCATTGCTGGACGAGAGACATTCGCTAACGATATAGTGCACAGGATTGATGACGGCGATATGCATGTGGGCAGCATTTGGTTTACTGACGAAGCTTATTTTTACCTGGACGGCTTCGTCAATAAACAGAACTGGCGCATATGGGGAACCGAAAAGCCCCATGTTGCAGTCCCATCGTCCCTGCATCCTCAAAAAGTACTGGTCTGGGCCGCCATTTCTTCCAAAGAAATCATTGGCCCATTTTTCAGATCCGAAACGATTACTGCATCACGCTATCTGGACATTCTTCGTGAATTTGTGGCGGTACAAACTGCCTTAGACGACACTGCGAACACCTCGTGGTTTATGCAAGATGGTGCCCGGCCACATCGCACGGCCGACGTCTTTAATTTCCTGAATGAATATTTCGATCGATGATCGTGTGATTGCTTTGGGCTATCCGAAACATACAGGAGGCGGCGTGGATTGGCCTCCCTATTCGCCAGACATGAACCCCTGTGACTTCTTTCTGTGGGGACACTTGAAAGACCAGGTGTACCGCCAGAATCCAGAAACAATTGAACAGCTGAAGCAGTACATCTCATCTGCATGTGAAGCCATTCCGTCAGACACGTTGTCAAAGGTTTCGGGTAATTTCATTCAGAGACTACGCCATATTATTGCTACGCATGGTGGATATGTGGAAAATATCGTACTATAGAGTTTCCCAGACCGCAGCGCCATCTGTTGTTGAAAATTGTAACTACTGTAATTTCGAAAGTTTGTCTGCCTGAAAATGTACTGTTGTCCCAAGCATATTGCAACAAACGGTGTATTTCTATCGCTGCTCGTTTAGTTTTTATTGCCGTTTCAAATATACCGGTCATTTTTGAAACACCCTGTAATTTATAGCAATCATATTGTAGTTTGGCAAAAAACGAAATATGAGCATCTATGGCTGGCACAATTAGACAGCTGAAATTTGGAAATTTGTGGTAAGGTCTTATGGGACCAAACTGCTGAGGTCGTCTGTCCCTCAACCTACACACCTCTTAATTTAACTTAAACTAACTTATGCTATGAACAACACACACACCCATGCCCGAGGGAGAACTCGAACCTCCGACGGGGGCAGCCGCCCGGACCGTGGCGATTTCTCAAACTGGGGAACAATCAAGAATGAGGTGCCGCAAGGTTCGGTTTTGGGTCCTCTGCTGTTCTTAATATATATTAATGACTTGCCATTCTATATCCACGAAGATGCAAAGCTGGTACTTTTTGCAGATGATAAAAGTATAGCTGTCACACCCAACAGACAAGAATTAACTGGTGAAATTGTAAACGATGTTTTTCAGAAAATCATTAAGTGGTTCTCTGCAAATGTGCTCTCATTAAACTTTGACAAAACACAGCACATACAGTTAAACACTGTAAATGGAATGACACTATTAACAAGTATAGACTTCGATCAGAAATCGGTAGCTAAAGTAGAATATTCAAAATTTCGAGGTGTATGCATTGATGAGGGGTTGAACTGGAAAAAACACACAGAAGATCTGCTGAAACGTTTGAGTTCAGCTACTTATGCTATTGGGGTCACTACAAATTTTGGTGATATTCATCTCAGTAAATTAGCTTACCACGCCTATTTTCATTCTCTGCTTTCGTATGGCATCATATTCTGGGGTAACTCATCACTGATTAAAAGAGAGTTCATTGCACAAAAGCGTGTAATCAGAATAATTGCTGGAGCTCATCCAAGGTCATCCTGCAGACACTTACTTAAAGAGCTAGGGATCTTCACTGTAGCCTCAAAATATATATATTCACTTATGAAACTTGTTATTAACAATCCGAACGAATTCAAAAGTAATAGCAGTGTACATGGCTACTACACTAGAAGAAAGGATGATCTTCACTACTCAAGGTTAAATCTAACTTTGGCTCAGAAGGGGGTAAATTATGCTGTCACAAAAGTCTTTGGTCACTTACCTAATAGCATCAAAAGTCTGACAGATAGCCATATAGCATTTAAAAGGAAATTAAAGAATTTCTTGATGGCAACTCCTTCTACTCATTAGATGAATATTTGAATGTAGTGGGTAATTTACCTAGGCCCCACAAAAAAATTAAAATATTAAGTGTCATGTAATATTTTGTGTAATATAATATCTTGTACAGACACCTTTTATTAACCTGACACGTTCCGAATCATTACGAAGTGTCGTATTCATGATATATGGATCAAGTACTAATCTAATCCTCAGACCGCTCGGCTACTGCGCGCAGCAGACAGCTGAAGTTCAGCACCCAGGCAGTATAGAGATCACTGGTGTGAAACGACACGGCTACTGGAATCATGCTCCAAAGTTTAAGTACACGGGACAGTACGATTCTTGTGAACAAATGGTCTAAATTACACCCAGATTCGACGTGAAACTCTGGCGTCCCTCTGTAGAGAAATGGCGCTGACAGGGTGACAAAATGAGCACAGACATGGATGATCCTGATACACTATCCAGTCCACATCTTGCAGCATGCACCATCTGTCACGCAAGCAAGAGGTCTTCTAACGATGAATACTTTCACACGGCAGTTCTCGAATGGACCCAGTACCAAGGAGTGTATTTCTATCGTCGGGCAATTGAACAATTCGTAGAACGTTCCAAGTGTTGTTTACAGAGACTTGGTCACTATGCTGAAAAATAGTGTCAAGACATTGTGTCACTTTGGAGTGCAGTGTAGCATTCAATAAAAGTTACCTGGCCTTTAGTGATTATATAAAACTTACTTTTTGACGTCCCCTCGCAACAGGAAATTTAGGTCGCACGCTCTGTTACTGACTCATTCTCTCTGTCGACAAACGCTATCTGAGTGGGCTAAAAAAAAACTAGGTTGCTTCGTGACGATGAGCGTGGGGAGAGAAAGAAGGCTGACCTCTTTACTCTTATTGCCAAGTGTCTGGATTATTTCGTAATTCCAAATATATACCGCCGACGTAGGTACTATTTCCACTTCATTCAATATGTGAAACAGCCAATATATCGGAAATATCTTGCAAGTTCTCCTCTGGTTAATTGCTGACCATTTACAAAATTGTATTAGCTCTGTGATTATGATATTCAACTTAATTACAGACATTTCATATGTACACATTGTATAAAATATTAAGGAATTATTCAGTGATGAAGAAAGAGTTGCCGATTAATAAGATTTTCGTCTGTTAGATACTCGAGCGCCGTATCACTGACCAAGTAGTACAAGATTTTTGTGACCATACTTTTCTATGCGCAGATCTCAAATTGTGCAATGGACAATGTATTTTATTCTTCCCCTCCGCAGTTTTCTAGCTGTGACTGTTGCTTCAAAATAATCTTCACAATAAAATAAACATACTCTCGTGTTGTTATTAGTACAAGCTGCTGCCTAAACAGTTGTCTAGAGATGCGCTGACGACACAGTAACTTATTTCTTTTATCTGATTCTAATCAGCGTATACGTGATTCAGGGGTTTCATAAAATATCATTAACGGTGTCATAACAGTAATCAAAGACGACTTGTCGTACACTTCGATACTTGGTGTTGGAGTGTGGCATCTTGGCTGCGAAAACTTACTGACTAGTAATGACAGTTGTCAAACCGAAAGGAACGTTAATATATTTTTGTATGGCTGATCTTCAAAAAGGGCATTAGCTTTAAGGAGTATGTTACCGTAGTCACAGTAACATAAGTGGTCACCCTTATTGGTTTGACTGTAGCGATAGCCGGCTTCAAACACGAGAAAAAACATCATCTGGCTAGCGCAATTGAAAGGTGCAAAAATGATTTACCAGAAACGAGATGACAACATGCCAAATAACATCTGAAATTAACACACATCTGCAGCAAAATATATCATCAGAAACTATCTACCACGAACCGCATACTACAAATATTCGTGATATAACGATTATTTCAAAACCGTTGACTCCATGACTGTTAAGACACCACGGAGTAACTTCGATGGTACTAGAGGGAGCTCTAAGGGAAAAGACTGTAGAGGAAGACCGAGATTGGAATACATCGAGCAAATAATTGCGAACGTAGGTGGCAAGGGCTACTTGTAACGGATACATCGGTGTCACGAGTAACAGTATTTTTTTTTTTGCAGGCATTAGTAATGGAAAAAGTCCTGCGGCTACTACAATTGTGGGTTACTTATTGAATACCTTTTTTTAGTCATCAATCTTCTCACTGAACTGATGCGGCCCGCAACGAATTCCTTTCGTGCACCAACCTTTTCATCCCAGACATCCCAGAGTAGCATTTGCAAACTACGTCCTCAATTATTTGGCCGATGCATTCAAATCTCTGTCTTCCTCTACAGTTTTTTCTCTTAGAGGTCCCTCTAGTACCATGGAGCTGCCTCTAGTACCATGGAAGTTATTTCGTGTTGTCTTAACAGACGTCCTACTATCCTGTCCCTTCTTATTGCCAGTGTTTTCGACGTATTCCGTTTCTCGCCTATTCTCCAGAGAACCGCCTTGCTGCACACCTTATCAGTCCACCTAATTTTCATCATTCTTCTGTAGCACCACATCTCAAATGCTTCGATTCTCTTCTGTTTAGCGGTTCCCACAGTTCATGTTTCACTACTATACAATGCTGTGCTCCAAACGTACATTCTCAGCATTCTCAGATTTTTCTTCCTCACATTAAGGCCCATCAGGGTGTATACGAGGACAAGGAGAAAAAATTCCCGGATTTTTCCCGGATCTCCCGGTTAAAAATACATTTTCTCCCAGGTGAAAATACGCTTTTGCCATGTTAAGTGACAGTATAATTTCCCTCGGAACTGTAAAACTTATCCTTCGATAGAATGTGGTTTTATACAGCAGCGTAGAATTTCCCGGCACTTTAGAAAACGATACTCGGGGAAAAAACACGTTTTGGAAAGATATTTGATGTGCAGCAGCATGTACGCTGCATATGTTCGTATTACGAAAGTATAAAGTCGAATTCCACCAACAGGAAAAGTTAATGGTTTAAATTAAAATACATAGTGTTGCTACAAGAAAAGCAAAGCTTTCGCATATAATATTTGTCTCGAAGATTAATAAGCTACAAGAGAAGCTAAGCTTTTACTTATAATGTTGATCTACTTAGCGGATGCTACACTTAAAGATACATCACACAAATACGCCAGCAAAATTTTTAATACAGGCATAAATCTCTGATCTTCTGGGCTCGAAATTCTTCCAAATGGCCCGTCATCAAAGAGTTGATTTTAAAAGAGACCAAACACTCTGTGATTTAAGAAATCCATCGTACATTCTCGCACATAGTTCATCTTGCGTAAAAGGAAATTTACTTTGAAAATAACGCTTTCCGAACAATAATTCGCAATATTTTCCCATGACCTGTTAGAAATAGATTCATTTCAGAAGTTGTCAGAGAGCGCCAGATAAGAGGCGTCACCGCGCTTGCGCAGCTACGGTGACGTAGGAAGCTCGTATGTTCGTACGGGTAAAACATTAAAACATCTTACATTATGTCATACGAGAAACAAGACATCAGAGGATACGCCAAGAGCGTCAGAATTTCGTGAACCATACCAAAATGCATAGTTCGCCTTACAGTGCACATTCGTATGTCCAGATTCTCAATGACGTAGGCATCGACCACATACGAAGCTTTTCAGTGTGGTTTTCGGGACGTAAATTTTCTTCGAGTACCAGTACTGTATTATCTCATGTTTGGTTCTTTACTATGGCATAATACCATACGTGCTAGAAGATGAAAACGTGCACCTGAAATGCAGCGGACAGTTGAAACTAGCCAATAGTGTGGAATAAATTGACTGCCTCAGGAGGAAAGCTTAATAAAAGCCAAATTTATTTATCAAACCGACAAAAATAACTTCATTGTTCTGCAAGGTGATTAATGCTTGACTGTTACAAAGGTGGAAATGAAATATAATCTGAAACTCTTTATTGCCTATTAGCTAATAACTTGCTTTTCTGTGTGACATAAAATTAAATATAGGACACCTAAAACCAGTAAAGACAAGAGACAGGCAAGACAGTACACATTTCTTCAATCCTTAGGTCCCAGCGATCTTTCTCTCTAATCTTGCTACAGCTTTACGTGGCGTGCTTTCCTTTCTACGAAAGGACTGTTACCTTATCAAAGTTCGTCAAACGTTTTGCTACATGAAAAATAGAAATGTCGTTGTCTAATACTGAAAAAGCTGTTAATACAAATCGTACCAAAGACTGGTTTGGTTTCTCGATCTGATTACGTCTATTTTGTCACTGTGTGCTGGAGAAAACAAAATAGGCCTTTCTAATATTTCAGCAATTGTAACACATACCATATAAGCGAGACTATTTTGGCAATAATGATAATTTTTATAATACGTCAGAATATGATTCACGAAGTACCAATACGAAACACCTATTTGGCCTACTACAAGGAAAAAGCTTTACGTTAGGAAATAGTTTCACATTTCATTCATACGCGCCAGTTTGTCATGCACGAGATCGAAAAGTAGTAGAAAGAAATTTTTGTATAAATTTGGAATCGTCATATTCTTCCATAATTTGTGTGATGTCCCCGTTTCTTGTCCTTCTTCGTTCTAACAAACAGTCTTGTCATCACTAATTTTGTAACTATTCCTACCACTGTCAAAACTAATTCCCCGGTTAACTTCACTAACCCTGCCACAATCACCGGTTTAGTTATCCAGCGATTATTCTCCGGTTAGGCGTTATTACGTGTTCGTACAATCCGTTTTCCGCGCTACTCCCAGAATGGAACATAAGCGGCTGCTAGCCAGGGACTACAACTGGCCCTGTCTCATGTAGCGATCTGGCCAAAAGATTTCTGTCAAAATTTCGTTTTCTTGGATACACCGAGAAGATAATATGTAATCTTTCATACCTGTTAGTCGTTTATTTCCACTCTGGTAGTCTGAATCTACGGATTTCGCTAGTAATCATAACAACGCTGGACATTCGGAAACCGAATCAACCACATAAACAAGCAGCACTTGGCATTGACCGGTTCGGCTTTATTCCGCTCAGCTCGTATAGCCCCCTCCCGTTTTGTCTGCAGGAAAGTTTATTTCTAGATGTGACGAGGATTCCCCTGGCAGAGACATCACGTATACTATGCACGCATTCAAAAATCAGCTTATAATTCATTCAGAAGTCAACTTACAAGGGAACCTCCCCATCGCCCCCCCCCCCCCTTCAGATTTAGTTATAAGTTGGCACAGTGGATAGACCTTGAAAAACTGAACACAGATCAATCGATAAAACAGGAAGAAGTTGTGTGGAACTATGAAAAAAATTAGTAAAATATACAAACTTAGTAGTCCATGCGAAGATAGGCAACATCAAGGACAATGGGACTCAAGGTGCGCCGTGGTCCCGTGGTTAGCGAGAGCAGCTACGGAACGAGAGGTCCTAGGTTCGAGTCTTCCTTCGAGTGAGAAGTTTAATTTTTTATTTTCAGTTTATGGGACAAACTCTTATGATTTCATCACTATTTTGGGAGTGATTATCACATCTACAAGAAAACCTAAATCGGACAAGGTAGAAGAATCTTTTTACCCATTCGCTAAGTGTACAAGTTAGGTGGGTAGACAACATATTCCTGTCATGTGACGCACATGCCGTCACCAGTGTCGTATAGAATATATCAGACGTGTTTTCCCGTGGAGGAATCGGTTGACCTATGACCTTGCGATCAAATGTTTGCGGTTCCCATTGGAGAGGCACGTCCTTTCGTCTACTAATCGCACGGTTTTGCGGTGCGGTCGCAAAACACAGACATTAAACTTATTGCAGTGAACAGAAACGTCAATGAACGAACGGACAGATCATAATTTTGCGAAAATAAAGAAAGTAAAATTTTCAGTCGCGGGAAGACTTGAACCAAGGACCTCTTGTTCTGTAGCTACTGACGCTAACGACGGGACCACGGCGCTGCTGAGCTCGCATTTTCCTTGATGTTGGTTCAAATGGCTCTGAGCACTATGGGACTCAACATCTTAGGTCATAAGTCCCCTAGAACTTAGAACTACTTAAACCTAACTAACCTAAGGACACCACACACACCCATGCCCGAGACAGGATTCGAACCTGCGACCGTAGCAGTCCCGCGGTTCCGGACTGCAGCGGCAGAACCGCTAGACCACCGCGGCCGTCCCTTGATGTTGCCTATCTTGCATATGGACTACTCAGTTTGTACATTTTACTATTTTTTTTCACGGTTCCATACAACTTCTTCCTGTTTTATCGATTGATCTGTGTTCAGTTTTTCAAGGCCTATCCACTGTGCCAACTTATAACTAAATTTGAGGGGGGTGCGATGGGGAGGTTCCCTTGTTAGAATGTGTTCAAAAATCAGCAGGGGTGCGTTTCAAAATCATACGAATAATCGATACACCGACGTGCGCTGGATGCTAGGTGCTTTGTGAAACAAGGTTTTTTTTTTTTTTTACCTCCAGAATATGAATTTGCCCCCTCCCCCCGTAATAGCCGCACGGTTCAGATACCCCTGTTTGCCCGACTCCCCACTAGATCCGGGCCTGCTGCACACACGTGAATCTGGCAGCTTGGTCGCGCCAGTAAAATTTTTCCGGGTACCATGTGGATGGTTGCTGCTACTGCTGCTTTCACAGCCAACAGCCACATTTCTGTAGCCAGAAGAGGGAGAAGGTACTACTCACACGCCACTCAACTGCGCGTGTGCACGAGCCCGCTCGTAACTGATTAAATAAGTCTAATGTAAACAGTTGTGACGCCACGGTCATCGAAGGCAATTTTTTTGTTATGAAGCATTGCATTGTCTTCCGAAAGCCTTTGACACATTTTGCTGTTGGCAGACGCTTGTACGATAATTTTGTTATTTTATATGGCGCACTTCCTTCGCAATTTAAGTTTTATTTTCGTTTTTTTCTCTCATTCATATTTTGTTGCTGCAGTATTATTCTGCAGTAGAGGGATACAGTAATATCCTTTGTTAGAGTAACGGTTCTTACCAGTCAAAATTACAAAAATTTAACTGAAAACTAAAACAACGAAAAATTCCCGGAATTCTAAAAAATTCCCGTATTCTTCCCGGTTTTCTCCTGGATGAAAAAATTCCCGGGTTTTTCCCGGATTTCCCGTTTGTCCCGGGTCGTAGACACCCTGCGGTTATGTTTTATACTAGTAGACTTCTCTTGGCCAGGAATACCCTTTTCGCCAGCTCTAGTCCGCTTTCTATGTCTTCCTTGCTCGGTCCGTCACGTGCGATTTTTCTGCCAAGATACGAGAATTCTTTAACGTCATCCGTTCCGTGATCAGCAATCATGATGTTAAGTTTCTCGCTGTTCTCATTTCTGCTACTTCTCATTACTTTCGTCTTTCTTCGATTTACTCTCGTTCCATATTCTGTACACGTTAGGCTGTTCATTCCATTCAGATGATCCTGCAATTCCTCGTAACTTTCACTGAGATAGCAATGTCTTCAGTGAACCTTATCATTCTTAATTACACTCTTGAACCTTTGTTTTATTTCCGTCATTGTTTCCTCGGTGAATACACTCCTGGAAATTGAAATAAAAACACCGTGAATTCATTGTCCCAGGAAGGGGAAACTTTATTGACACATTCCTGGGGTCAGATACATCACATGATCACACTGACAGAACCACAGGCACATAGACACAGGCAACAGAGCATGCACAATGTCGGCACTAGTACAGTGTATATCCACCTTTCGCAGCAATGCAGGCTGCTATTCTCCCATGGAGACGATCGTAGAGATGCTGGATGTAGTCCTGTGGAACGGCTTGCCATGCCATTTCCACCTGACGCCTCAGTTGGACCAGCGTTCGTGCTGGACGTGCAGACCGCGTGAGACGACGCTTCATCCAGTCCCAAACATGCTCAATGGGGGACAGATCCGGAGATCTTGCTGGCCAGGGTAGTTGACTTACACCTTCTAGAGCACGTTGGGTGGCACGGGATACATGCGGACGTGCATTGTCCTGTTGGAACAGCAAGTTCCCTTGCCGGTCTAGGAATGGTAGAACGATGGGTTCGATGACGGTTTGGCTGTACCGTGCACTATTCAGTGTCCCCTCGACGATCACCAGTGGTGTACGGCCAGTGTAGGAGATCGCTCCCCACACCATGATGCCGGGTGTTGGCCCTGTGTGCCTCGGTCGTATGCAGTCCTGATTGTGGCGCTCACCTGCACGGCGCCAAACACGCATACGACCATCATTGGCACCAAGGCAGAAGCGACTCTCATCGCTGAAGACGACACGTCTCCATTCGTCCCTCCATTCACGCCTGTCGCGACACCACTGGAGGCGGGCTGCACGATGTTGGGGCGTGAGCGGAAGACGGCCTAACGGTGTGCGGGACCGTAGCCCAGCTTCATGGAGACGGTTGCGAATGGTCCTCGCCGATACCCCAGGAGCAACAGTGTCCCTAATTTGCTGGGAAGTGGCGGTGCGGTCCCCTACGGCACTGCGTAGGATCCTACGGTCTTGGCGTGCATCCGTGCGTCGCTGCGGTCCGGTCCCAGGTCGACGGGCACGTGCACCTTCCGCCGACCACTGGCGACAACATCGATGTACTGTGGAGACCTCACGCCCCCCGTGTTGAGCAATTCGGCGGTACGTCCACCCGGCCTCCCGCAGGCCCACTATACGCCCTCGCTCAAAGTCCGTCAACTGCACATACGGTTCACGTCCACGCTGTCGCGGCATGCTACCAGTGTTAAAGACTGCGATGGAGCTCCGTATGCCACGGCAAACTGGCTGACACTGACGGCGGCGGTGCACAAATGCTGCGCAGCTAGCGCCATTCGACGGCCAACACCGCGGTTCTTGGTGTGTCCGCTGTGCCGTGCGTGTGATCATTGCTTGTACAGCCCTCTCGCAGTGTCCGGAGCAAGTGTGGTGGGTCTGACACACCGGTGTCAATGTGTTCTTTTTTCCATTTCCAGGAGTGTAGATTGAATAGTAAGGGTGAAAGACTAAATCCCTGTCTTACACCCTTTTTAACTGAATACCAATAGACATAAATATGTTTGAATAGATCCAGAAGAAGCATGTAAATGTGAAGCACGGCAGCGTTCCTGTGATGTGGTGCGCGATGTTGCACGATGGTGCTGGGCCATTTGGTTAGGCTATAGGATGGAACTGCGTCAACATTCTGGGTGATCATCTTCACCCAGTGCTGAAAAGTGTGTTCCCTGGTGAACGGCCCGTGTACCAAGACGATAATGCTTCATTCACACTGATGAAATAGTCCGAAACAAGTTCAGTGAACATGATAATTAAGTAAAATTCGTCGTGTGATACTATTAATCCTCTAACTGAACCTGTGTTCTGTCGATTTCCTCCTCCAAGCACATGACGAGCTTTTCCATCCCACTTCGGCTAGAAGCTACAATTTATTCAAAGAGACGGCCGAAAATCTGACAACAATTTTTTCGGAAGTGCTCGGTTTATTTTTGTGCAACAACTATGTTAACTAAAGGAGAATGTCTCTGGGCCACCGACCACACTTTATGCAAACGAATATCAAAAGGCAGCATAGTTTTGTTTCTTTCTTTTAACAGGTTTTCAGATTATGCCTTGCGGTTCTAGGCGCTACAGTCTGGAACCGAGTGACCGCTACGGTCGCAGGTTCGAATCCTGACTCAGGCATGGATGTGTGTGATGTCCTTAGGTTAGTTAGGTTTAATTAATTCTAAGTTCTAGGCGACTGATGATCTCAGAAGTTAAGTCGCATAGTGCTCAGAGCCATCTGAAACATTTTTTTTTTTTTTTTCAGATTATGTTGTCCAATCACTGCACGAGAAATGTATGTAGACAACATCTTGCATTTTATAGTAACATTTCATTTTTTTGTTTTCACTAAAGGCTACTGGAATAACTATTCAAGAACCAGCATTACCACGTGGCAAATTTGTAAATGCCAATAATCATTGAATTCTTTTTCCTCCTTAAACCTACTTCGGTACTGATATGTCCCGGTGTCTACTACATTTAGTATTTGGAAGGCGTTAGGAATGATTCTGCATAGTCACCTAACGAATTAAATAGATGTGCACGGAATTCCTGGCCGACTTCAAGACTGGTTTGAAGAGTTCCTAGTAAACAGGATGCAGCATGTCATTCGTACAATGAAACCGTCTTTGCTTTTATAGGAATTTTCCCCAAACCTCGCTGGAGCTTCCTGACATATTAGACAGGGTTACAGAGTGCGACTCGGTTGCGAAGATTAGTCTGTCGAAAGAAGACTCAGACATATGAGTCGAGAGGGCTCGCCTCACGTCACAATACAAACCTTTCGTTTCTCAAGGCGTCGCTCCTATTTTCAAAGCTCCTTGGAATCCAGAAATTCTAAAAATCGTATCCAGTGCAGGGGGAAGGTTAACCATACTTCTCTCCCGTACTCACATATTTCAAAAAAAAGGCGAAGGTCAGCCTCGAGAGCACTCACGACTCAGGAAGATCTTGGCAATCTACCTGCGAAAAGAAAAGAAATGCTATATTAAAAACCTGTAATTAGGCCAGCGAGTGGCATATCACCAAGTAGAGGAGTATTTTTTTTTCCTCTCTGCGCCTACAAGCGAGACTGTTACGCCGAAGTTCACTAAAATGAGGAAGCTTGGTCGTTTTACGTACTACATTCACTAATACCGGGGCAAGTGTCTCACATATTGTCATAAGACTAATTAAAGAGATAAAATGCAGGCGAGTTTCTTGTTAAGTATAGTGTTATTCCAGACGACCACGTGATTTTCTACCTACTTCTTCCAAATGAGTTGCAATTCAACGAATGCCTGGGAACACGGTTTTTTTTTATCATAGTTACAAAAGTTTTGTCGTTCTCAAAGGGAATGCCTTCTTCACGCTAAGAGGAGTGTTGAAAGGTGCAGTGGTCGTCTCCACGGCATTTCTGGAGACCGAATATCTCCTCTGTAGGATTCAACGTTGCTTCTGGAAACAACGATCTTGCGAAACCTAGCTTGATCTGTTCGTCCGAGACACCCGGAATGTAGCAGATAACGGCTCCCAGGGCGATCCTGCGTGTCTTGACTCCCTGAAGACATTACATGTCGTCCTGCACTGTCACCTAATGAATAAAATACGAGCGTATGGGATGTGAGGCCAGCTGTCTGACTAGATTAAAGAGTTCCTAGCAAACAGAACACAGAGTTGACACGTAACAGCAAGTTCGGCCATACTCCAAGGGAGATGGCATGTAGAGTTCAGATCTAGATGTGGATTATTGAGAAGTGATTTTGGAACAATGCTTATGTCGACTTGCATAAACATATAAAACAAACAATTCTATATTGAAATCCAACACTCAGTTCTTTCGATGTATGAAAGATCTCACCTACCCAGGAAGCCGCGAGCGCTAGCAACCCTCTTGCGGGATTCGGGGAGGCGCACCGGGAAGGGGTGGTTACAGGCAGGGCATCAGACCATCATTTACCACTAACACTGGCAAATCCATAATAGTAGCCGTTCCCGTAAGAACAACCGGTTGAGGCCACCAACAAGGGCGGTCAAATAAAAAGTGAGAAAAAAAGTAAGCTGTTTAGTATCTCAAAAGTAACCACCATAACAGTTAATACGTGAGAGACAAGACCGTCAATGCCGTAACGGAAAAATGACAACCAAGGCAGGCATCTCTTCGTCCGAAGCTATTCGATACCCACGAATGTCTTTCTTCATGGCTTCAGAAATGTGGATATCGCGTGGGGAGAGGTCGGAACTGTATGGAGGATATGTTAAAAGCTTCCCACCGGACCTTCTGCAGCGTAGTAACATTGGCAACGTGAGGGACCGTCCACATGTTGTTAAGGTTGTTTTGACTCCAATGCAGTTTTTGCTGGGAAACTCTTGCACATCCTCCATACACTCTCGAACTCTCTCCACGCGACCTCCACGTTTCTGAAGCCTTGAAGAAATACATGCTTGGTTGTCGATTTGCTTCGGACGAAGACATGCATGCCTGTGGACAGTCATGGTTCCATAGGCAACTGTAACCGTTTTGTCAGAAAGGCATTGGCCATCTTGTCTTGCAGTAGGATAATTGTATTACCAATTATAATAAACGGCTCTCTTACTTCTTTTCCATCTGTCTCGTTTTAATTTGACTGCCCCTTATTCATCTACATCTACATCTACACGGATACTCTGGCAATCACATTTAAGTGTCTGGCAGAGGGTTCATCGAACCATCTTCACAATTCTTAATCATTCCAATCTCGTATAGTGCACGGAAATGGTTCAAAATGGCTCTGAGCACTATGGGACTTAACTTCTGAGGTCATCAGTCCCCTAGGACTTAGAACTACGTAAACCTAACTAACCTAAGGACATCATACACACCCATGCCCGAGGCAGGATTCGAACCTGAGACCGTAGCGGTCGCGCGGTTCCAGACTGTAGCGCCTAGAACCGCTCGGCCACCCCGGCCGGCAGTGCATGGAAATGACGAACACATATATCTTTTCGTACGAGCTCTGATTTCCCTTATTTTATCATGGTAATTGTTGTTCCCTATGTAGGTAAGCGTCAACAAAATATTTTCGCATTCGGAGGAGAAAGTTGGTGACTGGAAATTCGTGAGATGATTCATCCGCAATGAGAAACGCCTTTATTTTAATGATGGCCATCCCAAATCATGTATCATTTCAGTGACACTCTCTTCCCTATTTCGCGATAAAAGAATACGTGCTGCTCTTCTTTGAACTTCCTCGCTGTACTCCGTCAGTCCTATCTGGTAAGAATTCAAAATGGTTCAAATGGCTCTGAGCATTGTGGGACTTAACATCTGAGATCATCAGTCCCCTAGAACTTAGAACTACTTAAACCTAATTAACCTAAGGACATCACACACATCCATGCCCGAGGCAGGATTCGAATCTGCGACCGTAGTGGTCGCCTGATTCCAGACTGAAGCAAGCGCCTAGAACCGCTCGGCTACAGAGGCCGGCTGGTAAGGATCCCACACCGCGCAGCAGTATTCTAAAAGAGGACGGACAAGCGTAGTGCTGGCAGTCTCCTTAGTTGATCGGTTACATTTCCGAAGGGTCCTGCCAATAACACGCACTCTTTGGTTAGCCTTCCCCACACATATTCTATATGTTCATTCCAATTTAAGTTGTCCGTAATTATACACTCCTGGAAATGGAAAAAAGAACACATTGACACCGGTGTGTCAGACCCACCATACTTGCTCCGGACACTGCGAGAGGGCTGTACAAGCAATGATCACACGCACGGCACAGCGGACACACCAGGAACCGCGGTGTTGGCCGTCGAATGGCGCTAGCTGCGCAGCATTTGTGCACCGCCGCCGTCAGTGTCAGCCAGTTTGCCGTGGCATGCGGAGCTCCGTCGCAGTCTTTAACACTGGTAGCATGCCGCGACAGCGTGGACGTGAACCGTATGTGCAGTTGACGGACTTTGAGCGAGGGCGTATAGTGGGCATGCGGGAGGCCGGGTGGACGTACCGCCGAATTGCTCAACACGTGGGGCGTGAGGTCTCCACAGTACATCGATGTTGTCGCCAGTGGTCGGCGGAAGGTGCACGTGCCCGTCGACCTGGGACCGGACCCCAGCGACGCACGGATGCACGCCAAGACCGTAGGATCCTACGCAGTGCCGTAGGGGACCGCACCGCCACTTCCCAGCAAATTAGGGACACTGTTGCTCCTGGGGTATCGGCGAGGACCATTCGCAACCGTCTCCATGAAGCTGGGCTACGGTCCCGCACACCGTTAGGCCGTCTTCCGCTCACGCCCCAACATCGTGCAGCCCGCCTCCAGTGGTGTCGCGACAGGCGTGAATGGAGGGACGAATGGAGACGTGTCGTCTTCAGCGATGAGAGTCGCTTCTGCCTTGGTGCCAATGATGGTCGTATGCGTGTTTGGCGCCGTGCAGGTGAGCGCCACAATCAGGACTGCATACGACCGAGGCACACAGGGCCAACACCTGGCATCATGGTGTGGGGAGCGATCTCCTACACTGGCCGTACACCACTGGTGATCGTCGAGGGGACACTGAATAGTGCACGGTACATCCAAACCGTCATCGAACCCATCGTTCTACCATTCCTAGACCGGCAAGGGAACTTGCTGTTCCAACAGGACAATGCACGTCCGCATGTATCCCGTGCCACCCAACGTGCTCTAGAAGGTGTAAGTCAACTACCCTGGCCAGCAAGATCTCCGGATCTGTCCCCCATTGAGCATGTTTGGGACTGGATGAAGCGTCGTCTCACGCGGTCTGCACGTCCGGCACGAACGCTGGTCCAACTGAGGCGCCAGGTGGAAATGGCATGGCAAGCCGTTCCACAGGACTACATCCAGCATCTCTACGATCGTCTCCATGGGAGAATAGCAGCCTGCATTGCTGCGAAAGGAGGATATACACTGTACTAGTGCCGACATTGTGCATGCTCTGTTGCCTGTGTCTATGTGCCTGTGGTTCTGTCAGTGTGATCATGTGATGTATCTGACCCCAGGAATGTGTCAATAAAGTTTCCCCTTCCTGGGACAATGAATTCACGGTGTTCTTATTTCAATTTCCAGGAGTGTAATTCCTAGATATTTAGTTGAATTTACGGCCTATAGAAGAAGAAAAAGAAAAGCAGAAAAGAAGAAGCAGCGTAGAAGATATATGAAGGATGTTACGAAAACGTTTATTTTGAGAAGATGAAACGGGGTTATTGCTAAAGTATGCAGCTGTCAAATATTCTTTGGAATTGAAAGGCCTAAAACATCTGTTAAAAAACTGAGGTAAGAAAGCTCTCACAAGGAAGCAGGTTAGGGAGACAGACCTTTTTCTTTTATAAATGCACAAATCAAAGTACAGAAAAAAAATTTTACACAGTCGAATCTAACTGCCGGTTTATGGTTATGTTGTTTTTCCTCTGTCTCCAGTCTTATGACATGGAATATTAAGGATTTGTTCTAGTTTTGGTGGTTTCTGTTTTCTTTCATAAACTTCTACAAATAATAAACGAAGTTCCATTCGTACGACTTTCCTCCAGCCTTAATCCTTTCTTTCAAACTCCGTGACCTCCTGCTGCCTCTCTCTCTTCTTTACAAGTCACGTAGCTTTTTACACCTCATGTGGGATTATGTCCGGTATATCATTGTAAATAATCCTTATTTGATTACGCATTTCCAACAATGATTTTCTCTTAGTTTCCTTACAACATTGTGCTTGGAAGTCGAGCGGTGAAACAACTACGTTCTCAGTAGCTGTAGATACACTTGCCGGATTTGAGACTGTGGACGACAATGCACTAGAGATGGGCAAACTCGTTCATCCTTGGGAACTAGTTCACTGCTGATCGTTTTTTTTTTGGGAACCGTTCATTTTTACTCGTTCACCGTTCATTTGTGCTTCGTGTATGGTTCTTACGAAAAACTGAAAACTAGTAGTGTAGGTGACTGAAGGATGGAGGGCACCAAGAGGGGGCACTTGCCTCCCCCCTGGAGAGTAGAGTTTTTATTCATTACAGAATTCTTACACAGTTTTAGAAGTAATTTCTGTGATTCTGCAGAACCTCTCGTTTAGCAAACCGTAGCCTTGCGTGGCTGATCGCAGGGGAATGATATAGGGTGGCGCATGGAAAACCGGCCTCGGGTACAGACTGCTCGCCAATTACGGACGATGTGTTGCCCGTTGCGAGCAGATAGAACAAACACACAAACGTGTAATAACTAGTCAGTGAAGAAATAACAAGCTAATGCAAGCAACAATTGCGAAACAATCGATGACGACGTGTAGAGAGCTGGAGAAGAGAACATGAAAATCTCACGCGACGCGCATGGGCTATAGCTCATGTAGTCTTGTAAACCTGTTGGTGGCTGTTTCCCAACTTAATAGACCACAAGTGTCTTGTATAAAATTCTTCGTTTCGACTTCCACTACATAGCTACGCTACGTTGTAAACAATAATCGTTTACACCCTAAGTATACTTCACGTTGTCTCTGAGTTCGTAGGTGAAGTAGAGACTTTATGGAAGCACAAAATAAGATGTAGTTTTCTCATACTTGCGTCACAAGCTTAGTAAAAATTAGACTTTTATGTTGCATTATTAAAGTTAATGCACCAATAATAATTATTGTTATTATTAAGCTCGCAGTAATAAAGTTTTTGGTTTGAAAGCTCCTTCTGAACAAATGTTTTTGAGATAATAAGTAAATACGATTTTAAGGCAATCTATGTCTTTTCAAATGGAGAGGCACCGCTTTTCCTACTGAGCCAAAATGACCCACAACCCACTTTTTTTTTCAAAGAAACCAAAGTAGCAGGTAATGCAAATTGGAAACAACCGCGTTACATTATCAGGGGAAAACGAACTGTTTCACAACTGGGTAAGAGTTTGATTAAAAAGGTTTCTGGAAATTAGATGTATGTATATTTCTGTATCAAACACTAAGACCTGACTGGAATTGGAACAAAAGTTTCTTCTCAGTCACTTTAACAATCGCCCACCTTGCTTTGTGTTCTCCATCTTGCTACAATTAAGCAGCCGTGGGAGCTTCTGAAAACGTGGCATCGTAGCTTATGAAAGTATAGGGCAAATGTTTGTCCTCTGCTGCAGAATTGGAACTCGCAGACAATGTGTGAGGCTGACTGAAAATTTTATGGTCTTTGTTGAAATAACGCTGCACGTGCCAAGGTTATCTTTCCATTAGGAACGCAGCCGACGGATTACACAGTTAAGGTTGAGTACCACTTGCATTGCAGAGCTCCCGTACCCAGTAAAGTATCCAGCGAATAGTATTAGCGAAAATTTTACTGATTATTCACTGCCGGCTCAGTATTTTCTCCTGCCCGTCAGATATTTCAATCAGACACGGTTCATGTTTTGCAGTTAATGTGTCGACCAGCAATAACATTTTATGGTGCTCATTTAATAGAATACAGAGAGATCAGCAGCAAAGCTACGTGCACCCAGCAGAATTCAGTGATGAATAAAACTCACCTTAAAAAATGTTTGCTGTTCAAAATGGTTCAAATGGCTCTGAGCACTATGGGACTCAACTGCTGAGGTCATTAGTCCCCTAGAACTTAGAACTACTTAAACCTAACTAACCTAAGGACATCACAAACATCCATGCCCGAGGCAGGATTCGAACCTGCGACCGCAGCGGTCTTGCGGTTACAGACTGCAGCGCCTTTAACCGCACGGCCACTTCGGCCGGCTAATGTTTGCTGTTATTAATGTGCAACGCATTTTGAACCATGCAAGGTTGATCTTCAGATGCTGCTTATTGCCACATATACTTTGATGTTTGTTCTTTCTGCGCCAGCTCCGTAATTTTAAACTCACTTTTAAGATACTTTTATAGCTGGAAGTATAATCATATTATAGTTCCGTTTTTATTTATTCACACATCGCTTAAATTATCACACAGACTTTTTTAACCTAACGGCTGATAAACACAAAGAACATAACAAAGATGTACAACACAACAAGATACCGCAAAGAGCTGCTGCCTATTTCAGAAACCATATGTTTTCGTTGGCTTGTTACAAGTAATAATGTATACAGCTTGCTGTGGCAAAATATTTTTGTAAAACTGCTGGAAAATTAGTAATTATGAAACTCAATTATTTTTCAAGAAATGTTTCCGCTGTTGCAAATACGCACAACCATCAGCTCTTTAAAGGAATGACGACAGTGAAAATTTGTGCCGGCACGGGGACACGAACCCGGATACGCTTTACGCGAGCGGTCGCCTTAAAGGTTTTGGCTATCCATACACGACTCACGGCCATACCCAAACTTCGGTATGTCATCACTCATGCGTCACAGCCTGTACTCGTACACTTATTGTAAATCCCGTACAGGGGGAAGACGTTTTAATTGAAATAAAATGTCATATAAAAAACACCTTGAGCCGTCTATACTTCCAATTTTATTTTATTTTTGCTACTAGTTTCGGCGTTACATTGTGCCATCTACAGACCCCCTGCCGACGTGTAGGAAGAATCCCACTTCTTGTATAATCTTGTTGGACCTACAATGGGATTCTTCCTACACGTCGGTTAGGCGGCCTTACGATAGCGCAGGGTAACACTGAACCTGGTAGCAAAAATAAAATAAAATTGGAAATATAGGCGGCTAAAGGTGTTTTTGATTTGATATATTACATTAAACACCTCAGATCTCGCAACCATCCTGTATAAAAATGGACTTACAGAGTTTTAATCGACAGTCGCTGTCTTGTATCGGCGTATAAACATGATAATCAGTGCTTATGTTGTTAAGAAGTACGACGCAATGCTCCTTCAAACATGCATGTATGCATGCATAGTCCAAGGAACATTGCACTGTGCTTCTTAAAAACACAGGCACTGCAATAACATACAATTGTTTTATCCCTAAATATGTCATGCAATGCTTTTAGGGAGTGTAAATAAATTTCCAGTTCTAACAAAACATCGAGGTTGTTCTCCTCACTTCTCGTCTATAAAAACTGTCTTGATTCTCATTTGTGTCATTTACTGTATGTCCAGAAGTGTGTATATAGTTAGCCACTGCTGGTTTATCAAGATGGTTCAGACGAACTGCAACTATGTACTACTTTAAATGTATGAGAAAGCTCTCGTCTGCCGGGCCACTGTGCTAACTTGTTTCTTAAGCCAGAAGACATCACGACGTCGATATATCTAAACGAGGTGACTATTTTGTGGAGGAGCAGTTCCTAGATGTTGTATACTGTCGTACTTCTTTGTTGAAGTTTCTTTCATTACTGTGCTGCTATGAGCTTTTTCCTAGTTTTAAATTAGCTGATCAATCAGATTCTCTTAATAACTACTGTTGTTTAAGTTTTTAAATAAGTTGGTTATAGGTATCTCTAGAATATGATTGTAATGTCAAGATAATTTATGAAGTATTCATCTTCGTATTCAGTTATGATCAACATAGCCCTGTGTAATATTTTGAATATACAGAAAATCCGCTTCATTTGTACATATATAAATATCCTTACGCGACAAACGTAGTGTTTTAAGGATGTTTTTGTAACAGGCACTAAAATGATCAAAATCGTATGGAAGAATATGTTGTGACTGAAATAAGAACCCAGCTGCGTTAGAAATAATAAAGATACTGAGCCGGAAAGTGGCTTTCGTTTATCAGTGAACATTCGGACAAAGCCGCGGGAATAACAGTTTCCATCAACGAGGAGATTCTTCATCTTAACTCACTGAGAAGTTTCATTCGTTCCTTTGACATTACACTGAGGTGAAAAAAGTTGTGGATATCTCCTAATATCGTGTCACACCTGTTGCCCGGCGCACAGCAGCAACTCGTCGTGGCGTGAACTCAACATTCCGTTGGAAATACCCAGCAGAAATATTGAGCCATGTTGCCTTTAGGGTCGTGGTCGTCCATAATAACGAAAATTTTTACCAGTTCAGGGTGTTGTGCAGGAACTGACCTCTCGCATATGTCTCATAAATGTTCGATGGCATTCATGTCGGGCGATCTAGGTGGCCAAATCATTCGCCCGAATTGTCCACAACATTCTTCACAGCAGTCGCGAACAAATCTGGCCCGGTACCATGACTTCGTTGTTCGGAAACCTGAATTCCATGAATGGTCTCCAATACTAAACGTCACCTCGTTTAATAGTCTCCAAGTAGCTAGGTATTGCCGTTTTCAGTCAATGAGCGGCTAAGTTGGACCAGAGGACCCAGTGCATTGGATGTAAGCACAGCCCACACCATTGCGGAGCTACCACCAGCTTGCACAGTGCCTTGTTGACAGCTTGAGTCCATGGGTTCGAGGGATCTGAGCCACACTCAAACCCTATCAAAAGCTTTTAACAACCGAAACAGTCACTCATCTAACCAAGCCACTATTTTCCAGTCGTGTAGGATCCAAGCGATATAGTGATAAACCCAGAAGAGGCACTGCAGGCGATACCGTGTTGGTTCAGATGCTTCAAATGGCTCTGAGCACTATGGGACTTAACATCTGAGGTCATCAGTCCCATAGAACTTAGAAGTACTTAAACCTAACTAACCTAATGACGTCACACATATCCATGCCCGAGGCAGGATTCAAACCTGCGACCGTAGCGGTCGCGCGATTCCAGACTGAAGCGCCTGGAACCACTCGGGCACAACGGCCGGCTTCTTGGAGTTAGTTTTATTTATTTTTCCTTGCCGAAGCTATGGAAAACTGTAACTGTTTAGTATAGACATGCCCAGAATATGGTAAAAATCTAATACTAGTTGCAAATTTCTTTCAGGTTGTTCTTACGATTTTGAAAACAAGTAAGTACATAGTAAAAACTATTTCATTCAGGAAGACACACTGCATGAATTCTCAGGCTGAGCAGTTTCCTTGGCTTCAGCCGTGTCATTGACTACGTGAAAAAGACAAAAGTGGCTGCGTGTAGCACCTCCGGACAGGGAGATAGTGAAGATATTTTATGGACTACTCGTGAAAGTGAGGGTCATGGCTGTTTAACCAGGAGAAAGATGAGCAAAGAATAGAATCTGCACTATGTAAACTCTGCAGTAATCTTGTCATTCGTGTTACTGGCCTCATAAGGTTACGCAATGAGTTGCCAACGGCGTTTCTGCTACAGGATGTAGTCGTAATAAGATACAGTGCCTGTAGCAAATTTCTTAAATTATTCCATTAAAAATACGATGTTATGTCCAGACTACTAGCAAACGTCTGTGCACCTTCCGTAAATTGTTGGCTTGTTGACACACCCGTAACTAAACTGCATAGCTATTTTCAAATGAAAGCAATCGCAGCGGTCGCCAGGATATGCCACATAAATTACAAATGAAGTTCAAAAATCAGTTTTTAGTTAATCGAATACTAGCTTCTTATCTGTGTTCGCCGGCGTTCGAGTATGTCACATATATTGGAAAAGTGTTACCTGATTATCTGCTGTTTTAAACTATACTGTAGGGAAGCAGCCTACTCACGCCGCAGTAAATTCACAGCAGTCTTTCCATTGTGTGCCAGCCAGTCCGCTGTAACTAGCTCTGACGTCATAAATGTTGCGCAGTACTTTAAAAATCAAGTAAATAATCTAAAATGTTTCTAGCATGTCAGGAGTAATACTAAATTAATATGTGTTGAATATCAGTTCGATAACTTTAACCATTTTCGAAATTTGGACGTTTTTCTGTAAAAATCATTGGCGCAACAGAAAAGAGCTAGAGACTTCAAAATTTATAATTAGATTCCTCTTTCATAATAATTTAATAAAAACAGTACTTTGGATTTCACAAATTAAAATTTTAGTTGAAATTCAATATTTTCTGGCTTTTGTCTTAAAACTTAAGGAAGCAAGATAGATTAAGTAGGCTAATAAATAAGGCTAGGATGTTTATATTTAAGTAGATTGGAGATCCGCTACAACTATGAAGATGTGAGAAGTTTCATTTGAATACCTATAAAACTATAGCGATAGCGTATCTCCAAAGGGCCAGTTCAGAGCTCGTCTACTGCGTGCAGTGTAATTAAATTAATTCTCTCGCCCAAAATATTTAACTTAGCCACGTCAAAATTTTATTATCAATACTTACCTGTGTGCTGAATGCACATTTAAATTAAGAGCTTCATCGGCCATCAGCAAAAGAAGCTATGATTTATTCGGTAACCTAAAGTGGTGCATTACTAGCCCAGCGGCTAGTCGGGAGAGCCGATTTGATCAGGCGTTCCCTTAGCCGTCCGCACCGCGGCTTTATACAGGGTGTTTCAAAAATGACCGGTATATTTGAAACGGCAATAAAAACTAAACGAGCAGCGATAGAAATACACCGTTTGTTGCAATATGCTTGGGACAACAGTACATTTTCAGGCGGACAAACTTTCGAAATTACAGTAGTTACAATTTTCAACAACAGATGGCGCTGCAAGTGATGTGAAAGATATAGAAGGCAACGCAGTCTGTGGGTGGGCCATTCTGTACGTCGTCTTTCTGCTGTAAGCGTGTGCTGTTCACAACGTGCAAGTGTGCTGTAGACAACATGGTTTATTCCTTAGAACAGAGGATTTTTCTGGTGTTGGAATTCCACCGCCTAGAACACAGTGTTGTTGCAACAAGACGAAGTTTTCAACGGAGGTTTAATGTAACCAAAGGACCGAAAAGCGATACAATAAAGGATCTGTTTGAAAAATTTCAACGGACTGGGAACGTGACGGATGAATGTGCTGGAAAGGTAGGGCGACTGCGTACGGCAACCACAGACGGCAACGCGCAGCTAGTGCAGCAGGTGATCCAACAGCGGCCTCGGGTTTCCAATCGCCGTGTTGCAGCTGCGGTCCAAATGACGCCAACGTCCACGTATCGTCTCATGCGCCAGAGTTTACACCTCTATCCATACAAAATTCAAACGCGGCAACCCCTCAGCGCCGCTACCATTGCTGCACGAGAGACATTCGCTAACGATATAGTGCACAGGATTGATGACGGCGATATGCATGTGGGCAGCATTTCGTTTACTGACGAAGCTTATTTTTACCTGGACGGCTTCGTCAATAAACAGAACTGGCGCATATGGGGAACCGAAAAGCCCCATGTTGCAGTCCCATCGTCCCTGCATCCTCAAAAAGTACTGGTCTGGGCCGCCATTTCTTCCAAAGGAATCATTGGCCCATTTTTCAGATCCGAAACGATTACTGCATCACGCTATCTGGACATTCTTCGTGAATTTGTGGCGGTACAAACTGCCTTAGACGACACTGCGAACACCTCGTGGTTTATGCAAGATGGTGCCCGGCCACATCGCACGGCCGACGTCATTAATTTCCTGAATGAATATTTCGATGATTGTGTGATTGCTTTGGGCTATCCGAAACATACGGGAGGCGGCGTGGATTGGCCTCCCTATTCGCCAGACATGAACCCCTGTGACTTCTTTCTGTGGGGACACTTGAAAGACCAGGTGTACCGCCAGAATCCAGAAACAATTGAACAGCTGAAGCAGTACATCTCATCTGCATGTGAAGCCATTCCGCAAGACACGTTGTCAAAGGTTTCGGGTAATTTCATTCAGAGACTACGCCATATTATTGCTACGCGTGGTGGATATGTGGAAAATATCGTACTATAGAGTTTCCCAGACCGCAGCGCCATCTGTTGTTGAAAATTGTAACTACTGTAATTTCGAAAGTTTGTCTGCCTGAAAATGTACTGTTGTCCCAAGCATATTGCAACAAACGGTGTATTTCTATCGCTGCTCGTTTAGTTTGTATTGCCGTTTCAAATATACCGGTCATTTTTGAAACACCCTGTATATAAGAACGCTGCGCGAGGAAGGAAGGCCCCAGTTCTCTCCAGACGCTGAATAGCACGCCATCTGTGTAGGGAGTCGCGTCGCGTCGGTATCATTGCTACAAACAGCCTCGGATGCCGTATTAAGTTACTCGAGATACGCGTAACCATGAAATCATTTTCGAGTGAAGTGTTAATTCTGGGTTGACTTTAATTATCGATCTTCAGTTTGCGTATTGTCGTATTTTCACGTGCCGCCGCGGGACAGACATTCTACCATTATTTAGCGTGGCGTTTGATGAACATTATCATCAAATTATGGCGAGCATTCATTTAAACATTTAATTTGGACATTTATAATTGCATCAGCGCATTAGACTCTGAACTGATCTGTTAGTTAGATGGTGTGGATTCTTTTGTTTTCATCTGTGACTTTCAGAATACAGAACGATTTTTCAAGACCGTTTTTGATTATAAATCCCGGACAATCTCCTAATTCCTCAGAGCTATAAGCTGTAACTATAAGTGTATTCTCAGATGAAGTGGGCACTAGGAATTCCAATTACAGGCTTCACGTTTTGCTAATCACTTTCTGGTTGCCAATATTGTAGTTAGAGAGCCAGTGTTGAGAACGGCGAAAGACAGCATAAATAACATTCTAAATAATAGGAAATGCAGTGTTTCTACATTTTACAGAATTTTTAAACAGCGACATATTTTCCTACCGCCGCCCCACATATGGTGCAATAATAGGAACATTTTTAACAACAATAATTCCACCCGCCGCCGCACATATGGTTAAAACGGCAGGGAATGCAGTGTTTCAAACATATTCAAAGAATTATATATACAGCAATTATTTTCCTACCGCCGCCCCACAATACGTTCCCAGGGAGTATGTTCAGTTTATCTGTGGTATTCAGCCGTGTGACATATCTTAGGTCCAGAAACACGGTGACAAAATAATAGGCGCCCTGCACTGCTCATTCTCATGAGATGGTTGGACACAATGACCAGCTCACATAAGAGACAAATTTCACTTCATACTTTCGAAGTATTCCAAATTAACTAAATACAGGAAAGGAATACCAACAGGTCGTTTCAGAACATTTTTAAATATCACCTTCTCATCCCTTGTCGATCCCCATCCCTACGAGTAGTAAAAGGAAGGAAGAACTGAAAACTTTCTACAGGATTGAAACTTTGTGCCGGACTGGGATTCAAACCCGGGACTTTTGCCTTTCGTGGTGCTCTACCAATTAATCTACTTGAGCACAACGCACGACCGACCACCGCAGCTGTACTTCCACCAATACCTCCTTTCCTATCTTCTAAACTCCACAGAAGCACTCCTCTCTAACATGCAGAACCCAGTACGAGTCCCGGTCTGTCAAACAGTTTTAATCTGTCAGGAATTTTCAAATCAGCGCACAGTCCCCAGCTGCACTGCCACGTCTGATGCCTGCAACGCGTTGAGGACATTGCGCAGGCGCCGCTCGTGATCAAATACAACAGCACACCCGGAAGGTTTGGCTAGCATCTGCGTTTATATCCTAGCATGCATTTCTCGCGTTGTTTCCATGTTTTTGGCCAACCCCTGTACGCTCAGTATCGTTGATTCATACAGGATGGGGCAAATAAAAGTGTCCCTGACGACTGGATAAGATTGAGCAAGAATGTATGCACATAACCACACACCCATGCCCGAGGCAGGCTTAGAACCTGCGACCGTAGCAGTCGCGCGGATCCGGACTGAAGCGCCTAGAACCGCTCGGCCACCACGGCCGGCAGCAGCACGGTGGTACTCACAGTGGAACAGCGGGTGTCCGTTGTGGAAAGTTATGGAAACAGGGTGGTCAGTTGTTTGCTGAGAAGTTTAATAGTGCCAAAGTGCCAGCTAAGAGCGCCCTGCAACACTTAGTCCGAAAACGGCGTCAGACAGAATCTGTTTTGAACAAGTCAAAATACGTTCCTAAACGTGCCCGCACACCAGAAAACGTGGCTGCAGTTCACCAGAAAAATGCATCAGAATCCTAGCAAAACAATACGACGCCTTTCGCAAGAGACTGACATATCACGTCGATCATGCGGACGAATACACGTGGACTTTCAGTCTGGTCGCGGCCGTAGCTGACCACCCAGGTCACCTGATCTGTCAGTCAGCGATTACTTTGTGTGGGCAGCCCTCAAGTCTAAGGTATATCGCAACAATCCTGGCAGTCTTCGAGAAAAGCAGCAGAACATTTCGGATGAGACTGCAGAAATTCCAGCAGTCCAGCTTCGATCCGCCTTCAGCAGCCTTTTGACCAGGGCCCAAAAGTGCGAAGAAATGAATGGTGGTCTCTTTCAACATCTGCTGTATTTCCTTTCCTCTGCTGCATTTCTTTGTACCCTGGAACTCTGTCCTCCAGGTCACTTTTGTTTGCCCATCCCGTGTGATCGAAGGCTTTTACGGCCGGAGTTAATTTCATTTACATTCATCTGGGTGCGTGACCCCGTCAGAAAGCTCTAAAAGCTACTGACATCGCCTATTATTGTAGGCAGAAGTCACCTGTGTGGCTAATTGCTGGCTTCTGGTTGCAGCATTAGACAGAGTTATGTTGCTGAAGGGGGACAAACTGCAAGAAACGATCCCTGAGAGCATAAGGAGCAAAAAAGTCCATATATACGAGGGTTGTTTTTTAAGTAAGGGCCGTTTTTATTTTTTAAAAAAGATACAAATACTTTTGTAAAAAAACTTTTATTTTCTGATTCTACACACTTTTACCTATTTTTCAACATAGTTGCCTTGTTTATTTAAGCACTTGTCATACCGTACAACAAAGTTTTTAATTCCCTCTTCAAAGAATTCGGCCGCCTGCTCCGACAGCCGAGAGTTCACGGCCGCTTTCACTTCATCGTCGTCATTGAAGCGCTGCCCGCCAAGATGGTGTTTCAGGTACCGGAAAAGGTGAAAATCGCTAGGAGCGAGGTCGGGGCTGTATGGTGCATGGTCCAAAACTTCCCAGCCAAAAGAATCAATTCCGAGTCTTTTGAGAGGTGTGAGGCCTAGCGTTATCGTGCAGGAGCAAAAATCCTTTTGTCAGCATGCCGCGCCTTTTGTTTTGAATTGCTCTGCGGAGCTTCTTTAGAGTTGCACAGTAGGCATCTGAGTTGATTGTCGTTCCTCGTGGCATAAAGTCCACTAGCAAATCACCGCGCCGGTCCCAGAACACAGTTGCCATAATCTTGCGCTTTGACAGCGTCTGTTTGGCTTTGACCGTGACGGGTGAGGTTGTGTGTCGCCATTCCGTCGATTGTCGCTTGCTTTCTGGAGTGATATGGGATACCCATGTTTCATCTCCAGTGACAATTTGACTCAACATGTCATCCCCTTCTTCCTCGTAACGAATCAAAGAGTCCAATGAAGTGGCAAATCTCTCCTCTGTGAGGAGTCTGGGTACCCGCCGAGAACACAGTTTCTTAAAGTTTAGGTTTTCAGACACAATTTTGTACAAAACCGATCTTGAAACTTGTGGAAATTCCAAAGAAAGAGTGGAAATTGTGAATCTTCTGTCCTCACAAATCTTTGTTTCGACTGCAGCCACCAAATCATCAGTGATCACAGAGGGCCGGCCTGAGCGTTCTTCGTCACGGACGTTTTGACAGCCATTTTTAAACTCTCTAACCCACTGACGCACTTTACCTTCACTCACTGCATTCAAGCCATAAACGACTGTTAACTGACGATGAATTTCTGCAGCTGATAGGCTTCTCGCGGTCAAAAAACGTATCACTGACCGTATCTCACACGCGGCGGGCGATTCAATAATCGTAAACATTATAAAGTAGCACAGCGCTGCGTACACGTCAGCTACGGAGCTGCAACTTGCATCAGTGTGAACGGGAAGAATGCCGGCAAGTGGCGCGGTGGCTTGTTGCGGCGTCCGCGCTAACTACGGGACTATACGCGCGAACGGCCCTTACTTAAAAAACAACCCTCGTAGATGCATTTCAAGGGAGGTACACCCCCTCGAAAGTGGAGAAAAAAGACCTTTGACAGTGTAGGCTTCAGTGGTAGAAAGCGCACATGAGAACATATCAGGCTAGTGGAGTGTTCTGTCTGTGCTATTGTTTTAGCTCCGTACTCAAGAAGGCAGTAAGCTGGAGCACCGTCACGTGTTAGCCCAGCAGCCACATTACCCTTCGTACGAGAAAGGTACGTATTGGATCAGGAAGGAAGGTCACCCGAGGAAGTGCACATACGCCTCATCTGTTGAGGCACCACGTCACTCTCCACTGGCTGGATAGAGGCTCATGAATATAAACACAGTATCAATCAAAAGCCCCAAATATCACTCCGATGAAGTTTGCTGTGATAATAGCTGAAACATCGACAGTTTGTATCACGTTGTGCCGTTCACACACCCACAAGAATTGTATTTAAATTGTTACAATGGCGTTTACATAAATTTTTGGACAACATGGTTGTGGAGAGAAGCAGCGATTAGTATGATTAATCAATAATTCAAGAACAGTTTTAATCGCATTTATTATGCAGTCGACCAATGGTGTAAACGCCCAGAAGATGACCCCTACGTCGGGTTGAAACCGGCTGGTGGTATTATAACAATAAAAAATGCGATTAAGACTGTTCTTGAATTATTGGCTTTTACATAACATAAGGAGAGTCACATAACTAGCTACTCACCTGTGAACGTGAAATGCGCTCCGTCGATGTTCGGCCAACAAATGATAACTTGGTACCATTAGACCAAAGGTAAATATATCAGCTGTCTTCTTGGGCACTCATAGCACTAACTGCCCGTGTAGTATCAAATAAGTTGTTGTCTGCTATATCAAGATGATGTAAGGTAATTTCAGGTCCTTTTGTTTCCACAGTTATTTCTATGTTACATAAACCATGACTTTTATATATTATGTGACATTTTAAAACACTGAAACTTCCTGGCTCATTAAAACGGGGACTCGAATCCGAAAACCTGCCTTTCGTGGGTAATGCTTTTACCAACTGAGCTATCCAGATATGGGATTCGTTCTCCAGCCCTGCATACATTTTTAACGTATGACAATGTTTAAAAAACAAGAGCACTACGCTTCAGAATGAAAGATTCATTGTGAATGTTATTACCCTGTTTGTACACTGAAGGAAACATATATCGATGTATACATCCATCCACACTGCATAACTTATAAAGGAAGCAGGAATCTGCAGTGGTGGCTATGTACCATCAGTACTGCTCGCAGCACCCCTGAAAAGATCTCGAAACTGAAAAAAGAAGGATTACGTATTAATCGAACACACCCAAAATCCTTTCGTCTTGCTGGCGGTATTATTCTGTTTGCCTCAATTGCAGATATAAATCAGGATCTAATTTAAGAATGATTTAGGTCATAAAATCAGTACCATAAGTCTAAAATAAAGTGCAGGATAGTCAAAGCAAAACCAGCCCGTCAACTATTTCGTGCACCTTTAAGTGCTCAACCCAACCTACACAATCTGCCTTATATGCAAATGATGTAAATTGGTTTGCGTATTTTGAGATGATAATGTAAGTTGGGTTACCTCTAGGTGCATGAAATATTTGCCAATCAAATTTTATTTCGCATTGTGTTCAAAAGGTCAAATAGAAAACTGATTCACAAAACCAATTAAAGATTTTTATCTATTTAGAGCAGCTGAAGACTAGTAATGCTTCTGGTATACTGAACAGACTTTTCAAAACTATTGATCCGTTCAGAAAGATATCATGGGCAACTGCAAAATTTTCTTAATGTTTCCTTCAGCCAGCACCAACCCAAGTTGGCCAGGCCAGTACGCCATCTAACGATCAGAATGGCAAACAAGTTGAGCCGATACTGCGGATAATATGGCACACCTGGAATCTATTGCTTCTCCTCACTCTAGTGAGAAACCTGAATCGTTAATTCAGCATTCAGCATCATGACCCCACTGAGGAAGGATCATAACGTCATTCGGACAGCACAATTCAGCCCTGCAAGAACAAGTAAATGATCCACAAGCACACCTATTAGCCCACTGACACGGCAGAAGGGCACTAAGCTGAAGCCTTGAAAAACACTTTTGTGACACAGTGGCAAAGAATGCTGATGAACCAAGGAAACGACTGAAAATGGTCATCCGCAGCCAGACATAATATGATTGCCTCATATCGACAGTAAGACACTCAGGCTTCCAGACCCACATGCAGACCAGTTACAGTGAGCCAGCTACAACGCTGACCCTGTGACGTGTTGCATACCATACGCCAGATTATATATAATTTCGATATAGCTGCCCGTCTGGTTTACTGAACCTGGCCACTGTGAGCTGCCATCATCTCATCCACTGATGTGAAGTCTTCAGAACTTCCACCTCTGGTTACTGACAGCCGAACTGATTATGTTTCACGCACCTTCAATCTGTTGCTGTATCCAGGAGATGTGCTAAGGGCTGTTGTCTCTGACGTTCATCTGAGGGCAGATATCAGCACCCATGGCCTACCTCTGGCAGAGAAGCATGCCGTAACTCTGCACTACCATCCACACCACGTGCACAGCTGCAGGTGTTATTCAATCACATCCCTTCGATGCCGACGAAGGTGCCCTAGTAACATGCAGTCCACCATTTACTACTCGACACCACTGTACGATTTTCGCCTACCACCTGCTGCTGGTTGGTTGGTTTGGAGATTAAAGAGACTAAACTGTGCAGACGTAAGTCCCTTATCATCTGCTGCCTGTACGACATTGTGTTATTATGTGAGCTGCCACAATGGACACAAGAATTTTCTGTGCACGTGCATCTGAGCATTTTACTCTGCATATTGTGTGCGCAACCTTCCTCGCTTCTGCTTCGGAGAAGATGTTTCGGTTGTAACACTAAACTTGAATAAATGTATGTCTTGCTAATGTTATTTCATTAGTACACAGAGCACCAAATGCCCTTCACCACTGCATCAAATGGTTCAAATGGCTCTGAGCACTATGGGACTCAACTGCTGTGGTCATCAGTCCCCTAGAACTTAGAACTACTTAAACCTAACTAACCTAAGGACATCACACACATCCATGCCCGAGGCAGGATTCGAACCTGCGACCGTAGCAGTCGCACGGTTCCGGACTGCGCGCCTAGAACCGCGAGACCACCGCGGCCGGCACCACTGCATCCATGATTGCTATACTGGAACTATAAGGGTCTCAGCCTCACTATGCTTGTGCTGTGTTTGTAATGCAAAGCTCATAATTTGCTTTTATTGCCATTTGAGTTGTGAAAGTGAAACAAAGGCTTTTAATGTGAAGATCATTGAAGAACTGAGGAACATGCATTGATTAACGGCAGAATGCATGATAAATGTTAAAAAAGAAAAAAAGAGGAAAAGAAAAGTCTCATAAGGAACAGATCGGAGTGGAAGACGTAACAACGAATCTAATTAAAAGAGAGAATACGTAGCCAAGCGAATGGGTGGACGAGAGAACATTTAAACTACACTGCTTGCCATTAAATTTCCAATTGGATGAAAGGTACGTTAAACAGGCCTGAAGTGTACCAGACTGTTTGATAAGTAAATGAGTAGCGTTTCAGCATAGCTGCACTACGAAGGTATGGGTGACGTCATGTGCACTGTGTGTACAAGGGATGATTACGTAGCATGATTCTCAATCAGAGGCCTTTTTGTGATAATATCGTATTACACCTCACGCAAGAAATGTCTACCTGCATGTGTGGGAATTTGACAGCAGAAGGATTGTGGCCTACAAAGTTTGTGCTGTATCGTCCCGAGATATTGCCGCTCGTATTAGTAGGCATCCCACAATTTTAATGGTAATATGGAGTCGTTAAGTTCACGAGCGCCATATTCAACGGCACACAGGATCTCAACTGCCCCAAACATCCAGGGTCGAAGAGGACAAACATAGTGTTCACTCGTTAAAGTAGGGTATTTATGTACCTTGAGCCACGAGAAGTATTAATTTGAAGTAAAGGAAGTATCCACACGGACAGTGTGATGACGTCTGGAGCACCATGAGCGAGCACAGTTGTAGCTTCCCTCGAAACTGCAGTGGATAGACAGTCACGCCCACAGTTGTGCACCTAACGACAACAATGGGCACTCGAGTTCCGGCTAGGACGGACGTATACGTGTGTGGAGTTTCCGAAAAGAACTAATCACAGACTACATTCGTCATCACGATGCGGGGCTAGCGCCTGGCGTGATAGTTGGAGGTGGCACTGAGTACGCAACACAATCACCACTGGTTCCCATAGCTGGTAATTTGGACAGCAGGCGTTACCTTTCTGACACACAACCGGTGCCTGTGTCTTGTGCTCGAGGTGTCAGAGGCCTATATCTTTATAAGACAATTCATGCTGCACTTCCTGTCCCGACCTACCTTCGTACGGATGGTGTTCGACTGTTCCACTATTCCACTGTTGACATAATTATGACCATGGGTTGCCGAGAGATTGGCAAGTCACCAGTCGCTAGCCACTACGTTTGATGAAGTCTGGCACAGAAAGGAAGCAGCATCGAATGACTTAGCCGAATCTGTCATCCAAGCTCAGTTCGATTCGACGCCCTTTTGAGTTAGGGACATCTCTGTTGCCAGAGGTAGCAGCTGTGTGTACTAAATTGAGGTGACAAGAGTCTTGGAATCCTCCTAGCATCGCGTCGGACCTCTTTCGGTCCACCTACTTAGCTGGGTGGTTACGTGCTTGCCTCCCATACAGCTGGCACCGGTTCGATTCCCAGCCGGTTGGAGATTTTTTCAGCACGTGGACTGGGTGTTGTATTGTCCTCATCATTTCATCCTTATCACCGACGCGCAAGTCGTCCAATGTGGCGTTGACTGAAATAAGACTTGCACTTGGCGGCCGAACTTCCCCCGTTGGGGCCTCCCGACCAACGATGCCATACTCTCATTTCTTTTCATTTTCCCGGCGTAGTGCAGCAGCTCAAAGTGACACGAACAAGTCATTGCAAGTCCACTGCAGAAATACTGAGCCATCCATAGCTGCGAAAGTGTCGCCGGTGCAGAATTTCGTTCACGAACTGATTTCTCGATTATGTTCAACAAATGTTGGATGGGATTTACGTCTGGCGATCTGGGTGGCCAAATTATTCGCTCGAATTGTCCAGAACTTTCTTCAGACCACTCACGAACAACTGTGACTCGGTGACGTGGAGCATTGATATCCATAAAAAAATCCAACATAGTTTGGGAACATGAAGTCCATGAATGGCTGCAAATGGTCTTCAGGTACCTAGACATAACCGTTTACAGTTCAGTGATACCTTCAGCTGGACAGAGAACCCAGCTTATTCCATGTAGACACAGCCCACGCCGTTATGGAGCCAACACCAGATTGCACAGTGCCTTGTTGACAAACCGGGTCCACCGCTTCTCGGGGGCCTGCACGACACACGAACCCCACCATCAGCTCTTACCAACCGAAATCGGGACTCCTCTGACCACGCAACAGTTTTCCAGTCGTCTAGGGTCCAACCGATATGGTCACCAGCCCAGGAGAGACACTGCAGGCGATGTCATGCTCTTAACAAAGCAACTCGCGGTGGTCGTCTACTGTCATAGCCCATTAACGCAGCATTTCGCCACACTTCCGTAACAGGTATGTTCACCGTCCGTCTCACATTGATTCTGCGGTTATTTCACTCAGTGTTGGCTGCCTGTTAGCACCGTCAACTCTACGCAAACGCCACTACTCTCGGTATTAAGTGGAGGCCGTCATCCGCTGCGCTGTCCGTGGTAAGAGATAATGCCTGAAATGTCGTATTCTCGGCATTCTCTTGATACTGTGGATTTCGGAATATCGAATACCCGAATGATTTTCGAAATGGAATGTGCTATGCATCTAGCTCCAACCATCATTCCGCGTTAAAGGTCTATTAATTCCCATCGTGCACCCATAACGATGTCGGAAACCTTCTGACATGAATCAGCTGAGCACAAATGACAGCTGCACCATTGCACTGCCCTTTTATGACTTGTGTACGCGATACTGTAGCCATCTGCACGAGTGATACGGCTATAGGGCGGGTACGCGTTCTTCTCCTATAATATTGCACGGCATTGTAGTATCATATGTAAACAGTAAAAATTTGTTAAAGTTCTTCACTGGCCGGCCGGAGTGGCCGAACGGTTCTAAGCACTTCCTTCTGGAACCGCGTGACCGCTACGGTCGCAGGTTCGAATCCTGCCTCGGGCATGGATGTGTGTGATGTCCTTAGGTTAGTTAGGTTCTAGTAGTTCTAAGTTCTAGGGGACTGATGACCTCAGATGTTAAGTCACATAGTGCTCAGAGCCATTTTTGTTCTTCACTCACGCCCGGGTTCCCGGGTTCGATTCCCGGCGGGGTCAGGGATTTTCTCTGCCTCGTGATGGCTGGGTGTTGTGTGCTGTCCTTAGGTTAGTTAGGTTTAAGTAGTTCTAAGTTCTAGGGGACTTATGACCACAGCAGTTGAGTCCCATAGTGCTCAGAACCATTTGAACCATTTTTTTGTTCTTCACTGGCAACGAGAGACGCTAAGTCAATGACCAGGAAACTGCCAGCAGGGGCAAATGGTGAGCAAAACGTGGAAGCGCTTGTCTCAAGTGAGACCGGCCAAGCACTCAAGTCTGCAAACGAAGGACAATGAATGGCACCATGGCAACAGACAGATGCCGTCATAGTTCTCATAGAGGACAGTCTCACAGAAAAGTCCAGTTATAACCCAACAGTTAATTTTCAGTCACTCATGCGTCAGAAAAGAATGTCCAATCGCAAGAGAAATCTATTACAGATGATATCATTGCAACCCCACCGCAGCACAGAAAACGCCTGCGTAAATACGACGTCTTTGTCATTCAACGATCTCAACTGCAGCTGTCCTATGATTTAGGGTAGACTATGTCAGTCGATCCTTTGCTCTCCTAATCATCTACGATCTTGTACGGAGTTGCAATTCTCGCTGGAGGTACTCTGCGTCTGCTGCACGTTGCAGTGTCAACTTCTAGGTCGTCACTGATGGAATGCAGAGATCGCCATCAACCTGCGGGATGCTTGACAGTGGGACCAGGAAGTTGTCCGCCATCCTTCATTGTGAGTGGGAGTCACTGCTGCTGCTCGCCCCATTACCACAGCTGACACCTTGCTATGTGACTCTGTCTCCTTCCTGGAGGCCACCTCGTCTACACGACAGGGCTTACTTCAGGTCTGGTTGGAAGACAAGTCTCCTGGGCGCCTGTCTTCGACGTCAATGAGAGCACTTTGCAGATTAGTTCAGTGAACTGCTGTCCTCTGGCATCCACACTGGGTCACGCCAGCTTCGACGCCTGATGAGCACCGACCGGGCATGACGTAACGGCTGTCACATGAGCCATTCTTTTTGCCAAGGGTGAGAAATACTTTTGGCTTGGTGGCCACTTAGTGGAAGCAGAGGTTGGTGGAGGGCCGCACTCTTGCCTGCTATTGCTGACAGCGTCCGTGCACTGCGAGCCCGACTGAGCTGCCAGCGCCTGTATTCCTGAATAACAAATGTACCGCTGTGAATAATGTTCCCTGGCGATCTTGAGTGTAAACAAATCCGCATCACCGCTCAGCTCGATCCTGACGACTGTAGGGCCAGATCCCTAAAGTACTAAATTTCACATCCTGTACACTCATCACCTACTAATTTAATCAGGTCTTCGTCCTAAGAACTTCCCTGTTGTATAAAGCACTCTCGGACTGCTTGTCGCATCAATTCCGAGTAAAACCTCGAGCTTTCGACGTTTACCCCACTCCCCCTCCATCTCTTGTGCCTCCTTTCAGTGTCTCTGCGCTCCCTCCTGCCCTGTCTTCCCTTTTCCTCTCCCGCCCCACGTGTCTCCTGCCTCTTCGTGAACCCATGGTTGCCCCTCCTCTCTTCATCCCGCCACTTCCTCAGCTGCCCCATGCTCTCCCCTCCTTTTCCATCCTGTCTGAACTTTCCCTCGGCGGGTCCCACCTGGTAGTTTTACTCTTCGTCGTGTGTGCTCGAAGTGGGTTTTAAGTGTGTTCTTTCGGAGTGTTTTTAATACTGTGGCCAACTTTTAACCTGTGCATTCGCATTCAGTGTCTTCTCTGTGTTTCAAGAATCGCCAACTGTGTTTTTTAACTTTCTGGTGACTTTTTTTAACTGTCCCCCATGAACGTCTACATGTCCATGTCTTTTTACCTCCATTTTCTCCCCTTACTCTGTTTTATGCTCCCCTTTTTTATCTCCTTATGTATATATCATTTTATTCTTGTTTTAGTTGTCGTGTCTCTCGGCTGAAGAGCGGCGGATTGTGCCGCTGACAGCCCACCCCTGCCGATATGGGGCAGGGGAATGAAATCACAATAAAGAAAAAAAAAAAAACGTTTACCTCCATCGTCTTCGCGATGAGCAACTGTAAACACTGTTGCTGAGGTGGCCTTAGATAGCCCAAAGACGGCTTCTGCTTGATCAGTAATTACGTCCTGCTGTAGCAGATGGCGTCTGCGTCTGCACTGGTAGCGACACTGCTGCCGCCGTAACGTAAACGTCGCAATAAATATATCTGGCTCTTCTCTGCATCAAGAGCTCGCTTCCATGCACCGCTATTATAACCGCCGTCACGATTGAATATTTTCTCGCGCATTATTATTTCTACAGCCTCTTTAGTTAAAAAGCCCCAGTATTTGGGAACCTGGTACAAAATGTTTCTTTCGCCAAACAGTATTTCATGTTTGTTTGTGAGATTGTATTCAGTACCTGCAGATTTCTCCAGTTCTCGAATTTTAATATGGCGTTGATGTTGTGCACAGCGGTCGGAAACGGTGCGGATGGACTGAAAGATGTAATTGCTTCCGTATTCACAAGAGATGTTGAAAATAACAGATATCGTGAGACCGAAACTGTCCTTAACAGGGAGTAGCATCTCCTTGCTCTTCTTAGGTTTTGGGGAAGATGAGGATTGGGATGACGACGTATCAGATCTATTTGCCGACCCCCACGCCAACAGCGCAGTCGTTGACACCATCTGCAACAGCGTGACGTAATTACCGACCAATCGGAAGCTGTCTTTGGTCTATATAAGGCTACCACAGCAGCAGTTTTGGCAGTCAGTTGCTGCTGACGAAGACGATGGAGGTAATCGTCGTAAGCTTGAGGTTTTATCCTGAACTGACGCAGCAAGAAGTCCGAGAATGTTTTAAACATGTTTTATTCCTCCTACACACACAGTAAGAAAAATTTAATTTTCTGTTCTTACTGGTGTTGCATCGGAAACGGCCTTGCCGCAGTGGATACACCGGTTCCCGTGAGATCACCGAAGTTAAGCGCTGTCGGGCGTGGTCGGCACTGGGATGGGTGACCACCCAGCCGCCATGCGCTGTTGCCATTTTTCGGGGTGGACTCAGCCTCGTGATGCCAATTGAGGAGCTACTCGACCGAATAGTAGCGGCTCCGGTCAAAGAAAACCGTCATAACGACCGGGAGAGCGGTGTGCTGACCACACGCCCCTCCTATCTGCATCCTCAACTGAGGATGACACGGCGATCGAATGGTCCCGATGGGCCACTTGTGGCCTGAAGACGGAGTGTGTACTGGTGTTGCAGTTTCCGCAGTCAGCAGTGTACTTTGATCGGTTCCAAGAGGTTAGCAAAGACACAGAAGACGACGGAATGGAAGGTGGATACACGACAGCAGTAAATGTGACAGGAGCAGCAACTGATCCATATGATTCGAGAGCGTAAAGCAGGGAGGAGTCTGACGAAAATCTTTATCTAGCAGTGGACCTCGAGGAACGGATTATAAGGTATTACGAAAAGAAGAATTAAAAAGGTTTCCAGAATCTGCCAGGAAATTTCAGTTAAATAGGTTGTTTGCAGTACGGTAATATGTTTATGTAGGCTTTGAAAACATGAGGCCCTTTAAGTTGTTCGTTGTACTCCGTATTGTCTTAAACTAAAGCAAGGCTGGTAGCGTTAAGATTACAACGGGAATTCCACTGCTAAATGCAGAAGAGAGAGACGATAGGTGGAAAGAGAACATTGAAGGCCTCTGCAAGGGGATCCAGTATTAGAATCAGAATTTAAAAGAGCTTTGGAGGTCTTAAGGTCAAATAAGGCAGACGGAATGGATAACATGAGGTCCGAATTTCTAAAATCATTGGGGGAAGTGGCAACCAAACAACTATTCATGTTGGTGTGTAGAATAAATGAGTCTGGTGATAAAGTATCTAACTTTTGGGGAAACATCATCCACGCAGTTCCGAAGATAGCAAGAGCTGAGAAGTACGAGAATAACGCATAATCAGCTTCAAAGCTCATGCGTCCAAGTTGCTGACTAGAATAGTATACAGCAGAACGGAAAAGAAAATTTAGAATGTGTTAGATGACGATGGCTTTGACTTTAGAAAAGGTATAGGAACCAGAGAGGTAGTTCTGACGGTACTGTTGATAATGGAAGCAAGACTAAAGAATAAAGCAATACACATTCGTACAATTTATCGACTTGGAGAAAGTGTTCGACAATGTAAAATGGTGCTAGATATTTGAAATTCTGAGAAAAACAGGGGTAAGCTAGAGGGAAAGAGGGGTATTATTCAGTACGTACAAGAGGCAAGAGGAAACAATAAGAGTACAAGACCAAGATGGAAGTGCTCGGATTAAAAAGGGCATAAGACAGGGATGCAGCTTTCGCCCCTACTGTTCAATCTGTACACCGAAGAAATAATGACGTAAATAAAATAAAGGTTCGACTGTGACATTAAAATTCAAGATCAAAGGAGATGAATGATAAGATTCGCTGATCACACTTCTATCCTGAGTGGAAGTGAATAAGAAGTGCAGGATCTGCTAAATGGAATGAACAGTGTAATGAACACAAAATAAGGATTGAGAGTAAATCGAAGAACGACGAAAGTAATAAGAAGTAGCAGAAACGAAAACAACGAGAAGCTTAACATCAGGATTCGTGGTTACGAAGTGGATGAAGTTGAAGAATTCTGCTACCAAGGCAGCAAAATAATCCATGACGGACGGAGCAAGGAGAACATCAAAAGCAGACTAGCACTGGTAAAATATAGGCCTTAATTTGAGGAAGTAATTTCTGAGAATGTACGTTTGTGGTACAGCATCGTATGGTACTGAAACATGGACTGTGGGAAAACTGGAACAGAAGATAATCGAAGCATTTGAGATGTAGTGCCACAGAAGAACGATGAAAATGAGATGGACTGATAAGGTAAGGAATGAGGAGGTTCTCAGAAGAATCGGCGAGGAAAGGAATACCTGGAAAACACTGACAAGAAGAAGTGATAGGATGGCAGAACAGTTACATTTACGTGGATTCTCCGCAAATCACACTTAAATGCCTGGGAGAGGGTTCATCGAACTACCTTCTCAATAATTCTCTATTATTCCAATCTCGAACAGTGCGCTTAAAAAACCAACACCTGTATCTTTCGGTGCGAGCTCTGATTTCCCCTTATTATATTATGATGATCGTTTCTACCGATTTAGGTCGGTGTCAACAAAATATTTTCGCATTCGGAGGAGAAAGTTGGTGATTGAAATTTCGTGAGAAGATTCCGCCGCAATGAAAAACGCCTTTGTATCAATTATGCCCATACTACTCCCTGTATCATGTCAGTGACACTCTCTCCCATATTTGGCGATAATACAAAACGTGCTCTTCTTTGTACTCCGTTAATCCTATCTGGTAAGGATCCCAGACTGCGCAGCAGTACTCCAAAACAGAACGAGCAAGCACATTGTAGGCAGTCTCTTCAGTAGATCTGTTACATTTTCTAAGTGTTCTGCCCATAAAACGCAGTCTTTGGTTTGCCTTACCCACAACATTTTCCTTGTGTTCTTTAGAATTTAATATGTTCGTAATTATAATTCCTATGTATTTGACTTTGTAGCCTTTAGATTTGCCTGATTTATCGTGTAACCGAAATTTAACGGTTTCGTTTTAGCACTCATGCGGATGACCTCAGGCTTTTCATTATTTAGGGTCAACGGCCAATTTTCGCAACAAACAGGTGTCTGTTCTAAATCGTTTTGCAATTTGTTTTGACCTTGTGATGACTTTTTTAGACAATAAACACCGCGGAATAACTTCCACGTTACTAAAGAGATCTGTAAAGTGTAAAAAACTGTAGATGAAGACAGAGATGGGAATACATCGAGCAAATAATTGAGAACTTTTGTTGCAAGTGCTATTCTGAGACGAAGAGTTTGGCACGGGAGAGGATTCGTGGCAGGCCGCATCAATACAGGTAGAAGACTGACGACTCGAAAAACAGTTGCTAGCTACACGCACGCAGGGCGACCAATATAACTACTTCTTTGATACATGGGTTCGTGTCAGTGCAAAACTGCCGCAGTGCATGTCGCACTGTAAGTTACAGAGGCAGGGTCCCTAACGCCAGCTTACTCTTTGCCAGCACCGTGGCAACTTGGCATATTTCGCCAAGTGGTTTAGTCCTAGCTAATAACATGGTGCAACAAGACGTTCAAAATTGTTAGTATGAGAGGACTATACAAACTCGACAAAATCAAGGTATAACTAAGAAAAGAGAATGGTTTGAAACATAACCCCATTTCAAGAGGTATGTAAGAGAGGGTATTTCGAAGAAGATACAGAGAAATAAAGGAAAATGTTGATAGAAGAATAAACCTTCATTGCTAATAGTATTCCTTTACTACCTACCTCTAACGTGTTTACGAGTCAATACAGTAATATTGGGCTCAAATGGTTCAAATGGATGTGAACACTATGGGACTTAACATCTGTGGTCATCAGTCCCCTAGAACTTAGAACTACTTAAACCTAACTAACCTAAGGACATCACAAACATCCATGCCCGAGGCAGAATTCGAATCTGCGACCGTAGCGGTCACGCGGTTCCAGACTGAAGCGCCTAGAACCGCACAGCCACACCGGCCGGCTCAGTAATATTCATATAAATAAAACTATTACCAATGAACAGACACAACTTACGATTACGTAGGCCTTTGTAAGCCTTTGGATCGGCTTCTTTTCGGAATATTTACAACTCTCAGAACACCATACGCCTATCCAGCTCATCTTCATTTGAGTCTTGAACTAAAGTAAGCCTACATGGTCTCAGTTTCATCTTTTTGTGGATCCCTTGTAGGCTTGTTCTCGCTATTCCATACTCCTTGGAGATTTAGCCGGTGACTAAACAAAACATTGGGCGACAACATTAAGATTCTCTTCTGTATTAACAGACTTTGTGAATTGAAGGTGTAGGGAGAGGGGGGGGGGGGAGAAATGAAAGGAATGGGAAGCAACTAATGTAATAAGCTGCCTCAGGACATTCTGCGGAACTAGCAGCGATGTGTGCCGAACGGGGACTCGAACCTGAGATCTCCTGCATACTAAGGCAGTTGCTTTAACCTCTGTGTCACCAGCACACAGTGCTTATCGCAAATGCGCGGACTGTCTCGGCATGCTCCCAGGTCGACTTACATTTCCACCTAGCTTCTTAACCTATTTTCAGTCCCCATTCATGTCCTCCATGCTAATTTTAGGCTGGAGGCTGAACTTAAATGTGCATCCGCACTAAAGATGGTGGATTCATTGCCTATCAAGGCGGATCAATTATATGAAGGAATGCCAGAAAGTCCGTGTGTCGCAGTGGTTAATGGAACCGCCTGCTAAGCAGGAGATCCTGGGTTCGAGTTCCAATCCAGCACACATTTTCATTCGTCGCCTGCTGGTTCAGCATGAGGTTTCCGATGCAGGTAAAATTACTGGTTTCTTCCCTTTCCTTTCCTTCCTATCACTCCACCTTCAATTTGCATAGTATGTATCACAGCTGCGGATTCCGAGTGCTATCTGTTCTTTAGGGCATGTCGTTCTGTTCATTGATTCTCAGATAACAACAAAAAACATAACCTCAGACTGCTAATATCAACTGACATATCGGTACTACAAACCAGTCAGGTTCACAACCGACTAGCTCTAAGCTAATCAAAACGAAGTCTAAGGTTTGCAAGTGACAAAAGAGGCCCATTCTTCCTTTAGTTATATTTAACCTTAATTCTGACGTTTAGCACTATTCCAGATACGGGATACCCCTTCCGTCACATCTGATGGACGTGGTGGAGCTATTGTACTTCCTAGCGAGAGCAGGCACTGCCTCTATTGGTAAATTCCACAGACTTCACTGTTATCTGAAGTCGGCCACAGAATGTAATAAGATTTGACCCTAAAACATATCTAAAACGCGCAATGGGATCTCACTAAACGACTTCGGTACTGTTGATAAGGGAAAGAATTTCGTTAACAGTGTAAAAATACTTTTCAAGCACGACAGCTATACTGGTTGGTCAAAGGTGGTGGGGAAGAGCAGGCGCAGGCACATAGACGAAAAGACTATCGAACATACTCCATGAAAAAGGGCACTTCATAACACGAGGTATATTCTCATCGAATTATAACCATCGTTTAACAAGCAGAAGTCACCTTAATATTATAGCGCCGTACGGGGGTTGATTTCTTAACAAATTCTACGGACATTATTCTGTCAGCAATGGTAGCGCGATAGGAAAGATGAGACATGGTTGCTCCTACGAAAACATCAAAACCTCAGGCACTCGGTACAGCAATGGAAAACATTAGCAGGTAGGTTCATAAATAATTTCTACGAAATACGAGGTGCTACCGTCAAACCTGGCTCGTGATCATTCATTCTACCCACGAGAATCTGTACAACACAATGAAGAAATTCTATCTGGGGGTGACTAATGAAAAAACAAGTCGTTCTTCCAAAAACTAGGTTGAATGACCAACAAAGTACACCCACACGAGATTCAGTTTCAATACTCTCTTGACGACTGAATTACTGCGCGAATTAATTACGAAACAACTAACTGGATTCTTAACCAAAATGTTTTACCCAAAGAGAGCTCGAGAGTAGCACTTCAGGATGTGACTTAATGATCCCAAAAACATTTTAGAACATTACAGACGCTGAACTTTGGTGCAACCTCCTTGAGCGACCCGCAGCGCCAAAGGCATCGCTTCATCGGCTGGATGCTTAAAATGACAGCTCCCGTTGTTCAACCTCCTAAGAATTTACCGAACAAAAATTCGACAGCAGTTTGGTGTAAAATTCCACAATTCGCTCGTTGGTCCGACTGACTAATCGCAAGACGAACTTTTAATAATAACGACACAAACTGTTGTTTCCAGTCTGGTCACGTCACAAGCCAGCTTCGAAAGCTAAAATTTAATGGATGTTCCCACGCTTCTACAAAGAGGATTAATTCTACACTACTCAAAACAATGAAGGGGCGACGCGCGTGGTAGCCGTGCTGTCTCAGGTTCGCGCGGCTCCCCCCGTCGGAGGCTCGAGTCCTCCCTCAGGCGTGGGTGTGTGTGTTGTCCTTAGCATAAGTCAGTTTAAGTTAGATTAAGTAGAGCGTAAGCCTAGGGACCGATGACCTCAGCAGTTTGGTCCCATAGCCCGTACCGCAAATTTCCAATTAAGGGGCACTTGTTCGAAACCGTGCGACGTGAAAGTTTGAAATTTGGCTCAAAGGTGCCTACAGCCTACCTCTGTAATGGTGCAAAAGCGTGACGCCCTGGGACGTCCTCCTCGAGCTCGGCGGCGCTCCAAACAGCTCCAGCATGCGAAATAGGCCAGAGATCAGGAGTTCATACGAGGTGTAAGGTGGGTTAATGACGACACATTAGCACCAAATTTTAACCCACTTCTGCCCAAAGCCAACTTGGACGTGTCATATGATAAGAAGGTCGTCACACATCCTCTCCTTTTGACGCCTTTGCGATGTAGGTCAGACCCGCGACGCCCAGCGTTGAAATCACGTGGTTTAGGTTTAGTTATGGGTGGCAGAGGAAAATACACAGAGCTTGTTAGCACGTGGTTAGCACACTAGACTCACGTTAGGGAACACGACACCCAGCGTACTCCCAGCCGTGGTTTCCCTAAATCGCTCAAGGCAAATGCCGGACTGGTTCTTTAGAAAGGGCACAATGTGCTTCTCCATCCTTTTTTAAGCCGAGCTTGTGCTCCATCTCTAATGATCCTGTTGTAGACGAAACGTTAAAGACTAATCTGCTCCTCCTCCAGTGGAAGACAATTACAGATTTCGAAAAAGTAACCTTTTAATTGTGTTGCGCAGAGTACTATCGCACATGCAGTCTCAAGTAACCACACATTCATACACCACAGAGCTAACCGTGATTAGGTTATGGGTAAAGGGTAACACTGAATGTTGATATATCTACATCTACATATATACTCCTCTAGCCACCAAGCGGTGTGTGGCGGAGGGCACAATTCGCGCCAAAGTCATATTTCCCACCCTCTGATCCACTCGCGAATCGCGCGAGGGAACAACGACTGTCTGAACGCCTCAGTACGAGCTCTTATTTCCCTTATCTTTGAATCGTGATCATTGCGCGATTTGAAAGTTGGTGGTAATAATAAATGCTCTACATACTCGGTAAAGACCTGATTTCGGAATTTAGTGAGCAGCCCCTTCTGTTTAGCGCGCCGTCTATCTGCAGGTGTGTCCCTCTTCAAACTTTCTACGAGATTTGTAACGTTCTCGCGATGGCTAAATGTACCAGTCACGAATCTTGCCGCTCTTCTTTGGACCTTCTCAATCTCTTGAATCAGACCCAACTGGTAAGGGTCCCATATAGACGAACAATACTCCAAGACTGGACGAACTAACGTATTGTAAGCTATTTCCTTTGTTGAAGGACTGCATCGCATCGGGATTCTACCAATAAACCGCAATCTAGAGTTCGCCTTACCCCTTACTTGTGTAATCTGATCATTCCATTTGAGACCATTTCGAATAGTCACACCCAGATACTTGACGGACGTTACCGCTTCCAAAGACTGGGCATTTATTTTGTACTCGTGCATTAATGGGGATTTTCGCCTTGTTATACGCAGTAGGTTACACTTCCTAATATTGAGACATAACTGCTAGCCATTACACCACGCATTTATTTTCTGCAAATCCTCATTGATTTGTTCACAACTTTCGTGTGATACTACTTTCTTGTAGACTACAGCACGATCGGCAAACAGTCTCAGGCCGCTGTCAATACCATCAACCAGATCGTTTATGTAAATCGTAAAAAGCAAAGGACCTATTATGCTGCCCTGGGTTCCACCTAAAGTTACGCTTGTTTATGTTGAAATCACACCGTTCAGGACGACATACTACTCCCTGTCTGTTAGAAAACTTTCTATCCAACCGCATATGTCATCGGATAAATTGTAAGCGCGCACTTTTTATAGCAAGCGACAGTGCGGAACTGAGTCGAACGCCTTTCGAAAGTTGAGAAATATGGCATCAACCTGGGAGCCGGTATGTAGACCCTGTTGTATACCATGCACAAAGAGGGCCAGCTGTGTATCGCAAGACCGCTGTTTCCTAAAACCGTGCTGGTTTCTGCAGATGAGCTTCTCACAGTCCAGAAAGGTCATTATGTCTGAACACAAAATATGTTCCATGGTTCTATAACAAATCGATCTCAGTGAAATTGGCCGGTAGTTATGTGCATCCGATTTTCTACCATTTTTATAGATTGCTATGACCTGGGCCTTCTTCCATCCTGTGGGACTATCCGCCGTTCAATGATCTCTGATAGATGACGGATAAGAATGGTGCTATATTTGTAGCATAGTCAACATAAAATCTTACGGGGATACCGTCTGGGCCAGATGCCTTCCTCGCGTCTACGGATCTTAACTGTTTTACAATCCCAGATACACTAAACACTATGTCAGCCATCCTTTAGTTTGTTCGATAATTGAAAGGGGGAATGGTGCTGCAGTCCTCTATAGTAAACGAGTTTTTGAAAGGTAGGTTTAGAATTTCGGCCTTCTGTTTATCATCATCAGTTACTTTACCCGTACTGTCAGCAAGAGAAGGTATTGAATTATTTGTAGCGTTCATAGATTTTACGTACGACTAAAATTTTTTGGGGTTATTTTTAGAATTTACAGATAAAATATTGCTTTCAAATTCGTTAAAAGAATCTCTCATTGTCCTTCTGACAGTTGCTTTCATTTCGCATAATTTCTGTTTGTCAGCGGGGCAGTGACTACGTTTAAAACGACTGGGCAAAATTCTCTGCTCTCTCAGCAACTTCCGAATATGTTTGATGTACCGAGGTGGATCCTTTCCCTCCTCTGTACTTTTGCTAGGCACATACTTCTCCAGCACATGGTGGACAATACCTTTAAGTTCCGACCAAAGATGCTCAATATCTTTTTGTCCCGCTGTGAATGTTTGGTAAAAGGAAATAAAATCAGTCAAGTTGTTTCCCCATACAATTCTTTTCCCAGGCATAGTTACACGATAACTAAATAGCAAAAACTCAGTCTTCTGGACTAAGTGGGGTCAAGTTTACCATTAGAAATAATACTTTCATATAAGAAGGCTGAGACAGATGCCTCTCGAACTGATTTATGGGCCACCCCGTATTGCACTGAAAAACATTTAGAAATAACTACGCCTATTCGCGTGATTTGGCACATGAAAAAAATGGCTCTGAGCACTATGGGACTCAACTGCTGTGGTCATAAGTCCCCTAGAACTTAGAACTACTTAAACCTAACTAACCTAAGGACAGCACACAACACCCAGCCATCACGAGGCAGAGAAAATCTCTGACCCCGCCGGGCTGGCACATGAGTAGCCAAATTTTTGAAAAAGTCAGAACTGGCGAAGTGAACATCGCCGGACGCTGTGGCCGAGCGGTTCTAACCGCTTCAGTCCGGAACCATGCGGCTGCTATGGTTGCGGATTCGAAACCTGTCTCGGGCACGGATGTGTGTGATGTCCTTAGGTTAGTTAGGTTTAAGTGGTTCTAAGTCTAGGGGACTGATGACCTCAGATGTTAAGTCTCACAGTGCTTGGCGCCATTTGAACCATTTGAAGTGAACATCGAGAGAAATATCATGAACACGAAACTGAAGGTACATAAAAAATCCATGGTCTGAAACAGTTGAATTTGATGCTTTCTTTCATGACCAACACAACCAGGAGTCACCTAAAAAGCTTGGTGCGTGGCTGCATATGAGAAGAACTTTTGCTATTGTATTCTTAGAGTGAGGAGTGAAACCAGCCTCACATGAACACAGATACAAGTTTGGCCTCCAGTGTAATCAAAATAACATCTCTCAGATCAGAACGATATATAATTGTCTAGGCTGAAAGGTCTCGTTTCGTTGTGGAATACATATAAAATTCTCCTCAGATTTCATGAACTTATAAATTATCGGATAATTTAACTGTAAAAGAAGGTTCATCTCGATTTGTTGACAAAAAAGTAATGGTGCTTATGTGTCAAATGCCTGGTTTTGTTGTAGGTCTAGACATTACGCATGAACACGAATAGACGATTGTGGGAAATTGGCTACAAATCATTCAGGTAACTCGTTATGGTCAATAGTTGCGGGATATCGAAAGTTTGCGCCGCTGTAGGGTCAAGAAAGTACTTAGAGAAATACCTACTTCACCATACGGCAGTAGAGGATCTTGATTTGAAATAGAAAATGAAAAATACACTTTTCTTCGATGTACTGTGAAGTCAGTGTACTTTTCCTATGCTTTTCTGCTGAGTAGATTGCATCCCTGAAGTGCGATTCCGAAAGGTCTGAAAAATATCCATCTGAGGCTACCATAACGTCGTTTTCCTACTCAAAACGTTTTCCAGCTGCGAATTTGATTGGATCTGGGAAAAATTGGAAGTGAGAGGGCTTAAATCTCTTAAATAGGGTGGATCGTACAATAATTCGCTCATAAAATCACAGAGTTCATTTTTTTTTTATTACGGAAGTACCTTCCCGAGCTCGTGTATTGTCTTGAAGGATGTTGTTTCGCCTTTTGCTTCCTCAGTCCAGCTTTCGTCATACGTTTTTATTCATCCATGTTGTCTAGAAAACAGCATTCACCAGTTATTGTACTAAGCTTTTTATGCTACTCATAAGAGAAATCCACTTATAGTCCAATAACCATTGGTTATAACCTTTCCGGCAGATGATTTAGTTTTTCTGTGTTGGGCCACTGTTGCCATCCCACTGGTAAGATTGCTGTTTCGCACCTCGAGTGAAATGGTGAACCAGTGAAGCATCATAGATAACAATCATGCACAGTTTTTAAATACTCATTACAGCATTTGATTTTGGTCTGTGTTCCATAAATACGCCACTCATCCTGCCCAAACCTTTTCCGTAGTAATGTCTTTCCTCTTATATAAGTGAGGAGGAAGACGTTGCAAGTACTTTTAAACGGCGATGCTCTAGTGCCATATTGCGCTCTTTGTCGATGAATTTCTGCCTTTACAGTTTCGTAACGCCTTTGATGTGGATTATTTACGAGACACGTTCGAACACTTTTCAATTCAGCCAATAATTTCTCTTCTGGTGAAATGGAGAAGCAGACTCGTTATATAGCTTCACCCCATGTTAGTGAATTTTCTTTATAGTTAAACTGTCCAAAACGAAGATTTTTGTGGAAGTAGGATACTGCAGTTTATGATATGCAACAATACTACGAGTACATTAAGAGTATCTGTAACGGAAATGTTCAACATAACAAAGTGACAGTTGGCTTACGTAATTTCACTACACATACCAACCTAATAGTAGTACAATATTAAAATGTGGCTCTGCCACACACAATCATGATATGATCACAAGTCACGCAGTGCGTTAGGAGGGGTAAAACATACAAATATCTTGATAAAGAAGAACGTTAATATTTAACAACGTCAAAAGTAATAACACCGTAGGAATAACGGCCAAGAATATTTTTTTTCTGTGGATGCTGCATGAAGCGCACTTTTTACGCGTATATTCCACCAAACCCGTATTTTTATCTTTTTTATGTTTTACACATATATAAAATTGGTTGTATGGGACTGGTTACTTACAGCGACGTGGTATTCAACGTAACGTAAAAATTACGCCTGTCTTCTGTTCTACAATACACATAAGCAGTATTCATTCAATTCTGCATAGATTGGAAAATCCTAGAGGAGCTCGACATCTCCCCTTTGTAACTAACAAACCCAACAGTGAACAAAAACTATATTAACAACTTCGAGGAAGCTCTTCTCAGTAATTAGACAATCCAGAAAAAAAGCCAGCCATAGGCTTAACATGCAATAAAAATCAAAATTCGTCAAAGATAATAAAATGTGATCATAGACAATATTCTGACGTAAAAAAAATGAATGACAGAGCAAAAGAATATCATCGATCATAAATAACGTCAAAAACGACGTAAATATACAAAACATATATAGTATAGGTAATATTTACTTTTATATATATATGTGTGAAACTTAAAGACGAAAGTAACCTTTCAATGATGTGTCACAGCGAAGTAACAGATCTCGATGGAACTTGGACCACAGAAATAAATGCTACAGTTTAGTACAGAGGGTAACTGAAAGAAATACGCAATGAGGTGCAGAAAACTGATACTTTTATTCGAGCATGGTAATTGCAGCCCAAGGCATCGTGACTGCTGATGGTCCACTGGACAGTGCAAACAACGGGTGTGTGATCACCACGGATGGATATTCATTCTCTGTAACGAGCTCCCATGCTGGCCACAAGGTTGATCAGAACTTCTTTTGGTAGGGCGTTCCATTCCTTCACCATCGCAGTTGACAACTGCTGGATGGTCCTAGGTGCATGTTATCGTGCCACAACACGTCTGCCCAATGCATCCCACACGTTCTCGATAGGATTTAACTCGGTGGGGGGTGGGGGTGGGGGGGGGGGGGGGAGGATGGGCAAGCCAGTGCATTCTCCAACTTGGATTTCAAATTAAAGCCTCTCTCAGTAACGTGCTATCATTCCATTATTTCACAAGTATCAATAACCACCGGAACGCTGCTAAACGAAGAGGCAGACGAAGCACTTCAGAGATCTTTAGATCGCGCCTAAGTTGGATGGTGGGAGAAGTGGTTCGGCTATGAGATCAGAGCTGGATAAAAAGCCTTGGAGGACAGTCATGTTGTCTGCTGCTATCGGTTATTAGTTAAGACTTTATTAGCAATGTACGGTTATTTGGAGCTTATAGTTGAGAACAGCGTGACAGTAATCACAGAAATACGCAGTTCGTTATTTTGTTGAAGAATAGAAATTATTTGTGACTCTACAGTGGAACGTGATTGTGCAGTTTCTCGTGTCCTGCTTATAAAAAAAGCGAGTGGCATCCCGTATAAACAAATTGATTGGAAATTTAATTATTTCTGAAGTAAAAGTTCTTCGCTAAGAGTTTCTTGCAGCCTCGAGATAACGGATTCACAACCTACGCGCTGTTCTCTGCGCAGGGGACAACAACTGCTGAAGATTGCAGGTCGGAGAACATTTATTAGAACTTATCCATACCACTCAGGGCAGTGAAAGCAAACGCACCTCGCGCATACTAAAATCTTAGTACAAATGAGATCAGTGACACTTTATCTGTGGTAAAACAGAGTGAAACCTTCCCGTCTATAATAAATGAAATTTAACTTACTTTCCATCTAATGAAAGGAAGAAAGAGAATTGAACTTTCAGTGTCTTGCACCTTTCCTGTCTAGACTTCCTTTTGACAACGCGTCTGATCTGATAGTCCTTAGCGTACACAATGTTGTACGCCTTGTGCCTTTAGTGGTAACAATATTAATATGACTTATCAAAAGGAGATTATTTCGACGTTAACACATAAGCTTACGCCGTGGCCCCTAGTACGGGTCTGTCTATGCACTGAACCTGAGAACATACATATATATTTTCCTTACCTTTTATTTTACTGGATCGACTCTGATTAACGTCATCTGAATATACTCACTCTGATCTATTGTTGACAATTATTTGGGTGCGCATTCATTTACTGAGATTGCAAATACGTGAGCTAAAACTGTTCTTATTATTCATTTGCTTTTTTTTGTTGAAGTTACTGGTGAAAATTTCAATGCCATTATTAAATTTAAAAAAATTGAGAAAACTCAACAAAAGTAGAATCTTGTGGTTACTGGGTTCAATGAAAAATAATACGATATTGACTGAGATAAACTGATCTATTCTGAAAATGATTGAATATAAATTTTTAGCTCTTTATAATGATTCAACTTATAAAACTTTAGTTCGGGGATCGTTTACATAAAACAAGTTAAAAATCTAAAAACGAACTTACATTATGCAGTTGGTGCTTATATACCTTTGATGTTTTCATGCCGTCGATTTTTAATAATTCATAAATAATTACCAATTATATAATTATGGTATTCTTCAGGTAATATATAGCTGGTGGCGAACAGGCACACCGCCCTTTCTCTACACACAACTTCACTGCACAAAGGTTGACTCAAGAGTGTTCTGTCGACAATGCTGCGCGCTTCTCGCCGCGCTGCCTATGTATCAATGCGCGGGCTCTCCCGCCAACAAAGAACCTGGTGCGGATACGTCACTGTCACCATCGATATGCAAAGAACTTAAATGAATTTTACAAAACAATTTTCTTAACATTTTTCTTACACACTATAATTGCTATTTACATATTTCTTAGCTTATAAATATTGTCCGTTGCCTGGTTGATTTTCTAATGACATATTTCAAGAGGAGGTATGAAAGAGAGAAATATTTTTGAGGGAAGAGATTTATTATACGTACGTATATATGGGGTGATTCGCGAAGATATACAAATATTTTAATAGATTTTTCTAAAAGTAAAACTAAAGAAAAAACTTCATATTAACGTAGGCGTTGGCTCCATGTTAGCGAAGTTGCTAAATTTCAGGGAAAATCTTTTATTTACTGTAACTCCGTAACTTAACATTTGCAAACCTACGTTTGTGTGAAATTTTTTCTTTAGTTTTACTTGTAGAATAACATATTAAAATACAGTAAAACTTCGTTAACACGAATCCGGAGGGACCGAAAAATCAGGAGTTCGTCTTAAAAAAATTCGTGTTAAGTGAAAAACACAGATTTGAATAAGTATACATGTACAGCAATACACTAATGCGTAAGACATTACACTATCAGTCACTTTATTGTAGGCTTATAACACCATAAAGTGATTGTAAAATCCAAGTACTCACAAATTATGTACGTTACTTTCTTGGAAAAAATTCGGTGATGGTTCGATGACGTTCATGGGAACGATAATATTTTGTTATTTCACAACCAATTGTAATGATAGCGTCCGTAAAACCAGTAGTGACGTCGGATGTTGAAGCGAACCGTTCTAAACAGTCCAAGGCTGTAAACATCTCCTGACGGGTAAGTGGAATGATACCTGTATTCTCTTCCTCTTCACTTTCTTCTGATGGCTCTTCTTGCACCTCGTTCACAGCTTTTGGCACATCCGATTCCACAGAAGCACATCGTCGTCTACACTAATAAATTCTTCGAAAGCAATCCCAGGGTTCGCAACGCCCTGCAGAACTGTCCATTCATCAGGTGAAGTGGCATCTTCCAACTCGTGGACATCTTCAGTGTTGCTATGTCTCCAAGCTCTGTTAAAGCACCTCCCTATATGATGTGGCGATACTGAGTTCCAGGCTGCTGCGATGGCTTTTACTGCGTCAAGCAGATTCCAATTTCGGGTCGCACTATTGTTTTCAGCAGCACTAACTGCAGCTCTTACAAGTCGCTTACAATAAGCTCTCTTTTTGAGAGAGATTATGCCTTGGTCCAAAGGCTGAAGGCGGCTTGTGGCGTTGGGTGGAAAAAACTGAATCTTTATGTTGGATAGGTTCAGATCATGAACGTTATGGGCAGTACATCTGTCCAATGTAACAAGAACATGTCTATTTTGAGCAATCATTCGACTGTTAAAACGAAGAAGCCACTTGCGAAATGATGTGCCATCGATCCAAGCCTTCTTGTGGCGAGAGTAGATGCAAGGTAAAGTGTCCATATTTATGTTTTTAAAACAACGTGGTTTCTCGGATTTACCGATAACCCAGGGACGAAACTTCTCACTGCCGACAGCGTTACAGCACAGTACAACAGTCACACGTTGTTTGCTTCGTGCTCCACCGTGACACTTATCACCTTTAATCCCCAGGATGTGATTTGGAAAAAGATTGAAGAAAAATCCAGTTTCATCCATGTTAAACACATCACACGAGGAATACTTTTCCCTCACTCGGTTGAATTCATGCAACCAGCTGTTCGCACTTTCTTCATCAACTTTATTTGCTTCACCACAAATTTTTACAGATGAAATTGAATGTCTCTTTTGGAACCGATACAACCAACCAGCAGAACAACGGAAGTCTTCGATGTCCATATCTTTAGCAGTATCATTTGCTTTTGACTGAATCACAGGGCCAGTTAAAGGTATGTTAGATGCACGCATATGATTGAACCATTCTAGCAGTAACGTCTCGTTGCCTTCATACTTGGCGGTACGAAGTTGTTTAGATTTGTTTGCAGAACCTAATGCCGCAGCATTAATAATTTTTTCTCGATTCTTAATAATCGTAGGTAAAGTAGATTTAGGTATTCCAAACTGCTCTCCAATTGCTGTTTTCTTGGTACCATGGTCCCCTTCATCTAGAATCTTAAGCTTTAACTGTACATTTAGAGCAGTCTGTTTCCTCTTCGTCATTTTCGCGTGCTACAGTACCGGTTGTAACTGTACTTTTATTCAGTATTCCAACTCGATACGGCTACGACTAACAGAACACCTGTCAAATCTGGCACTGAGTACATTCCTAAATGCTGCCGCACACGTTGTTGAATGTCTTACAATGTACGCCGGTCGATGTGGCCGAGCGGTTCTAGGTGCTTCAGTCTGGAACCGCGCGAACGCTACGGTCGCAGGTTCGAATCCTGCCTCGGGCATGGATGTGTGTGATGTCCTTAGGTTGGTTAGGTTTAAGTAGTTCTAAGTTCTAGGGGACTCATGACCTCAGATGTTAAGTCACATACTGCTCAGAGCCATTTTTTTTTCTTACAATGTACAGCATACGCTGATTGTTGAGGTGATAATCGCGGCTACCAACTACAAGACGTTAAAAATGAGTCAATAATAAGTATAACTAGCTTTGTAGCTACATGTCCCACATTCATTTCGGAAAATAAAATTACGCTTTAGAATACTCTAAGGTCGGAAGTTTGTGTTACAGTGATATTTAATTACGCTAGTAGAAACCCTTGGGTGGCAGAAGAAATATTGAATTTAATTGATGAAAGGAGAAAATATAAAAATGCAGTAAATGAAGCAGGCAAAAAAGGAATTCAAACGTCTGAAAAATGACATCGACAGGAAGTGCAAAATGGCTAAGCAGGGATGGCTAGAGGACAAATGTAAGGATGTAGAGGCTTATCTCACTAGGGGTAAGATAGATACTGCCTACAGGAAAATCACGAGACCTTTGGAGAAAGGAGAACCACTTGCATGAATATTTAGACCTTTGATGGAAACCCAGTTCTAAGCAAAGAGGGGAAAGCAGAAAGGTGGAAGGAGTATATAGAGGGTCTATACAAGGGCGATGTACTTGAGGACAATATTATGGAAATGGAAGAGGATGTAGATGAAGATGAAATGGGAGATACGATACTGCGTGAAGAGTTTGACAGAGCACTGAAAGACCTGAGTCGAAACGAGGCCCCCGGAGTAGACAACATTCCATTAGAACTACTGACAGCCGTGGGAGAGCCAGTCCTGACAAAACTCTGCCATGTGGTGAGCAAGATGTATGAGACAGGCGAAATTCCCTCAGACTTCAAGAAGAATATAATAATTCCAATCCCAAAGAAAGCAGGTGTTGACAGATGTGAAAATTACCGAACTATCAGTTTAATAAGTCACAGCTGCAAAATACTAACGCGAATTCTTTACAGACGAATGGAAAAACTGATAGAAGCCGACCTCGGGGAAGATCAGTTTGGATTCCGTAGAAATGTTGGAACACGTGAGGCAATACTGACCCTACGACTTATCGTAGAAGAAAGATTAAGGAAAGGCAAACCTACGTTTCTAGCATTTGTAGACTTAGAGAAAGCTTTTGACAATGTTGATTGGAATACTCTCTTTCAAATTCTGAAGGTGGCAGGGGTAAAATACAGGGAGTTATAAGAGTCGAGGGACATGAAAGGGAAGCAGTAGTTGGGAAGGGAGTGAGACAGGGTTGTAGCCTCTCCCCGATGTTATTCAATCTGTATATTGAGCAAGCAATAAAGGAAACAAAGGAAAAGTTCGGAGTAGGTATTAAAATCCATGGAGAAGAAATAAAAACTTTGAGGTTCGCGGATGACATTGTAATTCTGCCAGATACAGCAAAGGACTTGGAAGAGCAGTTGAACGAAATGGATAGTGTCTTGAAAGGAGGATATAAGATGAACATCAACAAAGGCAAAACGAGGATAATGGAATGTAGTCGAATTAAGTCGGGTGACGCTCAGGGAATTAGATTAGGAAATGAGACACTTAAAGTAGTAAAGGAATTTTGCTATTTGGGGAGCAAAATAACTGATGATGGTCGAAGTAGAGAGGATATAAAATGTAGACTGGCAATGGCAAGGTAAGTGTTCCTGAAGAAGAGAAATTTGTTAACATCGAGTATAGATTTGAGTGTCAGGAAGTCGTTTCCGAAAGTATTTGTATGGAGTGTATCTATGTATGGAAGTGAAACGTGGACGATAAATAGTTTGGACAAGAAGAGAATAGAAGCTTTCGAAATGTGGTGCTACAGAAGAATGCTGATGTTTAGATGAGTAGATCGCATTACTAATGAGGAGGTATTGAACAGAATTGGGGAGAAGAGGAGCTTGTGGGACAACTTGACTAGAAGAAGGGATCGGTTGGTAGGACATGTTCTGAGACATTGAGGGATCACCAATTTAGTTTTGGAGGGCAGTGAGGAGGGTAAAAATCGTAGAGGGAGACCAAGAGATGAATACACGAAGCAGATTCAGAAGGATGTAGGTTGCAGAAGGTACTGGGAGATGAAGGAGCTTGCACAGTAGAGAGTAGCATGGAGAGCTGCATCAAACCAGTCTCAGGACTGAAGACCACAACAAACAACAGGAACTGAAACAGAGTTCGTAATTCGCCTTAACCGAAATTCGTGTTAACCGATAAAACATACCATAAGAACTAATGTATTCCTCGTGGGACCAATATTTTTTTCGCGTTAACCGCGAGTTCGTCTTATGCGAGTTTGCTCTAACGAGGTTATTCTGCATTTGCATATCTTCGTGAATCACCCTGTATATCACCCTCTCTCCCTCTCACTAACTCTCTTTTTCAACTTGCTGTTCTACAGATTTTTGAAACTGCAACTTTAAATATGGACACCCTGTAGCACCGGCGCACTTAACGCACGCTGCGGAGTCAAAGAGGGCGCGTAAAGAGACGACCGAGACCGAGAGTCCCAAGTCCGCGGCTGTGGCCCGCGGCTTTTATCGCCGGTCGCGTGTCTGTCGCGCGGCGGCAGCAGTAGCGGCGGCAGCGGCTGTTGCTCCGCGCATGTGCGCCGCCGCTCAGCACCGCAGCCTCCCCCACGCCGGCCGAGCCCGCACTGTGCGACCAGCCGCCTGTCTGAGCGTTCTTCCGCCGGCCACACGACTACTGTGTTCACACCGCGTGTCCGTGTACCACCTGACTCTCGAGCTGCCATGGTGAGTACCTCTTAACTGCTACGCGCGCTGACGCACGCTGCACTGGTCGCTCGGAAGTGGTGGTCGTGTAGGGACCAGCGAAAATCGTTCGCGATGTTATCTACACCTGTACCGCGCAAAACGCTGCGAAGTACATGGAGTTAGTATTTGGACTGCTTGCCGTTCCCCTCGTGAATGGAGGGCGGGAAGAACAACTATTTAAATGTTTCTGTAGGCGCTGTAATTAGTAACAATCTTGTCTTCGTGCTCCCTGCGGTAACAATGAAAAAGGCATTTAGGGATTGTAGTACATTCCTAAATTCCTCGCTTCATACTGCTATCTCGAAAGTTTTTAAATTGCCTTTCCCAGGGCACTACGCGTCTACTTTTAAGTGTTTGTCAGTCCATGCTTTTCAGTGTCTGATGCTCTCTCGTAGGTCAAACAATCTGTCAATAACGCCTCGCCATACGATAAAAAGAACACATCGACGTTTCGACCTATTTTCAAATGTCGTCTTCGGGGCTTCTATATTTGCACGATCGTTTCGACACATCGACGAGGACCACTGAAAGTAGAAACGGTCTTAAAGTAGAATAAGAGACACCGTTTCAACTTATTCTCAGTAATACTCGTCGAAACGTCAAAACGTGTTCGTCACTAATAAATCCCCGAAGAGAACCGTTGAAAACTGGTCGAAACATCAGCCTGTATTCTACTTTTGCTTTACACCGCGTCGTAACACTCAAAAAGATTTTTAACCAGTTTTTTTTATGAAAACAGAAGTTATTTAAGCTAAACTGCAATGTCCTTCACTCTGAGGCGTGACAGTACATTCTCATTAGTATTTGCCATGCAATCGACAGCGCTGGAGTACCACTGTCTCACCTGAAGAAAAAAGTGAGAAGGAATTCGCCCGTTATTTACTCATAGAATCGTCTTAGAGTTTATCACAGAAGCATTGGAACAATTTGGAAATCATAAATCTGGTGTCTTAACTAGATTCCTCCTGACTGCAAGTTCGGTTGCCTTGACCACAGTGCCGGAGAGTCTGTTGAGTTACTTGTTTGCAAACCGCTTCCAGCCGAGGCGCACTGAGTAACCACGTGGTCTAGAGCGTTTCTACTGACGTTAGGCTCTGCTAAATTCGCCATATTATTACTCTTCAATTCTTGTGACGGATTCCTTACCTGTATCCTAGTGACTGTTTATATATTCCCATCAGCCAAAAAATTTTTCAAATACTTTTCATTACTCTACACCACGCAAATGTTCTATTAACAAGATTTACTACAAAGGTGCGGCAGCCATCTCATTTAAACAAAGAAATCCTGCTTGGACAAGACGTTAACGATTTAAACTTTCTACTAGTATTTCACCGTCACAGTCGTCCAAGGAAAATGTGCAACAATGTGAAGAACATATGTGACAACCGTCATCAGTCTGGAACCGCGCGACCACTACGGTCGTAGGTTCGAATCCTGTCTCGGGCATGGATGTGTGTGATGTCCTTAGGTTAGTTAGGTTTAGGTAATTCTAAGTTCTAGGGGACTACTGACCTCAGAAGTTAAGTCCTATAGTGCTCAGAGCCATTTGACAGCCGTCATCAGCAAAAATTGCTTTTCCCAAATATGCTTCCAACGTTCTAAATCCAGAAATATACCTTCTTAACGGTGAAATGCAGTTGTTATGAAAAAGAGACACGTTTTCTAGAGATCTGTTTACGGTGTGTTGAGCACATGTCTGTTCATAATAAATCGTGAAGTCAATCTCTTGGCATATTTACTGCATGGCATGCTTTATTCCAGGAGAATTACTGCTGCAAGACTACATGCTTACTATCTGTTTAGCGTGTGATTTCATTTCGGCTACCGATAAACCCTAATTCCTTTGACCGTGGAGCCGATCTTTCTTTATCTTCCTTATGGCCCCAGGTGTGTAATCGTTAAAGAGCCTTGAAGTTTGTATTGACTTCAGATTTTTTTTCCTGCCCTCCTCAAAACTCTGACGGAAGTAATAAATGTTGCAGTTAGCGCGTTTATACATATCACTGTGTACATTAACGAACCAGCAAATAATCAGGACGATCTGCAAGGAAACTGAATAAGAAGTTAGCGCCGTATCACTGCGATAACGTATTATCGGCGCTTGTTTCGGTCCAGCCAATTGGGGCTTGGACCAGAAAGATTATTTCGGAAGGAGGAGTTGAGGGGGATGGGCGGGGGGAATAGTGGTGAAGGGGAGGGGAGTGACTCGTCGTTAACTATCACAACAGTCCCTAGTCCTTCAAAATGGTTCAAGGTTCAAATGGTTCTAAGCACTATGGGACTTAACATCTGAGATCATCATTCCCCTAGACTTCGAACTATTTAAACCTAACTAACCTAAGGACATCACATACACCCATGCCCGAGGCAGGATTCGAACCAGCGACCTTAGCAGCAGCGCGGTTCAGGACTGAAGCGCCTAGAACCTCTCAGCCACAACGGCCGTACCCCTAGTCCTTGATGTACATGAAGATCAAATGGCTCGGATTGAGTAAACGGATCATGTATACTTTTGAAACGCAACGCGAATTTAATTTTAACCCGCCTTGGCTTGAGCTACGATAGGTGCCCCTCACTGAATTTTATGACGTATCTTTCTGCGGTGTTTGCACGGGAAGACAGACGCGATGTGAAAGGGCCAGTGGCCGTGTCGCCGCGCCGCGCTCGAAACCTCGCAGCTGGCAACCAGCTGTTGGCACGTGAGCGGCGCGTGCCAGCCGAAAAGCCGCCTACCTGCCGCCGCATGCAACACAACTTCTTTGTTCCTCGCCCCAGTAACAGGATGTCAACGCACGGCCTTCGGCAAAGACGCAACCTGCAAGTCAGACAGTGATTACTAGAAGACAGTGGCTTTCTTTAGTGCAGTCTGCAAAAAAGATATAGTACTGTGCGGCAGTGTTATACAAATACAAGATATCCCAGAAATCTCTTCCTGATTACAAACATGCGTAAGGCAGAAAATATGGAACACAGTCACGTATCTTTCATCTTGCAGTTTTTGTGTATGCACACGCACACACACACACACACACACACACACACACACACACACACACCATAATTAATAAATTTCGACGTGTGCTCCTTTCGTTGGTCGAAGGATTTCCAGATACACTCCAAATCCACCCATGTGTCAGCCATTTCGCGAGTGATAGGTGTTATGACGTCAATAATTCTGCTCTGTAATCATGCAGTATCATTCATTGGTGTTTGGTAAACCCAGTCCTTAGTATAACCTCAAAGGAAGAGATACAGTGGTTCTAATGTCCAGTGATCGCAGAGGCCAGTTGAAGGGACCACCACACCCGATCTATCTTCCCGGAGATGTTGTGTCCAAAGACGCAACAACATTTAACTCCCAATCAGACGACGCACCATTTTGTTGGAAAGTTAAGTCCGGAATGCAATTTTGTCATATGATGACATGGCTGGAGACCGTGGCTGTTATTTGAAGACAAATGTCGATGGTGCTGAGGCAGCAACCAGCCACAAATTTATTTTCAGTTCCTTTATTCAAAGGGTACCGTTACTGGTTTCGAATCGTTATGATTCATCTTCAGACGGTTCTTGCTTTCATTACAACGTCTTTTTACAGATTAATTGTCCTAAAATATAAATAACACATAATTATAAGCACGCCACACATATGGTTGCGTTATAGATTTTCATTGGCTGTGACTTATGTGAAATGTCGGTTTGGAGTGTTTGTTTGCATTACATTCGTCCAACAGATGTGAATACATTTCCATTCCATTCTTATCGTTGCAAAGTATAAATAATAATAATAATAATAGTAATAATAGAGAAACTCCATAACAAAATACGGACAAAAACCACAGATCCACTTCACAGCAACCCACACAACATGCATTCCAAGCCAAATCAGTGTGCCACAGAAGCCAAACCTAAGTATGCTACTCTTCCATACATAGGCCCACTATCATACCAAATAGCAACCTTATTTAAATACAAAAATATCACAATCAGTTTTTCCACAAATAATAAATTACAACAAAAAGTAATCCATGATGTAAATACCTCCAAGGGTCCCTACGGTATATCAGTAATATACAAACTCAAATGCGATACATGCACAAAACTCTACATTGGACATACAGGTAGAAGTTTTGAAGTTAGATACAAAGAACACATTGATGCTTTAAGGCTTGGCAACTTGAACAAATCTGCATTAGTAACTGATATTGGTGAAGAAAACCATTCAGTGAGAAACATTGAAAACAACTTAAAAATTTTACATCTAGCGGAAAAAGGAGCCACTATGAAAACATTAGAAGAAATTGAAATACACACACACAAAAACAGCACCCCAGACTATATCCTTAATGAGCAAGCCGAGTTAGCTAACACCTCTTTCGAAAAATTATTTTCCACCCTCCAAAGCAAATAATATTCCTACGCCTATCTGCAGATTAAGTAGCAAATTTATGGTACTACAATTCTCATGATGCTAAATGTAAATAAATGACTTACTATCTTATCTAAACAGTACTCAAAAAATGGATCAATTTTGTAATTAATGTAACAGTATTCACTCTAAAGCTCACAAAATCAATGTCTCTCTGTACTAGTGTAATAGCGTTTCAGTTGCATAAAAGAATTTATGATATTTTTCCAAAGATCTTCATGATGTTACGATATATCATAGCATCTTTGTCACTCATATGTTTGTAAGCACCTTGTATTGTATCAAAACACTTGGTACGTGCTAGAAATCTTTTCTGTGACAAATCTGAAGTGTTCAGCGAGAACAATTTACGTGTGCAACGATAAAATGCAATAGGAATGTATTCACATCTCTTGGACGAATGTAATGAAAACAAACACTCCAAACCGACACATCATGTAAGTCACATCCAATGAAAATCTATAACGCAACCATCTGTGTGGCGTGCTAATAATTATGTATTATTTATATTTTAGGACAATTAATCTGTAAAAAAAAGTTGTAATGAAAGCATGAACCGTCTGAAGATGAATCATAACAATTCGAAACCGGTAACGGTACCCTTGGAATAAAGGAACTGAAAATAAATTTGTGGCTGGTTGCTGACTCAGCACCATCAACATAAGTCCGGAATGTCTTGAATCTGTGGCACAACAAATAACTGCAACATATCAAGGTAGCTGTTGGCTGTGATTATCGTTTCACTGAAGAAAAATGGTCCTCTGATTTTATTGTGCATAAGACTGCAACACACGTTCAGATTCCGGCTGTCTCTGTCGGTCTCAAACAGAACTTTGTGATTCTCAGACCACAAGATATTATCATTGTGTCGGCTGACAACACCAGTGAAATGAAATGTGATCTCATCTGTGAAAAGCGCATATTTCAGACAGTCATTGTCTTCCTCAACCTCAGCCAGTATGGCAACAGTGCAGTCATAACGAGTACTGTATTCCGTTGGTTGGAGGGAGTCCACGACCTGGACTTTGTGTGCACGGAAAAAAAGTTGTTTGTGTACGATGCGGTGCACTGAAGTCTTCGGGATCTGCAACCCACGTGAGACTCTGTGGCCTGACTTGGTGGTACTTCTCACGAAAACGTCTTTCACTGTCTGACTTGTCTGCACACTAGGTCCAAATCTGTCTGTTCTAGGGAGATCACAGACGCAATCTTGATGCTTATAACATCTGGTGGCTGTCTACGGTATAACGACTAGAATTTTCTCTGGATTGTTTTTGGTCTCTGTATCTCGTGATGCCAGAGAACACATTGCGCTCTCCCCTGGTTTGAGTACGTGTTGATTGCAAATGGTGTCCGATTTCGCTGTTGTTACGTCACTGTGCCCTGTAACAAGTAAAATAACAGTAATCATGCATGTACACAAAAACTTGATTGTGTCACATGCTACTCAAGATAAAAAGTATTTGTCTATGTGTCATATTTTTGCCTTACAAATGTTTGTAATGGGGGAAAGACTACTGGGACACCCCGTTTTGCTGGAAACCCGATTTTCTTTGACTTCTGCAATAAAATCACTGTACAGCTTCATTGGAAACGACCTGATTATAATTTATCCTACCATTACGTCGATTTCGTTGCACCCATATCCCTATATCTTCCAGCTCACCACCAGTACCTCTAAGACTGTTTAGCATCTCTGTTTACAATGCCGCCGTAAAATGTGTGGTACAATGGTGATCGTCAAGCTTAAAATATTAAGAGCGACAGACAAATATCTTTACTAACTGAGTGTTAGCAGCAACACTTCTTTGGCCTTTTATCGTTCTACTTCTGTGTGATGGCTACCTACGTACAGGTCCCCAAACTATGTATGCACTCCTCGAAACTAAAGAGTTTGGTGCCGTATACACTGAAGTGCACTGCCTCACAAACTTTCTCAGGTATTTTGTGTACACCTGAATCACTGCATTAACATTTCCGTTATTTATTGAACATTTCATTCTTGTGCCGTATTCCTTCTTCATATCATGTGGCATTCCATCGACTTCACACTTGTCTCGGATTCTTCTAACTTTTAACAGTGAAGGTTCCAAATTCAACTCTCCAACGACGCCTAACCGTATTCATATTCTCTCTTTCCAGCAACACTTTGGCATCCAGTTATTTCTTGAAACGATAACGCCATGTTTATTTCCAACCCTGCAACAAAAGAAGGCGTTGCCAAGCTTTTCCCTGCTTTTTGAAACATTACCCAAAAAAAAAGAATTCTTCGTATTTGCTTTAATTAAAGAGAAATCTACTTATTCTGTGTTTAACATTTTTTTGCAACATCCGAACATAATAAAAGCGATTCCGTTTGTCCTAGTTCATTGCAAACCTTGTAGATAAATGCGCCTTGTCATTATTTTTCCGAAACTGCTTACTCAACCACTCGAATTATTTTCCGAAAAACCAGAACATATGCTTGCGCCGCCGAATTGTAGTTTGGTATTTCCCTAACCATATTCTTTATTTTCCCACCTAGCTACTTCGTAGTGCTTACAAGTGAAGGTATTCTATTAATTTCCGTCCTCGCTACATTTGACCAGTTCGGTAATTAAGTTTTGGTTTATCACTACGCACGAACATATTCGCTGAATCCGACACATTGTAAGTCCGTGTTTCTTATTGTGCCAATGTGAGTAAGCGTTTTTCTTAAGTTATCGATGTCGGTGTAGCCCGTAGTAACGTCTGTCATTCCACGGTAACAGACTGTCGTGTCTGACAGGGAAAGTAACCACCACTTCCGAGCTTTAAATAACCTGGCAGCGTCGCTTCTCTGTCGTACGCCATGTTGCAAGTGTTGCTTCTGCTTATGCTGTAAATACTAAATGTTTAATCACTGTGCTTCAGCGGGTGCCTATTCAAGGACACTTATTCCGTCAAATCAAAGTCATCAATTCTGTGCGCAATGTATTCTGTCTAAACTGCCCATTCGTTTCTGGACGACACACGCCGAAGGCACCATTGTTTGATTTCTACAAAAAACAATGGTATTCATTTTTCAATGCAATATTTATTTTTCAGTCTAGCGATTATTGAAAATTTAAGTACGTAAGTGGGACTTGATATAGTGTTAAAGTATAAATGCAGATGCTTTCACCAGTTTCAAGCTAGTGACTACTTTCAGGTTCACGAAATCTTTCCGAAATACCATTGAAGATTTTTATACGTTTCCTAATTGAAAGCTTCACTCCCTTTTTTAGGCCAAGAAAGGTCGTTAAACGGAAATATCATCAGATCAATAAATATTGTTGATCATGCATTTCACTTACTTATCCGTGTTCTTGTTTTAAGTTTATGAGTTTCACGTATACAACGACTTAATCGTAGATCCTCTTACGGGTTTTCTGATTTAAATGAAACACAGAATTCTGGAAATATAGGAAATGATTGGCTTTAACGAATGGGTATTATTATGAAACGTGAGAACTCTCTGAATTATAAATAAGAAAAACTTTCCTACCTTGTTTCCATTTCCAATACTTTTTTTTTTTTACGCATGTATAAATGAAATATGCACAGCTGTGAATGGAATGGATTCTTGTGAAGTCGTAAAGGTAATGTTGTGAAGATGGAAACATATGTTTTACCCCAGTTCTTGTACTGTTTTAGTAAAACATTGTTGCGATGAAGCAACAGACAAGTACATCGTAAACGAGTAATTATTGAGTGGAAATATGCCACAGTGTTCGAAGTCATGCTCACATGAAGCATTAAAAGACAGCAGTGCGTCTTGTGGCCTAGTTTCGTCGCGGAGTGAGAACAAGAGCGTACCCAGGATCCAAACTAGGGGAGGGTGAGGGCGGTGGAGGGGGGAGAAGGGGGGAGGGAGAGGAGAGACTCGCCATTTCATCCAGCCTAAATTTCCTCCGCCTCAGTATATATTCTCAACCGGCCTGAATGGCGCCTTTAGCAAACAAGATGCATTACCTCGGGTAGTTCGCGACGTACTGCTTCCTTGCCAGCGGCTTGTACCAACGCGTACAGGGATTCCCCAGTCGACACGACCTCGTTAAATGGTTTGTGCGCCCAGTGGCTTTGTTGTTGTATCCGTGCTAATGTGTGTGTTGTGTTACGTGCTCTGAGCAGAGGTTAGCGTCAATGCCTGTACTTCTTAGTTGGAGGGTAAGTCTGAATGATGTGGCTGTTGTCCGGTATAGAAATAGCGAACAAATTACTGCACGGTAGTCTCGCACCCGCAGTTACACCCCGCGATATTCGACAGCAACTCCTGTCAGCAACAAGTTACTCCACACAACACAGCATGTCACTCCGGCAGTTGCGGTTTTCATCGAACCTAGACAGTCAATAGTTGCCGAAGTATAAGAAAAAAATTGCTGTTGACAGTAATAATTAAGTAAGAATGAATACAGCCTGCGTTTAAATTACAGATAAAAGGCTACAATGTAGTAAACAAATAAAGAAATAAAAATGTATTAAGGAAACTCAGCAAGAAACTGGAAGAAGTCAAAAGTAATGTCGATAGATGAAAAAGGAAAAAAGTGGGAAAACTACAGAGGGAAAGCTTACTTGACTAAGCACATAAAGTTTATGGTTGGTTGGTTTGGGGAAGGAGACCAGACAGCGAGGTCATCGGTCTCATCGGATTAGGGAAGGACGGGGAAGGAAGTCGGCCGTGCCCTTTGAAAGGAACCATCCCAGCATTTGCCTGGAGCGATTTAGGGAAATCACGGAAAACCTAAATCAGGATGGCTGGACGCGGGATTGAACCGTCGTCCTCCCGAATGCGAGTCCAGTGTCTAACCACTGCGCCACCTCGCTCGGTAAAAGTTAATGCCAGAACTTTAAACACAAGACTGAAAGCAATAGCAGAATGTTTACTGGTGGAAGAACAGTTCTGTTTTAGAAAGGAAAGATCAATTACAGAGGCAGCTTTTATTTTTCGACAGTTTGTTGGAAAGCAGAGAGAGTTTAACAAAGAGCCACAAATTGCTCCTACAGATTTTGAGAAGGCTTTTCATAATATGGCTAGAGAAGACTTACGGAGAATAATACAGCAGGAAAGTTACTCATTACAGCTTAGACTATATCAGCTATCAAAATTCTGTATAAAGAAACATAAGCAACCTTAGATATGGAAGTATAATGGAAAAAATCGCTGTTCATAGTAATAATTTGAGTAAGAATGAATATAGCCAGCCTTTAAATTACAGATAAAAGGCTACAATATAGTAAACAAATAAAGAAATAAACATGTATTAAGAAAACTCAGCAAGAAACCGGAAGAAGTCAAAAGTAAACAGATCACAAATAAGTAAATGGAGCGAGTCATGGCTGTAGCTTATGCCCCACACCGTTCAGTGAATACGCTGACGATGCAATTCACAGATGGCATTCTAGCATAAACACTGTTGTATAACTAAATAAGTCGGTAAAGCTAAAATAACTTGCTAATGACCTTACACTGATTTTTTCAGGAGAATATTATTTACAAAAAGTAATTTATGAACTAAATAACATACGTAACAAACATAAAATGAAACTTTCTGCTTAATTTGAGTCAATGACTTTTGTGGAAAACATTCTGTGAGAGCTGAGATAGTAGGCAACCGAGCAACAATTGAACAGTTAACATACGATAACTATCGTGGATCTAAAATATCGTATGAATACAAAGAATACATCTGTAGAACAATTACTAAAACTTTTAAGCATAAAAAATGGAAAGAAACAATACTTAAATTTAATGACAGTTGCGTTGCTAACAGTAAAACATGGAAGTTAATCGTAGGTACTGAAAAAAATACAAAAACAAATGCAAACAATAGAAATTAGATTTCTTATAACCATGATGTTGAAAGCAATTGAAACTTAGGAAGGTGAAAGTTAAATTGAGTGAAAACAAAAGGAATGAACATCTACAAACAATGGTTGCTGAGGGACTACCATGTCAGATAAACAATTTCTAATCAAACGGGAAAATAGTCCCTGCAGACAGAGAAAAAGTTTGGAACAGTACCGGGCTACAATTGTCCTAATATAGAAGTGCACACGAAGACGAAAAAGAACTCATAGAATTGCCTTGCCACAATGACAACTCAAAAGTCCTTGTACCTACAAGGGCTCTGAAATGAAGTGACCCATTCGTGGGGCAGACACGGTAACAGCGAGATAACATGCGCTGTTTCTGATCACCCTGCGCTCAGCAGCCGCGTCCCTAGGTAGTACATTGTCTGAGCACATCCCAGTCACGTGATACTCCACACTGCTCCATTCGTCGTCAGCACAGAGGTGCTCACTCTGCAGCACAGTGACTATGCGTCTGTAAGAGTAGCACCGGTACCCATTTCCTTGATGCAGTCTGACGTCGTTTCTGTCGCAGCACACCGAACTATACAGGGTGATTCAAAAAGAATACCACAACTTTAGGAATTTAAAACTCTGCAACGACAAAAGGCAAAGCTAAGCACTATCTGTCGGCGAATTAAGGGAGCTATAAAGTTTCATTTAGTTGTACATTTGTTCGCTTGAGGCGCTGTTGACTAGGCGTCAGCGTCAGTTGATGCTAAGATGGCGACCGCTCAACAGAAAGCTTTTTGTGTTATTGAGTACGGCAGAAGTGAATCGACGACAGTTGTTCAGTGTGCATTTCGAACGAAGTATGGTGTTAAACCTCCTGATAGGTGGTGTATTAAACGTTGATATTAACAGTTTACAGAGAATGGGTGTTTGTGCAAAGGGAAAAGTTCTGGACGGCCGAGAACGAGTGATGAAAATGTAGCATGCATCCCGCAAGCATTTGTTCGCAGCCCAGGAAAATCGACTCGCAGAGCTAGCAGAGAGCTGCAAATTCCACAATCAACTGTATGGAGAGTCCTACGAAAAAGGTTAGCTATGAAACCTTATCGTCTGAAATTGGTTCAAGCACTGTCTGCAGCTGATAACCTGAACGTCAACTACCCGAGGCGATGGATCGGCCGCCAGGCAGCCCGTGACAGAGCACTTCATCACTGGCCTCCAAGAAGCCCTGATCTTACCCCCTGCGATTTTTTCTTATGGGGGTATGTTAAGGATATGGTGTTTCGGCCACCTCTCCCAGCCACCATTGATGATTTGAAACGAGAAATAACAGCAGCTATCCAAATTGTTACGCCTGATATGCTACAGAGAGTGTGGAACGAGTTGGAGTATCGGGTTGATATTGCTCGAGTGTCTGGAGGGGGCCATATTGAACATCTCTGAACTTGTTTTTGAGTGAAAAAAAACCTTTTTAAATACTCTTTGTAATGATGTATAACAGAAGGTTATATTATGTTTCATTCATTAAATACACATTTTTAAAGTTGTGGTATTCTTTTTGAATCACCCTGTATTACACTAGGAGAGCACTCGTCATTGTACAGCTTACTTTAAAGGGACACAAAAGTTGATTCGTTTCCAGGATATGTATTTCTTTTGTCAACTTCTAACAACAATGTCTTCTCCCACATGTATAAAAACAAAATTCGGAAGGTTGAATTAAAGGCGTAATCAAAATCGTAGACACATTCATCACTTAGTATTAATACCAAATTTGGCAAAGTGCGACGTTCGTGCAGCTAGGGAGGGGAAAAGAAAAACTAAATCTCACATAGAAGAATCATGACAACTATGCTTTGAGGAAATATTTTTTTACAAACATGTTTAGTTTGGACCTACATGCACATGTTTTAGTCGTGTTACTTCCCAAGTAAACAACCACAGAACAAGTTTCAATTCACAAAAACCGAGAGTGCGGCGTCGTGGTTTGCGAGAAAACTTAATGATGGAAGGATGACACCAAAACATCCGTAAGTCATAGCAAAGCAGTCATCAGTAGGGGGCAGCTAGATTCCACTGTCCTGTCACGAGGAAGACGTGTACAGTCTTCATTCGGCGAACGATATGTCAGCGGAACTACGGCCGTTGCGTATAAAGGCATTCTGGCCTGTTAGTGGCAGAACTAGGTGATTCCCCGGGAGTGGCGAATGTCGGTATTTTCCGGCGCAGAACTAATGTAATTATCCATGCGAGATGCAAAAAATGTAGTACCACTTTTCACCGTATTTTTAAGTTTATTCTACCCATATTAACATCTCTGTTAATGTCTACTGTTGATCGTTACGAAAACTGCACCACGTTATTTAAAACAAACGGCGGCAGATGATATTTTACGTAGCTTGCTTACTGCAGGGCTAAGCGTGGTCGCTTACTTCACGCTGCGCGAAGGAGCTAAAGCGTCCTTCCGGTGTGGAGTTTTACCTCGCCGAAATTACGTTCAAGATCTCCAGCAACTTTTCATTTTCTTCGGATATGAGTAAAACTTTTGCAGACAGCAACGAAGTTGGAGAAGAATGTTAAGAGTGACTCAGGGGAAATGCGGAACTTACTACTTGTCTTAAACACACATGTATTTGATACTTCAATAATTTATTCAGTCTTCTACGTCTTTACTTTTCACATAGGCCCTAACCTAAATACCTCTGAACCCTTGTGATGGATTTTTCATCACATATTGTGAAATTTGTCCTTACCAAAAGGTTTGCTATCAGCTGAAGTTAACAAAGCAGGACCCGTCAGTTTCATCGACCACGGTCATTATGTAACTAATACACACAACGCACTCCATTTCAATCAGTGTTCCCCGCTACATCGTATAGAGCAAATTACTCCTGTCTAAAGAAAACTTCGATGGTACTGATCTTCACATATTTAAGGTGGTCATTTGGAGTTAATAGAATGACCAACATTTTTCTGCTGTGAGTGCTAATGAATGGAGTCAATACTTTAGAGTTAGCTAATACTAATTTACTCGTACGTAACAGGATAGTTGAGAGAGTAGAGTCAAAATAAGGCAGTCGCAGCGGTGGTCGACCTTGAAACACGGCCAGCTGTGTCCGGTTCCATTGATGGCGCCACCAGTCAGTGATGGCCGCGTTTATTTTCACATTCATCCCGTCTGCATCTCAGAAAATGCCCTTCTAAGACACCCTTCATTATTGGGGAGTGAAGATAAGTCTGCTAAGAAATATATTTTTAGTAGTTCTAGTACATATACACTGACATCTAATACAGAAGTTGAAGACTGTCCATGTGACCACAAGTAGTTTAGTAGCTAACACTAATATTTTCAGACAGTTCATTGAAAGAAAAAGATTAAAATGATGTATGAATCTGAAAAATGAAATCGAAAATGAGATCCCATTCGACAAATCTCTGTTTCAGGTATGTGTTAACTGTAAAACATATGTGTCATATATGAAAAATAAGTAAAGCTTCTAACAAGTTTTAAAGAAAACTAAAGAGTAAAAACAAATTAGTTCTCCATTAGACAATCCTGAAAACAGATCAGGTGGAAACTTCAATTACTGGTCGACATTAGCTATTGTCTGGCACAGAGCGTTATAAAATAAATCAAATTGCATCAAAGAAAACCGCGCATCGTTGCTTGATGATCTTTTTAGTACCCAGAAGTGCCAAACGATCAGTTAAATTCAAAACGTTATGTATAAAATGTTGCCATATCCATTTAAGTAAACAATTAAAATGTTTGTAGCTGTAATCGATTGTGACTGTTTAAAAAATGTGAAGAGATTTTTCAGAGACCCAGTCATAAAATTTGTTGACGACTTAAATTATGTAATGAAGCAACTCTTTTTAATTTATTGGCTTTCGGGACGTGCCCGTTCAGCTATCTCAAAACTGGAAATGTTATATTACAGATTATAGTTTTTTTGACAATTCGAAATAGACATTAGTTTAAGTCATAACTTGGTACGAAGTTACGTAGGCTTAACAGAGACTGCTTCTGACATAAAACAAGTTTCACAACCGTGGTATACTGAAATGAGTAAACAATACGAAAATCTAACGCAGGACACGTAGGGATAGTGTGCTATAATAATCCTACAGGTAACACAATAAGAAATGATAAATCGCCGTTGGTACACATTTGGGATATTCCCAATTAAGTCCGTGTTAATGACTGTATATCTAAATGAACAATAAAATGTTCTTTTTTATGTCCTGCAAGAACAGTTTCAAAAGCTGCGGATAGAGAATTAAATATCTGTGCAGGTCTGTAAGTACCATCTGTACAGAACGGGAGAACAGTTTACACGAACCAGATTTGAGTAATACAGCTATACGCATAGTTACACCATTATTCAGACACATACACATAGGAGGTATATAGTGACATACATTTAAAGGCTGAGCGTTCCATATTCCGCTGAGTAGCACGTGGGAATGTAGTCAGTTAAATGAGCTTTGGTATTCTAATTACCAAGAGCATCAGATTAGCAGCCCAGGCAGCAGTATCTGATACTGGCACTGTTAACGAACTCGTACAGTAGTTTATACGTTGACATATCGTTGGATGAATGAAGCAACATGTTTCGGGGTTTACACATCACAGATGGTACAGTAAGTCGAGCAGCAGACATTGCAAGTGACTGACAACACCAGGATCCACACATGGATAGTTGGGTGGAAGTAACATTTGATTTGACCGCCATCTTGTTTCTGCTGCACAGTAAAGTTGATTGTGATGTTGTGTTTAAGTGTCCTTCGTAAGTATTTGTACTGTGGTCAATAACATACAAGGTGCCATAGCAATTGGGGTAACTGAGCACACTGGAAGAAGACACGCATTTCATATGAAAGTAGCGAGTGATCACCAAAAACATTTTATGTAAGCAACTAACAAACGAAGTGAACTTCACGTTTCTTGTAATGGCCATTTTCGCAGCAGCTGTATATAAATTGCAGCTGTTTCAAATAAAATGCCTTTCTTGCATACTGCTCATCGAATTTTTTTTTTTTATTTATGCACCCAGATGCGTATAACCTACTTGAACCAAGTTTTTATTCTGAAAACACGCTAAGGCTGTGGATCCCTTTAAAAATAAAATTTGAAAAATATACTTACCTTGGTTTCATTTTCAGTGCAATTTGGATGTTTTTTTAGGAAGTAAGCAATCTGAGTTGTGCTCAGATTTCTTACGAGTGTATAGTTTTGTTAACGTACGCTGGTCCTGATACTGGTTCGCTTTTGCATAATATTTTGTCTGGCAATATAAACTCAGCTACTACATTACCACAGAGGGCTTGATGATGGCGTTCAAAATGGTTCAAATGGCTCTGAGCACTATGGGACCCAACTTCTGAGGTCATTAGTCCCCTAGAACTTAGAACTAGTTAAACCTAACTAACCTAAGGACATCACACACATCCATGCCCGAGGCAGGATTCGAACCTGCGACCGTAGCGGTCTCGCGGTTCCAGACTGCAGCGCCTAGAACCGCACGGCCACTTCGGCCGGCGATGATGGCGTAATGGAATGCCAAAACCGGTATAAACTGGAATAAATCAGAGATGAAAATACGGCTGTCGGTTTATTTATTGCTGGTTATAACGAAGTGAATATTCGCTCATATTAGGTTGTCCTTATCTTTCCTCACAGAATGGACACAGAACGATCCAAGACTGTGCAGAACAACTTTAATATCTATGCGTCGCTCCTTTACTTGCTTTTATATTGCCATTGTAGCCTGACGATGAGGTTTATTCATCTAAACGCGTTGCTTCATTAAATAATTTAAGTAGGCATGAAATTTTGTGAATGGTCGAAACTCTGAAGAACCTCTAAAACTAAAATGATATTTTGTGAGAATTAATTTGATGCGTTTGCGCACGACTATGAACTGCCTTCAGATGTCCCAGTTTAATTTGCGAATATGGTTTCCTTTTTATAATAATTTATGCCGTTTTTCACATTCCGTCAATAGGCGGCGGGCTCTTCAACATTTAATTAAAGCAATTGACATACACAAAATACATGTTGTTATGAATAAAAATTGTGTTATGATTTCGATGAGGTGATGTGTGTGGTCTTCATAAGCTATCAGGGTAACAGATTCTGGGATTCCTGGAAACATTTTCTGTATAGGGAGTTTGCATAATGTTGAGATTGGAAAGGAAGCGTTGCGAGAAACAATAAGGGACACGAAAGCTAAGAGAGATGGTATGTAGGTGATAGGCGGCGTTGGAAAATGCTTTTCTCAGGAAAAGTGCGGTTTGGAGCTTTTATTTGGGATAAGAGGTAGGATATGTTGTACCTGAGAGGATGGGTGAATTTCGGAATATTTCGTGAGCTGGGAGGAAGAGGCGATTGAAATTATCCTGGGAAAGTACATGGATTTGGAAGGTAAGTAGAATACGATGATGGAGGCTCGGCTGCAGGCCTTGATTCTGAAGGATGAGGACATGGCTGTCAGTTTTGATGGAGAAAACGCCCAAATATAGTTCCATGTACTAGGACACATGAGAAGTTACATGGAACTTTTTTTTTTTTTTACTTTCCGAGAGCCGTTGTAAAGCCATGGACTATTCAGCTAAATATCATGCAAGTTGGTACTGAGGCACAGGTAATCCAAATTAAAAATATTTCGGATTGGATTTGCATTTTGAACAGTTGTCTTACAATCGAGGGAAACGTCTTGAAAATCTTGGTGAGAACCAGGGGGTAGCAAATAATTTTAATTCATTTCCGGAACAATATGTGCCAGAAAAAAGAGATGAAACTCTAGTGTATGTACAAGTGAATTTGTTTATGTGTATACACAGCAAAGTGGAAGACTTGTTCGACATGTGAAGCTTACCTACGCCCCTGCATGTCGCAGGCAGTGCGATCGACAGCGACTTGTTTGACACTGCTGTTTCATAAAGTCAGATTTTCACATACACTATTTTCACCAACGGCAATCGGCTGTGCCTCGGCCTCTGTCGTCCAGAAAGTCTCCACTATTTGCAGTGTTATCGTAATCTAAGCTTGCTGCATTTTAGTATAAGCTCTGCATTTTGTGTAATGATGTGAACATGTATACGTGTCGCACGGGCAGCAGCAGCAGCAGAATTTCTCTTTTGTCGCTGCTGCGGTGCGACCTTTAGTGTGTTTGTTGCCGCCGTCCACAAGGTTCCCCATCCGCCTCAAGGTGTCAGTGCACCGGGGTTACCACACGCGGCTTCCCTCGCCGCGCGCTCGCTGCGGTTCTCCACAGGTGCAGCCGCGACTCGGCGTGTTGACGGCGTATTTCGGTCGCGACGCGCCACTCACGCTTGGCGTCGCGCACGCCCGTCTGACGAAACACTTTGGCACGGGACGCCGCCCAGCGGCGACGCCTCACAACAACCAACCGCGCGAGGTTATTTCCGTAGTGACCTTAACCTTTCGCCCAACATGCGACTGATGACTCGTAGCTATACCGCATGCCATTTGCACCGATTCGGCAAATGTCTGGTGATACACTATGCATACTTAGAAGTTAGTATGAACTCATGTAAATTGTAGTTGCAACGAGATCCACAGCTGAAATAAATATGTTCGTTTTACTGGTTCTAAGATATCAGTAGTGTAAAAGACCATGTAAAAGAGTATTCTGACACGACTGGCAGTGCAGCAGTTTATTTGGAGGAATATTCCCCCTTAATGCGAGACACTAGTATTTCTATTGCATGTAAATGACAACAAAGGCCGCTGGAACTTGTTGCAGTAGGTAACGACACTTTGCGGTAGGTGAGCAAAGTACTGGCACTTGTATCTTTGGCGTTACATGGGTCTTGTATCCGATAAAAGTCACCAGTTCCGTGTGTCGTATATGGTACGAGCCAAGCGAAGAGCATGTGTAATAGAAAACCTAAATAATACCCCTAACCTGAATAGTCTACGACAAAATTTTCCAATCGCTGTTTCAGTCAGAAAATTGTTATAATATGGTGACATTTCAATTCCAGCATAAAGATATTGATATACATACAACGGGGTGATAATTAGGAGTCAAATTTCTTATGCTAAATTTTGAATTACAGCTTCGTGGAGTGACAATTAGACGTCATATTTTACGTTATTTACATATATAGTTGATGGCGTGTGTTTGCTAACTTACGTGCAAAATGCTGTATATTTCTTCTATGGTGAGAATTAGATCTAGAATACCAGTATGGAAAATAACTACTTACATAGTTGAGGAGGGCCGGAACAAAAACCGATAAATCCGCATTTGCTGTTAATACAGAAAGTAACAAATAGTGATCTCTAAATGGATCCACAAGCTATAAAAAGAAGAAACACACCATAAAACAATTGGTGTCGCGTCGTGCTCAAAATTATTTTGTGGCAGCATGCATTATTACTCCCTTACCTCCCCCCCTACAGCCTGAAACGTCTCCTTAGAAAAATTAATGAATTACTGTGCTGATAAACCTCTACGTTATTTGATTTTCAAACAGCCTAGCAGAACTGAACGTACTCAGACATTTCTCTCTTTACTTATTCTGATCAACACTAAACTGACACACAATATTTTTAGCGCAATGCAATCTGACTTTCAACAAGCCCTATAAAAGAATGGCCCTGACTAACAATAACCTGTAACTTTCATGAATCACTTACCTCACAAAAATCTTCGTTAGTCGAACTACTGCAATACAGCGAGCGCCAATACTGCCAGCTAAATAAAAGATTCTAACTACTGAAGGCACTAACTACTGATAGGCATAGTTAGTAAATGAAAGATTTTGATAGAGAACAAACAATGTATTTACCTTAATAATATTCAAAAGTCATCATATAAATACATCAGTTCATGATATCCAGTATTACAAATGGACACACGTCCAGATCGTCCGCTCTCAAAATTCTGCCATCTCTCTCCCCACATCCACCACTGCTGCGGCTCACCTCCAACTGCGCAATGCTACGCGCTGTTAACAGCCAACTGCCCATCACTACAATAGCAGATTCCAACAATGCAAACCAGCCACAAACTGCACACAGCACAGTCAGTGATTTTCATATAGAGCTCTACATGGCGTTAGCAACATAAAAACCTAAACAGCCTACTTACAAGCTCAAACACGCAAAAGTGGATGTATCAGGTTTTGTTCCAGCGCTCCTCAGTTCTACACACCATTTACACGGTGGTAATAAGTTTTGCTGATGCTGGTAGCTTTAAAACCACCCACATTTTTACAGCCTGTAATCTTCAGACAAACAAAATTGTTTCTATTTCTCTGTCTGAAAGAGAAGAAAAACAGATAAATAGGAAGGACTGCCGCGAATGGGCTTTGTGCGGCACACCGCTTTGAAATATGTACGGCCAATGTGAAGTTTTGATTGTAGCCCAAATATATGAGTTTAATGGGTTATAACATGAAAATGTGTACACAGCCAAAAGTATGCATTAGTGAAAAAGACAAAAATTAAATCATATTTTCTTCAAAGTTACGGCAAAGTATTGTCTTTCAGAATACTCACGTATGCGACCTGCACGTTTGACTGGTATAAAAGTCGCGAACAAGACAACTTCTTACAATTTTCTGCAGATGGAAGAAAAATTGCATATCGCAAATCCTATGGAAGAATACAAAAATCTTTGTAGCAAAGAAAACAGTCACACTCGGAGAATTTTAAGTTTCTTTCAAAATCTGTATGATTTATAACAGCAAGACTGGTCTTGAACGATTACTGTAGCTACTCAAGACACGAAAAAGTGATGTTCTCAGGCTGCATATGTCATTAATACAGTACAGGGTTTGCAGGCTGGATCATACGAGTGTGTTGGTTGATTTACCTCCCTACCATTATCTCTATTGGAATAACTCGTTGTTTACAGATAGTGAAAGTGGAACCGTACCGAAACTGGCTCCTAGATCTGCGGTGGTGGTAAAAGCCATGTTACCTTAAAGAACAGTCTCATAGGACATAACGTTTTGTTAAATACGGGAAAAAACTCCCACATAAAAGACGCCTCTCCTCTCTTGCGGTAAGGAAACGGTAACATTGCAGACGTCATACAGCGCCAGCTTTGAGGGAGGCTGGATTGACCTAACAGCTTGCTATACCCTCGTCAGTTCCATTAGCACAAAAATATTTTTATCACTCTAGTATTTCTGTTGCGTGTAAATGACAACAAAGGCCGCTGGAACTTGTTGCAGTAGTTAACGACACTTTGCGGAAGGTGAGCGAAGTACTGGCGCTTGTATCTTTGGCGTTAGATGGATCTTGTATCCGGTAAAAGTCACCAGTTCCGTGTGTCGTATACGACACGAGGCAAGCGAAGAGCATGTGTAATAGAAAACCTAAATAATACCCCTGACCTGAATAGTCCACGACAAAATTTTCCAATCTGTGTTTCAAACAATTAGGAATAAATGCTCTTTTTTTATTTTGCTTTGAATGTATTTCTTTTGAATGTTGATTTGTACTATTTCACTTAAGGAAAGATAGGAACGAGGTTGCATATGTTATGGGCATGAGGTAATAATTTCAGAGCGCTGTTTATTTATAAGAACTCCCACCTTCGCAGTAGATACCTGTCCGTGCAATGCTAGCACAGCACTTACATCTTCTTGCTGCTCGAGATTTTCTGCCATTAGCAACCGCTAAATATCGAAAATGAGTGTCTTTTTTGTGGTTGTTTCGTATGTTCAGCCCTACTTTCCGTTCTGCTTTCCGTTAACAATCAAAGTAATAAAAATAATATAAATAACAATGACTATAATAAAGACAATCATCAGTGACAGGTGTTTTGTTGTCATCATTTTCCTGCTCTGATTTTCGAGAGCCACTATTAGCTTTGTGATAACTTCATATACCGGGGCAAAAAGAGAGAGCAAAGATATTCCCCTGGGTTGTTGCACCCCTGGCGATATTCGTGTTAGTTTACTGTTATGTTCAGTGAATTATGAAATAGAGGTGAAGCATAAACGTTTTCCCATCGCACGGTGTCAAAAAACGTAACACAGTATGCGCTGCTTTTTCAGTCTAGGGACGGTACTTGAATCGCGACACTGAGTTGGAACTTTTTTACGTCCTTGGAGATTATGTCGCAGTCACGTGAGAAGCCAAATTATTCCATTCGCATTAACGAGAGGAGAGATATCTCCCCCACACACAGCGATAATTACGTAACTAAACTTTTCATGAGCTGACAGTTCTCATTATTTGCTTAACTGCGATCGTTCACTAATCTAGGTGTCCATTTGAATTCAAAATCTAAGCTGAGAGGAGCAGAAATAATATCTTCACAAAACTATGACAACCAACTCTTTTCATCTGTAACAGTTCTTTACACCCGAATGCCGTTTCCGTAGACTATTCTTATAGGTGTGTCCCAAGTGAGAACGTACGGAACTGCAACTGGACTTATCCCAATTGCCGTCACGATGTGCAGGACGGGCTAGGCAGTAAAAAAACTGTTTTTCTGCATCGGTTGGCGCAAAATAAAAAACACTACGAGTCAGTAACCCACGTCAGTAGCAGACGGTAACTGAACTCGTGTGGGACTACTTAGTCCTTTTCAGCGAAGAAGCTCATCACGGATTTGAGAAGTTAAAATAATTTTTCACGGTAAATATAATATTCAGATTGCTTCTAGAAGTAGTCCGCACCTATGCTCAAGCAAATACCTTCTTCTTTTGCTTTGGTATTACTCCCGTTTTTCTGGGTCTCCTGTGTATGGTGCTCGCTTTTGTTTGGGTCAACATTATTCTTCTTCTGCGGGATGGTGTTCATCATTTCTCTACAACGGCATCACAATCAAAGATCGGAAGAAATATTTTGCACTACTTTGAGTGTGCTTCAGTATGTGAACTATCAACGTGTCATTTTAGTGTGGTGGAGATCCAAAGTCAATACGAAATTTGTCTAGACATGTAGGGGAAAATCTCCTATCAGTCACATCTAGACTGGCCGATGAACGACACGAATGACAGCTATCTCGTCGCGAGGATTTGATCCCTCTCTGACTCACCCGCATCTAGCGAGTTAGTGTTGTACGCGATGTGAATATTTGTAGGCTACCTGTCTGCAGGCACAATACTGAAACATTCCCCAAGAGGGAACGTAACTTTTTATTTCTTTCAAGAATGACAAACAGAACTGTCGTCGTCGACTTTCAGCACCACACTACATTGCTAGGCATGATGTTATCAGAGACAGTAACCTTCACCGGAGCTTTGAAGATACTTGTTTACGTAGCTGTTGGGGGGCCACAGTCTGAGACTCAGAATAACGGTGCACCTCGGGATTTTTGACATACGCAAGTCATTGACAGAGGAGAAAGGAGTCATAAGCAATAGGGTGGAGACAATATTCTCGTAATTCTAGCTGTATGAGATCAAACAGTCGAGATGTAGAATGACGTCAGTTATTTTGCTCCTGATTATGAGCATGTGACGAAACGGGTTGTTTTTAGACGTACTTAGCTTTGATACAGGTTATAGTCTATGAATCGACCATCTGCTGTCTCGTCTCGACAACAATTTCTTGTGGTATTTAACGCTTTATGACTGCACGTCATTAATGAAGTGTATGTCTCCAGGCTCACCTCATTTAAGGAATAATATGATAAGAGAAAAATTTTTTCTGTAGTCACTTCCAGAAGATGAAAGTCGTAATATTCAGTTGTTGATTTTTTCGTTAACCAGGCAACCAAAGATGATATTTAATCAGGAGCTCAACCAAAACTGGTGAACCTCTGGTTTGTACATTAGCAGGTATACGATATGATTCAGCTTCCCCTACCGATGTCGTTTTATGCAACCCTCAATGTTGTATCTGGCCTTCAAAAACCATGTGCGAGATTTCCGTATTCTCTCGCTCGCTACACGCAAACTGTTTGTCCTACAGAAAAAATGAACAGGAGCTTTTGTGGCAAATTTAATATCATTAAATTTTGTACTGGATACTATTTCGCTATAGGCCGTAGTTTTCGAGTTATTCAAGAGAAACGTACAAAAGTGACCTTCAAACGCTCCCCCACTCTCGTACTCAGCTCCAACCAGTCAGGATTTCTAGTATGTTATTCACGGCACTCTCTCCTACCACTATACAAAAATTTGCGAGTACACGAATTGTTTCCCTCGTACGAACTTTTTTGCTCTTCATTGATTGGCATTATCACGTCACCGGCTTAGTCGAGTACTTACAAAATGTAAAATCGACGTTTCTGTAAATTTTATCTCACAATTTTGTGAATTTTAACATCACAATATAAACAATCACGTCATCGTATTCGTCAGGCCTTCTGACTACAAAGCTGCTGTGCTTGTAAGCGTTAAGTTTGGCTCGGATTGTCAACGTCATTACTTTTAGTCTAGCGTTTTAAAAAGTCCTTTTTCTTTCATTTCCATCAGGAGCAAGTTTAAATTAATAACATTAACGAAATGGCCCACTATGTTGGTGGCGTAATAGCCCAAACAATGGACACCAAAAAAGTTCGGTTATTGAGAATAGTTTGTGTAATCGGAAATTTTTATGCAGGATAGGAGGAAGTGCCGCAAAGAACATACTAGAAATACTGACTAGCGAGGGATGAGTGTGGGGGTGAAGGTGCGTCTGAAAGTCAGTTTTGTACGATTTTCTCGAATAACTCGAAAAGGGTAGCCTCGAGCGGAAACGTATACCAGTGCAAAATTTCCTACAAAAAAAGTCCTGTTCATTTTTTCTGTAGGACAAATAGTTTGCACATGGCGAGAGAATATGTTAATCTCGTGCGTGGTTTTTGAACGCCAGACACAGTGCTGTAGGTTGCATAAAATGACATAGATAGGAGCACCTGGTATTTAAAATTGAAAGTTTTCAACATTCATGTACCCTTTGATTGTTTTCAGGTAATCGGAATGTGTATTCCTCATCCATATCCAATTTACAGCTCATGCCAACATCCAACATTTTAATCACGAACTTTCTTCCAGGAGTGCTAGTTCTGCAGGGTTCTGTAAAGTTTGGAAGATAGGAGATGAGATACTGGCAGAAGTAAAGCTGTGAGGACGGGGCGTGAGTCGTGCTTGGGTAGCTCAGTTGCTGGAGCACTTGCCCGCGAAAGGCAAAGGTCCCGAGTTCGAGTCTCGGTCCGGCACACAGTTTTAATCTGCCAGGAAGTTTCAAAAACTTGGAGGTTTGCTGATGATATTGTAATTCTGCCAGAGATAGCAAAGGACATGGAAGAGCAGTTAAAAGGAGTAGACAGTGTCTTGAAAGAAGGATATAAGATAAACATTAACAAAAGCAAAACGAGGATAATGGAATATAGTCGAATTAAATCAGGTGACGCTGAGAAAATCAGATTAGGAAATGAGATACTTAAAGTAGTAGACGAGTTTTGCTATTTGCGCAGCAAAATAACTGACGATGGTCGATGTCGAGAGGATATAAAATGTAGATTGGCAGTGGAAAGAAAAGCGTTTCTGAAAGAGGAAAATTTGTTAACATCGAGGATAGATTTAAGTGTCAGAAAGGCTTTTCTGAAAATATTTGTTTATTTGTATGGAGTTAGTTATGTATGTAAGTGAAACATGGACGATAAACAGTTTAGACGAGACGAGGATAGAAGCTTTTGGAATGCATTCCTACAGAAGGGTGCTGAGGATTCGATGGGTAGATCACGTAACTAATGAGGAGGTACTGTGTATAAGTAGGGAAAAAAGGAATTTGTGGCTCAGCGTGACTAGAAGAAGGGATCGGTTGGTAGAACATATTCTGATACATAAAGAGGTCACCAATTTGTTACTCGATTGACGCGTGGGTGGTAAAAATCGTAGAGGGAGACCAGAAGATGCATACAGTAACCAGATTATGACGGATGTAGGTTGCAGTAGTTTCTCCTAGATGAAGAGGCTGGCACGGAATAGCGTAGTATGGAGAGCTGCATCAAACCAGTGTTGGGACTGAAAACCACAACAACAATGTATCAATAATTCATGTATACAAGAGAAGTTCATGTAATACTAATGACGGTGCGTGGCATTAAAACTAATATGCTTCTGGAGAAGTAACCAACTACAGGATAGCTTCACTATATGAAAAATCCCTTACGAAACATGTTAATAGTTTCTAACACTGTTATTTTAGTTCACCAAGAACACCACAAAATGGGTCTTCAATTAATCAAAACTACTGGTACGTGTTTAACAAACGAAGGATCACCAGGTTCAATGTTACGTGGATGAAATTGCAGTAAATACGCCTCAGTAAACTGCAGCACCAAAGGATTTAGGGCCTGGCCGGCTGTAACCTTCCGTCCTTGAAGGACGGGATGATCACTGGTAAAATGCCACACTGACTCACGGTCCTCCACACTCCATCCCACACGAGTAGGAACACGGGATATGATGCGCAGACGGCCGTAGACGATGTGGGCATTGAATCCGGCGTTGTGATAAACCCGTGTCGCGCTTATTATAGAAGTTTAGGATCCAACTCTCGCAATATCTCCGCGACGTATCGCATTTTATGGACAATAAGACGCACTTTTTTCTTGGAAGATTCAGGTGCATCTTATACTCGAAATTTATATAAAAATGCCCAGCGTCTTATTTAAAATTCCCGCCAATCTTTAAAATGGCCATATATTCGATGCCGTGGGGAACCTATCTATCTCTAGCTGGCAATATTGGATTCAGCTGGCAAGAGCAGTGCACCGATGCAACGAACATGAGCTGCGGGGATTCCCAAGCTTGCTACCACTGTCTCACTCCCGTACCGCGTCACAAACCCAGAACGCTCTGCAGCCTATGATGCGTCATTGCAGTCTACGGTGCCAGTGAACCTGAACTGAAAGTGATCTGTGTTAGCTGTAACATTACAATATTTTTGTTAGTAGCAAGTCTCGTAATGGCAAAAAATAAAAGGTATTCATATGATGCGAGCTATAAATTGAAGGTAACAGCATATGCAAAAGAACATGGAAACAGAGCTGCTGAGCGTCATTTCGGCCCTCCAATAACAGAATAAAAACATTCGCGACTGGTAGGCTAGAAAATAAGAACTGAAAAAAATGAGGGAGACTAAATGTGTAAACAGAGGACTGAATGCAAAGCGGCAGTTCGGTTTTACAAACTAAGAATTTTTTTTTAGTCTGGCTTTGCAGTCTGATAATGAAAATGGTAAAAATGCTTTTTTTTTTTAAATTTATTCTAAATTAAGGTGGGTCTTAAAGTCCGTAGCGTCGTACAATCAGTAAAATACGGTACATGCAAAACGATGTATGTTTCATTAAACACAAATTTTATTATAACAACATCATTAAATTAATTATATACAGTATCACACATCATTTCGGCGGGAAAGTTCTCGGTGTTACAGCAAAGTATCTGCATCACTACAAGGACAAAGGTAAACTGTGTTGTCCTCTTATCTACGGCGGATGTAATACCGAGAGAATTCTATTCTTGGATGCCCCCACAAATGACTTGGTTGCTACCACGTCTTGATATTTTTGTCACATTATCAGATTTTATGGCACTCGGGAGATTCTTAATGTTTATTTACCGCCGGTAACGGACTGTACACACAACTAGGGCCGGTCTCAATGTTCTCCATTCTGTAAAGTTCCATCAACTCTCGATTACATGTCAGACGTCATGTAAGTTCTCCCGCTTCGATACAGATTGGAAAGGCTTTCGTAATGGAACATTACCATTCTAAGTTCATGTCAGTCAGCCACTTAATAATAGTAATGTGTTATGTGGAGTGCAGTCCTTCAGTGCTTCCAATATTCCCTTAAAGGTCTCTGCTGCATCTTTCCCTTCACTATTCAAGGCAAGACCGCAACAAAAATGGTTCAAATGGCTCTGAGCTCTATGGGACTTAACTTCTGAGGTCATCAGTCCCCTAGAATTAGAACTACCTAAACCTAACTAACCTAAGGACATCACAAACATCCAAGCCGGAGGCAGGATTCGAACCTGCGATCGTAGCGGTCGCGCGGTTCCAGACTGTAGCGCCTAGAACCGCTCGGCCACCCCGGCCGGCAGACCGCAACAGGGTGACAACAAAATCCCTACTGCTATCTGTCATTACTGGAGGTTACTTGTTATGAAACTAGAATATGTAGGAAGCAGATTAGACTCGGTAATCCGAAAAAGCGATGTTGTAGTTGTTCCTTCAAATCTGCATGCACAAGAGTATTTCTGTAGCAAAAGGTTTTATAAGGGGCAGTCAAATGGAAACGAGACACATGGAAAAAAGCAAATAACCTGTTTATTATTTCGAAAGTTATTGCCATACCTGTTCATGCGTTTATCAAACTGTGAGTCAAGGCGGTCAGTGTCTTCGTGGTAAAATGTTTGCGGTTGCCTAAGGAACCATGGAAATTGGAAATTTGTGGTAAGTTCTATGAGACCAAACTGCTGGGGTCATCGGTCCCTAAGCTTACACATTACTTAATCTAACTTAAACTTACATACGATAAGGACGACACACAGACCAGTGCCCGAGGGAGGACTCGAACCTTCGACGGGGGCAGCCGCACGAACCGCGACAAGACGCCCAAGGGCGCGCGGCTACCCCGCGCGGCTTAAGGAACCTTGGTTCTACATGGACGTACACCTCTTCATCCGAAGCAAATTCGAAGGCCACCAATGTCTTTCTCCAGATCTTCAGAAATACAGAAATCGTATGCGGAGAGATCGGGACTGTATGGAGGATGTGCAAGTGCTTCAGAGCGAAACTTCTGCAGCGTGGTTGAAATAACCTTGCCAACCTGTGGGCCTGCCCCATTCGATTTCCATATTTTTGGAGCCAGGTCATCGATTTGCTTCAGACGAAGATGTGCACGCCTGAATGCAATCATGGTTCCGCTGGCAACCGCCAACATTTTTGCATAAGGGCACTGACCCTCTTGTCTCGCAGTGGGATAAATGTATTCACAGTTATGATGTTTACTTGGGAAGTAATAAGCTGTTTCCTTACAGTTTTTCCAGCTGTTTCGTTTTCATTTGACTGACCTTCAGGTAATGATTGATATACGTAAGGCAGATCAACAAGAAGAGATTACGAGGGCGAATATTGAAATACATAACAAAATCAAGGACGTTATATATAATAGGTGTAGGCATATATTGGAAATAGATAGAGGACGACATTGGACCGGTCGAAAGACTGGTGATTATTTAAAAAGAAGATGGTCATAGAAGTTGGAGGGTCATGCGCTGAGCTGCACTAGTATTGTTTAGTATGCAAGGGACGAAGCGAACGCCTATACACTGATTTAGGGGAAAGGGAAAGTACGCAAAACATAAATCTGGATGGTCGGAGGGGGATTTGAATCATCATCCTCCGGAATACGGGACCAGTGTCTTATCAATGCGCCACTTTGCGCCTCAGTAGCTACATACAATGCAAACTGTCTACAAAAACCGGCCTTAAAAATACACTGAAGAGTCAGAGAAACTGGTAGAGCTGCCAGAAATCATATAGAGCCCCCACGAGCATGCAGAAGTGCCGCAACACGACGTGCCATGGACACGACTAATTTCGAGGAAGTAGTGCTGGAGGGAAATGACACCATGAATCCTGCAGGGCTCTCCATAAATCCGTAAGAATACGAGCAGATGGAGATCTCTTTCAACAGCACTTTGCAAGGCATCCCAGATATGCTCAGTAATGTTCATGTCTGGGGAGATGGGTGGCCAGCGGAAGTGTTGAAACTCAGAAGAGTGTTTCTAGAGTCACTATTTAGCAATTCTGAACGTGTGGGGTGACGTATTGTCCTGCTGGAATTTCCCCAATCCGTCGGAATGCACAATGGACATGAATGGACGCAGGTGATCAGACAAAATGCTTAGGTACGTGTCACCACTGCGAGTCATGTCAGGAGTCCCGTATCAGTCAAACTGTACACGCCGCACACTATTACAGAGATTCTACCAGCTTGAAGAGCTCCCTGCTGACACACAGGGTCCATGGATTTATAAGGTTATCTCCACATCGGTTCACGTCCTTCCGCTCGACACAATTTGAGACGAGACTCGTTCGACCGGGCAGCATGTTTCCAGTCATCAACAGTCCAATATCAGTGTCGACGGACTCAGGCGAGGCGTAAAGTTTTGTGTCGTGCAGTCACCAAGGGTACACGATGTTTCGCATGCTCAAACTTGTTGATGGTCCCGCATTGAAATATGCAGCAATTTGCGGAAGGGTTGCACTTCTGTCACTTTGAACAATTCTCTTCAGTCGTCGTTGGTTCCGTTCTTGCAGGATCTTTTTCTGGCAGCAGCGATGTCCAAGATTTGATGTTTTACCGGATTTCTGATATTCACGGTACACTCGTGAAATGGTGTCACGGGAAAATACCCTCTTCATCGCTACCTCGGAGATGCTGTGTCCCATCGCTTATTCACCGATTATAACAGCACGTTCAGACTCACGTAAATATTGATAACCTACCGTTGTAGCAGCAGTAACCGATCTAAGAACTGCGCGGACACTTGTCCTATATAGGCGTTGCCGACGGCAGAGTCGTATTCCGGCTGTTTACATCTCTCTGTATTTGAATGCGCATGCTTATACTAATTCCTTTGGCCCTTCAGTGTTTATGCATACATGCCTGTGCAAATAAGACTTTAACTTGTCAGCTATTGACTTTCCGGCTGAAGCGTTTGGGGAAAAAAGCGTGGATAAATATAAGTTATTACTGTCGATCGTTTGCTTTCGCATAGAAGTCCAGTGCCCAAAGTGGAGCGTAACCCCTCCCGGTGATCTGAGATAACGGTAGGAGTGGAAAGGAAAGAGGAATTATTTTTGTACTATGGCTTTTAGTTGATGGTCAACGCCCTTGCCGCATTGGTAACGCCGGTTCCCGTCAGATCACCGAAGTTAAGCGCTCTCAGGCTTGGCTAGCACTTGGATGGGTCACCGTCCAGGTCTGCCGCGTACTGTTGGCAAGCGGGATGCGCTCAGCTCTTGTGAGGGCAATTGGGGAGCTACTTGATTGAGAAGTAGCGATACCGATCACGAAAACTGACAAACATCCGGGAGAGAGGTGTTGCTGACCACTTGCCCCTCCGTATCTGCAGCCGTTGACACCTTAGGGATGAGAATGCTACGGCGCCCGATCGTTAGCATTGGTACTTCACGGCCTGTTGAGACGATGTTTGCTTTTTTTTTATTTATTTGATGATCTCCACTTCTGTTTGTCTCCTCCTCCATCTGCACTTCAAGGCTTAGGTGCCTATAGCTCATCTCGCCGTTCAGCGTCCGTAGTCCATAAAAAATAAATAAATAAATAAAACCTCCAGCTCCTTCTTGGCCGACCTACATCTCTTCTTGCTGTAGACTTGTACTTATTTACAGCGACTGGGATTCTGTCTTCATCCATACCCTGTTGTCTCCATTGTTCTTGCATTCCTCAATTTTCTCATATAAATTATAAATCCCCGTTCTGATCGAATGTCATCATTTGTTATGTGGTCCCTACTTGAAGAGCCTTTGAAATTTCTTAAAAATCTCATTTCTGCTTACTATATGTCATTTTTATCTTTTTTCTCTCAAACCAGTATTCGCTGCCGTAAGGCAGTAAGAGGACTGCTGTTGTTTCATACAGTTCAAATTTTGTGGTTTCGGTAACTTTACCTTTTAAAGTTTTGTTGATAGTTCCATATATATTTGTATGCTGAAATTTGTTGGTTTTCTTTTCTATGTCTTTGTCTATCTGCAAACTTGTGTCACTGCCTGAATAACTGAGACTGGAGTACTTTGTCTTCAGTAACAGTCTTAGCGAACTGGGAATTTTCTGTAGTGGGCCATAACTTTCCTTTTAGTAGCAGATATTTTTAGACTGTAATGTTTCACTCGTTTTGGTCCCAATTCATGTAACTTACACACAGAGTATTCTGTAATACAGTTACTTCATCTTCAAACAACATAGCATTTAGCTGGTAGTTTCTCTTCAGCTGCATACCTTCATGGACTTCCTTCTTCAAGTTTATTATGAAGTCTTCAGTACATACATTAAGAACAGTCGGTGACATACTACATCCGTGTCTAACAAGTTGTTTTGGTATTGCCGTATCTCCTATTGCAGTTTCTGTAATTACGATTACTTTGGTATGTTCAGATAGGCTTGTCATTATCTGCTTCAGATGCATGGGGTATCCTCTCTTGTCCATTATTGCCAACAGTCTATTTATAATGACCGAATCAAAGGCTTATTCCAAGTCAATTAAAACAACATATGTTTCTAAACTGACTTCTCTTCGTTCTCTTAAAATTCTCTTTATGCTAAAGGTATTATCGCCTCTCGAGCGTCGTTTCCTAAACCGATTTTGCTCTTTTCCCAAACATGCATCTGTTATTACTTTCAAACGATTGTTTACTATTTTGGGTTGAATTCATAAGCTGTATTCGTAAGAGTTATACGCTTGTAATTGCCACGTGCGATTCTTCGGGCCTTTTTTTAAAAAACAGGCATTTCTTAGGGGGTTTTCCAGCCGTCAAGGATTTTGTAGTTTCGCTAGAATTCATTAAATAATATTAAGTGTTAGTTCGCACGGCGTCCATCCATACTAGATAAGTTGAGCTTTTATTCCACATGGGACACAACTTTTATGATTTTTCAAGCTTTTCAGAATCTGTTGAACCTCATCTAGCGTTACTGAATCAAATGTCTTGTTGTAATAGGGTGTTAGTTATCCCTTTGCATTGCAGCGGTTTCTGTTTGCTCTGTTCTAATTTAAGTTCTGTCAGATGTTGCCGGCAGGAACCGTTTACGGCACTTGCCTTGAGAAACTGGGTCGCTGGGTGTGTAGTGACAGCGGAGAGCTTTGGGCTTAGAGGTAGATGAGTCACCGACCGCCAGTTGCCGCTCGTCTGCCTAAAGGAGCAGGAGGCGGCCTCGACGACGTCTGCCAAGGTCTCGAGCGATTACCTCTTGAACCTGCTGGACCGGTCGCGGAAACCCCTGCATCATCCACACAAACAGCCCTAACGTGGGAAATGTGCAGCCGAAAGCGAACGCGCTCCCAAGGACTCTTCTTCTCATCCGGTTTCGGCTGACTGTCAGGTGCAGGATCACGCGCGAAGCCGGTCAGGGCCGTTGGCAGGGGCACCGGCTCGCAAATTGTATACCGGCCCAAGCGGAATCCAGAGGAATCTTTGAGGAAGGAGGAGGTGGCGGAAATAGCAGTGGCACTGTGGCGTTTATGCCACATATCAGCCTACGTTTTGTTGTGTTTTATCGTACGAGATCTGAAGGCCCACACTCTTGTAGGTTAAGGCGCGTACACACTAGGCCAATGAAGGCCAGCGAACGACGGAGACTGTATTCGGCCGAACGCTGGTCGCCAATGCACTGTCGTTTTGCTTCTCATTCATACCACTCGAAGGGCCTCGTTCTCAGGGGTTCGGTCACGTGTAATCCCAATTGGCTCTGATAACTAGCCGACGTCGCTCTGGTTTTGTTATTATTAGAAAGTAGCGTTCTAATTACAATTTTACCGGCCGGTATTACGCGTGAAGAAGAGGATTTAGCAGTCGTCGCATGTAGAGCATTTATTTTACTGAAAGAAGTTGATCATCAGAAAAAGAAGAAGAAGAAACGACGCTTTTAAGAAGTAGGGAACAGTGTGGTGGGGCGAAATTAATGTCTCACCTTAAAGCTGAATTGTAATATGGGCTAATTCATAATTTTTCCCCTACAGATTTCAAATTCTTATTGAATTATGTAGGCTCTAAAATTTCCAAAAGTAATACCTCTTTTACTAGAGGTGTACCTACAGCAGAATCTTAATAGTCACTCCCAGGTTTGTTTATTTCTCGACAAAGACATTTGTTTCACATAATGCGTATCACGTTCTGATAGCTGTGTTATTTACCTCCAAGCATCTAGTCTTTTGGGTTTGTTTTTATAATCGCAGTTCGTAGGAACCGTGAACACTCCCTTTCACGATAAAGCTTTATGAGTTTTAATGCTCATACCATATTTCACTCCATACTGCAATATTTTTAACCGCAGTAAATACGCACCCTTAGCGACAGCAGGCACTGCCTGAAGGGGAAACAGCGACTGTTGAAATTAGGAAGTCGCACTCAGTATGTTTTATTGACTGGTTTCGCTCTTTAATTTAACAGCTAACTACTGTATCTTAAACTATAAATTCCAGAGTTTTTGATTATGCTTTTTCTAGATTAAAGAGGGAGACCGGTTATTAATACATCCTCGCCCCGACTTTTTGCTGTCCTGAAAAACATAAACACACACACGCACATGTTTTACAGACACAACAAATCGCTACTGGACCGGCGAACATTCGACGTGGCGACCACACTACGAGAGTACGAGAGGGGTCCAGCGCCAACCAGTCGCCAATCTTTGATGTTAGCACCAGCAGAGCGAACCGCAAACAAGGCCAAACGATTCGTTGTCTCCCATTTGTAGCCACTGTACACTAAGCAAATCTTAGCCAACGAAGCGGTAGGCAGTCGTTCGTCGGCCTTCGCTGACCTAGGGTGCACGCACGAGCAGTTAAGAACGGTGCACCTATCCATCCCACAGTGTGGCAGACGATCGTGAAACGTGGGAAAGACGTTGTGAGTAGAAGCAGTATCGCGCTAGAGCGAACAGAGAGAGAAGTTTCTGTATGTCCATCCTTTTAGCAGGACGTCTCTGGGACAACGGCCGTTTACTATCGTGACAAAATGGCCAGTGTGGCTCTTTTGAAATTTGAGTACATCGATATGATTTTTAGGTTTGATGTAGTTCAAAGTCCAAGATGTGTATTCGTTACAGTACATTTACTTATAAGTATATGCAATTTAAATTTTGTTGTATTTTTGCGTGGTTACTTGGTCTTCATTCGTATGAGTACTTTTCGAGTGGGTTGCTGGTCAGGAATCTGACGTGAACGATGCTGTCACTGGCCTCTAGTTACGTGTTTGGTGTAGAACTGTGTATGTTAAATGTCGCTTTCTATAATATGCAATTACTTTAGTCATATAGGTGGCATTGATTATGTACCTGTCTTCTATTTCGCGTAGACCTGCATTACATTACCTTAAATTCTATTACATACGACTCGTGGCATTGCCAATGTTTTTCTTGTACTAGTGTGTGTATTGCCAACATACAGATAGATGTCACTCGTTAACAGTGTACGTCTGATCGAAAAATTACAGTTACTTACGTTTTAATTATGAGCATGGTGTGTGGCCTCCTCACTGATCAATTAATAATGTGGGCTGACTTTGACACGATTTGAATGACTGGAAAAATTTTTCCTAATTGCTGACATGGACTGGCTTTTCGTTTTAATGACATCGAAAGACGGAAGTGTGTGCTAAGTACAATGCATTTTTTCATAACTATATATTTCATTTTTCAATTACTTTCTCGTAACCACTTATGTTTAACACACAAAAATACTTTTCGAGCGGTGTGGTACTCAGTAAGCTGTTCTGGTTTCTTTCATATATATATATATATATAAATATATATATATATATATATATATATATATATATATATACACTCCTGGAAATTGAAATAAGAACACCGTGAATTCATTGTCCCAGGAAGGGGAAACTTTATTGACACATTCCTGGGGTCAGATACATCACATGATCACACTGACAGAACCACAAGCACATAGACACAGGCAACAGAGCATGCACAATGTCGGCACTAGTACAGTGTATATCCACCTTTCGCAGCAATGCAGGCTGCTATTCTCCCATGGAGACGATCGTAGAGATGCTGGATGTAGTCCTGTGGAACGGCTTGCCATGCCATTTCCACCTGGCGCCTCAGTTGGACCAGCGTTCGTGCTGGACGTGCAGACCGCGTGAGACGACGCTTCATCCAGTCCCAAACATGCTCAATGGGGGACAGATCCGGAGATCTTGCTGGCCAGGGTAGTTGACTTACACCTTCTAGAGCACGTTGGGTGGCACGGGATACATGCGGGCGTGCATTGTCCTGTTGGAACAGCAAGTTCCCTCGCCGGTCTAGGGCCGGCCGAAGTGGCCGTGCGGTTAAAGGCGCTGCAGTCTGGAACCGCAAGACCGCTACGGTCGCAGGTTCGAATCCTGCCTCGGGCATGGATGTTTGTGATGTCCTTAGGTTAGTTAGGTTTAACTAGTTCTAAGTTCTAGGGGACTAATGACCTCAGCAGTTGAGTCCCATAGTGCTCAGAGCCATTTTTTCGCCGGTCTAGGAATGGTAGAACGATGGATTCGATGACGGTTTGGATGTACCGTGCACTATTCAGTGTCCCCTCGACGATCACCAGTGGTGTACGGCCAGTGTAGGAGATCGCTCCCCACACCATGATGCCGGGTGTTGGCCCTGTGTGCCTCGGTTGTATGCAGTCCTGATTGTGGCGCTCACCTGCACGGCGCCAAACACGCATACGACCATCATTGGCACCAAGGCAGAAGCGACTCTCATCGCTGAAGACGACACGTCTCCATTCGTCCCTCCATTCACGCCTGTCGCGACACCACTGGAGGCGGGCTGCACGATGTTGGGGCGTGAGCGGAAGACGGCCTAACGGTGTGCGGGACCGTAGCCCAGCTTCATGGAGACGGTTGCGAATGGTCCTCGCCGATACCCCAGGAGCAACAGTGTCCCTAATTTGCTGGGAAGTGGCGGTGCGGTCCCCTACGGCACTGCGTAGGATCCTACGGTCTTGGCGTGCATCCGTGCGTCGCTGCGGTCCGGTCCCAGGTCGACGGGCACGTGCACCTTCCGCCGACCACTGGCGACAACATCGATGTACTGTGGAGACCTCACGCCCCACGTGTTGAGCAATTCGGCGGTACGTCCACCCGGCCTCCCGCATGCCCACTATACGCCCTCGCTCAAAGTCCGTCAACTGCACATACGGTTCACGTCCACGCTGTCGCGGCATGCTACCAGTGTTAAAGACTGCGATGGAGCTCCGTATGCCACGGCAAACTGGCTGACACTGACGGCGGCGGTGCACAAATGCTGCGCAGCTAGCGCCATTCGACGGCCAACACCGCGGTTCCTGGTGTGTCCGCTGTGCCGTGCGTGTGATCATTGCTTGTACAGCCCTCTCGCAGTGTCCGGAGCAAGTATGGTGGGTCTGACACACCGGTGTCAATGTGTTATTGTCATCCTTCATGAGACACTACATCCTTGCGGGCTACTTAATATCCCTGTGTGTGATTGTTTTTCATGGCAATACACGATATATGATGCATTCGCATATGAATGTTTGCATCATGAACAATTTCCTTGTGGGTATCTTTCATACGTTCTATGTATGTGGGTCTTAAATTCGGTTTATACCAAGTCTCGGACGTTCATTTTATAGATATGACATAGTGTATGCCCCTCATCTGTGTACACATAAGCATTTGATACTTCGACACGACACATAGATCATGTTCCTTCGTTTTAGTTATTTGTGGGTTATTGTTTCCTTCCATTTATCACCTTTTACAGTTATTTTGTCTTACAGTAAGTTATTTCAAGGTTTTGCAGATGATGCATGTCCGGCTATCAAATGAAAATCGTGAATAGTACTTAAAGAAGTTTTAATAGATAGTATAATTGTACAATGTACTGAGTGGAAATTCGTGATGGTACATTTTAGATATGTGACAATGGATGTATCTGTTCTTTCTGTCAAATGTAAGGTGTAAATTCATTTGTAGAGTCTTGCCTTTGTTCTCATTTTATCTTATTCTGTTTCTATGTAACTTGACCGATAAGTTGATAATGCCATCTTTAATGTTTTATGCATACAGGCCTGAAGATGACACAATGAAGTGTCGAAACTGGTAGCGACAAAATAAAATGATATCATAAGGACGGCTGTAGGTGTTTTTATTTCTACATCTACATCACGTGAGAGAGAGGTGTTTCACCCACTAAGCTTTGACAATTTTTTTCACTGTTTAAATATTTCCGCAGAGTTCCAGATACGCTGGTGACCTTACCCGCACTGGCAAGTTTCTACCTATAACTTCAGCCAGTCTAAATTGACGCTACAAGCTTAAAGAGTTCAGTCAAGACTGTAAAACACTGGCAGGCTGAATCAGCCAATCACAAGCGCCCACTGAGGAGCACGACAGTTAGGCTAGCTCCCTAGGCAGTTCGTGAGTAGCTCTCATACGGACATTATATATACCTTACAAGTACTGTTATCATGTACCGAAATGCGAACAACAAGTAGTCTTCGACTGGTATTCCGACCGTCAATACGTGCGCGCCTCATACTGTTCTCAAGTCGCGTAAAGATGAATTAATTCTTAAATTACCTACGAAAACGTAGGTCTACGGTACTGTACAAAGGCGTGTGGAGATATTTCTTGAACGTTGATGGTGCTTGGTAAGTTATTATTAGAATCTGAGATCTCTGACGAATACACTGCGCAATAGTGTTACGAATTATATACGTGTACGTAACACATGTTTGTAAACAGATTATCTGACTGAAGAACATTACTATGTTTATTTGTGGGTGGGTTAAGTGGTAGGGAGGGAGGGGGAGGGAGTGTCTGTGTGAATCTATAAGTGCACAATTCTCCCTCCTTGTAATACTGTAAGAAGTATTAGATCAGGTTCCGTCATATGTTTTGCAGCAGGAAGACGTAACTGACCTCAGACTTGGGAGGTCACGATGCTACTTGGCCTCCGCGACCTAGCAACAGGTGGCCACAAGGGCGGCGAGCAACACTGTTTTTGTCTAAACTGGTTATCGTCCACGTTTTACTTGTGTACGAGGCTACATTTTAGAAAAAACCTTTATAAAAGACTTCCTAACACTTAAATATACAAGGTGAAAAGTATTTAAACCGACAAACTCTGGAAGATTGTGGGGGACATCAAAACAAATATTTTTCCCTAATGTCATTTTTTCCTATGAGGATTATTTAAACCGGTGGAGGCCGTATTACGCTCTTCAGTTGTAGGCAACTGCTGTCCACCAGTGTAGTAGTGCATTTGTTTACTAATGGAGCGATACACCTGGAGTGAGTACACTGATATTGTTGGTGCGTACTACGTAGCGCACCACAACGGACGAGCTGCACAGGGGGTTATCAACAACAATATCCTAATCGCCATATCCCACATGATACGACCTTTGCTGCTGTGTACCAACGTCTGCGTGAGACCGGGTCATTTAGTAGATTACCTGGACAGGGGCGCCGTCGCACGCTAAGAACGCTGCAATTTGAGGAAGCTTTCTTGCAGCATGTGGAGCGGTATCCTTCAATCAGCACTCGTGCAATTGCACGTAACATGGGGACGAATCAGATGAATGTAAGAACAGTCCTTCGAGAGCAATTGTTACGTCAATTTCACTTACACCGTGTCCACAACCTGGATCCAGTTGATTATCCACCCAGCGCACAGTTTTCGCAATGGTACCTGGAACAGTGTGAAATGCATCCTACATTACCATCCCCTGTGTTGTTTACCGATGAAGCAACGTTCGGGCGTGATGGAGTCTTCAACATGCACAATTCGCATGTTTGGAGTGAGGATAACCCACATGCCACAGTTACTAGCGCTCGTCAAGTGCGGTTCCTCGTTAATGTGTGGATGGGTGTTGCGGGGACAGTTTAATTGGGCCGTATCTGCTACCTAGGCCATTAAATGGCAGGCAGTATTACAATTTTCTCGCCAGAGCATTGCCAGAATTGCTGGAAGACGTCTTGCTCCCTACAAGACAACGCATGTGGATCCAACATGACGGGGCGCCGGCACATTTCAGTCGTCGTATGCGTCGATTCCTGGACCGACGGTTCCCAGAAACGTGGACTGGCAGAGGTGGTCCTGTACCATGGCCTGCTCGATCCCCAGATATGTTCCCTCTGGACTTTTTTGTGTGGAGAGAGATGCACAACCTTGTTTACGCAACTCCTGTTGCACCAGAAGAGGATCTGGTTGCCCGGATAGTAGCAGCAGCAGGAACAATTCAGGATACTCCTGGGGTTTTTGCCCGTGTCAGACAGAACATGATCCGACGGTGTAACCTTTTTTTACGTGTCAATGGAGGCATTTTTGAAAATCTACTGTAATTGAAATTGGGTTGTTTTAATCTGTTGTCTTTTGGTCATAAAAAATGGAGAAGTGTTAGTTGGTTTAATTAATTTGCCGCCAGATAAATCTTCCTCTACCGATTTAAATACTCCTCATATGAAAAAATGACATTAGGGAAAAATATTTGTTTCGATGTCCCCTACAACATTCCAGAGTTTGTCGGTTTAAATACTTTTAACCATGTATAATAGATGTTAACGAATTCCCCTCTTTCAGAATTGCCCGTCTGCATTTTTTATCCTCCTACTTCGGCCATCATTATTTGCTTTACTGTCAAAATAGCAGAACTCGTCTACTGCTTTTGGCGCCTAAGTCCCTCAGGAGTCAGAATCACGCCTTTTTATTCGACTACAATCTCTTACCTAACTTTACTTTGGTGATGTTCATCTTATAAATTATTTTCAAGACTGTATCCATTCCGCTAAAGTCCTGTTCCAAGTCCTTTGCTGTCTCTGACTGAATTACACTGTCACCGGCAAACCTCGAAGTTTTTATTTCTTCTCTGTGAACTTTAATTCCTTTTCCAATCTTCTCCTTGGTTTCCTTTGATGATGAGGTCCCATACTCCGAGGAGCGAATGGGACGATGCGGGTCCCCGCACCGCCGGCTAGGCAAGGTCCTAACAGAGATGGTTTGCCATTGCCTTCCTCCAACCGTAATGGGGATGAATGATGATGATGAAGACGACACAACAACACCCAGTCATCTCGAGACAGGGAAAATCCCTGACCCCGCCGGGACCCGTGCGCGGAAAGCGAGGACGCTACCGCTAGACCACGAGGTGCATACTTTAGTTTTCTTTGCTTAATGTAGAACTGTATAACATCGGGGGATAGGCCACAACCTTTCTTCACTCTTCGCTCAACCATTGCTTCCATTTCATGTTGTTTGACTATTATAACTGCAGTCTGGTTTTTGAACAAGTTTTAAATAACCTTCCGCTCCCTGTGTTTTATCCCTGCTACCTCAAAAATTTCATAGTCCAGTCAACTACTTGTATTTTTAAATTTACAAATGTTGTGAAGTAGGTTCACCATTCTTCAATCTTATTATAAACACTTTTAAAACATTAGGTACTTTCTGCGCGTCCTACCTGTGGTAAAAAATGGAAATGTCGTGTGGCTAGGGCCTCCCGTCGGGTAGACCGTTCGCCTGGTGCAGGTCTTTCGATTTGACGCCACTTCGGCGACCTGCGCGTCGATGGGGATGAAATGATGATGATTAGGACAACACAACACCCAGTCCCGGAGCGGAGAAAATCTCCTACCTGTGGTGAAATACACGCATTCCGGCACTGCAGCAGAGAGTTGCTCGCCGCCCTTGTGGCCACCTGTTGCTAGGTCGCGGAGGCCAAGTACGGCCATTAAAGTAGCATCGTAACCTCCCAAGTCTGAGGTCAGTTACGTCTTCCTGCTGCAAAACCTATGAAACTTTTCAAATGTGGTGATACAGTGGAGTTATCAACATTAGACAGGTAGACTGAATAACTAAAGAGGAAGTGCTGAGTAGATTTAGGGAGAACAGAAATTTGTGGCACAACTTGACTACCAGAAGCGATCATTGATATAACACATCTTGAGGTACCTAGGAATAGGCAGTTTGATAATGAAGGAAGCATTGGGGTTAAAATTGTAACGGGAGAGCAAGAGACGAATACAGGTCGAAAGGGATGTAGGTTGCAGTAGTTATTCAAGAGATGAAGAAGGCAGCACAGGATAGTGTAGCGTAGAAGCTGCATCAAAGCAGTCTTTGCACTGCAAACAACAACAACAACAATAACAACAACACAGTCGAGCATCGAGCTACAGTAGTAATCGACGCTGAAATTTAAATGCTGATTATGTTTAGTAAGAACCACATCTCTAAGTTTAATTAAACACATTTGTTTTCACAAATCAGGGAAAATTTGTGTGAACAGCAATAATACTGGGTTGGCGCATAAGTTCGTAGCGATTTTCAAGTTTAATAAATACAACTGATACTCAGAACAGAGACTTTAGTCATCAATTATGTATTCTCCTTCACTGTTTACGACAGTCTGCTAACGCTGGGATAGCTTTTTGTCTCAGTAGCTATAGGAATCAAGTGGTTCTGAGGCGAAGAACTCGTTGAGCCACGTTCGGAGCCCGTTTCCATCCGGAGAGGAAGTTCCTTGAAAATTGTTCGGTAGAGAGCGGAAAAGGTGAAAATCTGAGGGCACAAGATCAAGTGAATGTAGTGGGTGTCGAATGATTTCCCAATCCTGACTCCTGTATAGCGTTTTTTGTCAGTCTAGCACGTTGCGAACGGGCGTTATCGAACAGTAAAATTACTTCACGCGGCCACCCTGATCGTTGTTCTTGGACTACGTCTGCAAAACGTCTCATTTGTTGACAGTTAATGTCCACAGTGATGGTTGATCTCGGGGAAGTAATTCGTAGTGCACCACACCGTCACTTTTCCACCAGATGCTTAACATTATCTTTTGTGGATGTGCTCGGGTCTTTGTACGGAGAGTTGCTGCTATGTTTGAGTTCAAGCATTCCTTTCTTTTCCTTCAATTAGCATAAAAACACCACTATTCGTTACCTGTAACGACATATGACAGGAATGGTCGTTGTTCACAAGCCAGTTTTTGTGATTTTGGTTGGAGCATCCGATTTTTGAACCTTCCCCACAGCATGCAAATGTCGCACATTTGCCAGTTCTCGAGTACTCTGACGTGAATCGTTGTGGATTAATGCATTTAAACGATCTTCACCAAACCCTGAAGGTCTTCCTGAATATGGAGAGGCACTAATATCAAAGCGATTCCTTACAACGAGAAAACCGTTTTCTTGCCGTGCTCTATTCAATGGCATTATCCCCACAAACGGCACAAATGCTTCCGGCTGCTTACGCTGTAGTCACCGCTCTACTGAACTCAAACAGAAGAATAAGGCGGAAATTTTCCGATTTCTTCACTTGGCACTCCATCTTCTAGGGTCCATAACTTCACTCATCATCTCCAAATGACAAAAATGACAGTACATAAAATCAAATAGCAGCAGTGAACTACAAATAAAAATGACGATCGATAAATAAACCCATAGCGACCGGAATACCAACATGCAAAACAAAGACCCTACCAACTTGTGCACCAATCTAATATATAAGCAATTGACTGGACAGTTAATTGCTAGCACAATGGTAATGTACGAGGGTGAGTCAAATGAAAACCTTAAATATTTTTTTAAATATAATTTATTGTGCAGAAGTGGTACAAAGCTGTATCACTTTTCAACATAATCTCCCCCACACTCAATGCAAGTCCTCCAGCGCTTACAAAGTGCATAAATTCCTTTAGAAAAAGATTCTTTTGGTAGTCCGCGCAACCACTCATGCACCGCGTGGCGTACCTCTTCATCAGAACGGAACTTATTTCCTCCCATTGCGTCTTTGAGTGGTCCAAACATATGGAATCACTTAGGGCAAGGTCTGGTGGGTATGGTGGATGAGGAAGACATTCAAAATGCAGGTCTGTGATTGTTGCAACTGTTGTACGGGCAGTGTGGGGCCTTGCAATGTCATGTTGCAAAAGAACACCTGCTGACTGCAATCCACGTCGCTTTGATTTGATTGCAAGCCGCAGATAATTTTTGAGGAGATCTGTGTATGATGCACTGTTGACAGTGGTCCCTCTAGGCATGTAATGCTCCAACATGACGCCTTTTTCGTCCCAAAAGAGAGTCTGCATAACCTTCCGTGCTGATGGTTCTAGTCGAAACTTCTTTGGTTTTGGTGATGAGGAATGGCGCCATTCCTTGATCGCTCTCTTCGTTTCCGGTTGGTGGAAGTGAACCCAGGTTTCGTCCCCAGTAATGATTCTTGCAAGGAAGCCATCACCTTCTCGTTCAAAGCAACAACACGTCGTTCTCTCATTTCAGGAGTCAGATGCCGTGGCACCCATCTTGCAGACACTTTGTGAAACTGGAGCACATCATGCACAATGCGGTGTGCTGACCCATGACTAATCTGTAAACATGCTGCAATGTCATTCAGTCTCACTCGGCGGTTTTCCTTCACTATGGCTTCAACTGCTGCAGTGTTGTGTGTAGTCACAATTCGTTGTGCCTGACCTGGACGAGGAGCATCTTCCACTGAAGTCACACCATTTGCGAACTTCCTACTCCATTCGTAGACTTGCTGCTGTGACAAACCTGCATCACCATACTGAACCTTCATTCGTCGATGAATTTCAATAGGTTTCACACCTTCACTACGCAAAAACCGAATAACAGAACGCTGTTCTTCCCTGGTGCAAGTCGGAAGTGGAACGGCCATCTTTATACTGATACTGCGAAAGTATGTGTGCATCAGCACTATGCTGCCACCTACAGGCCATTCTGCACGCTGTTTGTAGCACGCTTACCAACTTACAGGATAGCGGCGTGAAATTTCGTTTTGTTATTAGAAATTTAAGGTTTTCATTTGACTCACCCTCGTAGTTCAACCACACCTCACCAGAACTGTGCCTTTTCTTTGGGTCGTCTGCATAGTGGCAAACTACACGTCAGAGAACACGACAGTTCACACTGCATGAATGACAGATGGCAACTTTCATAGCCAAATGGTCGAAGGGAGTCCAGGTATCGTTTACCGGACGAGCGGCGATGCAAAATCATAGGAAGATTAGTATGAAGGCTTTCACGACCGGATGACATATCTTCTGGTGAACCTTCCGGGATGTAAGGTCGTGGTCCATGAAACTCTTCAGCTCCTAACGTTTTTAGACCAACGAAGAAAATTTGTCATGTTCTCCGGTCTGTAAAAGATAAACGCGCTCCTCTATCAGCCAGTGGCGTATATAAAATTCCGTGTACATGTGGAAAAGTTTATATTGGAACAACAAAAAGAAGCGTAAATACACAGTTAAAAGAACACAGAAGTCTTTGCCGATTAGGAAAAACAGATAAATCGGCTGTAGCAGAACACGCTTTTCAGTCAGGAAATCATCAAGTGAGGTTTTCCGAAACAAAAATTTTATCTACGACGACGAACTATTACCCACGGCTTTGTAGAGAAGCAATTGAAATATATAAACATAGGGATAATTTTAATCGTAAAGAAGAGACCTTGAAACTAAGTGATATTTGGACAGTAGCACTACAGAATTGCTAGACAGTTTTATCCGTGACGAGATTACGATCGATAGTTAAGTTTTATCTCTGACAAAGATTATCTCTGCATATCACGTGTAACTCTGGTCACGCCCACTTTCTACGATATATAAGTCGCTCTCAGACGTCCGACCCGTCAGTCGGCAAGACTCACCGGAGGAGAAACACCCCTCTGAAGATGTCCAGCGCAGCTCTGGACGAAACGTTAGGAGCTGAAGAGTTTCATGGACCACGACCTTACATCCCGGAAGGTTCACCAGAAGATACATAGGAAGATTGCTGGATTTCAGATGAGGAGCGCAAATGAAAAATTGTGCTGTTTTTTTTTTTCTCCCTGGACTGCCAACAGTATCTAAACGAAGAATTGCTCTTAATACAAGTAACCAGTGGTATCGAAGAGGTATGACCCTCGGCGATGACCAATTTTGTTGTTCTGCGTTGGAAAGAATTAGTCAGTGATCACTATAACATTCCTTGCCCTTGCAGCCATGACAGCTGTACTTTTACGTAAAGCATCTTACGTTACAGAAACTTAAAATGGAACCCAGCACAAATTATATTCGCAACTGCCAAAACAACTGGGCAAACTCTGTAACGAATGAGCTCAAAGATGATTCCAAAATTCATGTTACAATACCACCCCAAAGGTGTAAGACCGCTAAGCCCGCCAGTGAAAAGATAGCCGCAGTACTTCTCGATGAGACCGTAACAGGCCAAAAGTTCTAATACCTGGAAGTAAGTTCATGGTGATGCATTTTACGTATAATAGCAGTCTTTGACGTCATGCAAAACTACAGATCGGTATCTGCGACCAAGAAAGGGTATCACATGCAGGTTTTCACACAGCGTTTAAGTTCGGTGAATTCCTGCTTTTGGCTGACATGCGACCAGCGGAGAGTGTTACACCCTGACTAGCCAGTGAGGTTCGGCTTGCGCGCAGAAACCCGTAACTTTAACAGAGTAAGTTTGTTAAAGAGGGCATCAAATAGGACTCTGCAAAAGGGCTCTTTTGAGTGAACTCATTACGACGTATTTATTAAAATAACGTATCTATAACGTTTGTAAAGTAAAAAAAGACATGAACAGCCTGAATCACTTCGCACATTGTCGGGCTGCTCAAAATGGTTCAAGTGGCTTCAAGCACTATGGGACTTAACATCTGAGATCATCAGTCCCCTAGACTTACAAATACTTAAACCTAACTAACCTAAGGACATCACACAAATCCATGCCCGAGGCAGGATTCGGACCTGCGACCGTAGCAGTAGCGCGGTTCCGGACTGAAGCGCCTAGAACCGCTCGGCCACAGCGACCGGCTGTCGGGCTGCCACGAACAATGCTTCAGGAAGTGATCTGGCATGGCATTGTTCGTGGAGTGTGTCCTCGGCCGCAGCAGTTTCTGCATGTCTGCGAGATCAGATACCTATCAGGAAAATTATTTATTCATCGGTGTGCATGAGAAGTATTTATTATCTAGCGTGTGGAACATAGAGCGTTGATCGTTGTGGCCACACGACTTTATGATTGTAGTTCTGTTGTGTAACCAACGCTAACGTCATGAATGAAATAATGGCATCACTTGTGTAGTTTCGACTACGTCACTTAAGTCTCTCTGTACTTGAAACGCCGAGTCCCATATAGTAGCAACCCATTTCAGACAGCAGTACTTGATCAAGAAACGACTGCTCGCCTATCACTATACTGGGACAACTGCGTGGAGTGATGACGCCATGTTTGTACTACTGCAATCGTATTCGATGCGTTATGACGACTGCGACACCCACCGAGTCCTCCCTCGGGTATGGCTGTGTGTGTTTTTCTTAGCATCAGTTAGTTTAAGTAGTGTGTAAGTCTGGGGACCGATGACCTCAGCAGTTCGGTCACTTAAGAATTCACACACACACACACACTCTTCACCTTCCACTGTCAGACTCAGTGAAAACTTCCACGAAAATTTTTCATCTACCCTCAGTCCTAAGAATTTAATATAATCGGTTGCAATAACTGTTTGATCACACTGAGACAGTAAAGTTTCACTTTATAGCAGTGCCAGGAACTGTATGCATTTGCGTTTTGTTTTCAGTTATGCGTTAGTTTTTTCTTTGACAGCCACTTGCTTATGTTGCCTGCTGACATCTATATCATTTACATTACTTTCCACGTCCTTCAGAAGACAAAATGTGGCCTCTGCAAAATGAAAATAAATTGAATCATATGTCATGTCTAGTGGCAAATCGTTGACATTTGTCAAGAAAAGCAACAGACTAGAACAAAACCCTGTGGCGCCCCCATTTCACTTGACCCTAGTCAGAGTCAAATCTCTTCCCTACTTGTTGACACTGGAGGACGACCATTTGATCCCTACTTTCCACTGTAAGTCGAATTTCCGAATGATGTAGATTCGAACTGCTACTGCTAGTATTTAGTAATTCACTTTACAACAAACTTCGTAAATCATTTGCTTGCAACTGTTTGCGTGATATATTCTGCCCCTAAGTACCAACACGAGCAAAGAGTGAATTATTCATAAAATATAATTGCGATAAATATTAATTTATTAGTTTCCATTACTAAACTTACTCTCTTCATTCTATGTATTTCGACACCTTTGTTTGCCTAACAACTACAGGTATATTTCCGCTTGCAGGAGGATATTCACGTTTCGGTTTAAAATATGTACGTTGAAACAACTTGTTGCAGGCACTTTATCATTCACACTGAGCATTTCATTCTCTGTCATTATGAGAGAACACAATTTCAACATTCAGATATATCTTAAATTTAAAATGTGATATGACGAACACAGTACAACAACTTCCCATTAACTTCTCACATCTACATCGCCAAGAAGAACAAAGATCATACATACACCAAGGAAATTTTTTTACATGACATTTGAATTACGTATCCATAACCTTTTCTTTCAAATTATGTTTTAAAAGCTTATAATTAAGAATTTTAATGTCGATTACTTCAAACCGAAATGAGATTGAATAGGTAAACTTCGAAATGAATCCAACATACGAGAAATAATTAAGATTCTTGAAAAATAATAAAATTAATATTATATATATTAGATACGCATTTGAGCAGATATTCTGTTTATAATTGTACAAAACTGTATTATTGGTGTCATCAAAATATACGAATGCGAAATTATAATTTCGAACTTTTGTGTAATGTATAGTAAAATTTGGAGTACCGGGTGATCAAAAAGTCGATATAAATTTGAAAACCGAATAAATCACGGAATAATATAGATAGAGAGGTAGAAATTGACACACATGCTTGGAATAACATGGGTTTTTATTAGAACCAAAAAAATAGAAAAGTTCAAAAAATGTGCGACAGATGGCGCTTCATCTGGTCAGAATAGCAATAATTAGCATAACAAAGTAAGACAAAGCAAAGATGATGTTCTTTACAGGAAATGCACAATATGTCCACCATCATTCCTCAACAATAGCTGTAGTCGAGGAATAATGTTGTGAACAGCACTGTAAAGCATGTCCGGAGCTACGGTGAGGCACTGGTGTCGGATGTTGTCTTTCAGCATCCCTAGAGATGTCGGTCGATCACGATACACTTGCGACTTCAGGTAACCCCAAAGCCAATAATCGCAGGGACTGAGGTCTGGGGACCTGGGAGGCCAAGCATGACAAAAGTGGCGGCTGAGCACACGATCATCACCAAACGACGCGCGCAAGAGATCTTTCACACGTCTAGCAACATGGGGTGGAGCGCCATCCTGCATAAACATCGTACGTTCCAGCAAGTGTTTATCAGCCAGGCTGGGGACGATGCGATTCTGTAACATGTCGGCGTACCTCTCACCCGTCACCGTAGCAGTTTGCTGTCCAGTGCCATCTGTCGGACATTTTGTGAACTTTTTTTTTTGTTCTAATAAAACCCCATGTCATTCCAAACATGTGTGTCAATTTTTACCTCCCTATCTACATTATTCCGTGATTTATTCAGTTTTCAAATTTATACTGACTTTTTGATCACCCAGTATATCAATCAAACATTCCTTTAAAGCACAGACATGTGCTATACGTAGCGAAAGATGAAGTACTGACAAGTTCCATTACCAGATGCAGATGCTCTTGCCATCGTAACACAGTTTCATTCGAGTTCTTCCTTCAACTCATACACTAAGAGGGGTATTATGTGCTGTTAGGCAATATAGAGCCATAATACATTTTCCTGCGGCATTCCAGGTGAAACAGCTTTCAGTTGTCGAGGGTAATAAATTCTCTTCAGCGTTCCGCCTCCACCACTGTGACGGACCGCCTAACCGCCCTCAATTATCGATTCAGCGCATCGGGCGGCGCTCTCGACCCGTGCACCTCGCCCCGTTTCCCGTCTTCGGCCTCGGCTGGTGCCCCAGAAACGTTGTCGAGGCCGCGCGACCACGAATAGCACGCCAGCCCGTGGTTAAGTCTTCGAGCACGCGGAACTGTTTTTGTCAAGCCCTACCCTTCACGTGTAAGACAATCTCGACTGAACCAGAAGGTCTCATAAATATGTCTACACGTTTCTTGTCGTTTGGCGACTGGAGGTTGTTTGACCAAACAGGGTTCTGGACCGAGAATGATATTGTAAGTAGACTGTTTAGGTTTATATGTTGGTAACGCCACGTAGCGCTCCGTACGAAAATCACTGGCTGTGCTGTGTGCAGTCTGTGGCTGGTTTTCATTGTTGTTTGCTATTGTAGTGTTGGGCAGTTGGCTGTTAACAGCGCGTAGCGTTGCGCAGTTTGAGGTGAGCCGCCAGCAGTGGTGGATGTGGGGAGACAGATGGCGGAGTTTTGAGAGCGGATGTTCTGGACGTGTGTCCATCAGAGTCAGTAAATTTGTAAGACTGGATGTCATGAACTGCTATATATATTATGACTTTTGAACACTATTAAGGTAAATACATTGTTTGTTCTTTATCAAAATCTTTCATTTGCTAACTATGCCTACCAGTAGTTAGTGCCTTCAGTAGTTAGAAACTTTTATTTAGCTGACAGTATTGGCGCTCGCTGTATTGCAGTAGTTAGAGAAACGAAGATTTTTGTGAGGTAAGTGATTCATGAAAGGTATAGGTTATTGTTAGTCAGGGCCATTCTTTTGTAGTGATTTTTGAAAGTCAGATTGCGTTGCGCTAAAAATATTGTGTGTCAGTTTAAGCAGTCATTTATAATTCTTCTAAGGGGACGTTACAATCTAAACGGTTGAGAGAATCTGCCGCAGTTTTTTACGCTGTCTGCAGGTACTTTTACACATTCGTTGTACTGAACTTCTTCGTACTCCTGATCTCAGATATGCACCAAGGCACACTTTCTTTTTTTGTCCTTCAAGGATCTGGCCTGTCAGGAAATTAATGCTCAATTGCATCATCTTTTGTAGAGTCTTCCAATGCTAGTCGTGCGACGAGTGGTACTCATGTGGAGAATTATGTTGCCCTCCATGCGTTCTACATGCTCCTCGACTTAATTTTATAGTCCCTAATAGTATCCGTCCATGGTCTGGCTTCGTATTGTGCATTATTCTGCCTATCCTACCATAACATAAACCATTTCTTAATATTTTCATTTCAGTTGAAACTTCTTTATTAAATATTTTACTTAAACTGCTGAGTGAAACTGAATGCAAGTGAACGTACTTTCTCTTTACTTATTCTTATCGTGTCAAAACTGACACACAATATACTAGCGCAACGCAATCTGACTGCTCAAAAAATGATAACCTCGCTTCAAATCATTAATTCAAAAGAATGGCCCTGACTAAAAAGAAATCTTAACACTAATCTATACATTTCATTAAGCACTTCACAAAAATCTTCATTACGCGAACTACTGTAATAGAGCGAGCGTCAATACTGCCAGCTAAATAAAAGATTCTAACTACTAAAGCCAGTAAGTACTAATAGGCATGTGGTTAGCAAAGGAAAGATTTTCTTGCAAACCAAATAATGTATTTTTTTACCTTAATAATGTGACATCCAGTTCAGACACAAACATAAATCGTCATTGACATCCAGTACAAAGATATATAACCATGAATAATATTCAATCTTCAAGTCGAACATGTACAGATCGTTAGCCTACGCCAACACTTCAGACTTCTACCCTCCATCAATGCTAACTTCTCACATCTAACATCCATCACTGCTGGCCGTTCACCTCGAAATGCCCAACAGTACTTCCGTCACTGCTGGCGACTAACTTCCAACTGCCCAACACTGCTGGCGACTAACTTCCAAAAACGGGTCCAACCAGCCACAGAGTCTATTACAAAGAAAGTGCAGTCAGAGATCCAATGCAAAGCCCTACACAGCGCTGCCAACACAGAAGCAGCCCACTTACATGGCAACACAGAAGCAGCCCACTTACACACGTATCTCCTTTCATTAATATCAGTTCTCTGAAAAGCTCTCACCGCTATCGGTACGTATTTCTGCGCTGACAATCCACAGGCAAAAAGTGCTTCAGTAGACTGGTTTCAATAAATTACATATGTTCTCAATAATTGTAATGTATCGGTACGAATTGTCACCATACCATTTCTGCACAAAATATCCACATTCAGATAGCAGCCACTGTAATTGTCCAGTGTCATCTTCTCATTCAAGAAGAGTCTGGCAATATATTACTTCTTCCTTTAGACATCTCGTGACAACCATGACGAGAAAAATCAAGAAACTGTAGGACACAGGAGGATTACCAACAATGGTTCCTGTTGGACAACATTCGCGAATGAAACAGGGCAACCACAAGTATGAAAAGGTCCCGGACGTAGACACTGTTGCAAGTCTGAGAGTATCACTAAGATGTTGGACCACGATCAGGTGGCAAGCATGTCAAACTCCCTCTGTTTTGTCGTTGAAAACTTCTACCCATATTTTTTAATTCCAGGAGGTGCAACCAAAGACAACCAGTACTTGCTATTTTATACAGGAACGAACGAGACCACAGCCCCATTCTCTGACGTTGATGGGGGCCCTATAAGGGTCACTTCGTCTGGCACCGCGCACAGAAGGGTGTATGAAGGTGGTGAGTGAGTGTGGCGACCACCACGTGTGCACCACACACGTCTCGACGCATCGGACAGCGTGTTTTCTGCGGAGACACGAACTAATACCCTGGATAGCAAATCAATAGACGACCGTTCTGTTCCATGCGAGCGTCTGTTTGACGTGGTAATTGAGAACACGCATATTTCGATTAGGTGTGAAGTCGGCGCCAGCTGTCATTCGCGCCTTTGGATGAGCCAGTGTCTGCATGTAGCGCGGTGTATCAATACAAGGCTTTCCATGTATACGAAGAATACACACTTGATGCCTGTCTTCGCACAGTAGTTGATGATTTTAGCCTACAAGACAACGATGTTCGATCACACAGAACTCATCATAGCGGAAGACAGTTACAACATCAAGTATTCCAGCACATAGAGCGGTGAGCGCTATGATCCAAACATAATCAGCACGTTACTATGCTGCAAGCACGTTACTACGCTAAGTTCTTCTCCTCGTGTCCATTAGATATTGGGAGAATCTTTGAGAGAAAAATGGTTTTCACCTTCTAGGATAAAGGTGAAGCTGCCGTCACCGCCAAGATTGGTTTGAACACCACAGCGCGTTACTGGGAATGCTTCTATTGCAGATGGTGTGCCATTTTTTGTGGTAAGTTCCTATTGGACCAAATTGCTGAAATCATCGGTCCCTAAGCTTACACACTACTTAATCTAACTTAAACTAACGTACACTAAGGCCAACATACACACCCATGCACGAGGAAGAACTCGAACCTCCGCCGGCGGGAGCCGCACGAACCGTGGCAAGGCGCCCAGATCTCGCGGCTATCCCGCGCATGGTGTGAAATTGCTTTCCTCCAACTTTTCAGCTGACCACCCAGACAATTACAGGGGACTTACAGTTTAACTTAGTGATAAGTGACTGGGAACGTTTGAGTGTGTAAACCTGGACCTTTAGACTGTTGTAGTCTGGCATTTTCGGTTTTTTCTCGCTCGCTCCGATGGAACTATTAAATGTGATCATTAAATTCAGCTCACATCGCTATTTGTACTGTATTACTTTTCTGGTACACAGATTACGTACTGACGTTACTTGTGCGAAACCCAAATGATACATCGGGCCGGCCGGGGTGGTCGAGCGGTTCTAGGCGCGCAGTCCGGAACCGCGCGACCGCGCGACCGCGCGACCGCTACGGTCGCAGGTTTGAATCCTGCCACGGGCATGGATGTGTGTGGTGCAGGAAGAAAGACCGCACTGCAGTTCCTTCTCTAAATCCTCGCACAAACGAAAAAATGGCTGACATCGAAATAAGTGTCCAAGGAATAGAAAAGCAACTGGAATCACTCAACAGAGGAAAGTCCACTGGACCTGACGGGATACCAATTCGATTCTACACAGAGTACGCGAAAGAACTTGCCCCCCTTCTAACAGCCGTGTACCGCAAGTCTCTAGAGGAACGGAGGGTTCCAAATGATTGGAAAAGAGCACAGGTAGTCCCAGTCTTCAAGAAGGGTCGTCGAGCAGATGCGCAAAACTATAGACCTATATCTCTGACGTCGATCTGTTGTAGAATTTTAGAACATGTTTTTTGCTCGAGTATCATGTCGTTTTTGGAAACCCAGAATCTACTATGTAGGAATCAACATGGATTCCGGAAACAGCGATCGTGTGAGACCCAACTCGCTTTATTTGTTCATGAGACCCAGAAAATATTAGATACAGGCTCCCAGGTAGATGCTATTTTTCTTGACTTCCGGAAGGCGTTCGATACAGTTCCGCACTGTCGCCTGATAAACAAAGTAAGAGCCTACGGAATATCAGACCAGCTGAGTGGCTGGATTGAAGAGTTTTTAGCAAACAGAACACAGCATGTTGTTATCAATGGAGAGACGTCTACAGACGTTAAGGTAACCTCTGGCGTGCCACAGGGGAGTGTTATGGGACCATTGCTTTTCACAATGTTTATAAATGACCTAGTAGATAGTGTCGGAAGTTCCATGCGGCTTTTTGCGGATGATGCTGTAGTATACAGAGAAGTTGCAGCATTAGAAAATTGTAGCGAAATGCAGGAAGATCTGCAGCGGATAGGCACTTGGTGCAGGGAGTGGCAACTGTCCCTTAACATAGACAAATGTAATGTATTGCGAATACATAGAAAGAAGGATCCTTTATTGTATGATTATATGATAGCGGAAGAAACACTGGTAGCAGTTACTTCTGTAAAATATCTGGGAGTAAGCGTGCGGAACGATTTGAAGTGGAATGATCATATAAAATTAATTGTTGGTAAGGCGGGTACCAGGTTGAGATTCATTGGGAGAGTGCTTAGAAAATGTAGTCCAGCAACAAAGGAGGTGGCTTACAAAACACTCGTTCGACCTATACTTGAGTATTGCTCATCAGTGTGGGATCCGTACCAGATCGGGTTGACGGAGGAGATAGAGAAGATCCAAAGAAGAGCGGCGCGTTTCGTCACAGGGTTATTTGGTAACGGTGATAGCGTTACGGAGATGTTTAATAAACTCAAGTGGCAGACTCTGCAAGAGAGGCGCTCTGCATCGCGGTGTAGCTTGCTCGCCAGGTTTCGAGAGGGTGCGTTTCTGGATGAGGTATCGAGTATATTGCTTCCCCCTACTTATACCTCCCGAGGAGATCACGAATGTAAAATTAGAGAGATTAGAGCGCGCACGGAGGCTTTCAGACAGTCGTTCTTCCCGCGAACCATACGCGACTGGAACAGGAAAGGGAGGTAATGACAGTGGCACGTAAGGTGCCCTCCGCCACACACCGTTGGGTGGCTTGCGGAGTATGAACGTAGATGTAGATGTAGATGTCCTTAGGTTAGTTAGGTTTAAGGAGTTCCGAATTCTAGGGAACTGATGACCTCAGAAGTTAAGTCCCATAGTGCTCAGAGCCATTTTGATGCATCAGTTCTGCATCTACATCTGCATGGATACTTCGCAAATCACACTTACGTGCCTGCAGAGGGTTGACCGAACCACTTTCACAATAATTCTCTATTCTGCCAACCTCGAAGAGCGGTTGGAAAAACGAACACCTATAATCCGTGAGAGCTCTGATTTCCCTTATTTTATTATGATGATCGTTTCTCCCTAAGTAGGTCGGAGTCAAAAAAATATTTTCGCATTCGGAGGAGAAAGTTGCTGAATGAAATTTCGTGAGAAGAATCCGCAGCAACGAAAACGCCTTTGTTTTAATTATATTCAACCCAAATCCTGAGTCATACCAGTAACACTCTCTCCCATATTTCCCGATGATACAAAATGTGCTGCTCTTCTTTGAGCTTTCTCGATGGACTCCGTTAATCCTATCTTGGCAAGGATCTCAGACCGCGCAGCAATACTCCAAAAAGAGGACGGACGAGCATACCGTAGGCCGTCTCTTTAGGTCTGTTTCATTTTCTGAGTCCACCTGCTTAGCTGCGTGGTAACGTGCTCGCCTCCCATGCAAGCGGGCCCGGTTTCGACTGCCGGCCGAGTTGGAGATTTTCCCCGCTCGGGGACTGCGTGTCGTGTTGTCCTTTCCTCATTTCATCGTGATCACCGACGCGCAAGTCATCCAATGTGGCGTCGACTGAAATAAGACTTGCACTTGGCGGCCGATCTTCCCCGATGGGGCTTCCTGGCCAACGATGCCTGTCAAAGAGGTTAAAACAACAACCAGCTACAGACTGATAATATAACTGAAACTGGAGAATTTTGTCACGATGGTAGACTGGAAACTGCAGTGATATGTTCATAATATGGTCGGTCTAAGGCGCTGCAGTCAGGGACTGTGCGGCTGGTCCCGGCGGAGGTTCGAGTCCTCCCTCGGGTATGGGTGTGTGTGTTTGTCCTTAGGTTAATTTAGGTTAACTAGTGTGTAGGTTTAGGGACTGATGACCTTAGCAGTTAAGTCCCATAAGATTTCACACACATTTGAACATTTTTTCTTCATAATAATTTTCTCTGTTAATATTCATTAAATTGTCTCCGACCGAGGAACTCTTCACTGCCTAATGGTTAAGTACATTCGTCATACAGAGTGGAATATGAAGTATATCTATTTCTTTGTGAGGATGAGCTCTAAATGCGGCTGTTACTGAATTGTAACTTCTACAACCTGAACAAGAGATTAGAATCAGGGAAGCAAAACGGAAGATAAGTTCGATGCAAGAAAAATGTTAGCTTTTCACTTCCTGTTTTACCAGATGAGTTCAGCAGCTGTCTGTCGAATATCTCCATGGCAAGCCACAGAACCTTCACCGATTTTTCCTATCACTTGCGATGTGAGACTGTGTAGAATATTTTTTGAAACTCGAACTAGGATCGGAAAGATGTGTTTCAAATATTGATCAGAAATTAAAATAGGCACAAAAAATTAATATTTGCTTCCCCTTTCTTTCTTACAAAATCTTGAAGTCGAATTGCTCGTCAGTGAAAGCTACGGCTACAACACGACGGAAGCAGTCCCCCAATTATGCAACAGCGGCTAGCCGGATTCAGGGGTATTCATCTGTTAGTTGTATGTGCCTCGCAAGGGATCAGCCATTGTCGGGATTTTACTTTTTAAGCAGCTTCCATTTTATATGGGCAGCTGAAATTTAGGACGTGGATGTTAAGTTAGTTTAAGTACAAACTACGGCAGGTTCTGACATGACATGAATGACCATTCCCTCCTAATTTCGATCACATTTACCGAGCGAGATGGCGCAGACGGTAAGGCTCAGGACTGGCATTCAGAAGGTACACTACTGGCCAATAAAATTGCTAAACCACGAAGATGACGTGATACAGACGCGAAATTTAACCGACAGAAAGAAGATACTGTGATAGCAAATGATTAGCTTTTCAGAGTATTCACACAAGGTTGGCGCCGGTGGCGACACCTTCAACGTGCTGACATGAGGAAAGTTTTCAACCGATTTCTCATACACAAACAGCAGTTGACCGGCGTTGCCTGTTGAAACGATGTTGTGATGCCTAGTGTAAGGAGGAGAAATGCGTACCAACGCGTTTCCGACTTTGATAAAGGTCGGATTGTAGCCTACCGCGATTGTGGTTTATCGTATCGCGACATTGCTGCTCGCGTTCGTCGAGATCCAATGACTGTTAGCAGAATATGGAATCGGAGGGTTCAAGAGGGTAATACGAAAAGCCGCGCTGGATCCCAACGGCCTCGTAACACTAGCAGTCGAGATGACAGGCATCTTATCCGCATGGCTGTAACGGATCGTGCAGCCACGTCTCGATCCCTGCGTCAACAGATGGGGACGTTTGCAAGACAACAACCATCTGCACGAACAGTTCGACGACGTTTGCAGGAGCATCGACTATCAGCTCGGAGACCATGGCTACGGTTATCCTTGACGCTGCATCACAGACAGGAGCGCTTGCGATGGTGTACTCAACGACGAACCTGGGTGCACGAATGGCAAAGCGTCATTTTTTCGGATGAATCCAGGTTCCGTTTACAGCGTCGTGATGGTCGCATCCGTGGTTGGCGACATCGCAGTGAACGCACATTGGAAGCGTGTATTCGTCATCGACATACTTGCGTATCACCCGGCGTGATGGTATAGGGTGCCATTGGTTACACGTCTCGGTCACCTCTTGTTCGCATTGAAGGCACTTTGAACAGTGGACGTTACATTTCAGATGTGTTACGACCCGTGACTCCACCCTTCATTCGATCCCTGCGAAACCCTACATTTCAGCAGGATAATGCACGACCGCATGTTGGAGGTCCTGTACGGTCCTTTCTGGATACAGAAAATGTTCGACTGCTGCCCTGGCCGGCACATTCTCCAGATCTCTCACCAACTGAAAACGTCTGGTCAATGGTGGCCGAGCAACTGGCTCGTCACAATACGCCAGTCACTACTCTTGATGAACTGTGGTATCGTGTTGAAGCTGCATGGTCAGCTGTACCTGTACACGCCATCCAAGCTCTGTTTGACTCAATGCGCAGGCGTATCAAGGCCGTTGTTACGGTCAGAGGTGGTTGTTCTGGGTACTGATTTCTCAGGATCTATGCACCCAAATTGCGTGAAAATGTAATCACATGTCAGTTCTAGTATAATATATTTGTCCAATGAATACCCATTTATCATCTGCATTTCTCCTTGGTGTAGCAATTTTAATGGCCAGTAGTGTAGTTTAAGGCGAATGTCGGGATGTTTCTTTTAGAAAAGTTCACTGCGCTTTTCCTGTTCCATCCATCCTACATGCGATGTTGGGCTCTGTTTCTAATGACGCCCTCGTAGATTCAGTGGTAGAACAAAAACGTGAGAACACCGCGAGAAATGCTTGCTTGAACATAAATGAAGACACTGGCCCGGCCTACAGGTTTCTTTCTTGCATTTGACCACGAACGGCACCAGTGCAGCGTCCTCAGTGCGCTGAAAATGCCAGTCGTGGTCAGAAGAGTGTTCTATGCACTCGTGACTACATTATGTCCGACTAAGTCAATTTTAAACTGGGCAAACTGTCGCTGCACTAATGTTGGGTGCTTCCGTAACGAAGATAGGCGAAACATTGGGTGTTTCAAGAGACATCTTACCGAAGATATTATACCGCTCACTGGGAAAGCGGAAACACATCATCCGCTATGTCACAACGCGGACGAAAGTGTGTGTTGATCGATCGTGGCAGACGGTCATTAAAGAGGATTGCGACGAAAAATCAGAGGAAGACAACTGCAAAAGTCACTGCAGAACTGAATGTGTCACTCACGAACCCTCTCGGCGAAGGAGCTCCATAAGCAGGGAATTGCAGGGTGGGCTGTAATTCAAGAGCCGGTCATCACTCTTGTAAATTACCGTAAAAGGGAGATGATGTACCGAAGGCATAAAACCTGGATTACGGAACAGTGGAAGGAAGTCATATGGCCGGATGAGTGTTGTTTCACACTGTTTGCAAATTCTGGCTGAGTTTACATCTCAAGAGTTAAACATGGCGGGGGGGGGGGGGGGGGGTCGGTAATGAACTGGGCATCCATATTGTGGTATTCAAGGGGCTCGTAGGTATTCTGCAAGGCAGTATTAGTGCTAGTATCATGTGATCATTTTGGCCGAACAGGTCCATCCCATGGTACAATGTTTGCTCCCCAATGGTGCTACTGTATTCCAAGCTAAAAGGACCCCCCGTTCACACAGTTCGCATCGTCCTGAAAGGGTTTTGTGAGCACGACGATGAATTTTTGAATCTCCCCCGGCCACCATGGCCACCAGATCTTAATATCATTGAGCCTTTCTAGTCTGCCTTGAAGAGAAAGGTGTGTGATCACTGCAGACCATCAGTCTTAGCTGAACTTGCCACTGTTTTGCAGGAATAATAGTTTGAAAACGACCCTCTTTCTTTGAATGCGAAAGGTTTTCCTATGCTGTATTAGGCATGGTAATGTGCTGTGTTTTTGGTGTTTCCAAATTTTTGTCCAACCCCTGTAGATCGTTAAATCCTTTCTTCGCTCTTCCTTTTACTTCCACCAAATATAATTTTAATGTCAGTGATAATGTGTGGCACAAAACAGAGGTATTATCTCCACTTCAAAATGTGATATAATACTGTTGATCGAAACTCTGATGAGAGCTTGTAGACTGCCTACGTCAACACCCGGGGACGACACATTACTTGAAATGGTTCAAATGGCTCTGAGTACTATGGACTATGGGACTTAACATCTGAGGTCATCAGTCCCCTAGACTTAGAACAACGTAAACCTGACTAACCTAAGGACATCACACACATCCATGCCCGAGGCAGGATTCGAACCTGTGACCGTAGCAGCAGCGCGGTTCCGGACTGAAGCGCCTAGAACCGCTCGGCAATCCGACCGGCTGACACATTACTGCCACGGCACATGACGCGGATACAACACGCTCTGAAAGGAATCAAAGTCTCAACGCTGAGATTTCGGTGCCAAGCAGATCTGGGACTGTACTGTTTATGGTCACTGTGCGGAAATACCCCGAGTTTAATCTCAAATCTATGTGAACTACTCGTACCTATCGACTAAGGTGTAGGTTACACCCCGTGAGCGAAGCGTTGATTGGGATCCAATCTTTTCTAGTCACCGTTTAAAGCTTAGTCATTTGTCCAAAGTAGAACATTATCCAGAATTAATTTTCACTCTGCAGCAGAATCTACGCTGATCTGAAACTTAGTGGGAGGTTAAAACTCTGCGTCGGATCGGGTCTCGTGTTTGAGTCCTTCCTGCCAGGAAGTTTCAAATACAACCGTCACTCATAGATGTTTGGGTTGTTGTTGTGGTGGTCTTCAGTCCTGAGACTGGTTTGATGCAGCTCTCCATGCTACTCTATCCTATGCAAGCTTCTTCATCTCCCAGTACCTACTGCAACCTACATCCTTCTGAATCTGCTTAGTGTATTCATCTCTTGGTCTCCCTCTACGATTTTACCCTCCACGCTGCCCTCCAATGCTAAATTTGTGATCCCTTGATGCCTCAAAACATGTCCTACCAACCGGTCCCCTCTTTTTGTCAAGTTGTGCCACAAACCCCTCTTCTCCCCAATTCTATTCAATACCTCCTCGTTAGTTATGTGATCTACCCATCTGATCTTCAGCATTCTTCTGTAGAACCACATTTCGAAAGCTTCTATTCTCTTCTTGTCCAAACTATTTATCGTCCATGTTTCACTTCCATACATAGCTACACTCCATACAAACACTTTCAGAAACGACTTCCTGACACTAAAATCTATACTCGATGTTAACAAATTTCTTTTCTTCAGAAACGCTTTCCTTGCCATTTTATATCCTCTCTACTTCGACCATCATCAGTTATTTTACTCCCCAAATAGCAAAACTCATTTACTACTTTAAGTGTCTCATTTCCTAATCTAATTCCTTCAGCATCACCCGATTTAATTTGACTACATTCCATTATCCTCGTTTTGCTTTTGTTGATGTTCATCTGATATCCTCCTTTCAAGACACTGTCCATTCCGTTCAACTGCTCTTCCAAGTCCTTTGCTGTCTCTAACAGAATTACAATGTCATCTGAGAACCTCAAAGTTTTTATTTCTTCTCCATGAATTTTAATACCTACTCCGAATTTTTCTTTTGTTTCCTTCGCTGCTTGCTCAATATACAGATTGAATAACACCGGATAGAGGCTACAACCCTGTCTCACTCCCTTCCCAACCACTGCTTCCCTTTCATGCCCCTCGACTCTTATAACTGCCATCTGGTTTCTGTACAAATTGTAAATAGCCTTTCGCTCCCTGTATTTTACCCCTGCCACCTTCAGAATTTGAAAGAGAGTATTCCAGTTAACATTGTCAAAAACTTTCTCTAAGTCTACAAATGCTAGAAACGTAGGTTTGCCTTTTCTTAATCTTTCTTCTAAGATAAGTCGTAAGGTTAGTATTGCCTCACGTGTTCCGACATTTCTACGGAATCCAAACTGATCTTCCCCGAGGTCCGCTTCTACCAGTTTTTCCATTCGTCTGTACAGAATTCGTGTTAGTATTTTGCAGCTGTGACTTATTAAACTGAGTGTTCGGTAATTTTCACATCTGTCAACACCTGCTTTCTTTGGGATTGGAATTATTATATTCTTCTTGAAGTCTGAGGGAATTTCACCTGTCTCATACATCTTTCTCACCAGATGGTAGAGTTTTGTCATGACTGGCTCTCCCAAGGCCGTCAGTAGTTCCAATGGAATGTTGTCTACTCCCGGGGCCTTGTTTCGACTCAGATCTTCCAGCGCTCTGTCAAACTCTTCACGCAGTATCTCATCTCCCATTTCGTCTTCATCTACATCCTCTTCCATTTCCATAATATTGCCCTCAAGTACATCGCCCTTGTATAAACCCTCTATATACTCCTTCCACCTTTCTGCCTTCCCTTCTTTGCTTAGAAATGGGTTTCCATCTGAGCTCTTGATGTTCATACAAGTGGTTCACTTCTCTCCAAAGGTCTCTCTAATTTTCCTGTAGGCAGTATCTATCTTACCCCTAGTAAGGTAAGCCTCTACAGCCTTACATTTGTCCTCTAGCCATCCCTGCTGAGCCATTTTGCACTTCCTGTCGATCTCATTTTTTAGACGTTTGTATTCCTTTTTGCCTGCTTCATTTGCTGCATTTTTATATTTTCTCCTTTCATCAATTAAATTCAATATTTCTTCTGTTACACAAGGATTTCTATTAGCCCTCGTCTTTTTACCTACTTGATCCTCTGCTGCCTTCACTACTTCTTCCCTCAGAGCTACTCATTCTTCTTCTACTGTATTTCTTTCCCCCATTCCTGTCAATTGTTCCCTTATGCTCTCCCTGAAACTCTGTGCAACCTCTGGTTTAGTCACTTTATCCAGGTCCCATCTCCTTAAATTAGCATCTTTTTGTAGTTTCTTCAGTTTTAATCTACAGGTCATAACCAATAGATTGTGGTCAGAGTCCACATCTGCCCCTGGAAATGTCTTACAATTTAAAACCTGGTTCCTAAATCTCTGTCTTACCATTATATAATCTATCTGATACCTTTTAGTATCTCCAGGATTCTTCCATGTATACAACCTTCTTTTATGATTCTTGAACCAAGTGTTAGCTATGATTAAGTTATGCTCTGTGCAAAATTCTACCAGACGGTTTCCTCTTTCATTTCTTAGCCCCAATCCATATTCACCTACTACGTTTCCTTCTCTCCCTTTTCCTACTACCGAATTCCAGTCACCCATGACTATTAAATTTTCGTCACCCTTCACTATCTGAATAATTTCTTTTATTTCATCACACATTTCTTCAATTTCTTCGTCATCTGCAGAGCTAGTTGGCATATAAACTTGTACTACTGTAGTAGCTGTGGGCTTCGTATCTATCTTGGCCATAATTATGCGTTCACTATGCTGTTTGTAGTAGCTTACCCGCATTCCTATTTTCCTATTCATTATTAAACCTACTCCTGCATAACCCCTATTTGATTTTGTGTTTATAACCCTGTAGTCACCTGACCAGAAGTCTTGTTCCTCCTGCCACCGAACTTCACTAATTCCCACAATATCTAACTTTAACCTATCCATTTCCCTTTTTAAATTTTCTAACCTACCTGCCCGATTAAGGGATCTGACATTCCACGCTCCGATCCGTAGTACGTCAGTTTTCTTTCTCCTGATAACGACATCCTCTTGAGTAGTCCCCGCTCGGAGATCCGAATGGGGGACTATTTTACCTCCGGAATATTTTACTCAAGAGGACGCCATCATCATTTAATCATACAGTAAATCTGCATGCCATCAGGAGAAATTACGGCCGTAGTTTCTCCTTGCTTTCAGCCGTTCGCAGTACCAGCACAGCAAGGCCGTTTTGGTTATTGTTACACGGCCAGATCAGTCAATCATCCAGACTGTTGCCCTTGCAACTACTGAAAAGGCTGCTGCCCCTCTTCAGGAACCACACATTTGTCTGGCCTCTCAACAGATACCCCTCCGTTGTGGTTGCACCTACGGTACGGCCATCTGTATCGCTGAGGCACGCAAGCCTCCCCACCAACGGTAAGGTCCATGGTTCATGGGGGTAGGAGATGTTTGGGTGGATTCAGAAATACTGATTTAGGATCCTCCTCCATTCCTCAGTGTGTGGGGTGGTAATCTGTGTCGTGTAGCACCTTTTTGTAGTTTCTCCAGTTTTAATCTACAGCTCGTAACCAATAGATTGTGGTCAGAGTGCACATCTGCCCCTGGAAATGTCTTACAGTTTAAAACCTGGTTCCTAAATCTCTGTCTTACCATTATATAATGGTAATTATATATTGGTTGGTTTTGGAAGAGGGGACCAAACAGCGAGGGCACCGGTCCCATCGGATTAGGGGTGGATGGGAAAGGAAGTCAGCCGTGCCCTTTCAAAGGAAACATCCCAGAATTTTCCTGAAGTGATTTAGGGAAATCACGGAAAACATAAATCAGGATGGCCGGACGCAGGTTTGAACTGTCGTCCTCCCGAATGCGAGTTCAGTGTGCTAACCACTGCGCCACCTTGCTCGGTAGACGAGTGTGATGACTGCTTGTGGAGAGAAGGGTTTGTGTCGTTAATCGTAGAAAAGAACGAAACGCGACGCCGACACATACCCACTTCTCTCTAAAGCACCACGAATGTCACAGAGCACACGGGCACCACTTAATGGACCGTTCCCCAGAAACAGTGTCACATGCTGCCACTCGATGAGACGCTTACAATAAGTTTAGAAATAAATCCAGGACTTTGATATTCAGTCTGGCGATCAGTAACTGATACCACAACACTTTCTCGAAATCTCACTGATGAAAATTGCATAGACCACTAGATACGAACTATTTATGGCTGGTTAAGTTAGCACCGAATTAGGGTTATTTAGCAACCATCTATGAAGTGAGGATGCTCGACTTGTAACAAACTGAGTCGGCTCGTAGAACGTGGCTTGTCAAGTCGTCACCAGTGTAATCTAGTTTGTTGCGGCTTGCGCTACGGTTATTTTTTTCTACAGTGCATACGCTGGTTGCGATGCGCGCGAATTTACGATAAGCAACAGTTTTTGAGATTACCCTTGATCATTTTCTTTCAAGTTTTGCACACGGAGAGCAATATAGCGTTCTGAAACTACTCTAAAGAGGCGACGACAAAGATAGTGTCATGGTGATGTGTCTGCAGCGTGCGATACTCGTAAATGTCATATCTGTACTGTGCGATGGTCTTAACCACCATCTGAACAACGCTTCATCATCTATCAACAGAGTACGTAAAACAGAAAAAGTGGACAGTTTAAGATACCTTGGTGAAGTAGTAGAGATTAAAAATAGCGAAAAAGAAATGTCGACGATAGCATGAATAGGACTATGTTCTGTACACAAGTAAATGTTTCAGGATGACAGGAAAGGCTGAGCTGAAAGAAGCCGGGAAGTGTGAGCATAGAGCCTTCGCCTAAAGATTGGTCCTAAGACACCAGACGAATAGTATAGACTTCGAGGTAGAGAAGATTTATACAGTAGTAACGAACGGCTGGTGGAGTCAGTAAGGAAACGACGACTAAAGTTCTACGGACGTTTGCACAGTATGGATGCAAACCAACTAAAGGAACACATTTCTAATACACTGAACAACAGTTCTAAAATCTCCGACATATGGTTCAAGGTAGAAAGGTAGAAACTCAAGGGCATTGGACAATCGGGAAGATATCTGTAATCGATCAAAGTGCAGATCTCTGATCAGTAATCGAAAGGGTTTAAACAAAGGACAGAAGCAGGACAGCGGCTGGATGGAGGAAAGAAGACAGGCGGCCAGAGGAAGAATGAAACGCATTTGATCCGCTTAAAAGGCTTACGGAAATGCTTATAGTTATTGGCATGATCTGTAATGACCCTAAGCGGAAAAACAACAAAACGTCTGAAGATACTTCGTATGATCATAAATCAGCTGAGTACACAACGTTGCTAGGGTATGTATTTATTCTAGTTTTCTATTATTCGATCTCTCCTTACCTCTCTTTGTGTCGGTCTACTCCTTCCCCATCTCTGCTAATCTCCTCCTCCACCTCCACAACTCTACTCTCTGTGCTTCTCCTCCTGCCCCTCTCCCCATCCATCTCCTTCTTCCCCTCACTCTGTTTATCTCCTCCTTCCTCTGTCTCTGTATATCTAATCCTCCCTCCTCTCTCTCTCTCTCTGTCCATCTGCTCCTCCCCCACCTCTGTCCATTTGCTCCTTCCCCCCTTGAACGATCTACTCCTCTCTCCCTCTAATTCCCTCTCCTTCTCCCCCTCTCTCCCCACTTCCTCCTCCTCCTCCCTCTATCCCTGTATATATCCTCCTCCCCCCTTCTCGCTTTCCATTTCCTCCCGCCTCCTCTCTATGTTCATCTCCTCTTTCCTTTCTCTGACCATCTCCTCATCTCCCCTCTCTCTCTCTCTCTCTCTCTCCATCTCCTCCCCTTCCCTTTTTCTATTTTCTCCTCTCCCTCTCTCTGTCCATCTCCTCCTCTTCCTTTTTTCTATTTCCTCCTCTCCCTCTATTTGTCCATTTCCTCCTTTCCCTCTCTGTGCCCATCCCCCTTCCAGTCTCTGTTCATCTCCTCCTCTTTCATTTCTTTGTCGATCTCCTCTGTCTGTCCATTTCCACCTCCCACTCTCTGCGTCCATCTGTCTGTATCCGTCTTCTCCTCTCCCCTTCTCTCTCACGCTATCACCCCCATCCCAGTAGAAAGATGGTGATTCTTAACCCACAAAGTTTCTTTCCAAACTGCAACTAATATGTTCACCGAATTTGGCTGAAATCATTCCAGGGGTTTACGATAAGCTTTTTACCCGCGGATTTGGCCGCGTACACTCATTTCTAATATATTGCACCTACATTTAACGTATTTTGCACACATTTTTGCGCATATTTCAAGTGTGTCTCTAGCCAAGTACGTCCTACAGTTTCATTTTCACGGTGCTCAATGTTTTTGAGGTGGTATCTCCTGAACTACATGTCGTACAATGATAAAATTTTGTAGGTTCATCGTGTGGTTTATGTGGCTACTGTCTGCGAAATATGTTGTGAATAGAGTTAGTAGTAAAGTAGCAGTAGACTAAAACTTTAAGCATGATGTGGCAGTTTTTCCCGCAGTTCAGTGTTCCTGACGTCACGCTTCCTGAACTGTGTGTCATGCGATGATTTAATTTTTTCTAGTTCATTTAATGGTGTATATGAATATCACCTGCAAAATATGTCACGAATACAGTAGTAAAGAAGTTATGAATTAAAACGCCATGCTTCGTGCGGCAGTTTTACTGCACGAACAGCGAAAATGTTTTAAGTGATAAACTTTTTTCTTTCATCATTTTGTGGATATTCTGAGCGAGAAAAAGTTTCGCAAGGGTTTGAAATTATGTGTAAAGTGTGTTGCACGTCACTAAATGCTTTCATTCTCACATAATGGATGAATAAAGTTTGGTTTTTCACGCGTCATGGGCTACAATGCTTTTTCAACCCCCATCCCCACCACTTCGCTAGGTAGGTGGTGCTTACAGCGATTCTTTCCAGACAATAAGTGACGTGTGAACTGTGGTGTCACCGCTAGACACCACACTTGCTAGGTGGTAGCTTTAAATCGGCCGCGGTCCATTAGTACATGTCGGACCCGCGTGTCGCCACTGTGTGATCGTAGACCGAGCGCCACCACACGGCAGGTCTCGAGAGACGGACTAGCACTCGCCCCAGTAGTACGGACGACATTGCTAGCGACTACACGTACGAAGCCTTTCTCTCATTTGCCGAGAGACAGTTAGAATAGCCTTCAGCTGAGTCCATGGCTACGACCTAGCAAGGCGCCATTAACCATATCTGGAGAGAGTCTCACTTCTATTATCAAGAGAAATGTACCACAAGGAATTAAAGTTAAGTATACGAGAAGCTCCGTTCTTTTCTTTATAGCTTTCATCACGTATCCTGTTTCAGACTTCACGCCAGTCGGCGTGTGTGTACGCGTGCCTTTCGGCTACCCGTCACTGTGGACTGGCTGCCCTGTCAGTCCACTACATGAACCAAGTTTGGTTGAAACTGGTCCACTGGTTTAGGGAGAGATGTGGAACATACATACATATACAGGGTGGTCCATTGATCGTGACCGACATATCTCACGAAATAAGCGTCAAATAAAAAACTACAAAGAACGAAATTTGTCTAGCTTGAAGGCGGAAACCAGATGGCGCTATGGTTGGCCCGCTAGATGGCGCTGCCGTAGGTCAAACGGATATCAACTGCGTTTTTTTAAATAGGAACCCCCATTTTTTATTACGTAATCGTGTAGTACGTAAAGAAATATGAATGTTTTAGTTGGACCACTTTTTTAGCTTTGTGATAGATGGCGCTGTAATAGTCACAAACATATGGCTCACAATTTTAGACGAGCAGTTGGTAACAGGTAGGTTTTTAAATTAAAATACAGAACCTAGGTACCTTTGAACATTTTATTTCGGTTGTTCCAATGTGATACATATACCTTTGTGATCTTATGATTTCTGAGAACGCATGCTGTTACGGCGTGATTACCTGTAAATACCACATTGATGCAATAAATGCTCAAAATTATGTCCGTCAACCTCAATGCATTTGGCAATACGTGTAACGACATTTCTCTTAACAGCGAGTAGTTCGCGTCCCGTAATGTTCGCACATGCGTTGACAATGCGCTGACGCATGTTGCCAGGCGTTGTCGGTGGATCACGACAGCAAATATCCTTCAACTTTCCCCACTGAAAGAAATCCGGGGACGTCAGATCCTGTGAACATGCGAACCATGGTATGGTGCTTCGACGATCAATCCACCTGTAATACCGGTTCAACCGCGCGCGAGGTATGTGCAGACATCCATCATGTTGGAAGTACATCGCCATTCTGTCATGCAGTGAAACATCTTGTAGTAACATCGGTACAACATTAAGTAGGAAATCAGCATACATTGCAACATTTAGATTGCCATCGATGAAATGGGGGCCAATTATCCTTCCTCCCATAATGCCGCACCATACATTAACCCGCCAAGGTCGCTAATGTTCCACTTGTCGCATCCATCGTGGATTTTCCGTTGCCCAATAGTGCATATTATGCCGGTTTGCGTTACTGCTGTTGGTGAATGACGCTTCCTCGCTAAATAGAACGCGTGGAAAAATCTGTCATCGTGCCGTAATTTCTCTTGTGCGCAGTGGCAGAACTGTACACGACGTTCAAAGTCGTCACCATGCAATTCCTGGTGCATAGAAATATGGTACGGGTGCAACAGACGTTGATGTAGCATTCTCAACACCGACGTTTTTGAGATTTCCGATTCTCGCGCAATTTGTCTGCTACTGATGTGCGGATTAGCCGCGACAGCAGCTGAAACACCTACTTGGGCATCATCATTTGTTGCAGGTCGTGGTTGACGTTTTACATGTGGCTGAACACTTCCTGTTTCCTTAAACAACGTAACTATCCGGCGAACGGTCGGAACACTTCGATGATGTCGTCCAGGATACCGAGCAGCATACATAGGACACGCCCGTTGGGCATTTTGATCACAATAGCCATCCATACATCAACACGATATCGACCTTTTCCGCAATTGGTAAACGGGTCATTTTAACACGGTTAATGTATTACGAAGCAAATACCGTCCGCACAGGCGGAATATTACGTGAGACCATGTACTTATACGTTTGTGACTATTGCTACAGCGCCATCTATCACAAAGCGAAAAAAGTGGTCCAACTAAACATTCATATTTCTTTACGTACTACACGTATATGTAATAAAAATGGGGGTTCCTATTAAAAAAAAAACGTAGTTGATATCCGTTTGACATATGGCAGCGCCATCTAGCGGGCCAACCATAGCGCCATCTGGTTTCCCCCTTCAAGCTAGACGAGTTTCGTTCTTTGTAGTGTTTTCGTTTGATGCTTATTTCGTGAGATATTTGGCCCAGTCACTATCAATTGACCATTCTGTATATACAGACACATATAAACGTACCTCCGTTTTTATAAAATGTTTAGATTAGTAGACTGTACGGCACAACATCTAGCGTATTTCGGAAACTTAGAAAAGCCGTGTTCATTCCAACGACCGTGATCAGCCACCAACTTTTAGGTCCAGCGTAGTCTAGTACCGAGGAGCAACCGGTAAGAAATGAGATCGACCTGTGGATCTCGGCAGAACTCGACTGGCAGGTTAGCTTCCGGCCTGTAACACTCACGTGCGCCTCTCGGCCGCACGTGAGGCGGATCGCCACGCCGCTACTCTGCCGCGTTCCGGATGGCTCCGCCTGCCGGCGAACCCTTTATCGCGGCGCCCCGCACTCTGTTCCTTGTACCACAGCGGCGCGCTCCTGCTGACGTAAAGCTGCCCTGCGTTACATCACAGCTGGCGGGGGGCCGGGCCACGTCGCCCCTGAACTTCCCTATCTTCTGAAGCAGAGTATCAGGAGCGTCGTGGAAGCAGTGTTTCGCTACAGCCTATCCGGAACAATGTGAGGCGCTTCTTAACTGGGCGTAATGAAATGTGTAGCCAAGGACTACATCCTAAGACACTTTCTATTAACAGCACATGGGCTACGGAAGCTCTAAAGTGCAGGGTACCTCCCGTTCTGGACACAAGAGGATGCGATAGTATTCTACAAGGAGTCCTTATACCATCTGCATGCAACGTCGATTCTTCCTGGTGTTGTAGTCACTGCCGCGAGTGGTGCTATATGTACTGAAATTATTAAACGGGTGGCAAGAGATTTACTGTGGTGGGAAGGACTATCAAAGTCATTATGAATACTTACAATAGTGGTGACAATTACTGCTTATCACTTTAGCAATTGAAATACACTACTGCCCATTACAATTGCTACACCACGAAGATGACGTGCTACAGGCGCGAAATTTAATCGACAGGAAGAAGATGCTGTGATATGCAAATGATTAACTTTCCAGAGCATTCACACAAGGTTGACGCCGATGGCGACACCTACAACGTGCTGACATGAGGAAAGTTTCCATCCGATTTCTCATACACAAACAGCAGTTGACCGGCGTTGCCTGGTGAAACGTTGTTGTGATGCCTCGTGTAAGGAGGAGAAATGCATACCATCACGTTTCCGACTTTGATAAAGGTCGGATTGTAGCCTATCGCGATTGTGGTTTATCGTACCGCGACATTGCTGCTCGCGCTGGTCGAGATCCAATGACTGTTAGCAAAATATGGAATCGGTGGGTTCAGGAGGGTAAGACGGAACGCCGTGCTGGATCCCAACGGCCTCGTATCACTAGCAGTCGAGATGACAGGCATCTTATCCGCAAGGCTGTAACGCATCGTCCAGCCTCGTCTCGATCCCTGAGTCAACAGATGGGGACGTTTGCAAGACAACAACCATCTGCACGAACAGTTCGACGACGTTTGCAGCAGCATGGACTATCAGCTCGGCGACCATGGCTGCGGTTACCCTTGATGCTGCATCAGAGACAGGTGGGCGTGCGATGGTGTTCTCAACGACGAACATGGGTGCACGAATTGAATGGCAAAACCTCATTTTTTCGTGTGAATCCAGGTTCTGTTTACAGCATCATGACGGTCGCATCCGTGTTTGACGACATCGCGGTGAATGCACATTGGAAGCGTGTATTCGTCATCGCCATACTGGCGTATCACCCGGCGTGATGGTATGGGGTTCCATTGGTTACACGTCTCGGTCACCTCTTGTTCACATTGACGACGCTTTGATCAGTGGACGTTACATTTCAGACGTGTTACGACCCGTGGCTCTACCCCTAATTCGATCCCTGCGAAGCCCTACATTTCAGCAGGATAATGCACGACCGCATGTTGCAGGTCTTCTACGGGCCTTTCTGGATACAGAAAATGTTCGACTGCTGCCCTGGCCAGCACATTCTCGAGATCTCTCACCAACTGAAAACGTCTGGTCAATGGTGGCCGAGCAACTGGCTCGTCACAATACGCGAGTCACTACTCTTGATGAACTGTGGTATCGTGTTGAAGGTGCATGGGCAGCTGTACCTGTACACGCCATCCAAACTCTGTTTGACTCAACGCCCAAGCGTATCAAGGCCGTTATTACGGCCAGAGGTGGTTGTTCTGTGTACTGATTTATCAGGAATTATGCACCCAAATTGCGTGAAAATGTAATCACATGTCAGTTCTAGTATAATATATTTATCCAATGAATACCCATTTATCGTCTGCATTTCTTCTTGGTGCAGCAATTTTAATGGCCAGTAGTGTATGTTCCTGTCGGCCTCCGTCAAGCAACAGGCAATGACCATCGTAAATGATATTCAGGAAAGTGTTGGGTCCGAAAGCCGACACTCTTATGTTTGTTTGTCACCAACATAATGGCAATACTTTCAGCTGACAACACAAGCTACTAGGCGTCCTGAGTGTTGCCTGAGCGTGTGGGGAGGCTGCCGCCCCAGCACTTCCCTGGAGTTGTTTGACGTAGGCCGACAGGAACATACTTTAATCGGTAAAGTGATGACGGTTCGTTATTTTAACAAAGGCTGGACATTCATCATTGATGTTGATTTGTATCAACCGAGGAGGGCTGAAAACTTTGCCTAGCCTCGCCTACTGTTGTTCTTCTGCGTTCTGTAACTCCCTGCCTGATACGACACAGCATTTATAAACACTATAAGTTGCAACTTAAAAGTTGCGAAAGCAGTTGTGTGGGTCTTTAAACGACTTAAATAAAGACAGGTACAGTGTACTATTGAAAATTTCATTCAGTTCTATATTTTGCTGGCTTTAACACCTGTATGTAAACACCTGTTGTGCTGTATGAATTGTCAACCAATTGTGCATTTCGGATACCGCTAACCTGGTCATCTCTTCGCGTGCTACTGTCTTAAGCACCTATAAAGAGTTGTTCAAGGTCGGTGGGACAACATCATGATTCACCAACATATCTTCTGGATCCAGTATGAATGATTACTTTAAGGTGTCCATAATAATCTCACACGTCATATTCCGTGCAAATATGGATATCTTGCGTCAGCCAAAGCCAGTTCGCTCTCTCTCTCTCTGTCTCTATGTGCGTTGGACTGGACATATTCGCAACGTAAGACTCGGACAGAGAAATCAGTCTTCACTGGGCGAGCACAGCTTAACAGAAAGCACATTTTCGATTTCGAAAAGACGTCTGCCATCTTTTCAGCTAATGGTCTCTGGGATAGCATTATTAAAGTAGACAATCGAGATAAGAGCGTCTGCGAATCGTTTTCATTGAGATAAGCATTTTCCTTCAGCTTCGCCTTGGTCACCGGTCTTTTAAGCAATAAGGGGAGAGAAGCTAACTTGTGTTCTGCTAAATTGTGATCTGAGTCTATATCTGGTTCTCGGTACGCCTTACAATATTGTATCTGATTTCGGAATTTCTGCCTGACCACGATGTAATCTAACTGAAATCTTCCCATATCTCCCGGCCTCTTCCAAGTATACGTATACTCGGAAAAGGCCGAGAATCTTAAACAGATTCTTGAACAGAGTATTCTCTCTTACTAGCTGAAATTCGTTGCAGGTCTCAATTAATCTCCCTACTCTCTCACTCGTAAGCCCCTATCCTACCGCAACTCTTTCTTCTACTGCTTCCCCTACAACCGCATTTCAGTCCATGAGTATTAGATTTTCATCTCCCTTTACGCACTCAATTACCCGTTCAATATCCTCATATATTTTCTCTCTCTTCTCATCTTCAGCTAGCGACATTGGCATGTGTTCCTGAACTACGGTTGTCGGTGTTGGCTTGCTGTCGATTATGATGAGAACAACCGCGTCACTGAACACACTCTCAGCTCTACCTTCGCAGTCATGGCAGTCCTTATTAAGAGTCAAGTAAAGATCCTCCCTTACCTTCCCACCAACGACACAGGAAGTCCTGCCACAAACTTGGCAGTTTTTCATTACGACCTCTCTCTCTCTCTCTCTCTCTCTCAAACACACACACACACACACACACACACACACACACACACATGCGGCTCACTCACACGGCGATCTTATGCGGCAAGAAGCTCGTGAGAATTTTTTCTAGGTCACCTGTTGGTTGCTTTAGATCAGTGGTTCTCAACCTGCTGACAGGTAAAATGAAATATTCTGAAGGTAAAAGCGATTCGATTCTGTTTCACTAACAAAGCTACATTATTTTCAGAAGTTCATTATTTTTATCACAATACTTTAAGACTCTTAATACTGATTATGTAAGTTATTAATCATTATTTTTTCCTCAATTCTTAGCACCAATGCGTTGGAGGTTACAGGTTTTTCACATAACCCACCCACCACACACATAGTATCCTTCGTTCCGTACATCAAATGGCTCTGAGCACTATGGGACTTAACTTCTAGGGGCATCAGTCCCCTAGAACTTAGAACTACTTAAACCTAACTAACCTAAGGACATCACACACATCCATGCCCGAGGCAGGATTCGAACCTGCGATCGGAGCGGTCGCGCGGTTCCAGACTGTAGCGCCTAGAACCGCTCGGCCACTCCGGCCGGCCTTCCCGTACATCGCTGATGACAAAAGTGAAACATATACGTAACAAATGCTAAATATCTCAAGAAAATGTCTTCTCCAAGTTATAGATAGTACCTGCAGTAGTCCAGAATCTGCTTCACTACTCGCTTCGAAACAGATAAATGAATTAATTGACAGTAAGACGCAGCAGTAACTTCATAAGAATTACTATAGTGCAGTACACAGTATTATTATCATCATGACTCACAAAGCATTAACGCCCTCTTCAGAAGTGAGAAGTGCAGCCATCAAGTGGTTTATGGGCAGTAAGTACAGTGCAAACATTTTAACTTGGTTGATTTTTAATGAGGTTGCAGTATGTGGTCAAGCAACTGCCGCAACGAAGAGGAGTAATACAAGGGAAGCACGTTTCGTAACAAATGTCTACCCTCACTGTGGATAGTCAGCTTTCTTATCTGAGAAGGAGTCATGGGTTGCACTTGCAATGCACCACGAATTCCTTTGTCATTCATTTTAACCACCTGCTCCCCACCCCCACCCCCCACCCCCACCCCCCACCCCCACCGCCCCAACACACACACACACACACACACACACACACACACACGAAGACTAAATATCATTCATTTTTTATCATTTTAAAAACAAAAGTGTTCCAAGAAAAGTCTTTCATTCTACAGTTTAATTAGATGCTAAAGTTGACGAAAATGTGAGGGAGGGGAGGGAGGGGGTAACAGATTCCAGTGGGAAGGGGAGGGCGGAGGTGCTAGCTAATGTCTGATTGCACTCAGCAGTAATGATCTAAGAAAGGTTGGGAACCACTGTTTTATGTGAACCAGCGCAGATACATAAATAATAGGTACCTGTGTCGTCCGCCTTTGTGAACATGGGCACCATTAAATCCCATGGTAACACCTCATAAACGAGAATACCTGATCATCTACCTGAAAGGTGCCTTCTTGACATGAGGGATGTTCTGCCTCGTGTGGTTTGTCACGTACTCGCAATGTGCTATCGGTGTTTGTGTAAATAAAATCTTAATCGTTATCAAAGTTTGAACAAAAGATAATAGAAACAAAAATGTCTTTCTTAGTAAGTAGTACTCAAGGAGAATCGCAGGTATAACACCAGGGTGAAATATCCCTTACGACGAGCGCGTAATAATTGATAATGGCTGTTTGCATGAAATGTGCTGTTTCATTTAATGTGTGACGGCTGAGTCATTGGTTCAGAAAACATATCGAATCGGCAAGAGAAAGCTGCTGCCAAATGCCGAGGACTTTCCGGTTTCATTCATCATGCGGTGCACCTTGATGTCTTCCTGCAGCCGACAGCGGAGCAGATAAGGCGTGCAGAGTGCAGGCAGGTGAAGGCCCACCCGCTGCCTCGGCAGTGGTGTGTGCAAAATACCGACAATACAGTATACTCTCAGCGAGGGCAGCGTAATGAAAGACGATGTTTCCGCCTCCGCAATATCCTGCCTCAACCTCCCGAATATGTGTCCTTTGTTTTACTCGACGAAACACTAATGGTAGCACGTGATAATTACCGAACCATAATATGATGTTATCAAATTGTACACTGAGCTGTCCGCCTGCGTAGCGCAGCGGTAACGTTACTGCCTACAACGCAAGGGGGTCCGGGTTCGAGTCCCGGAAGTGACTGCGTGATGTGTGTCTAACATCATTATTGACACGCAAGTCGCCGAGGTGGCGTCAACTGCAAAGACTTGCAACACGGCGGCCGAACCCCGAAGGGGATATCCCGGCCAATATGTGCCATTCGATCATTTCATTTTTGTGTACGCTGAGCTGATGAAAGTCAACGGGTAGTGATGTGCACACATACAAATGGGGGTAGTATCGCGTACACGAGGTATAAAAGGGCAGTGCACTAGCGGAGATGTCATTTGCACTCGGGTGATTCATATGAAAAGGTTTCCAACGTGATTAATGACGCACAACGGGAATTAACAGACATTTAACGCAGAATGGTAGTTGGAGTTAGATGCACGGGACATTCCATTTCAGAAATCGATAGGAAATTCAATATTTTGAGATCCACAGTGTCAAAAGTGCCGAGAATACCAAAGTTCAGACATTACCTCTCACCACGGACAATGCATTGACAGACCGCCTTTACTTAACTGACGAGAGCAATGGAGTTTGCGTAGAGTTGTCAGTGCTAACAGACAAGCAACATTGCGATGAACGTATTTGTTAGGACAATACGGCGAAATCTGGCGTTAATGAGCTATGGTAGCAGACGACCGGGGCGAGTGCCCTGGATATCAGCAGGACATCGCCTGCAACGCATCTCCTGGGCTCGTGACCATTTCGGTTGGACCAAGACGGCTACTGGGAAACCGTGGCCAGGGCAGACGAGTCCCGATTTCAGTTGGTGAGAGCTGATGATAGTGTTCGAGTGTGGTGCTGCCCTCACGAAGCCATCGACCCAAGTTGTCAACAAGGCACTGTGCCGCGTGTAAATGGAATTAACTGGGTTTTCTGGTCCAACTGAACCGATCACTGACCAGTAATGTTTATTCTCGGGCCGGCCGCTGTGGCCGAGCGGCTCTAGGCGCTTCAGTCCGGAACCGCCCGACTGCTACGGTCGCAGGTTCGAATCCTGCCTCGGGCATGGATGTGTGTTACGTCCTTAGGTTAGTTAGGTTTAAGTAGTTCTAAGTTCTAGGGGACTGATGACCATAGATGTTAAGTCCCATAGTGCTCAGACCCATTTGAACAATTTTTTTTTAATTTTAGGATACTGGGAGACTATTTTCAGCCATTCATGGACGCTGTTCCCAAATAGCGATGGAATTTTTACATACGCCATGCCGCCGGGACACAGTTGTTCCCAATTGGTTTGAAGAACATTCTGGACAATTCGAGCGAATGATTTGTTCTCCCCGATCGGCCAACATGAATCTCATTGAACATTTATAGGACATAATCGGGAAGTCAGTTCGTGCGCATAATCCTGTACCGGCAACACTTTCGCAATTGTGGACGGCTGTCGAGGCAGCATGGATGAATATTTCTGCAGGGGACTCAATGAGTCCATGCCACGTCGAATTTGTTGTTCTATGCAGGGCAAAAGGAGGTCCGACACGATATTAGGAGGTATCCCATGACTTTTGTCACTCAGGTGTATACCCTAACTGGAATGTGTACTACGTCTTAACGTACAGATACCAGTAGGTATCAACACACTGTATTAATTAACTAGTCAGTCTCTTGGGGTGCCGATTCCCGTTAGCAATGCGTTCCTTAAATGGTGTCAACATGTGAATGTGAACCTGTTGCTACAGTCTCTGTGACCATATTTTCTCTATTTCAACAAAGTATATCAGATGTAAGCCGTCATAATTTTTTAGATTTTTCCAGGATAGAACCCATGGAAGGACAAAAAAATGGCTCTGAGCACTGTGGGACTTAACATCTATGGTCCTCAGGCCCCTAGAACTTAGAACTACTTAAACCTAACTAACCTAAGGACTTCACACAACACCCAGTCATCACGAGGCCGAGAAAATCCCTGACCTCGCCGGGAATCGAACCCGGAAACCCGCGGGTGGGAAGCGAGAACGCTACCGCACGACCACGAGCTGCGGACGATGGAAGGACAGTCAGTGCTACAATGTATTGCGTTTATTAATTGAGGACGTTACTCAATAAGTGAATCTGTGATGATTATGGTTATCTTTATTTTTATGTTAGCGACATTTTTCGGCCACTACCATTATCAGATCAAAAACCTAGAACTCCTGACGCAAACTTCAATCTTAACTGCAGTAATATCTAAGCCGAAGTAGAGCGTGGACGTCCCGCTTCGACAGAGCTAAGTGAAGAATCCCCTTTCCCTGCTTTCCTTATGAAGTATCAGCTACATGGAATCGACACTAAACTTGCTGTTCAACATAGGTACTTTAAACTACGGCCTTTAAATGAGTATTTTTGAAGTCACAGAAATTTACGCCCATGAAAGAAACTGCCAAAGGATAATGCTCAACTTTAAGGCTTTTTCCCAGTGAAAAGCATTAATAAATTATTATTTCAATTAATGTCATAGAAGTTTTGGGTTGGTACCTAGGTTCGTAGCATTTCTCCGTAAGTTCAACAGACACGTCTGATACACGTAACGGAGAATTTGGCCATCAACAGTGTAGTCTTCTTTCCTTTTTCCGAGAGTATGCCAACGCTGGGATACCTTTTCGATTCTGCGACTGCAGAAATCACGTGGTTTTGAGGCGAGAAACTCGTCGAGTTTTGTTCGGAGAACATTTTGATCCGAAAGAAACTTCCTTGAACGTTGTGCTGTAGAGAGCGGGAAAGATGAAAATATGAGGGTGCAAGATCAGGTGAATAAGGTGGGTGCGGAATGACTTCCTAATCCAACTCTGGTACAGTGTTTTTTGTCAATCTAGCAGTACGTACCCGAGCGTTATCGTGGAGTAGCATCACTTGAAGCGGTCTTCCTGGTCGTTGTTCTTGAACTGCGTCTGCAAGACGTCTCAGTTGTTGGCTATAAATGTCAGCAGTGGTGGTCACTTCTCAGGGAAGCAATTCGTAATACACTACAACGCCGCCGTTCCGCCAGATGCATAACATTATCTTTTGTGGATGCGCGCAGGTGTTTGTACGGGGAGTTGCTACTTTCTTTGGGATCAACCATTTCTTTCTTTTCATTACGTTAGCATAAAGACACCATCTCTCACCAGCTGTAACGAATGGTCGGTGTTGTTCCCGATCCAACTGATGACGAACAAGCTGAGATGACGAACCGCTGATTTTTGTGGTTTTGGCTTAGAGAGTGGAGTACCCACGCACACGATATTTGAACCTTCCCTATTCCATGCGAATGTCGCGCTATAGTGCAACCATCACTGTTCATCACATTTGCCACTTCTCGAGTACACTTATGTGGATCGTTGTGGATTAATACGTTTAATGTAGGTTGATTCTTACAAAGAGAAAGAGAGTAACCAGCCACTATTAATAATGCTATTTATATGATATGCAAATCTTATAAGTGCTGCGCATACTCTCCATTATTTCAAAAATACAATCCTGGAACGTCGAAACAAAATTTTGCGGAATTTTCGATGTAAGTACGATAACCGCTTACCCAAAAATGGTTCAAATGCCTCTGAGCACTATGGGACTTAACATCTTAGGTCATCAGTCCCCTAGAACTTAGAACTATTTAAACCTAACTAACCTAAGGACATCACACACATCCATGCCCGACGCAGGATTCGAACCTGCAACCGTAGCAGTACCGCGGTTCCGGACTGCAGCGCCTAGAACCGCACGGCCACCGCGGCCGGCTAACCACTTAACCTCACGTATTTGTTTACTCTGTATTACATCGTTTCGAGATTAGTTTGAAACGTCCCCTTAGAAAAATTAACGAATTACTGTGCTGATAAACTTCTACGTTATTTGATTTTCAAACAGCTGAGGAAAACTCAACGTACTCTGACAGTCCACACTTATTCTGATCATCACTAAACTGACACACAATATTTTTAGCGCAACGCAATCTGACTTTCAATAATCCCTACAAAAGAGTGGCCCTGACTAACAATAACCTATACCTTTCATGGATCACTTACCGCACGAAAATCTTCGTTACTCGAACTACTGCAATACAGTGAGCGCCACTACTGCCAGCTAAATAAAAGATTCTAACTACTGAAGGCACTAACTACTGATAGGCATAGTTAGAAAAATGAAAGATTTTGATAGAGAACAAACAATATATTTACCTTAATAATGTTCAAAAGTCATCATATATGTATCTATCAATTCATGATAACCATTTTTACAAATTTCCTGTTTCTGGCGGAAACACGTCCGGATCGTCCACTTATAGTGACGTATCAAAACTCTGGCATCTCACTCTCCACATCCACCCACCACTGCTGGCAGCTCACCTCCAACAGCCCAACGCTACGTGCTGTTCACCTCCAACTGCCCAACACTACACAAGCGAATATTCCAACAATGAGTCCAACTAGCCACAGACTGCACACACCACAGCCAGTGATTTTCATACAGAGCGCTACGTGGCGTTACCAACATAAAAACCTAAACAGCCTACTTACAAGTTATGTTCACATGGGGTGCTTCTAAGATTGTTTTCTACCATAGGGCACCAACATACCAAGAATATTTCGCTATAGTGGAAGAAGAAAAATTGAAAACTGACGATTATGTAAAGCGCATCTTGTGAATTTTGCGAACAGCCGTCTGATGATGAACATCGCAGTTCGAAACCGGTTACGGCGCTATTTACTTAAATGAATAGCATTATTAATAGTGGCTGGTTGCAGTCTTCTTCTTTCTAAGAATCAACCTACGTTAATTGTACATAGCCACAGTCTCACCATGTCAGTTTTAAACAAAATAGCATTAATGCATTTAAACGATCTTCGTCGAACCCCGAAGATCTTCCGGAATGTGGAGAGTCACTGATGTCAAAACGATCCTCCTTAAAACAAGAAAATCTGGCTGCCTCCGCTGTCGTCAACCCTCTTAAACTCAAGCTCCACTCACTGTCTCCAGGTAATAAAATGACAGTATTTAAACTCAAATAGTAACAGTGAACGACAATCAAAAACTGACAATCGATAAATAAACCCATAGCAACCGGAATACTAACATGCAAACAAAAACACTATGAACTTATGCACAAATCTAATAACAATACGAAAAAATGTTTATCACCCTTCCGTTTTCCAAAGTGAGGAAGAGGGCAGGTGGAGTACAGGGTTATTCATAAGTATCTCCGGGATTTCAAAAGACGACTGAGCAAGAACTAGCAGACATACAGGAAAAAGGCACACACCAGTGGATAGCGCAGCTCTCCTAGTTTATAACTAACATTACAGGTGCTCAATATGCTACAGTATGTGACCCGATAAACATCAATAAATACTTGTAATTCATTGACGCGATTTATAAGCCAAGGCTCAACGGGAGCACAATTTGCAAATCTGTTCATTGGGTTGCCTATTCCACACCGGCGAACTAGTTCGATGCGACAATACGGAGCAGAGGGTTAACAATGAAATTTGAAGACAGTACAACCGAGAGGTGCAATCTGTAATTATAAGATTTATACAAAACCATTAGCAACTTTACCTAACCAGTGGGACATCGATACATGGTAACAGCATACAGCATACAGCACATTGCCGCTGATAACTTGTCGGGGAACATATACGTCCAAATGGTAATTAAAGTCTCAAGGAACTTGTACTTCTTCGATGTTCGTCATTTACAATTTTCAGTGGAAATAACTGTCATGTTGCTTGTATTGTTTTTTTTTTCGGAAAGAGCTTAAATATTCACTGATGAAAAGATTTCCCATGTTAATGGGGCCACACGACGGCAATTAACAGACTTTGATGGCGGAATAGTAGTTGAAGCTACACGCGTGGGTCATTCCATTTCGAAAATCGTTAGGGAATTCAATGTTCCGAGATCCACAGTGTGAAGAGTGTGCCGAGAGTACCAAATTTCAGGCCTTACTTCTCACCGCTGACAACGTATTGAGCGACGGCCTTAACGTAACGACCGAAAGCAGCGGCGTTTGCGTTGAGTTGTCACTGTTAAGAGACAAGCAGCAATAAATGCAATAACAGAAGAAATCAACGTCGGAAGTACGACGAACGTATTCTTTAGGACGGTGCGGCGAAATTTGATGTTCAGGGGCTATAGTGACGGACAACCGAGGCGAATGCCTTTTCTAACTGCATGCATCACCTGCTGCGCCTATCTCGGGGTCGCCACCATATCTGTTGGACCCTAGATGGCTTCAAAACCGTGGCCTGGTCAGATGATTCTCGACTTCAGTTGGTAAGACCTGTGCAGCACGGACCTCACGAACCCATGGGCCAAAGTTGTCAAGCAGGCACTGCGTAAGCTGGTGGTAGCTCCATAACTCAAAAATTGTTCAAATGGCTCTGAGTACTATGGGACTTAATTTCTGAGGTCACCAGTCCCCTAGAACTTATAACTACTTAAAACTAACTAACCTTAGGGCATCACACACATCCATGTCCGAGGCAGGATTAGAACCTGCGACCGTAGCAGTCGCGCGGTTCCAGACTGTAGCACCTAGAACCGCTCGGCCACTCCGGCCGGCTAGCTCCATAACTGTGCAGGCTAGGCTGTGTTTGCATGGAATGGACTGGGTCCTCTGCTCCAACTAAACCGACCATTGACTGGAAATGGCTGTTTTCGGCAACTAAGAGACCATTTACAGCCATTCATGGACTTCAAGTTCCCAAACAACGATGGAATTTTTATGAGTAACAACACACCATTTCTCCAGGCCACATTTGTTGTGATTGGTTCGAAGAACATTTTGGACAATTCAAAATGGCTTGGTTCAAATGGCTCTGAGCACTATGGGACTCAACTGCTGAGGTCATTAGTCCCCTAGAACTTAGAATTAGTTAAACCTAACTAACCTAAGGACATCACAAACATCCATGCCCGAGGCAGGAGTCGAACCTGCGACCGTGGCGGTCTTGCGGTTCCAGACTGCAGCGCCTTTAACCGCACGGCCACTTCGGCCGGCTTGGACAATTCGAGCGAATGATTTGACCACCAGTGTCGCCCAATATGAATCTCATCGAACATTTATGAGACATAATTGAGAGGTCAGTTCGTGCACAAAATCCTGCTCTGGCGCCACATTCTCAATTATGGTCAGCAGCATGACTTCCAACGTCTTGTTGAGACCATGCTACTTCGACGTGCTGCACTACGCCGGACAAAAGGAGACAGACACGATATTAGGAGGTTTCCCATTCCCTTTGTGACCTCAGCGTATATGTTCCTCATGTAAATAAGTGAGGTCACATCCTCGCCTGGGAGCGAACTTGCACTCGCTTTTGCTCCCACGTTGTTACGGTCTCGTTTTCCTCCTACTTGTGCTAGGTTAGTGTTAATGGGTCATTCCTGTAAATTTTCGGACACTGGCCCCACCCCAGGCCTTAAGGTCTTGGGTACGATAACCTACAAACTTGGTTCACCTTTGGTGTTTCTGGAGGGGACTTTAACTATCGTTCGGTACGTGCAGAATGTTGTTAGAGCCGTTGTTTTGCCGTTTTTGCAACAGGAAGGTGATGTTTCTTTTTTCCAACAGCGCAATGGTCACCCACACACTATCCGTGAAACTCAACTTTCTCTACAAGATGCGCTTAATATTCCGTGACCAGCTCAGTCTCTGAGCTTGTCTCCCATCTAGCACGTGTGGATTATGATGGGATGAGAAGTGATTCGTGTGACTCCACAACTCTTCCAGAACTACTTGAACAGGTCGGGCTGGCGTGGAATAACCTATCCAGGAAAGCTTCGCCATCTGTATGATGGACTGGATGCCACCCGTGCAGACTACACTACAGACTAATATGGGTGTTTCAGCATGGTTCGATAACTTGTTCCTCTGAACTGCTTGTGCTATTTATATGTAAATGTCGCCATTTCATGTACTCCACATACACTGTTGCAACCATAAATCACTGCCCCAAGCAACAGCCAAGGTAAGCCATATTGAACCTCCAAACACAGCTTGTACATCACAGGTGAAGTTCAGACGGAGTCCACGAAAAACATTTGGTCCCCCAATCAATTGCTGTTTATTAAATTGTCCAGCCAAGTCAATATCAATTGCTTTTAAGCTTCGATACACACTTCTAAGAGAGTGTATTAATTTTTTTCCGGCAATGTAGTTACGGGAAACTTATGTGTTCTCGTGATTCCCTTTTGTGGCGTACATAAGAGTCGATCAAAAAGTTTCCATTTGAGGGCATTACTGCAGTGTGTATGTAACGTAGCGTGACTATGACGCAGGTATATAAGCACCGACATGGAGGCAAGGGATTAATGTGGCGTTTGTGTCTTTCCAACATGTGTGCGGTACATATGAAAAAGTGAATTACGACGACACAGATTATCACCCCACACACTGAGAAAAGGAGAACGATCCTAAACCAGTATTTCTGGATCTATCAAAACATCTGTGAGGGACGGCTGTATTTGAAACTTCCTGGCAGGTTTAAGCTGTGTGCTGGATCAGGACTCAAACACGAGACCCGGTCCACCACATAATTTTAACCTCCTACAAGGTTTCAAGTCGTAGCACGTTCCGCTGCGGAGTGAAAATTCGTTCTGGATAATGTTCTGCTTTGGACAAATGACTAAGCTTTAAACGGCGACTAGAAAAGATGATAACCTAAACCTTAGTCGATTGGTTGGTTGGTTGGTTGTTTCGGGGAAGGAGACCAGACAGCGAGGTCATCGGTCTCATCGGAGTAGGGAAGGACGAGGAAGGAAGTCGGCCGTGCCCTTTCAAAGGAACCATCCCGGCATTTGCCTGGAGCGATTTAGGGAAATCACGGAAAACCTAAATCAGGATGGCCGGACGCGGGATTGAACCGTCGTCCTCCCGAATGCGAGTCCAGTGGCTAACCACTGGGCCACCTCGCTCGGTAAACCTTAGTCGATAGATACGAGTAGTTCACATAGATTTGAGATTAAATTCAGGGTATTTCCACACGTTACAGTCCCAACTCTGCTTGGCAACGAAATCTCAGAGCTGAGACTTTCATTAGCTGGCCGCTGTGGTAAAGCGGTTCTAGGCGCTTCAGTCCGGAACCACGTGGCTGCTACGTTCGCAGGTTCGAATCCTGCTTCGGGCATTGATGTGTGTGATATCCTTAGGTTATTTAGGTTTACGTAGTTCTAAGTCTAGGGGACTGATGACCTCAGATGCTAAGTCCTATAGTGCTTGGATCCATTTGAACTACCAAATGCGTCCAAACAGGAATAACATACTGTTGTTCTTATCATTGCTGCAGAAGGACAAACAGAGGTAGACATCCATCGGAGAATGAAGAATATGTATCGGCCAGCAGGTCTGTCGAAAACCACCTTTGCGGGTGGTGCGCAAGTTCCTTGCTGCTTCGTGATGAGAGACGTCCCTGCATATCGAAATGTCGTAGCGCAGAAGTTAGGCACACTCAAGTAGGAGACACTTCAGCACCCGCCCTATAGTCCTGAGTTCTTCCACGCAATTACCACGCCTTCGGCCCCTCTGAAATGCTCTGAAGGGCCGACAACTCTTTTCGGACGAGGATTTGCAGCTGACAGTTACGGACATTTCCACGCAGCAGGACACAGTGTTTTACAAAACATGTATCTTCAACCTGTTGCGTCGGTGAGATGATTACTTCAATGCTCACGACGATTTTGTCCGATTGGCATACCGATCCTGAACTGTACGGCCTTCGAATGGTAACTTTTTCATCACCCCTTTTAAAAACACTGACAAAGTTGTTTCACACCTGCTACGTCCACTTCACAGTGGCCTCCAATGAGACCGAAACCGGTTGCGACTTGTCAACAACTAAATTAATTGCAAGTGAAGTTGTGCGTATGATCAGTAGCTTCCGGGTCAAGTAGGAACTCGCCACTTTCCACGAAGGAGCAGCTGACCCTTAGTTTTAGTTTTTTTTTTTCCTCATCGAGTATTCACTACAGATGTGGGGAAAAAAGGACGTGGATAAATTAGTTTGAAGCTCTAATCTAGATGGCAGGGAAATAAGCAATTGCTCATGGTTGAGCCAGTCACTGTACTGAAACTGCATTTTCTTGCCGGGTGAGTGATGGTAGCGGTGCGAATGACGGACTTCCTTGCTCCAGCGGGCGCTTTGAGAGACAATGGACTGGTGGGGTAACCTAGAGACGCGGCGGACAGGCAGTCCTCCTTGGACGGTGGCAACCTCCCATGCTGCCTCTGGACCGGCCGGTGATCGCGGCCTCCGCAGTCGCTCCCGTTTCTCTTTCGACCGTGGCCCACATTGCGCTCCACTCGCGTAACCATGGATACCGCCCCGTGTGAGGCTCGCTACACGTGAGACGGCGAAGCCCGCACGTGGCGGCGGTGAACCAATCAAACAGCGCAAAAAACTCCAGTTACGCGCCTAAAATGGTTCAAATGGCTCTGAGCACTATGGGACTTAACTTCTGAGGTCATCAGTCCCCTAGAACTTAGAACTACTTAAACCTAACTAATCTAAGGACATCACACACATCCATGCCCGAGTCAGGATTCGAACCTGCGACCGTTGCGGTCGCGCGGTTCCAGATTGTAGCGCCTAGAACCGCTTGGCCACTACGGCCGGCTTACGCGCCTACTGACATCTACCTGCGAGCAGGGAGTGAAGCATCGTAACTAATACGAGGGTCACTACAAAAGAAATGCACACTATTTTTTTAAAGCCATCTTTTATTCTGCATATTTTGAAAGTTTTACAGTGTGTAGATGCATCCTTTAGGAACAATATTTTCATTTCTCCACATAATTTCCACCCCTCTCAACTGCCTTACGCCATCTTGGAAGCAGCGCCTGTATACCCGCACGGTAAAATTCTGGACTAACCTGTTGGAGCAACTGTTTGGCAGCGTGCACAAGGGAGTCATCATCTTCAAACCTCGTTCCACGAAAAGAGTTTTTCAGTTTTCCAAAGAGATGATAGTCACCCGGAGCCAGGTCAGACTGTAAGGTGGGTGTTTCAGTGTTGTCCATCCGAGTTTTGTGATCGCTTCCATGGTTTTTTTACTGACATGTGGCCGTGCATTGTCGTGCAACAGTAAAACATCCTGCTTTTGCCGATGTGGTCGAACACGACTCAGTCGAGCTTGAAGTTTCTTCAGTGTCGTCACATGTGCATCAGCATTTATGGTGGTTCCACTTGGCATGATGTGCACAAGCAAGAGGCCTTCGGAAGCGATAAACACCGTAGCCATAACTTTTCCAGCAGAAGGTGTGGTTTTGAATTTTTTTTTCTTGGATGAATTTCCATGATGTCCTCCATTGATTGCCTCTTCGTCTCTGGTGAAAAATGATGGAGCCAAGTTTCATCACCTGTCACAATTCTTCCAAAAATTCATCTTCACCATTCTCGTACTGTTCCAAAAGTTCGCTGCATACCGTTTTTTTTGTTACTTTGTGAGCCACTGTCAACATCCTGGAACCCACCTGACACAAACCTTTTTTAACGCCAACACTTTCAGTATTTTGCAAACACTTCCTTCCCCTATCCCAACGTAGCGTAACAATTCGTTCACTGTGATGCGTCTGTCAGCAGTCACCAATTCGTTAACTCTCTGCACATTGTCTGGAGTGTGTGCAGTACGAGGCCTGCCGCTGCGAGGACAATCCTCAATATTGCCGTGCCCGCTTTCATCACGTAACCTGTTTGCCCACCGACTAACTGTACTGACTGCGATCGACAGCAGCATCTCCATACACCTTTTTCAACATCTTGTGGATATTTCCCTGTCTCGTTTTCACAGCACAGAAATTCTATGACAGCACGTTGCTTCTGACGAACGTCAAGTGCAGCAGCCATCTTGAAGACATGCTGTGACGGCGCCACTCACGGGAACAGGTTGAACTAAGTTTGAAAACAAGCGGGAAGAATGTAGCTACACACTGTAAGACTTTCACACCTGCAGAATGAAAACTGTATTTTTACAAAAATAGTGTGCATTTCTTTTGGAGTGACCCTCGTATTATACTTTGTAAGACTATTTCAAAGTCCTTCACCTGACTGAAGATCTGACTTGAACTATTATTCTGAACTTTGTTAGTCACAAGTCTTTGCTAGTTGTACTCATCGGAAATGAAGGGTATGGTTGCAGGTGCGACGGCAGTCTCTGTTGATCTAGTGGCTCTGTCCGCCGCAGCTGTCCAAGTTCACGGTAGCCTGTAAGAAAACTTATTCCACCGAAGAGATACAGCGGATCCTGCCGGTAGTTCTATGACAGATCCGCAAAATATTGCTAAAATGATCTAGCTGTTAGCGTAGGTTCGAAGCAGGTTATCGATTAAATTAAGCATTCAGTGGCCTAACAGTTTAAGCAAGTTTCATACAGGACTGACTTCAGTAAAAATCACACAAAGTCTCTGACGATACCTCACGTCCACGTAAACTAATACGTGGAAAAGGAAATTAAGTCAGTTTTCACCTTTAAACCACTTGAAATGTAATCAGCAAATCATACAGCTGTTTTCTTCAAAGAATTCTTCCAATACAATCTCCTTATATGTAATTAAAATGGTTTACACGAAGGCCAACAGTGGCTCTCTCTCCCCAAATTCCTAAAATGTCCGCACTAGTGAATGACTAGATCAGGAAGAGTCCTTGGTTCATTACTGCAGTCACTCACATCGACTTTCCCACAGAGTAATACAACAGCCAATGATGTTATACATTGTGGCAGCAGTTAAAATAATTACGTGGTGTTAATTTTTTTCGGATGACGATTGAATACTTCACTGATCCTACCGAGTCGTACATCTTAGTTCATGCAGTCATTTTCCTGTTTCTTAGATACAATGATACATTATAACTAATAAAAATAATATAGTTACTTTTGCGACTTGAATAATTTGCACCATACAGCAGCGTCTGTGGCTCATAGGAGCTGTTTAAAGCGACGAATTCCAGTCTCTAAATTTCACTGCAACATCGCATACTATTTTGTCGTATTCTCTCAGACACACCTACCGTGTGGCTTGTCCTGGTGGAGGTTCGAGTCCTCCCTCGGGCATGGGTGTGTGTGTTTGTCCTTAGAATAATTTAGGTTAAGTAGTGTATAAGCTGAGGGACTGATGACCTTAGCAGTTAGGTCCCATAAGATTTCACACACATTTGAAAATTTTTGTACACACCTACCATCTGTTGTACAATGAGATAGGCAGCTGCACCCTTCCGTGTTTTATTGTGATTTTATATAACGACGTCACTAAATAAGGGAATAATATCGGTGTGAGGTCCGGCGGTAATGCTGGCTCTGAGACGAAAACTCCGCTTTCAAACTAAAGATGAGAGTGTATTTTGTGCAGATACCAAACAATATTGAAACTACGAAGTGACTCGAAAACAGGATGTAAAGCATTCAGTGAGTGCGGCATCACATCTCGAATGAGCACAAGATGATGAGCTGACAGCAAATTCAGCTGATGTGTGGATCACCTGTAACATACACTGTTACTGCTACTGTCATAAACATCATCAACATTGACAGAGGGTTCATATGTGAACAACACAAACTGTAGGAAACTCGGCACTACGGTACTGTGCGGATTACTTTTCGGTTTAAAATCATTTGGCTGCACACGTTGTTAATGAAGGGGGAGCAATTGCTGCTACACACTGTATGCTTTTAGATGTGCATTTCGTTCCTACGTTCGTGGGTGCTTCTTGCTGAACATTTTCCCCACACGATCCAATATCGTCTCCTTGATTTCTATTGTGCGGAGTCAATTGCTTACACATACGTGTATACGTATACGCGTTTTAACCCACCTATTGTACTCAAGACTTGCTCTTCCTCTACATTTTTTACCCCTCACATTTACACTCATTTCCAAACTATTCCTCGAGTCTTAGGATTTGTTCTTTCAACCTATTTCTTCCTTTAGTAAAGCTGTGCCATAAAACTATTTTCTCCCCAGTTAGATTTACTCTTCATTAGTCACTCGATGTACCAATGTAATCTTTAACATTCTTTCGTAGCATCACATTTCACAAGTGACGGAGCGTACAATTTGTTGTCCTCTTCACTTAACCGTAATAGCTATTGCTCTGAGTAGCTAACATTCCTCTCTTCTCCCAGTTATCGATTATGCTAAACAGTTCTATTAGAATATTTTTCTTTGGTTGTAATGTAAATAGTTAAAGCAGAAAACCTGTTTTAAATATTCCCAAACCCGTAGTTTCCGGTTAGTTTGGTTCGAGCTGCATAATAATCAACAGTTCTACAACAGTTAATTTGCTCGCTGGAATAGGGGATTAAATATGAAAAACAAAACTGAAGTACTGCGTTCCTACACCGAGAAACAAGGGCGAATTACACTGGTCAGCGAGAACATTATGACCACTTACCTGAGGGCCGGTATGTCATCCATTGGCGCGCAGAAGAGCAGCTACGCGTCCTGGCATGGAAGCAATGAAACCTTGGTAGGTTACTGGAGGGAGTTGGCACCAGTCATGCACTCAAAAGTCACCTGATTCCCGTACATTCCGGGGAGGGGGGCGATGAGCTCTGACACAACGTTCAGTCACGCCCCAGATGTGTTCGATATGGTTCAGATATGACGAGGTGAGGGGCCATCACGTCAATTGGAACTCGCCATTGTGTTCCTTGAACCACACCATCACACTCTTGGCTTTGTGACATGGCGCATTATCTTATTGAAAAATGCCACTGTCGCCGGGAAACATGATGATCATGAAGGGGTGTACGTGGTCTGCAACCAGTGTGCGATACTCCTTGGCCGTCATGGCACCTTGCACGAGCTGCACTGGACTCATGGATGCCCACGTGGATGTTTCCTAGAGCATAATGGAGCCACCGGCAGCTTGTCTCCGTCCCGCAGTACAGAGGTCAAGGAGTTGTTCCACTGGAAAATGACGGATTCGCACCCTCCTATCGGCATGATGAAGAAGGTTTCGGGATTCTTCAGACCATCGAATGCGCTCCCGTTGCGCCAACGTCCATTGCCGATGGCGACGATCCCATTTCAGTCGCAGTTGCCGATGTCGTGGTGTTAAGGGGCTCCGGAAAGGCTTAAAATCATGAAAAGTTCAATTTTTACTTTTTTGCGTTTTCTGAATCTGCAGACTATTACCTTTTAATAGATATATAATTTATTCAATTCCGAAGACTAGAACTATTTTTAAATTTTTTTTGAAATGTGTTCTACATGGGCGTGACCCACTGTGGCACTGTTAAACTGCTGTCAAATGGTGTTATTATTAACGTCCGTGTTCATCAGGTACATTTTAGTGATGTGAGATAAAGTATAAAACCTATTTTCAGAGACTTAGCAGCACCTGAACTGTTGAAAAAGTGTATTCACGGAAAAACTCAAAACCCCAATGAAAGTGTAAATAGTGTTATATGGTCGAGAATCCCCAAGACTGTATTTGTTGGAATAGATACACTTCACTTTGGTGTGTATGATGCTGTTGCGACTTTCAATGATGGCAACATTGTAAGGTGCAAGGTATTTAGAAATATGGGAATGAAGATAGGTTCTAACATGGTACGAGCGATGCTTGCTTTAGACAAGGAACGCCTTCGGGCTGCAGACAGGGCTGTAAAGAGTCTAGAAATACAAGCAAGAGTAAACAGGAGGAGGAACAAAAGGAAGCTGGAGGAGGAGTTTGCAGAGGATGAAGATAATCCATCCTATGGACCTGGAATGCACTAAAAAGTTAATCCAATCTTTGTCGCTCGATTCCCAAAACTTTTATTTTCTCATACTAATTACATGTTTTCTAAGAATGTTCCAAACATATTTGTTTCAAACTTTCAGTAAATGTTACACAGTACCTTCTGCATAATTTAACACAGCCTTTTTCCAAAAAACTGTATATTTTTGAATATATGAATAAAAAATTGCAAAAAAATGTTGCGAATTTTCATTACAATTGAAAAACAATCATCTTTAATAACTGAACTAAAATTTTGTAAAATCCCTGTGTTAAGTTGTAGTCCATATTCCAATATAATCTGTAAAAAGTTCAACTTCCTACCTCAAATACTTTGTGAGGAAAGATGTAATTTATAAGCGTTATTTTAACATTGCAAGTATAGGGCGTTCCGGAGCCCCTTAACATTGGCACATGCATGGGTCGTCGGCTGCGGAGGCCCATCGTTAACGAGTGTTCGGTACACTGTGTGTTCAGACACAATTGTACTCTGCGCGTAATTGAAGTTTGGTGTTAGTTCGCTGCCTGTCCAGTTTTACCAGTCTGCCCAGCCTACGACATCCGACATCTGTAATAAAGGGTGGCCACCCAATCCCACGACGTTTGGAGCTGGTTTCACGGTGGTTTCGCCACGTGTTGAAGATACTCACAGCACTCTTCGAACACCCAACAAGGCGTACAGTTTCCGAAATGTTGGTGGCGAGCCTCCAAACATTACGCTCACTGATACTGCACGCACCGTGCGTGCTCTCTGACTAGCAGTCATTCCTCGCAAGGTGATGCTACTATGGGCTGAACGGGTTTATATCGATAGCAAATCGGTGGTCATGATGTTCTAACTGATCAGTGTATTTAAGCTCGACTGTTAACGGGGTACATCTATGTTACGAAGGAAGCAGTTTTGTTAAAAACTCACATTTCCATTCTGATTTATTTTGTGTAGTTTAGTTAAATGTATGTATACCTACATTAGCAAAAAATTCTTTGAATGTTTTGAGTATTCACGGGAAGAATGTCCAGTAAATAAATAACAGACACATCATCTACTGAAATATTCGTTGCTGACGAGATTATACACTTCCTGTTAGCATTTAATGCAAGTACAAACGGAACACCTGATAAGGTCCGGCATTGGACACGCTCTTATTTAATCGATATTCGAATGCAGTGATCTTATAAACAAGGAAGAACGATGTTTAAAACGATAAATTTGTCATGCCAGCTAGCTACAAATTAAGCATCTTAACTCTGCAGGGCGATATTAAGTCAGAGCTCCGGGACATAACACGGTGAATCTTCAATGAGACGTTTCCCTGCAGCAACATCGTAATTTTCAGCGCATTACTTAATGCAATTTCCACCGCGTTACTTAATCCATTAAATTACTCGTGCGGAAATTCCATCCGAGGTCTTGATGCCCTTCACGGTAAAAATGTTCTTGGATGAAACTTTCTTGTAAACCATGCTGTAGAATAGCACACAGTGCACCGTCTTCAAACTTTCTTTAAACATGTAACGAACTTTAAATGCCTGTAATATAGATTACGTGGTTCATCAATTTTATATATAAAAAATCGAAATGGTAATTTCAGTGTAGAGGTTGCGGCTCTACCGATTTGACGTAAGCTGTGGCTGCTTGTACTGCCCTGTGAACAACAGTCTCCGTTTGAATTCGGGTGTGTATGTGTTAAAATCGAACAACAACAGCTGTCACAAATTTGACGAATCTATATGACTCGGTTTAAAGGGTACGTTACTTAATGTTGTCGCTACTACAGTTCAGTGTGGTTTTTTATTTTTATTTTAAATCTTTCGATTACTGATTCTCAACAGTCCATCTCATCCGCTCCCTCTCACTGTCATCCGCGTCAACCCACACTCTCTGCCCGTCACCTCCTGACCCTCTGTCTGTCCATCTGCTCCTACCCATATCTCCATCCATCAGCACGTCTCCAATCTGTCCATCATCTTCCCCTCCCCCCTCTTTCCATCTCCTTCTCCTCTCTTTTAAATAGCTCCCCTCCACTCCCCCTCACTGTCCACCTCCTCCTGATCCTTTCTTTGTACATCTCCCTCCCCCTCTCTCTATCTCCTTCCCACCCCTCACTCTGCCCATCTCTTCCACCACCCTGCCTCTGTCCATCTCACCCTCTTTCCTTTCTCTGCCCATATCCTCCTCTCCCCTACCTGTGCCAATCTTCTCTTTCACCTCTCTGTCTTTCCATCTCCTCCTTCCCCATTTTCTCTCCATATCAGCGCCCATACCCCAACAGGAGGCTGGTGGTTGTTATCCCCACAATACGGCTTTCCAGATCGTAACTAACATGCGTACCAAATTTGGTTGAAATCGTTCCAAAGGTTTAGGATGGGCTTTTTACCCATGGCTTTGCTCGAGTACGCACGCGTCAAATATTTTTCATTAATATTTAACATATCTCTACACTTATTTCACCAGTATGTGTATCGAACTTGGCCCTGCTGTTTCATTTTCACGTAGTTCAATGTTTATGATGTCGTATCTCCTAAACTATCTGTCGAACAGTGATATAATTTTGCAATTACATTCTGTGGTGTATGTGAATAGTGACTGAAAAATGTGTCCCCAATACAGGTACTGGTAAAACAGTAATAAATTAAAACGTCATGCCCGATGCGGCAGTTTTAATACTTGAACAGTGTCTGGGATGGAAGCGAGAAGAAGTTTCGTAAACGTCTGAAATTATGTGTAAAGTTTGTTGCAAGTTACTAGATGCGTTCATTCTCAAATACTGGATGAGTAACGTATCGGTATTCGCGCGTCTTGGGCTACACTGCTTTTTCATTCCAACCCCTTTGATAGGCAGGTGGTCTTTACCACCACAGCTATACTTTTCACGCATTAAGTGATACGTTTGCCAAGTTTGGTTGAAATCGGTCCCATAGTTTAGGAGGAGATGCGTAACATTTATATGTACATAAATGCATATGTGCATCCATTTTTATAATATGAATGGGCATGGGTTTGACTGTCCATAACTGCATCTGGTGCCTCATTTCCCGAATACAAACTGCTAATGTGTTAAATCATAGGTTTAGGCAACTTGTCATATGATCCTTGACTAACAAAAGTAGAATTCCATACTCAGGTGCATATTTCATTAACATAAATCTGGTAGATGGGTTGAAGAATATCTCATTCAGCAAATGGTTTCCACATCTGCCTCCTAACCAAAAGACTTGCGTTCAAGTCCCAGCTGTGGTACTAATTTTAATTCGATACTTCAGCTTCCATCCTTACGGAGGAGCTAGTTTCTTGTTGATGCCTTTCTTTTTGCCCAGGTTGTTCCTCCTTCTAAACTGATACGGATGCCACAACAGTATGGTCATTGGACGCCCGCCCGGTTGGCCGTGCGGTCTAACGCACGGCTTTCCGGGCGGGAAGGAGCGCCTGGTCCCCGGCACGAATCCGCCCGGCGGATTTCTGTCGAGGTCCGGTGTGCTGGCCAGTCTTTGGATGGTTTTTAGGCGGTTTTCCATCTGCCTTGGCAAATGCGGGCTGGTTCGCCTTATTCCCCCTCAGCTACACTATGTCGGCGATTGCTGCGCAAACAAGTTCTCCAAGGGGTTACACTCGTCTGAGACGTTCCTTGGGGGGTCCACCGGGGGCCGAACCGCACAATACCCTGGGTTCGGTGTGGGGTGGTGGAGGGGTGAAGTGGACTGTGGCAGTCGTCGTGGGGTTGTGGACCATTGCGGCTGCGGCGGGGACGGAGCCTCTCCGTCGTTTCTAGGTCCCCGGTTAACATAACATAACATAACATGGTCATTGGAAAGATTTCTGACCACCACAATCAGTTGATAAAACTGCAAGAGATGTATAGCTACAACAACAAGGCATAGACATTAAAATCTGGTGAGCATGACGAGACCAGATAGCAAGGCCATAGCAGGATTGCAGTTGGAAACTGTTGTGTTGCTGATATCTTCGTACCCACCTGTTGTCGGTCAGACGAGGCTCAGCAAGTCAGAAATTCAACCTGGTTCCTTCAAACCACAAATTGATTGCCTTGACCAATTCATTAGTCTGCTTGGCGAAACACGCCGTTTACGAATTGGTGTATGTGTAGAATGAAGTGACTGTCTTGTTCATCTAACAATAATTGAAAAGATTTTACAAAAAAGCTCGGCAGTTTCTCTTAGTACCTAAATCGTGTTCATCACAGTAAAATCCTCAGGGCTTTCTTTTTATTCTTTCGAATCATATTTAAGAAATTAATCGAGTTTGAGAAAAAGTCTTTTTTTTCAGACATAAATGAGGAAAGTAACGTCATAGTGAAACGCATAGTGTTAACTGGTAATTAAAACGTGTCAAACGCTTCTGGGAAAATGAAAGGGAGCTCTCGATTGGTTTTAGAACCTAATCTCCCACTTTTCGTAGGCAATACACTTGCAGCTGATCGCTTGGATCACAGTTATACATTACTGTATCATTCATTCTCAAATCAGTAACGACATCCTATAGAATCGTAACACAATGACCTGTTTCGCTACTGCTTAAAGTTTCTTACAAGGGAACCTCCCCATCGCACCCCCCTCAGATTTAGTTATAAGTTGGCACAGTGGATAGGTCTTGAAAAACTGAACACAGATCAATCGAGAAAACAGGAAGAAGTTGTGTGGAACTATGAAAAAATAAGCAAAATATACAAACTGAGTAGTCCATGCGCAAGATAGGCAAGAACAAGGAAAGAGCAAGTATTGGAGTGCCGTGGTCCCGTGGTTAGCGTGAGCAACTGCGGAAGGAGAGGTCCTTGGTTCAAGCCTTCCCTCGAGTGAAAAGTTTAACTTTTTATTTTCAGTTTATGTGACAAACGCTTATGTTTTCATCACTTTTTTGGAGTGATTGTCACATCCACAAGAAAACCTGAATCGGGCAAGGTAGAAGAATCTTTTTACCCATTCGCCAAGTGTACAAGTTAGGTGCGTCGACAACATGTTCCTGTCATGTGACGCACATGCCGTCACCAGTGTCGTATAGAATATATCAGACGTGTTTTCCTGTGGAGGAATCGGTTGACCTATGACCTTGCGATCAAATGTTTTCGGTTCCCATTGGAGAGGCACGTCCTTTCGTCTACTAATCGCACGGTTTTGCGGTGCGGTCGCAAAACACAGACACTAAACTTATTACAGTGAAAAGAGACCTCAATGAACGAACGGACAGATCATAACTTTGCGAAAATAAAGGAAGTAAACTTTTCTCCCGAGGTAGACTTGAACCAAGGACCTCTCATTCCGCAGCTGCTCACGCTAACCACGAGATCACGGCGCTCCTGAGCTCACACTCTCGTTGATGTTGCATATCTTGTACATGCACTACTCAGTTTGTATATTTTGCTTTTTTTTCATAGTTCCACACAACTTCTTCCTGTTTTCTCGATTGATCTGTGTTTAGTTTTTCAAGGCCTATCCACTGTGCCAACTTATAACTAAATCTGAGGGGGGTGCGATGGGGAGGTTCCCTTGTAAGAACTGTAATTGAAGCTAGACCAACATCTCATCGAACTTTGTCATTATGTCTTATTAATTACATCCAGCTGTACATCCGAATCCATTTGGAAATTATCCCCACTTCGTTTAATCTTTCCACATAATAAGACAAGATTATAATAGTAATTTCATTTCATGTAACTGTCGTGGGTTTTTATAGTTTAAATGTGAACCTCATCGTAAATATTCCCTTGCTTCTTGTAGCGAAACCGTGTGACTATACTTGTGGCATACCATGTCTTTACCGACGGATGTTCTGTGCTAGGCCGGCCGAAGTGGCCGTGCGGTTAAAGGCGCTGCAGTCTGGAACCGCAAGACCGCTACGGTCGCAGGTTCGAATCCTGCCTCGGGCATGGATGTTTGTGATGTCCTTAGGTTAGTTAGGTTTAACTAGTTCTAAGTTCTAGGGGACTAATGACCTCAGCAGTTGAGTCCCATAGTGCTCAGAGCCATTTTGTTCTGTGCTAGTTTGACTACTTCGATCTTTTCATTTAAAGTTATCAGGTCACAAATAGGTACAACGATGTATCATTATCACCGTCATCAAAGCAGCGCTCTAAGATTATGACGCATTCCATTCCTAATTGGTTTCCATATCTTTGTTTTATTAAGGAGACTGAAAATATGATTGTGACTGATCTATAGCGATAAGAGTCTCTACACGTTATCTTGGGTAAAGGGACCTCATCTACTCGTTGCTAGTTCCACAAGTAGCCTTTAGACGCACAGGCTGTTCCACCACATCTCAATATGTCGAAGTGCGCAGTTGCGATGGTACTGCGCACGACTGTGATCTCTAGCAGATGATTCTGGAACTCTACACACAAACTGCTGTTCACATTCGCATCAGGCGATGCGCCACGTAGTTTTAGCGAAGATTTGTTTGTTCGAACCCAAACACTTTTCTTGTCGGCGCAGTAAATGTGTTTGTGAAAAGACGAGCCAAGGCATGAAGTATAGGCAAGGCAGTGAAGCAAGTGGGTACAGCTATCTGCAACAAACTCAGATTTATTTTAATCTACTCACGCTTCCCGAAGGCTTTTGCCGTGGTTGTAAAATATTCCTTTTACACTAATGCTACAACTCGTAAAAAAATTAACCGTATATAATTTTATGTAGTATGCAGAAAAAAGGAAGGAAAAGGAAGGAATGTAATCATAGCAACAACGTTGTTAAGACTGACTTACATGCTGCCACTTATTATCTATTGGCATTGCTGATAACTCATAAGTAATGTTTGTTTTAATACCAGTTAAAGGAATTGGAAAAGAAACAATACTGCAATTAAGAAAACGAATCAAAACAGTTACAGCCATTTCCAATAGTACCACTACTACTTCTAATTCTTATCAGTACACTTTCTAGTAGGAGTAGTTGCAAACGCCTAATATTACCACTCTTGAAAAATGAACACATTTTCCTTGGTGATATAATTTATAATGAATATCATTACAAAACCTTGAATGAATTTGTCACTCTGCAACGGAATGAGCGCTGATATGAAACTTCCTGGCAGATTACAACTGTATGTCAGACCGAGTCTCGAACTCGGGACCTTCGCCCTTCGCGGGCAGGTACTCAATGATTGACTTACCCAAACACAATTGGCAACACCTCTTAAGCTCTTTACTTCTGACAGTACCTCATCTCCTACCTTCTAAAATAGCCTGTGAAAGGCAAAGGTCCTGAGTTCTTTGTCTGGCACACAGTTTAAATCTGCCAGGAAGTTTCGTATCTGTGCACACTTCGCTACAGAGTGAAAAATGCAGTCAGGAATCATCGCCCAGGCCGTGGCTGAGACATGTTTCCGCAATATTCTTCCTTCCAGGAGTGGAGAAGGTCTGTGAAGTTTGAAAGGTGGGAAATGTGTGTTTTTGTTTTTTTGTTTTTTTTTATTTTTTTTTACTCTTGACTTCGTGGTTTAATAAAACACCCACAAAAACTAAACATAATTTATATTTCGTAATTTTAGGAATAAAACTATTTAAACAAGAAATTTCGTTTTCATTTGAACGTTTTATTAGCAGCTAAAGTTGGTGATGTTGGAGACATGGAAGATGAGGTGTAGGAGACAATTACTGGTTAGCATCTGATTGCACCCACTGAGCAGTCGTCTCAGGAAGGTTGGGAACCGCTGACGTATGTCCTGCTTTCACCGTGTCCCAGGCTGACGATCAATACTTTACATAACGTGACAATTATTGAACTACATCAAATAAAATCGTCATAACTTCTGAACGGTTTGCGTTAGGACGTTCAAACTGCCCGGTTGGTCGCGGGGCATGATGGGAATTAGTACGGTTTCGTTCAGCGACGAAGCCCATTTTCATTTGGTAGGGCTTTGCAATAAGCAAAACTGCCGCATTTAGGGGATTGAGAATCCGCATTTCGCGATCGAGAAGTCTCGTCACCCTCAACGGGTGACTGTCTGGTGTGCAATGTGTAGTGTGCAGTGTCCAGTCATGGAATAATCGGTGCGATATTCCTTGATGGCACGGTGACTACCGCACGGTACTTGTAGGTTTTGGAAGACGACTACATCCCCGTTATCCAAAGTGACCCTGGTTCCGACAAGATATGGTTCACACAAGACGGAGCTCGACTCCATCGAAGAAGGAGAGTGTTTGATGTCCCCACTGGCATGGGCTTCGATTGGCCGCCATATTCTCCGGATCTGAACACATGCGATTCCGATTTGTGGGGCTAGACAAGGTGTACAGCAATAACCCTAAAACCATCGTTGAGCTGAAAACAGCCATTCAGGAGGTTATTGACAGCATCTCTGTTCTTATACTCCAGCGGGTCATGCAGAATTTCGCTATTGGTCTGCACCACATCTTCGCCAATGATGGCAAGCATATCGAACATGTCATAACCTGAATCTGAATATCCGTAGTGACGTTTACATGTCGAATAAAGTGTGTACATGCCGTAGTTTGTAACTAATTTACGTTTTGTTTTCATATAGTTCAACAATTGTCACCCTGTATCTTCATCATCATCACCAAGGGCAATAGCAGTAAAGTCCTCCTATGTTAAGGGGTCCTTGCGTCTGCGTTTCAGGCGGTCCATCGCTTCCTCCTTAATGCGTTGCCGTCCAGCAAATAGTCCAGTATCTGAAATATCTTCTTCCATTGCCTCCCCTTCGCTTCGCCATATCCTTCTAAGACTGGTTTATAAGCACCTGCTTCTTTTTGACACTCTATACAGTTTCGTTTCCGTCTTTTTATCACAGTAATGTTTTCTCTTCTCTCCGAATCTCAGTAAGCCCTATCCATGCAACTATGTTTTACATCTTCCGCCACGTCCACATCAAAAATGCCACAAGCTTTCTTTTATCTTCCTTCCTCATTGTCCACATTGCAGCACCAACACGAGTACAATCCTCTCTTTCCCTCAAATCTTTATCCACACGGCTGCAAAAAACTGCCTCTTTCGATATTGGCATCCTTGTTTTAATTTATGCACAGCACTTTCATTCGGTTGCTATGCTGCTTCCAAGGTGATTAAAAATTTCCACTTTTTTTTCTCCATTCAGCATTATGTTTTTCCTTTATCACTAGTGGGCAATGCTCACTCATGTTCCTTACGAAAAAACTGAAAAGATTAGGAAACAAGCAACAGCCTATATTTGTTTTCCTAAATCAGTCCGTCTCATACCTTCTTCCCTCACTCTCACTGCCGCTTTTTGAACGAGTTTATTTACGTCGCCTTATTTCTAGTTTAGTGTTTCTTCCTTCCTTGTAGATGGAAGTTCATCCCAAGTCTTTTCCACTTCTACAAAACACCCTTCTCAATAAATATATCTCACAAAACTCACAAGATTCCTGTTGCATGTCTTGTGCCTGCATTCTTCCTAAACCCAAACTGCTCCTCAGCCAATTTACCCCCATTACCTTTTCCATCCTGGACATAACATTGGCTGCAAGTGAAGTGAGGCTGATTGTTCTGGGCTCCCTGCGTTTCTTTGTTTCCCGTTTCTTTGGTATTTCTGTCGTTGCCACAATCAAATTCTCCACTGGTCATTCGCCACTTTCAAGTTGTTGCATAACTTCAGTATTTCTGTTATTCCTAATTGGTACAAAAACTTAACTATTTCTTCTGGCATTTTATCTGTACCTGTTTGCTATCCCAATTTTCACTACAGTTTTTGCGATCTTTACCTCATTTACGTTGGGGTACGAATTTATAGGTGCAGTTCCTTGATTAATTTTCAAACTATCTGCATGTTATCGCCTAGAATGCTGGAGAGCTTTATAATTTCCTGCTCAGTGTTGGCTTCTGTTCTTAACCCTCTGATAAATTCCTCCTCAAGTTGTTTTTTGTGGCCATTTTCCGCAGCAAGTATAATAGATATTCGTGGGTTTAGTCTGGAAAAAATACTATTTTTACTCACACTTGTGGTTTCAAAGCAGTTAACACCATAAAATTTAAATGAATAAAATGTTGTACCTATGTTTCTGTCTGACAAAAATAAGCGTTTCGTCTCATCTGGTCACATGTGAAAGGGCTCTTTTTCACTACATTTTCAAAAATCGGTATACGGGATGGTCAGAAACACTCTGAAAAGCTTGTAAGATGCGCTGAGAAATAATTGTTAAGAAAAAATTCGACACGTTGCGCCATTTCCGAGTTAATTAGTATGTAGTTAGCCAGTCAGACTCTCGGGAGTGAAAATTCAAATAGCCCGCCACAAACAATTAGTTTAAGTTGTTATCTTAGCGTAGATGATAACGCACGAGACTGCTCAGCCGCTGGTGTGGGTTCGATGCTCACTGACGTCCCACCTCCAATTTCGTATCGATCTCTTGTTCGGTTTTGGGAAATCAAAGTAAACGCACGTTTCGCGACACCATCTTTGGTCGGTTGCTTGAATATGCGCGCATACGTCTCTACAAAAAATGGTTCAAATGGCTCTGAGCACTAGGGGACTTAACATCTTAGGTCATCAGTCCCCTAGAACTTAGAACTACTTAAACCTAACTAACCTAAGAACAACACACATCCATGCCCGAGGCAGGATTCGAACCTGCGACCGTAGCAGTCCCGCGGTTCCGGACTGCAGCGCCTAGAACCGCACGGCCACCGCGGCCGGCACGACTCTACAATCATTGACACTAGTCAATATAGTTATCCGTCTTGATCGCTATTTTTACTTTTTATTTTATTTTTTTAATTACTGACCTAACATGTTGAGGCACAGTCATCTTAAGAATCACTTTCAAAACCTCGGTACACTGTATATTGTCAGTTAGCTAGCCTATTGTACACGCACATATGGGAACAGGCAGGATACAGTGTATCGAGATCTTGAAAGGGATTCTGAAGACAGCTGCGGGCTACACAATAAGGTGTACATAAAAAAAATCGCGATCAAGGAATGTTAGCAGTATGTTAGCGGCGAGAAACAATCAATGCGTTCTGTGCGTGATAGCAATGGAGATACTATCGAAGACAGTGCTGCCAAAGCAGAGTTACTAAACACATCCTTCCGAAATGCCTTCACAAAAAAAGACGAACTAAATATTAAGGAATTCGAATCGAGAACAGCTGCCATAAATATCCTCGGAGTAGTGAAGTAACTTAAATCACTTAATAAAAGCAAGTCTTCTGGTACAGACTATATCCCAAGTAGGTTCCTTTCGGAGTATGCTGATGCATTAGCTCCATACTTAACAATCATATACAACCGTTCGCTCAACGAAAGATCCGTATCAAAAGACTTGAAAGTTGCACTGGTCACACCAACATTCAAGAAAGGTATTAGGAGTAATCCACTAAATTACAGGCCCATATCGTTAACGTCGATATGCAGCAGGATTTTAGAACATATATTGTGTTCGAACATTATGAATTACCTCGAAGAAAACGGTCTGTTGACACACAGTCAACACGGGTTTAGAAAACATCGTTCCTGTGAAACACAACTAGCTCTTAATTCACAGCAAATGTTGAGTGCTATTGACTTCGGATTTCAGATCGATTCCGCATTTCTGGATTTCCGGAAGGCTTTTGACACTGTACCACACAAGCGGCTTGTAGTGAAATTGCGTGCTTATGGGATATCGTCTCAGTTATGTGACTGGATTCGTAATTTCCTGTTAGAGTGGTAAGTAATGGAAAGTCATCGAGTAAAACAGAAATGATTTCTGGCGTTCCCCACAGTAATGTTATAGGCCCTTTGCTGTTCCTTATCTATATTAACAATTTTGGAGACAATCTAAGCAGCCGTCTTCGGATGTTTGCAGATGACGCTGTCGTTTAACGACTAATAAAGCCATCAAAAGATCAAAACAAACTGCAAAACTATTTAGAAGAGGTATCTGAAAGGTGCGAAAAGTGGCAGTTGACTCTAAATAACGAAAAGTGTGTGGTCATCCACATGAGTACTAAAAGGAACTCGTTAAATTTCGGTTACACGATAAATCAGTCTAATCTAAAAGCCTTAAATTCAACTAAATACCTAGGTATTACAATTACGAACAACTTAACTTGGAGGGGACACACAGAAAATGTTGTGGGGAAGGCTAACCAAAGACTGCGTTTTATGGGCAGGAGACTTGGAAAATGTAACAGGCCTACTAAGGAGACTGCCTACACTACGCTTCTCCGTCCTCTTTTAGAATACTGCTGCGCGGTGTGGGATTCTTACCAGATAGGACTGACGGAGCACATCGAAAAAGTTCAAAGAAAGGCAGCACGTTTTGTATTATCACGAAATATGAGAGAGAGTGTCACAGAAATGATGCAGGATTTGGGCTGGAAATCATTAAAAGAAAGGCGTTTTACGTTGCGACGGAATCTTCTCACGAAAGTCCGATCACCAACTTTGTCCTCCGAATGAGAAAATATTTTGTTGACAACGACCTACGTAGGGAGGAACTATCACCACGATAAAATAAGGGAAATCAGAGCTCGTACGGAATGATATAGGTGTTCATTCTTTCCCCGTGCTATACGAGACTGGAATAATAGAGAATTGTGAAGATGGTTCCATGAACCCTCTGCCAGGCACTTGAATGTAATTTGCAGAGTATCCATGTAGGTTTTTATTGATTATTAATACGGATAGAATGTACATCAGGGAAAGGGTGGAGAGTGGGGAGATGTCTAGTTGTTTAGTGGACTGGATTCTTTCGTCTGGAAGTCATTCGGATGCAGTCAGGGAAGCAATTAGAACCGTCCGCTCCACGTTCTCTGATCTGTGCCCTTTGCCTCCCCGTCCCATTGGGAAACATGGTTTTTATCCGCGTTATGTAGTCCCACGGGACGTCTAAAAGGAGCTGAACATTGAGCGAGGTCAGTTAATCTGCCGGAAAACGATCCCGCGGCCTGAATGCAGGTCGAGGCCGGAGACGCAAGTCGGGCGGCCTTGGGCGGGTCCAGGCGGACAGCGCCCGCATCCATCTCGCTGCTGCATTTCCCTGACAGCGGGTCTGCGCAGCAACGCATTAGCAGCGCTGAGCTGCCTTCACACGCGCCTCCGCCGCCGCGAGCTGGCCCACGTCCGAATCTGGGTCGCTCGCGCAAGCCGCTTGCCCGTATGCTGCGGATCTCAACTCGACTGGAATGGTAATGACGGCCTGCGACACGGAATCGCCGAGTACAGTTGCTGCCGCTCCGCTCCGTAGCCCCATTATCTACAGGCAAGAGTTCCAGGTACTCTCCTTGCAAAGTGACTGGTGTTCTCACCGCTACGATCAGAGACTTGCACTCCATGGCTACCCAGTGGCGAGACGAAACAACGAGGAGTAAGATTCTGGTTCTTTCGCTCATACTATTACGCGAAAGCGACAGATGTCGGAAACAAATGGCGGTGCATATGGGAAGATTAAACCTAATATTCCGAAATTAAGAACGGTGGTGAGACAATACACTGCCGTTTGTAAAAACTAAAACATTCAGAAGTAATGGTCTGCAGCACGCCACTATAAGGGGACGTGTTGAACAGCGGAATCATAAGTGATTTAAATGACAGAGTGGTGGCGTGCACGTAGGATCAACAGCGCCCTCTTTTGTGTGAACGAAGAGGTCAGTGTTATGCAATGCTCAGTCCGAAAGAACAGATGCTACTGGTGACTGTGCAGCTCTCTAGAATGAAATTACAATTAAATCAATACCGATAGCTGCTGACGGGCGTTGATATACATCAACTGGGACAGCTGAAAATGTGTGCCCCGACCGGGACTCGAACCCGGGATCTCCTGCTTACATGGCAGACGCTTTATCCATCTGAGCCACCGAGGACACAGATTAAAAGGGTGACTGCAGCGACTTGTCCCTTGCACGCTTCCCGTGAGACCCACATTCTCAACTCTCCACTATCTACATACGTAATGTTCCTATTAGGTATCTGCCCATCCATTGATTACTCGCGCACACTAAGCTGACGATTCCCGTAAGAGTTCGGGCAACCTGTGCGCATTCGCAAAGATGAATGTCAATGGGCAAATATCTATTAGGAACATTACGTATGTAGATAGTGGAGAGTTGAAAATGTGGGTCTAACGGGAAGCGCGCAAGGCATAAGTCGCTGCAGTCACCCTTTTCATCTGTGTCCTCGGTGGCTCAGATGGATAGAGCGTCTGCCACGTAAGCAGGAGATCCCGGGTTCAGCCCCGGTCGGGGCATACATTTTCAGCTGTCTCCATCGAGGTATATCAACAACACCTCTCGGCAGCTGAGGGTTTCAATTAATTATCATTTAGTACGTTAGAGTACCATAATTTTATGTGTTCGTTGTTTTATAGTTGTTTAGTCTTCAAATATTGGCATCGTGATATTGTTCTGTGGTAAAGAGGAGCAGAGGATGGCGGTAATGTGCCGCCGAAACTAGTCGTGTGATAGAATAAAGACATTCTCAAGATACAGCTGTGGTGTTACTTTTCCTCATATATAGATGGCTGGACTGCGTCACCAAAGGGGACCGATGGGAAGATGTGGTCCACAGACACTGGCGGGCGCTTCGTTCACGTGTTGCTGTTGCTGTTGCTGCTAGTATGACGGGGAAAAACCTCTCGTTATGATCCCAGTCACAGCGTCACACCAGCAAACTGCTCAGTTCCAGTACGGAACCTTTGCTCTTATTCCATATTTACTTTTTTCCTGGAGTGACAAGACGAGATTTCAGAGCACAGATTATTCGTTGTCTGAGTTTCTGTCCTAATGTTCAGGAGCTCCACGCCTGGCTGACTACGTACTCCCTCACTTGGGATTTCAAGTGTCCTTTCTTACATGGGAACCTCCCCATCGCACCCCCCTCAGATTTAGTTATAAGTTGGCACAGTGGATAGGCCTTGAAAAACTGAACACATATCAATCGAGAAAACAGGAATAAGTTGTGTGGAACTATGAAAAAAATTTGTAAAATATACAAACTGAGTAGTCCATCCGAAGATAGGCAACATCAAGGACAATGGCAGTCAAGGAGCGCCGTGGGCCCGTGTTTAACGAGATCAGCTACGGAACGAGAGGTTCAAGCCTTCCCTCGAGTGAAAATTTTAATTTTTTATTTTCAGTTTATGTGACAAACTCTTATGTTTTCATCACTTTTTTGGGAGTGATTATCACATCCACAATAAAACCTAAATCGGGCAAGGTAGAAGAATCTTTTTACCCATTCGCTAAGTGTACAAGTTAGGTGGGCCGAAAACATATTCCTGTCATGTGGCGCACATGCCGTCACCAGTGTCGTATAGAATATATCAGACGTGTTTTCCTGTGGAGGAATCGGTTGACCTATGACCTTGCGATCAAATGTTTTCGGTTCCCATTGGAGAGGCACGTCCTTTCGTCTACTAATCGCACGGTTTTGCGGTGCGGTCGCAAAACACAGACACTAAACTTATTACAGTGAACAGAGACCTCAATGAACGAACGGACAGATCATAACTTTGCGAAAATAAAGAAACTAAAATTTTCAGTCGAGGGAGGACTTGAACCAAGGACTTCTCGTTCCGCAGCTACTCACGCTAACCACGGGACCACGACACTCCTGAGCTGACTTTTTCCTTGTTGTTGTCTATGTTCGCATGGACTACTCAGTTTGTATATTTTATTAATTTTTTTCATAGTTCCATACAACTTCTTCTTGTTTTCTCGATTGATCTGTGTTCAGTTTTTCAAGGCCTATCCACTGTGCCAACTTATAACTAAATACATGGGGGGGTGCGATGGGGAGGTTCCCTTGTTAGAAGATCATCATTTTTCTAGAACTAAACTTACACTCTGTACTGGAAACTGTACCGTAATGAAATGTCATTAAAATTAAAACTCCATACTATACCTTTTGTAACGTACTTTTGATACAACCACAGAAGGAGATTTTACACGTCACCACCCTCAAGCATTTATAGTGCGCTGAGGGAAACACTATGAGAGGAGAAACTGGAACACTGTTAATGATTAGTGACAAGAACATACACATTTATTGACGAATACTCAACTTTGTACAAATCGGCCCAGGCAGCAGATCCTGAAGTTCAACTACTATCCAGAAGCTAAGGCTGGATAGTAAACAGTTCTTGTCCCACTAGAATGATCGCTGAAGAAGTGCTGGCGTGGATTCTGTAGAAGCAGACGATGCAGTGAGAAGTACTCAAGTAGAAGGCCGTCCTCAAGGTAGTGGGGCCGATCTGGAACCGCCCACTCTGCTGTGGCGCCGGCGTATACCACTTCTCTGGCGGCGCCACCGCTGCGACTGCGGCAATCGCTGTGTTATACGCCGCCTATCGAGTAGGTTGTCGACCTATCGATGCCTGTGTTGCTGCTTGATGATGCATTCCGTGCTTACGACACCACAATATCGGTAATGGAAAAAAAACAGTAGCAGAGTACGTGCTTAATTTCTCAAATGTTTGAGTATAAAGTGTGTTCTGGTACAGAATGATAGTTTCATTCGGGAAAATATCTCTCAGCCTGTGGGTAAGCCGTTCTCTGGAATATCCTTTTCTCCAAGGGGGGTAGTCTGGGTTGTTAGCTGCCCGCGTACGCACTTTACCACAAATGAACTGTAAATGTTAAAATTTCTTGCTCCAGAATATAATAACTTAAAATAGCATACACCCGTTGATACAATAGTATGCAGCTTTATTTGTAACGTGTTACCTGTCATTCAACACTTCCGAACATCTTTCAACAGTCAGTCAAGCCCAAACCCGTAATCAACGTTCGTTGTGTAGAAAGAAGTAGTTTCTCACAGTTATGATGGGTTCTAATCGTGTTCAACCGACCAGTTAATCATGTACCAACAGCAGCAAGCAAAAAGGAATGATAATTATTGAAACAACATTTTACATTGACAGAACATTAACAAAGTTGCATCACCTTCAAAATAGTGTGGATTGGAACTAATGTAATACTCCCAGTTTTTGTCCCATCGGTTTTTGAAGTAAGCTGAAGATTTACCGCACGATACCGCAACTGATTTCTCTACGTTCTGGAAGTGTTTGCCTTCCACGTCCTTTCTCTTTTTAGGGGACAATAAAAAGTCATAAGGAGCCAGATACGTTGATTAGGGGAGAGTGCGGGCGACGTAACGCGTTGGTAAGACACTGATATCTTATTCGGGAGGATGGCGGTTCAAATCCATAACTGAATATCCACATTTAGATTTTCCGTAATTTCCCTAAATCGTTTAAGACAAATGCTAGGATGGTCGTGCGGTAGCGTTCTCGCTTCCCACGCCCGGGTTCCCGGGTTCGATTCCCGGCGGGGTCAGGGATTTTCTCTGCCTCGTGATGGCTGGGTGTTGTGTGCTGTCCTTAGGTTAGTTAGGTTTAAGTAGTTCTAAGTTCTAGGGGACTGATGACCATAGATGTTAAGTCCCATAGTGCTCAGAGCTATTTGAACCATTTTGAACAAATGCTAGGAAGATCCCCCTCTTCCCCATTTGTCCTCCATCCGAGTTTGTCCTCAGGAATGTTAAACCCTAATGTTCTTCCTTCTTTCATTTTTTCTTTATTTCATTCCTTCCTTCTCCTAGTCTGATATAAGATTATTAGTCTTAGTCAGTGCCAAAGCCTACAAAGTTGTTTATGAAAACGTTGAGATCAATGGTGAGCTTTCTGCCGGAGAAAACGTCTCTAGTGTTCTGTCTTCCGGATGGAGCATATGATAGGATTGGATAACGACGATGAAGGAAATACGTCTTCAATGATAAAACCCGATACAGTCGTCTAATTATTTATTTCTAAAAAGGAAAGCACAACCTGGTTTCAGAACATGTATCCCATCTTCAGATGCATCTGAAAAATTATAAATCAGTAATAATATCTACCCACATGGATAAGAAAGTCAAAGCTAAACAGAACCAACAGAAATTCATAAGAATCCTATTTTAATATATTTTAGTCTCAGTTATGGATCAATTGTCGACAAACACGTATAGGCGGTTTTTTTTCTAATCATTTATGTTGGTTCTGTTTAGCTTTGATTTTCTTAACCACGTGGACAGGTACTATTATTGATTTATATTTTTGCGACCCACCTGAAGATGGGATACATGTCCTGAAACCGAGTTGTGCTTTCCTTTTCAGAAAGAAATAATTTATACAACTGCAGTAGAATTTATCATTGATGATGAATAACAGTTGTTGATGTCCCGTAAAGAGAAAGGTGTGTAATATGTCTTCTCAGAGAGATATTAGCGGCACAAACTATTTACGGGAACCACGGAATACGTAAATCAGGAAGACCGGACTGGAGTTTGAATTCCGTTTCTTCCGAATCTGAGTCCATTGGCCTAACTACTGCATCACCTCGCATAGCCGCAGCTGTTTGGAATATGATGTTTCGTGTATTACGAAGATAACAAGACTGTGCGTAAATCATGGGCCACTGCATCCCGGGTGGAAGAAATGCAAATGAATATGCTGGGCTACCCTGCTCAAAGGACCGACCTTAACTTCATCTACCATCTCTAGGAGGGTCTAGAATTACGTGATTGAAACGATCAGCAGATAGGGATTAAATTGAAAGCAGATTTGTGGGTAGATTTGTGCCAACTACGACAAAATGTCAGCTGCGGCTCGTAATCACATTATCCCGCATACCGCTCGTTTTAAGGCCTCTTTTTGCTTCTCTCATCATACACTTTCAGCCACACACCTAAAAACCGACATCGTTAACGCTCCGCTTCCGGGATTCGAGGAGGCAAGCCTGCCTCGGACCGAATGCACCTCACGGATTAACGACAAGGGCTGTTGACCGGCGAACCTTGACGTGGTTTTTAGGCGGTTCCCCATATCCAACTAGGTAAATAACAGGCTTGTACCCACGTCTAGCCTCAGGAACGAGTACACGCTACGCAAACACTTATAAAACTTCCTTACACTTGAATAGGAGATTTTCTCTAGAAGCAGACTGTTGGTGTACACAAAAACCGTCCCAGTTTGGGGAGGAGAGGGGGGGGGAGCGGAGGAAGGGAGTGTTGATATCAGGAAGGGCATCCAGCCACAAACCATCACAAACATTGCCGAACTCCATATAACAAGTACTTTCATCCGCCGCAGTTTTCGCTTATATTTATGATTCAATCTGTCAATCTGTAAAGCGACCACACCCATTCTGATGAAAAGCTATCTCAAGGAATTTCCTGTAAAACTAATTGTCATATTAATGACTTATCAGACTATTCTCACCACAGCACCACATAACGGGTGTAGTTGCATCAGCAGTTTGTACTAAGCACTATTCATGCTCTTCCGTCTACGTATGGATTGATCAGATGATGGTCACCTCATCAAAACCAGTTTATAATAAAGTCCTATCGGTATATACGCTTTATGGTGTTTTCATGTTGACATTTTTAAAATACAGAAATGATTTTCCCAAATTCTTATTTTTTCCTGGCACAAGTTTTTTGTGTACACCAATCGCTGATCCTTGGTAGAAAGCAGTGTCACCACGGCGAGTTCTCCGGAGGTGGCGTGGTAGCACCTCCGAGGCGCGGCTTGGCAAGCGGCCTAAGCCAGCAGCTGGCCGGGATATTCTGGGCCTGTAAACACGCGCACGCTTGGCGCTACAGCTCGGAAATGCTGTGTCAGAGACTTGCCCTTATTTCTGTATTTCACAAGAAACTGCTCATACCAGGCTAGCAATGGAGCCAAACACTGATTTGACAGCGGCAGAAGAGTGACGGCTGCTGATCGAGTTCGCGTCCTGCAGAATCTGGCAATCTAATGCTTTCGACACCAGGCATCTAACCAGCGAGGCAGAACAGTGGTAAGATACAGAAACCGCATTCGAGAGGACACCTAAATTTAGATCTTCAGTCGTTTCCCTAAATCGCTTAAGGCGAATGCCAGGATGGTTCCGTTTAAAAAGCACTGCTCGCTTCGTTTCCCATACTTCTTCAGTCCGAGCTAGAAATCCATCTCTAATTAAGCCCACGGTAAAGTGCCCAGGTGTTGCTATGTACGGTGACTTTTTGGTGTATAAAGAAAATTGAATAACATTCAAATAATGTTGAAAAGAATTTAAAAGTTGTGTACCATTCTGCAAACAAATCAATATTTACAGAGTTATTGCTACTATTGCACAGCTAAAAAACAAGAAGCCGGAAAATTCGTGAGTAAAATGACCATATGATGGAAGTTTTAAGGAACTGTCAGTCTAAACGACGCTCGTTTGTTGCAAAATCTTCAAAGTGTTTGAGCAGTGAACCAAGTGGGAACATTGTGCCTCCTCTGGGCTTGGCCGGACAGCTCTGCTTGTTGAAAGAAGTCGAGCGAATGCGGCACAGTTTTCGTTGAATGTTTGCTTCGCGCGTGCTTCTTCCGGCATCAGCGCGTGGCTGTCTGTTCCGGCCACAGTCGGTTTCCGAAGATCTTACAAACAAAATCTTTGACTTTAGTTATCACGTAAGCAACTAGGCATAAAAAGCCGAAAACTGAATTTATGGTATGTGAGAAATTATATCCGATATCACACAAAGCATAAAAGTGTTTAAATAGTGTGGTTGTAGCAACTTGCAGTGCAATGGGGATGTGTTCGACGCATCAAACAATTTTTGTAGAACAGAGCACTGCGTCTCTGTAACCTTGTGTCAGCACTAAAACCCACCTTTTCTGCTGAAGACCCGTACATAGATGTGAAGTATAATAGTCCTTTTGATTACTACTATTGCTGACGTGAATTGCAAGGGGAAAATTGGAAAATTCCACCACTTGAGATTGCCAAGTAACATGTTTCAGATTAAGTTATCGTGGACCAACTGTTGAATCGGTTTAATTCGCTTAAACGGGAGACTGCATGGCAAGGAAAATGATTACAAAGAATATTTAAATGTAAATTCGTAAAACTGATCGCAGAAAAGTAAGTCACAACGATTAGTTGTGCCTAGAGGCCACGTAGCACGCTGATAGCCGACATACAAAACAATGTAACAAAGCCGGCCGCGGTGGTCTTGCGGCTCTAGGCGTTCAGTCCGGAACCGCGCGACCGCTACGGTCGCAGGTTCGAATCCTGCCTCGGGCATGGATGTGTGTGATATCCTTAGGTTAGTTAGGTTTAAGTAGTTCTAAGTTCTAGGGGACTGATGACCACAGATGTTAAGTCCCATAGTGCTCAGAGCCATTTGAACCAATGTAACAAGACATGGTTTAATACAAACTGCGAAACACATAAAAAGGTTAACTAATGGGGAGTGTGACAAGACTGACTATATCATCATTCGAATGAATTAATAGCGAGCAGATTCAATACTGAGCCTCTAAACATTCTCTTCTCACGAAGCCGCGCTGGGTAGCCGCGCGGTCTGGGGCGTCTTGTCACGGTCCACGCGGCTGCCCCCGTCGGAGGTTCGAGTCCTCCCTCGGGCATGGGTGTGTGTGACGTCCTTAGCGTGAGTTAGTTTAAGTTAGATTAAATCGTGCGTAAGCTTAGGGACCTATGACCTCAGCAGTTTGGTCCCGTAAGGCCTTACCACAAAATTTCCAATTTCTCCTCACAAAGATACGAAGACACAAAGAACCGATAACCACATGTGAGATATGAGTTTAAGCAGTTTGCGATGCGAATCACAGGTAACAAGGAATCATACTTACGTAGTTAAAATTAACGAAACCGTATTGCAAGCGTGCAACAAAGCCTCACGTTACCAGCTCACCATAGAGCAATAGAGCAACCCGCAGCATTCGACACCAAGCACGTCTTGTCTCCACAGGACGGAAGACAAGAGAACTGTTAAGACCCATACTCCGCCTTTCTCAGCGAGCAGGCAGTGGTCTCATTGGTTCGCTCACCATAGCCCGAAGACGACTTTCAGGGTTCGTCATAGATTAACTTCGAAGATAACTAAGTTGTTTGTAGTCGACAGTAGGTACAGAAAAGCATCTCTGCAGTAGCCCTGCGGTAACTAGTGCGCGAAAATGACACAACTGTAAAGTAGCAAAATTAAATGTCGTGCGAATGTAGCAGCCAACTTTCAACCTTTGCTATTATTATCATGGAATACGGTATGCATCGAATGACACTATATGCTGTTCTTCGATCCTGTTCCGAAGTCATTAAGATAGTCCGTCAGGGTGAATGAACGCCACTGTCCGCCACGCTAGCTGAGTGGTCAGCGTGACGGATTGGCGTCCTATGGGCCCGGGTTCGATTGCCGGATGGGTCGAAGATTTTCTCCGCTCAGGGACTGGGTGTTGTGTATGTCTTCATCATCATTTCATTCCCATCCGGCGCGCAGGTCGCCCAATGTGGCGTCGAATCTAATAAGACCTGCACCAAGGCGGCCGGACCTGCCCTGCAAGGGGCCTCCCGGCCAATGATGTCGGACGCTCATTCCATTTCCAATGAATGCCACTCGCATGATCAAGAACACAGAAGTGTTGCTCCCTCTGTGCCGTCGGTAGCTCAGATGGTTAGACTGTCTACTATACACATACACATACACATACCATACACATTTTCAACTGTCCCTGTTGATGTATAACAACGCCTGTCGACAGCTTAGGGTCTTGATTTAATTATCATTTCATTCTAGAGAGCTGTTCCGAAAGAACAGATACCATCTTCATATATTCCCCTGTACGGGAATATACGTAATGGATGTACGAGGATAGGATGTAGACACGCCGTTGACGACATATGGAAATTTGGGTCTGGCCGTGAGTCGCGCTGGGAAAGCCAAATGTTAAGGCGACCGCTCGTGGTAAGAGGAATATCCGGGTTCGAGTCCTGGTCTGGCACAAATTTTCATTGTCACCATTCCATTAAACGGCTGAATACTGCGAATACATTGAATGTACTTTTGGGATGAAAAATGTTCAAATGTATGTGAAGCCTTATGGGACTTAACTGCTAAGCTCATCAGTCCCTAAGCTTACACCTAAGCTAAGCTTAACCTAAATTATCCTAATAACAAACACACAAACCCATGCCCGAGGGAGGACTCGAACCTCCGCTGGGACCTACCGCACAATCCGTTACTGCAGCGCCTCGGACCGCTCGGCTAATCCCGCGCGGCACATTCGCTTCGCTTCAGACCCCTGCGTCCAACATCACTACCTTCTCTGGTAGAAGAAGAATGGGGTGGCGTTGCTGCAGACATTCAGACACCTAACTGATGTTTCCCCAGCAGAGTTCAAGCAGTCACAAAGGACACGGGCGGACACACTCCATATTAATGTTCACTAATAAGTGTCCGGTTACTTTTGATCACATAGTGTACGTATAAGATAAATATAGATAAAACAGAAATCACCAAGGATGTAACACAGCGTGTCCCGCAAGCAGTCTGACAACTCGAACTCATTTTGGGACTAATTTGGAATCATACGTTTTCCTGGCGGCCATCGACACGGTGAACGGGTCTTTAATGTGTATGGAGGGCAGTGAGACACAAACAAAGCGTAGGCGACGGCGAAGTAAGGACGTGCCGGCCGCCACGTCGCGCGCGCCATGTAAGCGGCTAATTAAAATAACAAGCTCTACGTTTGGGCGCACCTCGCAAGCTACAGACTCTTCCACTGTTGACGCCTCTGCGTGCGGGTATTCCCTCATTAATTGCTCGTCTCCGTAAATAACAACACGCTACAAACGTGACAGCAAATTACAGTAATAACTGCGGGGGCAACAGGACCGCACCACCGCCGGCAAGTGGCTGTGCGTGCCTCATTAAGCGCACCTCCCAGCCCCCGGACGGAACTGATGCCAAATTAGGCTTACCATTACTGTCTCGCAATGTACAATTATCCTTACTTTTCCGTCCAGTGACGGCCAGAAAGCGTACTGTGAACGAAATACGTGTGATGATAACGAGGCTTAGTCAAATGAAAACCTTAAATATTTTTGTAAATATTATTTATTGTGCAGAAGTGGTACAAAGCTGTATCACTTTTAAACATAATCTCCCCCACGCTCAATGCAAAGTCCTCCGGCTCTTACAAAGTGCATTAATTCCTTTAGAAAAAAATTCTTTTGGTAGTCCGCGCAACCACTCATGCACCACGTGGCGTACCTCTTTATGAGAGCGGAACTTATTTCCTCCCATAGCGTCTTTGAGTGGTCCAAACATATGGAAATCGCTTGGGGCAAGGTCTGATGAGTATCGTGGATGAGGAAGACACTCTGTGATTGTTGCAACTGTTGTACGGGCAGTGTGGGGCCTTGCATTGTCATGTTGCGAAAGGACACCTGCTGACACCAATCGCTTTGATTTGATTGCAGGCCACAGATGATTTTTTAGGAGATCTGTGTATGATGCGCTGGTGACAGTGGTCCCTCTAGGCATGTAATGCTCCAAAATGACGGCTTTTTCGTCTCAAAAGAGAGTCTGCATAACCTTCCCTGCTGATGGTTCTGTTCGAAACTTCTTTGGTTTTGGTGATGAGGAATGGCGCCATTCCTTGCTCACGCTCATCGTTTCCGGTTGGTGGAAGTGAACCCAGGTTTCGTCCCCAGTAACGATTCTTGCAAGGAAGCCATCACCTTCTCGTTCAAAGTGACGAAGTAGTTCTTCGCAAGCATCAACACGTCGTTCTCTCATTTCACGAGTCAGGTGCCATGGCACCCATCTTGCAGACACTTTGTGAAACTGGAGCACATCATGCACAATGCGGTGTGCTGACCCATGACTAATCTGTAAACATGCTGCAATGTCATTCAGTCTCACTCGGCGGTTTTCCTTCACTATGGCTTCAACTGCTGCAGTGTTGTGTGTAGGCACAATTCGTTGTGCCTGACCTGGACGAGGAGCATCTTCCACTGAAGTCACACCATTTGCGAACTTCCTATTCCATTCGTAGACTTGCTGCTGTGACAAACATGCGTCACCGTACTGACCCTTCATTCATCGATGAATTTCAATAGGTTTCACACCTTCACTACGCACAAACCGAATAACAGAACGCTGTTCTTCCCTGGTGCAAGTCGCAACTGGGGCGGCCATCTTTATACTGATACTGCGACGGTATGTGTGAATCTGCACTATACGACCACCTACAGGCCATTCTGCACGCTGTTTGTAGCACGCTTACCAACTTACAGGATAACGGCGCGAAATTTCGATTTGTTATTACAAATTTATGGTTTTCATTTGACTCACCCTCGTAGTTTTATCCGTGCAGTAAAAATACTACATTTAGAGAGGTAATCATAAAGTTTTAATTGTCATCTCGCAAAAGTACTACCATCTAGCAAAAGTGCAGCTGGAAGAGACCGTAGCGGACTGGTCACAGAGGCACGATGGCCATTTGGTATTATTCCGTTAAACTGCAGTTAGATACGCCGCAGAGCTTGGAAGTTGGTGGCAACAATACCATCATCTTACCACAAACGCGTCAATGCAATTAGACTGTCGAGCGAAGAGGGACACCAACTTGATATTTCCTTGACAGTGAAAGTAAATCTTGCTTGCTTAAGATACTTTGTTGTGCACTCCGAGACAACGCTCTTAGTAAACAACCAAGTACAAATATTAAAATCTACAAAATATCGCTTATTTTGACGCTGTGTATGACTATAAATATTTGCAACATTTTCGAAAACGAACGAAAATAATTTCATATGGTGATGGCGCACAATGGTCCACATAAGTAGGGGCTCATTGGCCCATATGGCCAACTTGCCTCTTTATCTTTTTGTAAGGAAGCAATCCCGTTAACTTTAATATATCCAACGTAGTCAAAGTCTAGACCATATCGAATGGAATTTCTACGTACTTGCAATCAGCTAAAACGAAATCTACTCCGAAGGAAATCAAACTTTTATTCGTCGTCTTTCTGCCGTTTTGTGTTTAGGATCGTTCGAAATTATGAAAAGGAAACTGAGAGAGACAGTATTTCTGAAACAGCTATGAGATTAGCAGTGGCACAACGTGAACAACAACTCTCACAGAAGAATACTTTAAACACAATTATGGAAGTTCTAAGTACAAACATACTTTTGAAAGAACATTGGCTGTGTCAAGATAAATAACGCGATAAAAGTCAAATAAAGCGCAGAAAGAAAGTAGACATTCGTAAGGGGTTTCTTCACGATGAAGGAGATGAAGATGAAGATGTCATGTTCTGAGGTATCTTAAACAATTTTCTTACAGCAAACTAGGTGATGAATGAATTCTATGCACGAGTTGTAAGCGGTGGGCACATCTATTATGTGTTGAAAAGGCTGAAAGGACTTTTTTATATGTGAAGATCGTACTGGGCTTTCAAATGAAGTCTGATAAAAGTTTTTTATATCTTTTCCGTCAAACTTATTATATGCCCGGTGAACGTCATCTGCCAAAGTGTTTAGTGCCACCAGTAAAATTCGGAGGCGGTGGTATTATGGTGTGGTCGTGTTTTTCATGGCGGGGGCTTGCTACCCTCGTTGTTTTACGTGGCACTGTCACAGCACAGGCATACATTGCTGTTTTAAGCACCTTCTTGCTTCCCACTGTTGTAGAGAAATTCGGGGATGGCGATTGCATCATTCAACACGATCAAGCACTTGTTCATAATGCACAGCCTGTGGCGGAGTGGTTACACGACAATAACATCCCTGTAATGGACTGGAATGCACAGAGACCTGACCTGAATCCTATAGATCACCTTTGGGATGTTTTGGAACGACGACTTCGTGCCAGGCCTCACCGACCTACATCGATACCTCTCCTCAGTGCAGCACTCCGTGAAGAATGGGCTGCCATTCGGCACGAAACCTTCCAACACCTGATTGAATGTATGTCTCCGAGAGTGGAAGCTGTCATCAACACTAAGGGTGACCAACACGATACTGAATTCCAGCATTATCGATGGAAGACGCCACGAACTTGTAACTCATTTTCAGCCAGATGTCCAGATACTATCGATCACATAGTGTAGATAAAGCTTTACTCTCCTCTTGGATGCAGCGTGGTAGTAGCAGACGCACGTTACTGAATTTATCGTCCCAGGTGTTTGCATAATTTGGAGAAGGAACTGAAGAAAGATACGCAGTTTTACATAGGTACTGCTAAAATGCTGTCCATATCATATTTTACGGTGCTGTTACTAAATGGTTACAGTTATATGATTTACGACGATAGGCTGAGAGCGCTAAGGAACCGATGAAAAAACGCATCGTATGTGAATCGTGTCGCCTATACTGTCGTCGTGATTCTAAGTAAGTAGGACTGAAGTGATCAAACAACCGATAGTCGTACGCGTATCTTAAGCAAGCACTCACAGCTACACCGAACCATCTTGAGATTTAGCTATTTGTGTCGTGCTGTTCTGCGTCACTGTAGTAACGATTCCCTAGGGCTAAGCCTTTGCTTTTATTTTTAGATGGCAAAATTTCTCCAAAATGTTGACTTTCGTACAGGCAAGAAAGACATTTTCTGCATTCTTTGACAGTTCGTTTTTCACAATTTAGACTCTCATCCAAGAATCTGTTGGAATGTTTCACTGTTGCTCACTTTGGTACTACAACTATGTTGCTATTCTTATTTCAATTTACTTCCTTACTAACGTTCTTCTCCTACTTAACTTCACTTCGGTGACTAAACTACTTTTGCAATGCAAATACAATATTGAATCATGTACACTACATAGGACACCTGTAAACTTAACAAAATACAGTAACTTAAATTAAATTGTAGTATTACATGTCGTTAATCAGTTTACTGCAGATTACAAAACCTAATTTAGAGTGTCGTCATCTACGAGGTATCGTGGCAGCTAATAATTCTAAATTTACCTTATTATTAATTTCGCTTGAGAGCTTGCTGCTAACTCTGTACATAAGAGAAGGAAGTTTTTAAATTTTATTTTGATTATTACTTTGTACACGCGACACTGTTTTGTTCGCTTTTACTTACAAGGCTTCTCGATGCCCAAAGATATACGCAAAGGAGTCTCTCCTATCCGAAGATGATGCATTCCCTGAATCCCTTCCTTCGCTGATTTTGCTAAGATGGCATGGCGCCTTCCTTGACTTCATGCGAATTTGCACTAAAATATTAATTAACGGTCTTGTGCGATAAAATGGCTCTGAGCACTATGGGACTCAACTGTTGAGGTCATTAGTCCCCTAGAACTTAGAACTAGTTAAACCTAACTAACCTAAGGACATCACAAACATCCATGACCGAGGCAGGATTCGAACCTGCGACCGTAGCGGTCTTGCGGTTCCAGACTGCAGCGCCTTTAACCGCACGGCCACTTCGGCCGGCGGTCTTGTGCGACAAACTGGCTTGAATGAGACAGCTTTGCTGTAAAGCATAAATAAATTAGTAGCAGTATATGAAGATATATTTTCAGAATGGACGAATTTTTCAATTGACACACAACCGCCGAATTTCAATCACACTTGATAGCAACGCCCGATATGTAACTGTAGGGGTGCGATCCTTCGTTAAACAGAAACGTTGGAATTGTAGAAATTAGAAGTGCTATGCCTTCACAATAAATTTGTTGTAGGAAGCAATCATCCCTCACCGTGATTCAGTAAAATCCACATTCTTCCGTCATTTATAGCTCACACACCAGCGCCTCTATGATCATAAATCGCTTGCAGAATCCCAACAGATTTAATCACTTGGACTCACACGTTCTTTTCTCCACCTGTATGCGCCTTTCTCACTAACTACTCTTTTTCGTATGTTCTACACCATAAAATCTCATGTCAAACATCTTTTTCTTCTCCCTTCTCCTACCATCTTTCTTCAAGTGTCCACACCTCCGATTTCACGCAGATACTAATCTTCTAGGTACAACACTCCTAAACTAAAAATATAGATGCACAACACTTACACTTACATACGTACAAATTCACGAATTGCAAGTAACACAAAGCAGTAATATTAAATAAAGAAAACAAAATGCAAATAAATTCCCCAAGTAAATTCCGTCTAGTCCACGTAAATGTACAACCATCTTCGGGTGCGATATGAGGGTGACCTGTGATTGCTCTCGGTTGAGTTTGGGATATTGGTCATGTGCCAATCTCGATTCTTACCTTGCACGCCTAATATATCAGAAAAGATACTCTTAGGACTATTGCTTAGATGTAACTGGATGCTATGAACATAAGATAGTTGCAAGGATACAGATAAAGTATCATCGATACACGTAGACAAAAGCAACGGACCTCAGCGACTCAAAAGAGCAAATTACTCAATGATACCTTCTTCGATCCACAGGCAACTCTTTGAAATGGTTGCCATTTAGCTGTCGAACGACATGTGTGCATTGTTTAAGAAATTCAAAAGTTTCATTTTCAACGGTGTGTATGATCTCCTTACACGGATTTAGTTTTTTTCCTCACCTACTGTGCTGACGATGCTGAACCATCTCAACCATCTCTGTTATGCTTGTAATGTACAAGTAGCAATATACTTCCGACCGAATTGTTAGAAGATTAGGTCGCTGTTCAATGTCATTCTTTAATTGTTGCATCTCATACCGGTAAGAACATAATATACCAGTTACGTATATAGACATCACGCTTATGCATTCATGTATTAATGAAAGGAGCTTTACCAAAACTGAATGGAAGTATTGTGGAAGCTGTAGGTCAGGATGAAGATAAAAGTGTTGTGTTTAAATTAAGTAATGTTGCAATGTTGGGGGAAATGTGCTGCATGCACTGGGAAGTAGCGATTAGTGTCAATGGCTGGTTTGCTGTGAGGAACCGGTGCAAATACTATCTCCCTTTATTAAGTATTTAACACTTTTAATAGAAGGTTATAGAATTTTTTTATATATGCTACGTTTGTATATTCTGGAGTATTCGGTGTTTGTATAAACATTAGCACTCTCCGTTCGCCGGCCGTTGTGGCCGAGAAATTCTAGGCCCTTCAGTCCGGAACCGCGCTGCTGCTACGGTGGCAGGTTCGAATCCTACCTGGGCATGGATGTGTGTGATGTCCTTAGATTAGGTAGTTTTAAGTAGTTCTAAGTCTAGGGGACTGATGACCTCAGATGTTAAGTCCCATAGTGCTCAGAGCCATTTGAACATTTGAACTCTCCATTGAGTGGGTAGTTCTGACCTGTCTGAGCATTAATCTCCATGATAAACGTGATTATAGTAGCTTTCCCACGGGCATACTTCCATAGAGAAGTACACGTGTGATACAAGCAAAGTCCAATATACAGGGTGCTCTATTGATCGTTACCGGGCCAAATATCTTACGAAATAAGCGTCAAACGAAAAAACTACAAAGAACGAAACTTGTCTAGCTTGAAGGGGGAAACCAGATGGTGCTATGGTAGGCCCGCTAGATGGCGCTGCCATAGGTCAAACGGATATCAACTGCGTTTGTTTAAATAGAAGCCCCCATTTTTTATTACATATTCGTGTAGTACATAAAGAAATATGAATGTTTTAGTTGGACCACTTTTTTCGCTTTGTGATAGATGGCGCTGTAATGGTCACAAACATATGGCTCACAATTTTACACGAACAGTTGGTAGCATGTAGGTTTTTTAAATTAAAATACCGAAAGCAGGTATGTTTGAACATTTTATTTCGATTGATTCAATGTGATACATGTACCTTTGTGAACATATCATTCCTGAGAACACATGCTGTTACAGCGTGGTTACCTGTAAATACCACACTAATGCAATAAATGCTCAAAATGGTGTCCGTCAACCTCAGTGCATTTGGCAATACGTGGAACGACATTCCTCTCAACACCGAGGAGTTCGCCTTCCGTAATGTTCGCACATGCATTGACAATGCGCTGACGCATGTTGTCAGGCGTTATCGGTGGATCACGATAGCAAATATCCTTCAACTTTCTCCACAGAAGGAAATTCTGGGACGTCAGATCCGGTGAACGTGCTTCGACGACCAATCCACCTGTCATGAAATATGCTATTCAATACCGCTTCAACCGCACGCGAGCTATGTGCCGGACATCCATCATGTTGGAAGTACATCGCCATTCTGTCATGCAGTGAAACATCTTGTAGTAACATCAGTAGAACATCACGTAGGAAATCAGCATGTATTGCACCATTTAGATTGCCATCGATAAAATGGGGGCCAATTATCCTTCCTCCCATAATGCCGCACCATACATTAACCCGCCAAGGTCGCTGATGTTCCTCTTGGTCGCAGCCATCGTGGATTTTCCGTTGCCCAGTAGTGCATATTATGCCGGTTTACGTTACCGCTGTTGATGATGACGCTTCGTCGCTAAATAGAACAAGTGCAAAAAATCTCTCATCGTCCCGTAATTTCTCTTGTGCCCAGTGGCAGAACTGTACACGACGTTCAAAGTGTCGCTATGCAATTCCTGGTGCATAGAAATATGGTACGGGTGCAATCGATGTTGATGTAGCATTCTCAACACCGACGTTTTTGAGATTCCCAATTATCGCGCAATTTGTCTGCTACTGATGTGCGGATTAGCCGCGACAGCAACTAAAATACCTACTTGGGCATCATCATTTGTTGCTGGTCGTGGTTCATATGTGGCTGAACACTTCCTGTTTTCTTAAACAACGTAACTGTGCGGCGAACGGTCCGGACACTTGGATGATGTCCTCCAGGATACCGAGCAGCATACATAGCACACGCCCATTGGGCATTTTGATCACAATAGCCATACATCAAAACGATATCGACCTTTTCCGCATTTGGTAAACGGTCCATTTTAACACGGGTAGTGTATCACGAAGCAAATACCGTCCGCACTGGCGTAATGTTGCGTGATACCACGTACTTATACGTTTGCGACTATTACAGCGCCATCTATCACAAAGCTAAAAAAGTGGTCCAACTAAAACATTCATATTTCTTTATGTACTACACGAATATGTAATAAAAATGGGGGTTTATATTTAAAAAACGCAGTTGATATCCGTTTGATCTATGGCAGCGCCATATAGCGGGCCAACCATAGCGCCATCTGGTTTCCCTCTTCAAGTTAGACGAGTTTCGTTCTTTGTAGTTTTTTCGTTTGATGCTCATTTTGTGAGATATTTGGCCCAGTCACTATCAATGGACCACCCTGTATTATGAAAAGTGAACTCAGTAATAATGAGGCCTTTAAAAAGAAAAGGATGGGTTTGGCCATTTGTCTTGACGGGAAAGCATCTTGTAGTCATTGATTTCTTATACGAGGAAAACTAGGAGACGGACAGGACCGCTGAACTGGTACTGTCGCCTCGAGAATGAATGTAGCTCTTGCTACAGAACTCATTGTTTACAAATACTTTAGTGATGATCAGTGAAAATTACTTTAAATGGAACCATACTGCAAGATGAAATAGTAGATGCGGACGGGGAGTGTCACGTAAAGTCTGGTAATTTCTCGTTTGATGTTTCGCGGTTGACATTTGCAATATATGCGTCAGTTTATATTTTAATTTATTTTTACCCTTTTCTTTACTAATCTGTCTTTTCAAAGAACTATGTAAAATCTTCCTATTTAAAGGATTAGGACTTAAATCACGCTTCTCTGAGCTGCAAGTCCAGTGTCTTCCATTGTGCCAAGTTGCCCGTTGTCAGGGAACAGACTCGAATTGTGAACTATAAGCGCGGATCACTGGAAACCATCTGCTTGCATTGGGATTGCAATCACGTAAGTTTTTCATGTGGTGAAAGACCGCACTGAGGTGACATAAGTCCTGGTATAGCGGTTTGTACATGTGCAGATGATGGTAGTATCGCGTACACAAGGCATAAAAGGGCAGTGTCATTTGCACTCGGTTGATTCGTGTGAAAAGGTTTCCGTCGTGATTATGACCGCACAACGGGAATTAGCAGACTTTGGACGCGGAATTGCAGATACGAGGGTTATTCGGAAGGGAAGGAACGGTCGGTCGCGAAATGGAAACCACATTGAAAATCCGATGATATTTTGCACGGTTGTGTTGGGCAGTATCTTTAATATGCCCGTCGATCCCATTACGTCGTTCATTTTAGTTCTGATCACACAGGGAGCCTGGTGAGAAATTTCGCCTAAAGCTATGCAGCGAACATTACATAACTGTCGTGCGTTTTCTTCTTTAAGGCAATTCTCAGCCGCATTACGCAGGGGCAATGAAGATGCTCCTGCATCGTTTTCAATTGGAAATGTTTGATTACCCACAATACAGTCCATAATTGCCTCCCTCTAAGTTTCATCTCTCCTCACATGAACCCCTGGCTACGAAGACAACATTTTGGCACAGACAACGAGCTGTAGGCCAGCGTAGGGAAGTGGCGGAAAGCACTGGCGGCTGCTTTCTATAACGAGGGTATTGGAAAGTTGGTACAACGCTACGACAAACGTCTAAGTCGGATCGGCGACTGTGGAGATAAGTAGCTGCAAGTTGTAGCTAACTTGCAAATAAAACAGTTTTGATTTTCACTGTGGTTTCCATTTCGCAACCTATCGGCCCTTTCTTTCCGAATGGCCCTCGTAGATCTAGCTAGACACATGGGACATTCCATTTAGCGAATCGTTAGGGAAGTGAATATTCCGATATTTGCAGTGTGAAGGTGTGCCGAGAACACCAAATTTCAGTCATTATCCCTCATCGTTGATAACACAGTGGCTGCCGGCCTTCACTTAACGACCGAGAGCAGCGGCGTTGGCGTAGGGTTGTCAGTGCTAACAGACAAGCAACATTGTGTGACATAAACACAGAAATCAATGTGGTACCTACGACAAACGTATCCGTTAGGACAGTGCGGTGATATTTGACGTTAATGTGCAATGGCAGCTGACGACCGACCCGAGTGCCCTTGTTAACAGCACGACATCGCTGCAGCGCCGCTCCTGGGCTCACGACTACATCCGTTTGACCCTAGACGCCTGTAAAACCGTCCTTGGTCAGATGGGTCCTGATTTCAGTTAATAAGAGACGATGGTAAGATTCGAGTGTGGCGCAGACCACACGAAGCCATGGACTCAAGTTGTCAAAACGGCACAGTGCAAGGTCGCGGTGGCCCCATGCTGGTGTGAGCTGTGTTTACATGTAATGGACTGGGTCCTACACTCCAACTGAACCGATCATTGACTAGAAATAGTTATGTTTCTTTACTTGGGGACCATTTTCAGCCGATCATGGACTTCATGTTGCCGAGCAACGATTTCAAGTCATTGGGCAACATTTGTTCGTAATTGGTTTGAAGAACTTTCTGGACAAATCGAGGGAGTGATTTGGCCACCCAGATCGGTTGATATGAACCACATATAACATTTACGGGACATAATTGGGAGATCAGTTCATGGCAGCAACATCGCAGTTATGGACTAGACAGCATGGCTCAATATTTCTGCAGGGCACTTCCAGCGACTTGTTGATGCCAGGCAAAAGGAGGGCCAACGCGACATTTAGAAGAATCCCATGACTTTTGTCGCCTTAGTGTATTGCTACATAAACACTGACTGCTAAGCCGGTACTGTTGTCCTTTGAAGGGACTCGTGGAACTGTCCTGTCTAGCATAACTGCAAAACCTTTACTGAGCTGACTGCAGGCACTGAACTGTATTGACTGCAGGATCTGAACTGAAAGTGTCCATGCCACATCGACTTTCCCACCTGCTGGAGGACGGATTTCCACCTTCACCAGCACTAGGCGGAAGCAACGTCATGTCTGGTTGACAGTGATCTCTTTGGGAGATAGCAGCTCTACTGGTGGACGAGAACGACACGATGATGGGCATGGCGTGGAAGAAGGAAGAGGTCCATGTTTGTGAGCGCCATCTGGAGGCCGCTGCCCGAAACTAAGAGGCGCCAGGCGAGTGGTTGTGCTTGTGTGGTGGCAGCTTCTCGTGCTGTTTGTTGTTTAACCCTTGAGTCTGATACACAACATATAGGACAACTCAGATCAAGATGCAGATGCAGTAGCGCAGTTCGCCGTTTGTGATATAAGACAGCTGCTGTGTCCAGCTTTCCTACAACATTTATTTATTCTGACGATCTGACCCTCTCTACCTAGCATAAGACATTTGTAGGCGTCGAAAAACAACTTTCGTCTGCTCTTGACAACATGGGAAAGTATTACGAGGCCAACAGCAAAACAGTAGTCATCACTTCCCATCTCCGTGCAAATGGTTCAAATGGCTCTGAGCACTATGGGACTTAACATCTGAGGTCATCAGTCCCCTAGAACTTAGAACTACTTAAACCTAGCTAACCTAAGGACATCACACACATCCACGCCCGAGGCAGGATTCGAACCTGCGACCGTAGCGGTCGCGCGGTTCCAGACTAAAGCGCCTAGAACCGCACGGCCACTCCGGCCGGTCCCATCTCCGTGATAAATATTCTAACTACATGTTAAAATCTCGTAGCTGGGAACTCCTTTCAATCACAGGCCTTGATAGGAATGTGACCTTCAACGAACATGGTGACAGTGTCAGAACGAAGGTTGCTGGACGAAACAAATGTCCTAAAGTCCACATGCGCTTCGGTTGTCGGCTCTAACCTGAGCTACTCGGCAGGAGAATATGCTTCCCCTTTGTCGTACCAATCCTGCCACTCGCAACAGGCTGATTTTGCTCTTTAACAAACTTGTCACGTGACAGGTCGCCTAAAACCATCCCAGTCGAGAAGATCCAGGTTCTGGCCGGAATAGCTCCACCCGATGTCGTGCGGATAGTAGCAGCTAAATCCGAAAGAAGCAAAGTCAAACCGAGAACAGACACTTCATGCGCATGAACCTGTTCCTCGACGTCTTTGGAGCAGGAAAAACTTCACCTCGCCCTTAGTGTAGCCAAAGGTGGAAGAGGAACTTCAACGGTGTCAGGACAGAATTGAAAGTGATTGGGTACCACCGAATGAGCAGCTACCCCCAGGGAAACTGCCTTTAATGGCTAACATGGAGATCACTTAATCGTCTTCAAGTGGGCACTAGCCGAAGTAAAACTGCCATTCTGCGATATCAAGGATGCGTCCTGTGCTTGTGGTGTTGAGCAGGCGATGAATCGTTTCCTTCACTGCCCTGTTTACATCATCTCCTCAACCATCGCGACGTAAGAGGATCTGCCATCAGGAAGCCGAAAAAAAATGGTTCAAATGGTTCAAATGGCTCTGAGCTCTATGGGACTCAACTGCTGAGGTCATTAGTCCCCTAGAACTTAGAACTACTGAAACCTAACTAACCTAAGGACAACACACACGTCCATGCCCGAGGCAGGATTCGAACCTGCGACCGTAGCGGTCGCGCGGTTCCAGACTGTAGCGCTAGAACCTCTCGGCCACCAGCGGCCGTCAGGAAGCCGAAAAGCGGTGCACCTTGCTGAAGCACTACACGTCATTTATATGGTTGTCATTGACACCCTAGGAATAAGATGAACGATCGGAGTTCCCCCTACAGTCCACCACGAATCTTTAAGAGATGGAGCACACGATCGGTTTGGATACGAACGACAGAAAACTGATGGGGTCACCAGATGAAATATTCCTATACCCTCGTAAATAAAGTTCCCATGATGTCGACAGTAGTATTACTCACGGCTGCAGTTAGAATCCACGCACTCTTAGCGAAGGGAGGGGTGCGAAGCAAATTACGTGACATATTACTTTGCATGTTTCCTTAAAAACGGTCTCTGCTGACTCGGATTAAATCTGTTCACTGCAAAACTATTACAGCGTTCTAAGTAAAGTTTGGTTTGGCCAGGAAGACAGGATTAAAATTGTCACTACTCACATACATAGTGTCGAGGCTAGAGATATACACAAACAAATCCTTATAAGGAATGAACTCGCCATTTTATGTGTTTTTCGGTAACTACGCAATTGATAGAGCCACTCTCCAAGATGTGATCCTCTCCATTTTATGCACAGTACTATCTTATAGCCTGTGCACAAATGTTTCCAGTGCAGCTGGCAGATGCACTCCTGAGAGTCAACATGTGGACGTCGCTACTAGTGCATGCTATGGTTAGCAAAGTTACGATCTGTAACACGTGTCCAGCGGTATGCAAGAAGAGAATGGAACGTGGATTTTTCCATACGTAAATCCATTTACCAGTGACACAGAACTCTTCGAGAAAGGTGAAGTTTGATTTCAAATGCTGGAAAACATCCTAAAACGCATGTGAATTAAGAGACTCTGGAACGCGACGCGCGAGCAAAGCTGAGAGACCCGGGAATGTGTGCGCGTAGCATTCGCTAAAAGCCCGTGCAAATCCATTAGCCAAGCTATCTAGGCTGGCCGTCCTCGTCTTCTGCGGTGTACGACACTGTGCAGAAACCTCCCCGGCTGCATGCTTACAAGCTCAAACTTTTACATCACAATAAGCCTGAGGATCACCGCAGACGATGAGATTGAAGTGATGCATGGTACAGACGAAAACAACAATAACATCAATGCAGTGCTTTTCAGCTACTTTCCACCTCTATGGCAAAGTTAATCGTCGTAACTACCGAATACGGTGAAGTGAGACTCCAGGGGAAGTGACGGTACCTAAGGGACACATCAAAAGTTAATGTACAGTTGGGGGTTGCATAAACGTGGTATCATATGTCCATTATTTTTTATGGAGTCTACAGTGACAGGATGCACCTATCCCGATATGATAGCGCCTCATCGCACTGTCGTGGGGATGTTACCACATTTCTCCAAGAGACGTTTCCTGAGCTCTGGATCGGGAGGGAGGGCCTCTTCCGACTCCGTTGGATCTCAGTGCATGGGAGTTTATCAAGCACACTGTTCACAGAACAAATGCTCGAGATCTGGTAGATTTGAGACAAAGGCTATACGCCGCAATAGAGGCCACAGCATCTGTCATACTTATGAACGCATGGAGAGAAGTGGAGTACCGTTGTCCACGTTGAACTGTATCAAGCTTCTGTGTTCAGTGTTGGACAAATAAAGCTATAAACCTTAACAGGTACTGAAATATCAACAAATGTTTTTATATACGCCTAGCCTATACGCCGTGTACTACTAACAAATGCACTGCAGCAATTTACGTTCAGAAACATCTAGATGTCCACTGCAATGGAAAATCTATACTGTAAACAGTTGACAAACTTCCTACCTCGCTTCTAGCAACTTCTGCCAATAATCTTCACAAATACGAAACAAGAACGTAGTTCAAAGTCAAGAGGTTAAATTCACACAAAAAATACACGCTTCAAATTTCCAAGGAAAGAAATGTAATTTATGGACGTCAATTAACCCTCATCAAGTTTGTCGTGTTTACATAACACCATTTCTCACCTAACTACAAGTTCGGCGATATAATAAGAAGCCTCTGCCTACAGATTACACGCACGGAACACTCATCTTAGAAACGTATATTTATTTAATTAGAATTGCACATCCATCCTAGGGAATGCACCTTCCATTCTTGTAGTCTTTCCACATTTGAGGATCATTTTAGCTGGTCGCGAAGGATCACTAATTCCCACCTTCAAAATGTTAAGCACTTTAAAGCGCATGCTCCATCCCAGAGGGTACACAGCTTGCTTCATACATCCACGAGGGTTGGCAGGACAAATTTCGTTTTACGACCTGCAAGCAGCTCTACGAAATTTGTTTAATATTTAGTTCTTTCATTCAGACTGTTTCATGAACTGAGTTCCGATATCTCCATTGGCTACTTTCTGCTTCCACCAATAGCACTCTTCAGCAAAGAGCTGTTTCTGCCAGGGTTTTCCGAAGTTTTGCCTCCAACAGGTACTGAAATACAGCTCCCATCACGAGAAAATCGCTAGCAAATGGTTTAAATGGCTCTGAGCACTATGGGACTTAACATCTGAGGTCATCAGTGCCCTCGAACTTAGAACTACAACTAAACCTAACCAACCTAAAGACAACACACACATCCATGCCCGAGGCAGGATTCGAACCTGCGACCGTAGCAGTCGCGCGGTTCCGGACTGGAGCGCCTAGAACCGCTCGGCCATCGCAGCCGGCTAAAATCGCTACCCTTTGGGCCAATACAGAAAGCTCCGAACACAATCGTTTTCGAAGGATTATGGGAAGTCTGACCCACCATCTCTGGGCTGGATGAAGTCCACAATAGACAAAGCGAAGAGTCCATAACATCTGTTGCTTCGCTTAAGCAAAGTCATTGCCATACTACAACAAGAACAAGATTCTTGGTAAAATTTGTCGTAGGATTTTATTCGTCACCTGTATTGTCAGATATCTGCAAAAAAAGAAACCTGCGTTGCTGACCTATAGGGGAACATTTTTTATTAATATAAATATTGGAATACGTGACAGGGTAGGGAAGGATTGGAAGGTACGAAGACAAGCAGCAGAAACTCTCGCCATGTGCGAGCGGACATTATCTTAACTGCAGTGTAAGCCCAGGATGGATCTCATGAAGGGTAACAAAGCTGGGAGTAGAATATCGTCGACGTACTGCCAAGCCGAATGATTGCCGCGGATGACTCCAGAGGGGGCCTGCAATGAAATGAACTTGCAACCCCCAACCATTACTCCTGGTTGTCGATCCCTGTAAAGGGTGACAGTCAGGTTGGCATCCTACCGTCTGTGGGGCGTCTCCAGACAAGTCTTCTCTGGTCGTCGGGCCTGGAATCTCATTGACTCGTGTAGAATTGTCTTCAACGGTGACTCCAGCTTCGAACTGTGCCCCGATAAATAGCGAACACGTGTCTGGAGACATTCCGGATAGTGGTGGCACACCAACCGGAATGTCGCCCATCATAAGGCCCCAAAACTAGGAGTGATGGTCTTGGGTGCCGGATCTCTCGCAAATTTTGAACGTTTGGAGCTTTATCGGTAGGATCCTCCTGGATTTTGACGATCTAACACGGCGATTGGACATAATTTGACTCGATATTCAACAACTGTATCAATCAACGGCGACAATTGGCTGCATAAGAGCCAGATGTGGACCAACGCGTTATTGACTTGCTCAATTTGTGAAGCTCGTTCTCCTGAATAAATAACCCTCTCTCTCTCTCTCTCTCTCTCTCTCTCTCTCTCTCTCTCTCTCTCTCCTCCCTAACAGGCCATGAAGGTCCAACGGTACTGACCGGCTGCCGTGTCAAATGGTTCAAATGGCTCTGAGCACTATGGGACTCAACTGCTGAGGTCATTAGTCCCCTAGAACTTAGAACTAGTTAAACCTAACTAACCTAAGGACACCACAAACATCCATGCCCGAGGCAGGATTCGAACCTGCGACCGTAGCGGTCTTGCGGTTCCAGACTGCAGCGCCTTTAACCGCACGGCCACTCAGCTCATAGGCGTCACTGGATGCGGATACGGAGGGGCATGTTGTCAGCACGTCGCTCTCCCGGCCGTATGTCAGTTTCCGAGACCGGAGCCACTACTTCTCAATCAAGAAGCTCCTCAGTTTGCCTCACAAGGGCTGAGTGCACCGCGCTTGCCAACAGCGCTCGGCAAACCGGATGGTCACCCATCCAAGTGCTAGCCTAGCCCGACAGCGTTTAACTTCGGTGATCTGACGGGAACCGGTGTTACCACTGCGGCAAGGCCGTTGGCGAATAAATAACTCACTTTTTCTGAAATTGCTATCGTTTGTTTGCCTGTACATGTGCGTCACATCTACTGATTTCCGTCCCGTTTGGGTAATTTCTTCGTGGTGTGTCTCTTCTTAAATCTTAGAGTAAAAAGCGAAATGCATTTCTTCGAACATTTTCAATGACCTCTGACAGCTATATCTGAATATCTGCTAAGGATGCCATACCGCGCTGCAATACTCCAGAAGATGACGGATGAGCATAGTGTAGGCAGTCATGTTAGTAGATTTGTTGCATCTTCCAAGTATCGAGCCAATAAAAGAAAGTCTTAGGTTCACCTTCTCAACAACTTTTTTGCTGGTGGTTCTGGTTTATGTCCAACCGAAATTCAACTGAAATTTTTTAGTACTCATTTGGAGACCGCACACTTTTCATCGTACAGGGTCAACTGTCACCTTTCCCACCATGCAGATATCTTCTGGAAATCCGTATTGATCTTCTCACAAATTCATCAGACAGTAAACGACAGCATCATCTGCAAATAATCTATGAGGGCTGTTCAGACTGTTTATATAACTCAAAGTCAAGCATACAGTGATTTAGCCCCACCTGATTTTACTGACTTCGGGGAGTTATCATCTGGATGAACTGCTGATAGAGATAACGGGCTGAGTGTTGATTACTGAAGTGAGACTAACATGTGTTGTTTCCTGGAAAAACTGCAGTGTTTCAGTTACGACTTCCTGACATTCACACCTTGACACAGTTATCCGGAGACGTTATCTGAGATTCCCGAAGTCGTTGCAGACAGACGGCAGAGGTTAGAGTAGGTTATTAACGTGTTATTTCAAGTCCAGTCAACGGATCCTGGAATTTAGCTGAGTGCAACCGAATTGTTAATTAGCAGTTATCAGCTGCTTCTAGTTGTGGCTTTATAACTTTGTCTCTGTGGCTAAAACGAGACTGGAGATCATTGTCAGAAACTGTTTCATTATTGTAGTGGCGCGTAGACTTGTTACAGGACTGCCGACTGACAGTTCCTTTGTCGACAGTACAGCAGGTACTTACCGTAGTGGAATGGCGTATTCCCCAAAGAGTGAGCGTGTCGACATCAATTCGCGAGGGTTTTCTTTATTGTGTTATTGTGTCTTGCTACCAAAACGGAAGACGATTGTGACTAGGTAATTTAAGAATGTTAAGAATTCTTCGAGTCAACTGCAACTGTTGTGTCCTTGTTGCTCCACGGTAAGTGTAAATCGTCCTTCATAGATGTAAGGCAGGTGGATGAAAAAATGTTTGCTGTTCCTTCGTCTTACATCACTTGACCCTCACGATAATAATTCTCATCCTTATATTACAGCCATTGGAAAGCGTATCGGAAACCACAGAAACTCTATGCCAGTAGTTTGATAATTTCTGCACTACTGGCCATTAAAATTGTTACACCATGAAGATGACGTTCTACAGACGCGAAATTTAACCGACAGGAAGAAGATGCTATGATATGCAAATGATTAGCTTTTCAGAGCATTCACACAAGGCTGGCGCCGGTGGCGACACCTACAACCTGCTGACATGAGGAAAGTTTTCAACCGATTTCTCATACACAAACAGCAGTTGACAGGCGTTGCCTGGTGAAACGTTGTAGAATATAGCGATTGCGGTTTATCGTATCGCGACATTGCTGCCCATGTTGGTTGAGATCCATTGACTGTTAGCAGAATATGGAATCGGTGGGCTCAGGAGAGTAATACGGAACGCCATGCTGGATCCCAACGGCCTCGTATCACTAGCAGTCGAGATGACAGGCATCTTATCCTCATGGCTGTAACGGATCGTGCAGCCATGTCTCGATCCCTGAGTCAACAGATGGGGACGTTTGCAAGACAACAACCATCTGCACGAACAGTTCGACGACGTTTGCAGCAGCATGGACTATCAGCTCGGAGACCATGGCTATGGTTACCCTTGACGCTGCATCACAGACAGGTGGGCGTGCGATGGTGTACTCAACGACGAACTTGGGTGCACGAATGGCAAAACGTCATCTTTTCGGATGAATCCAGGTCCTGTTTACAGCATCGCATCCGTGTTTGGTGACATCGCGGTGAACGCACATTGGAAGCGTATATTCGTCATCGCCATACTGGCGTATCACCCGGCGTGATGGTATGGGGTGCCATTGCTTACACGTCTCGGTCATCTCTTGTTCGCATTGACGGCACTTTGAACAGGGGACTCTACATTTCAGATGTGTTACGACTCGTGGCTCTACCCTTCATTCGATCCCTGCGAAGCCCCACATTTCAGCAGGATAATGCCACGACCGCATGTTGCAGGTCTTGTACGGGCCTTTCTGGACACAGAAAATGTTCGACTGCTGCCCTGGCCAGCTCATTCTCCAGATCTCTCACCAATTGAAAACGTCTGTCAATGGTGGCCGAGCAACTGGCTCGTCACAATACGCCAGTCACTACTCTTGACGAACTGTGGTATCGTGTTGAAGCTGCATGGTCAGCTGTACCTGTACACGCCATCCAAGCACTGTTTCACTCAATGCCCAGGCGTATCAAGGCCGTTATTACGGCCAGAGGTGGTTGTTCTGGGTACTGATTTCTCAGGATCTATGCATCCAAACTGAGTGAAAATGTAATCACATGTCAGTTCTAGTATAATATATTTGTCCAATGAATACCTGTTTATCATCTGCATTTTTTCTTAATGTAGCAATTTTAATGGCCAGTAGTGTATCTGTGTTTCCTCCACAGCTTTAACTGCACCACCAAGTGGACTGCGCCTGCCAGTATAGGCTAACCGTTTTTTGTCCACGCGGCCACACTTCAACTCCTGACCTGCGGTGCAGGGAAAAATAAGTATTAATGGTTTGCTCTTTCCTCACGTACTTGGAGACACTAACCAACCCAAACACATACTACTTCTAATAGCTATAATTATTAGTCTGCAAATGAAGTAAGTACTGATGTAATTTTCTTGAGTGCACTATTCTCAGTCAGCAAGAAAAATATCTGCATTTATACCCTCAACGCCCTGTATATACAGGACGTAACAGGTGTAAGTGCACATAGTTCTATTGGTGACTGAGGACGGTGTAGCGAGCAACAGTACAACAGTATTTACATCATTTGCAGACTAATAATTGTAGCTATTACAAGTAGTACGTTTTTAGGTTGTTTAGTACTTCCAAGCACATGTGCCAAATGGAAGCCATTTATGCTTATTTTCCTATGGGCAGCATATAAGGTGGTGAAATATGGATGTTTGGACACAAAATGGATAGTCTATAATGAAGTCCCGATTCGCCATTTCTGGGAGATGCATGGACCACTTGGTGCTGCAGTTACGACCGTGCAGAAGAAATAAGATAGTAAATTATTTGATGTGTTAGCGGAAAGATCATTAGACGCAGACTTCCACCCGTAATACCCTATAGGTATACTGGTGATTCAAAAACTAATGACCCTGCTTGCCGCGAGACTGAACGCCGCCTGGTGGCGTTGAGGGCACGTGACGTCGTATGGAAAGTATATAAGCAGAATTGACAAAGCGACGATACGGCCGCAAGCTGGGACTACACCGACACAAGGAATATTGATAACGGAGAGGCTGTTATGGTCTGGCACTTGGGAACGAGCATCTCCCAATAATGTCGAAGCTGGTTGCCTGTACATGTGCCACTGACTCGAGCGTCGATGGAAAGTGGTTGAAGGACGGTGAAACCACGAGTAGGCAGCAGAGTGGTAGACATCTAGGGATCTTCACAGCACGAATATGTCGAAGGCTTACCCTCTATGTAAAATAGCACAGGCAACTATTTGCGGTAGATCTGCGTACAGAGTATAATGCTGGTCAGGCATAACATCTCAGAGCATACTGTTCGTGGCATACTGTAAGACATAGTCTGTGTTGTAGACGACCCCTATGTGTTCACGATTGGACTATGGATCAATGAAAATGTGTCACCTGGTCGGATAAATCACGTTTCTCGTTTCATCAGATCTGTGGTCGTTTACGGATGCGCCGTCATGAAGGTGACTGGCTGTTCGTAACACGCACCGTGCCACGGACAGGCCAATTATGCTATGGGAGTTTTTCAAAATGGTTCAGACGGCTCTGAGCACTGTGGGACTTAACTTCTGAGGACATCAGTCCCGTAGAACTTGGAACTACTTAAACATAACTAACCTAAGGAGATCACACACATCCATGCCCTTGGCAGGATTCGAACCTGCGACCGTAGCGGTCGCGCGGCTCCAGACTGTAGCGCCTAGAACCGCTCGGCCACTTCGGCCGGCGGAGTTTTTCACCTTGGCTACCATGCGGCCTGCGTTAGTTATCGAAGAGCACCATGACAACTGTGGAATACGTGAAAATTATTGCGGACCACTTGCATTCATTCACACTTGATGTCTCCTCGATGGCGAAGGCATCTTCCAGCAGGAGAACTGTCCGTCTCACAAGGGTGCTATAGTGATTGTGGGGACGTTAGTGATTACTCATTGATGTCTTGGACACGAGATTCACCTGGTATGAACCCTTTTGTACGCAACCAAGCAGAGATTCTGTGTGGCATGGATTTGACACGTTCTTGATAGGTTTTCGGAGGTACGTAGCACCAGATGTTTTCGCTCGGGTCAAGCAATTCCTGCAAATTACGGGCCGGAGATTTCTGACTGCGGAAATGGCGTACGTCAGCGTCCCATACATGTATACGGGACGCTAACGTACGCCAGTTCTGCTCCCAGAAATCTCTGGCCCGTAATTTACAGAAATTGCTTGACATGTTCGTAGACATCTGGTGTCACTTATTTACAGAAACCACAAACATGTCAAATCCACGCCACGCGGAATCTCTACTTAGTTGCCTACAAAAGGTGACTCAACATGCTAATGAGCAAGTGATCAATGTTTTGCTTCATCGGTGTGTATACCGTGGAACCCACATCGATGCTCATGGCTGGGTATTTCCCATTGAACCACATTTTAGGGTACGCTCCTTCTTCTCGTTCCACTCGGGTGTAGAGTGTGAGAAAAATGGCTGCCTAAAGCTGTGAGTATTCTAATTCTAGTCTGGCCATTGAGGTGCTTATGGGAGTGATACCTACGTGGCTAAAAAATATCTCTTTTCTTCACTTGATACTGGTTCTTGAAATTTTATAAGAACGCTATCACGGAATAAGTGGTGTCTTTCTTCAAGCGTCTGCATGTTTACATTTTACAGCGTTTCCGTGACGTTCTACTGTGAGTCAAACCTCCGATAATTTTTACTACCGCTCTTTGTATGTTCAATATCTTGTGTTGGTCCTATTTCGAAACACATGCCACACATTTGCGCTGTATTCGAAGATGGGACGCACAAGTGATTTATATCAAATTTCCTTTGCAGAAGTTTTGCTTTTCCCCAGTATCCTATCAACGGCATGAAGCCTACAATCTGATTTACCAACGACTGAGTCTATGTGGTGATTCCACTTCTTGTCCCTACAGATTATTACGCCCAGGTATTTGTATTAGTGCTATTTCCAATTAAGACGCACTGATACTGTACTCACAGTATACTTTGTTTTTGCACTTAGTGAAACGCCATAATTTTACATGTCTGAACATTTAAAGCAAACAGCCGGTATTTGTTTTGTTTTGAATTTTAATCCCGATCAGTAATTGTTCCTGTCCAAGTTCTTATTCCATTACGGTCGCGGGACGAAATATACCTTATTGAAAGAACCACCGTTGCCTTTATCTGAAGTATTTTATAAAAAAAATACCAAAACGGAAGTTGGAGTGAGCGGAGGGAGATCCAGACTGCACCTCACCTGTAGACACGTCCAGTATGTCAACCACTGCGCCCATTCGCCTAGATGTGAGAACATCTCTCTGCCTTGAGCTAATGAAACTAAAGAACATTGACTCATCTTTTATAACACTAAAAGCGTACATCCTGTATTGTTCAGTGATGACATACATGTCAGTCACGGAAAATGGTATGTCAAGGATAAATAAGTCGTGTCACACGGCCATCTCAGGTTCAGCTTCCGTGGTTTCCCTAAACCTTTTTCACTTCTCGATTCCTTTTAATGGCGTCATGCTAAACAGAAAATCTCTAACCTGCTTATTAATGTAATAATAAGCTTATCTGTAGAAAAATAGAAAGATGCTTGAAATGTGGATTTTGGTGATCAGATTACTTGCAAAAATATTGCATCCCTTGTGAAAACATCTCCCGTAACTGGGAAACAATTTCATCCATATTCGAGTCCCTCCTCCTCAAGAGCACATAGTAACCAAGTGAAACAGAAAGCAGAAGAATTATGCTTCCTTAATAATATTTACCAACTATATTCTGAACCCCTTTTTCATATATGAACATAACTTTGGCTCCAGTCCGCAAAAGTTACCTTACGTTTTAACAGGACTCCGCAATAACATAGACATGGTTTCAGATTGTGGTATTAATTTTTAAAGTCTTTCTATAATTTCGCTCTCTGTTGGTCTTAGCTCTAATGTGATCTAGTTTATTTATAAATGTATCAGTGCTAAAGACATTACCGTTGACATTTATTGCATGTCATATATCATCAGAGTTCGTTAATAGAACTTCTGTGATATATTGTACGTAGAGAATGATACCAAAGGTTCGTGAATAATGAATAAACGATCTCTCGCAGCAGCGAAAAATGAACGACATTACAACAGCTTCTACATTTTCGTTATATAATTGGTAACAAAATGGAAAGTTAGGGTTTAACGCGTCTTCAATGAAGCGCTCTCAGAAACACCTCTTCTGATAGTTGGCACCTTTCTGTGGAACAAGTAATCAGAATAAACCTTTTTTTCATCCCATACTGCATGTACTGCCTCTGTGTCCTTTCAGGCAATAGATTCCATGTAAGGCATCTTCAGCGACATCTAAAACGTAGAGACAGTCCACTCATATGTGATTATTTCCTTTAAACAATCACTGCTGCTAAGTTGCTGTTCCGCATCATAAGAGATTAGCAGTTTGCAGAGGCTTCTCATGTCCATTGATTACATTACCTATGAAACTCGCAGCATCATTACATATCCTCCTTCACTCAGCAGCAATTAAGAAGACAAAATGTCCTTATTTTCCAGTGCCAGTTGGTCACAGTGGATATAGCGAGAGTCTTTCTGCGAATATTTTGTGTCCTGTTGTTTTTATTTGCGTCATAAACTCTTTTGCCCCTGAAGTGTATAAGAACCGAAAGGAAAGCAATAGTTCCTTCTTGAACTTTATTATATGTCTTCACTTCCAAGTTAAGATATATTTATACCATTTTCTGATAATGTCTAAGTTAAGATACCGATCACCAAGAAGAATTTCTAGAACAACTACAATCGTCTTTCAATAGAGAGTTAGCAAAGCGCACATTTAGATTTCGCTGCCCCCGATCGTAAACTTTCCCTTCTGATCTAACGGCCTGAAACGAACAGTCGCAAGTGGAACGGGTGTTTCATCGCGTCGTTCTGCGATGATATCCGCTGGGTTTATTTATAACGTTGTTTCCGCCCTGGAATTTGGCAGAGCAGTTTGTTACGTGTGGAGGCGGCAGTCTGGTGTTATGCTTCTATGCCGACAACACACGCATTTAGAAACAGCCTAAAACTGTAGGAACAAAGCTTAAGCTATCCTCAGTAAATAAAGAACTGTTGTTTGACATTCAGCTCCTTATCATTGAACGAACTCATATTTACCTACGGATGATAATCCATGTAATGTTTTCTTAGTTTCACTAAGTCTAACTGTTCAAGTTATCTGATTTGATCCACAGATATAGTTTGTGAAAGCTTGCCTCTTTGAAAACTATGGCTCTGTTTACAGATAACACTTCTGCTACCAGCCACGATTTTCTGTTATTTACATTTTACAGGATGCCTTTCGGGAAAGGGTTCTCATTTTCAGCTGAGTCCACTGAGAAAAAAGCACGTCAAAATGAGAATCATTGCTCGATACTCGTCTTCTAAAATACAAATAAAAAAAATCGTGGCTGGTAGCAGAAATTTATTTCTAATTAAACCCATTGTTTACTTTATCATTTTCAGTAAAATCTGCTTTTTCTACTATAATAGATATTAGTTTATTACGAAGAGCTGTAATTACGCTCAGTACACCGGTTTGTGCAAAACCGTCTACAATTGACTGTTACAATGTTGAATCAATCCAGGCATGTCTTCCTTTAATCTACCAGAACACGTATCATCATACAACTTAGAGAAGACATTACCATTAGTTTTTATTGAACTGTTATCATTTGAAATATTTTCTGGCGGATAACAATTCATGAAGGCTACAGGTGTGAATTTCACCTAAAACAACAGATAGCATTATGAATGCATATGTCTCAGACGTTGCAGAATATCTGCGAAGAGACTTGTTCTGACAGGGTAGGAAAAACCGAGTCGAACTGGACTAGATAAATGTGAACGTCCTTCAGAGCAGCAAAGCTCTTCCTGGCATTTTACAACCGGCGGAAATGTCATGCTTTCAACATGCATGAATTCATTTGACGCGTATATTCTCATGTGATGTCTAACAAAATCGCAGGCAAATGATCTCGAATATTATGAGACTCTTGTTACTCTGTTTGGATAATTTGTGCAGATAAAATAAAACAAGTGCGACAGCCCAGAGGTTAAATTATTGTAACGTATAGTACATAGTTGGCCAAAGTCTAAGACGTTTGTATAAAGAGAAGCAAAGAAACCTCATCATTACTAGACGGCATATGTACATACGTACGGCGTATGACCATACAAATGTCAGTCGTCAAATTACGATGGATAATCATTGTAAAGGGTACATTATATACAACCATACGAAAAACTAATAATGTGGTTTAATATACAAATGGACAACATTTGAAAAATTTATTAAAACGTAAATAAAATAAAAACAGAGTCAGAGGTTATCATATAACTTTAAAATGTATGTGAGTGCATTGGTCATCTCCCGTCTTTTCGTACCGTGGCAACACCTAGTGACCATGCCGCTCTACCCCTCTGCACTCACAATTAGAATTCTGTCAGTCTGCTCATGTCCGTTGGAAATCAACCATGCAACTATGTTATTTGAACTAGTCTGATATTCTTTAGTAATTATGTTTCTGTCTGCAGCTCGTGATCTTGCGGTAGCGTTCTCGCCTCCCGCGCACGGGGTTCCGTGTTCGAGTCCCGGCGGGGTCAGGGATTTTTCCTGCCTCGAGATGACTGGGTGTTGTTGTGTCGTCTTCCTCATCACCATTCATCCCCATTAAGGTCGGAGGAAGACAATGGCAAACCACCTTGCTTAGTACAGCGGTGCGTGTCTCTCCCATCGTCCCCTACGCTCCTCGGAGTATGCGACTTCATCATAATCATCATGATATTTCTAGTCTGCATGTACAGTATGGTTCCATTTTGCTACGTGTGTCTTATCTGCAATTATTTTCGTGCCTTCCGCTTGCTATACGCTAACCCTAAGTGTGTCCATACATTTGCGTTACATATGTATCCACTTTTTAAATAGAGATTCTGATGAGGGCTAACGCCGAAACGCATAAAAATAGATTAATAAACGGAGGAATACTGGTTTCCAGTCTTTTCTGCAATATAATTCCTTCACCTGCGACCAGTTCAGCAGACTACACAAAATACTGTATATCTTCACTTTACTCCGGGTGCTTTCCATTGTAGCTTTCACTAACGCGATCGATATATCAGTAATCTTTTAATTTTTCGGTGGCTATATACAGCTCTCTTCTGTCAGTACTCCCGCAGGCTGATCTGAAGTCTATAAAGAGGCGACGTGTATCAGTCCGAAAGTATTTACATTTTTCTAGTATTTGTCCTCTCGTGAAGCTCTGTTCAACAACAGATCTTCCTTGACGAAACTCAGGTTGGTAATAACCAATAGCGGTTTCAACATATAGAGGAAGCCCACTAAAGAAGATGCAGCAGAATATCTTATATGCGATCGTAGTAGCGAGACTGTCGTACAATTAGAGCATACTGTGATATCATTTTTCTTGTGTATTGGGCATATGATACATCTGATCCACACATCAGTAATATTTTCATCTATTCAAATCTTAATTACAAGCTTGTGTAAATGTTTGACAATTTTTTTCTTGAATTTTTAATCAATACTGCTTATATTTCATACGTTTATGGGGCCTTATTTTTAAGCCCCTCAGGGTGGACGATACACTTTCAGAATTTTTGTGCAAACTATAACAAACGTATTCCACCTGGCCTGCAAGGTATATGAAACAGACGTAATACCCTCAGTCTTCAAGAAAAATGTACAATAATAATCACTATTCCAAAGAGGTGAGGTGGCGAATGATGTGAATACTACGATACCGAACTATGGGATTAATAAGTCATGGATGCAAAATACTGACGGCATTTGAAGCTGACTGCCGAACGATTCTACTGCCGCGAACATACATTGCGCACAAGGACCACGAAAATAAGATTCGAGAAATTAGGGCTCATACAGAGGCATATATATACAGTCGTTTTTCCCTCCCGTTATTTGCGTGTGGAACAGGAAAGGAAATGAGTAGGAGTGGTACAGGGTACCCTCCGCGACGGAATATGTATGTAAATGTAGTTACGCAGAGACGAAGAGACTTGTAGAGGACAGATTAGTGTGGCGATCTGCATCAAATAAGTTTTAGAAATGAAGACTACAACTACAACAAAGCAATAATAAGAAACAATGATGGAGTCCTTCGCGAATACTGTCCTTCGCGAATACTACAGGAGAGCAAAATTGGTGGAGAGAACCGACCTGAACTCCAACACCAAAATTCTTCCTATAAGATCACTGGATGCTCCTGTAATTGAATACTGCGTCCATCTCATAGATTGGACCCAAATCACATTTTATCTACAGATCGTAAGTCAAGAAATTTACTTACCGTGTGTGGTGTAGCTCATCCGAGAGGTGACGTCGACAGACTTTGCGTAACACGTAAGGAAGGAGTGGCAGGTCTGAAGTATAGAGGCAGCGTATTATAGTGAATAGTTGGGAAATGTATTATCTGGTTCATTTTATTGACATTGTATGTTCTGACCCATTTTGTTTACATCATGTGACCCAGGTCACTGAACTATTAATGACATCATGAATCAACCAATTTATGTATGACGTTGTCGTTGTGAGGTATCAAGCGCCATCCATTTTCCAATGACATCATCAAGATGGAGAGAATTTAATATTAAAAGAAAACTGTCAAGTTATCAGCAAATTTAAAAAAAACTTAAAATTGGCGGCTCACAGTAAATTCACACACACACACACACACCTCCCTCTCCCCCAGTCAACATCTAGTATTTTAATCACCATTAAAATGAAACAGCCCATGCTGTGCTCAAAAGTATCCGAACGACCTGAATTATTTATCAAAAGTATGTTATATATCTTAAAAAGTGTCCGAGTTGCGTAAAATGATGGAAATGTTCAATAAACGTATTATGGAATATGAGAAAGAACACAAAACTAATTGTCCATAAGCCCGCATCTCGTGGTCGTGCGGTAGCGTTCTCGCTTCCCACGCCCGGGTTCCCGGGTTCGATTCCCGGCGGGGTCAGGGATTTTCTCTGCCTCGTGATGGCTGGGTGTTGTGTGATGTCCTTAGGTTAGTTAGGTTTAAGTAGTTCTAAGTTCTAGGGGACTGATGACCATAGATGTTAAGTCCCATAGTGCTCAGAGCCATTTGAACCATTTTTGAATTGTCCATAAATAGTCAAAAATTAATATATACCTATGTAATGTACTCGTAATTAACGAATTAGTAATATCTAATTGTCAAATATGAAGTTTTCTTTAAATACTACTCTGTACAATTTCAAAAATACTAAATTAAATCGACTACAGGGTTAAGTTCGTATTGCTTTCCATCATGAACAGGTGGCGTTGTTCGTAGTTCGATCTCAGTACTACACCTGATTTAAGAGAACGTTGATCGAAGAGCATCTGTTAATAGAATTACCCTTGTAAAACGCAATATGGTGGTGGAACAGAACAGTGTATTTTCGATCGAATGCAGAAATCATTTAAGTCTCACACTTCTCTCTCTCTCTCTCTCTCTCTCTCTCTCTCTCTCTCACACACACACACACACACACACACACACACACACACACACACACACACACACACAACAAAATAATTACTCTTTAGATAGTGACTGTGCGCATTATAAAATTTGTGGATCCATACCGTTACTGCATCATTTCGGGAGGACTTAACTGGAACCAATTTTGCTGGAATATGATGCTCCTTGCATAGTAGTTCTGCCTCTGTACCGGGTGAAGGTATCTCTCCTTCTATTAATGTCTTACCCCGCTCTTAAAATTCTGCCATCTCTCTCCCCACATCCACCGCTGCTGGCGGCTCACCTCCAACTGCGCAACGCTACGCGCTGTTCACATCCAACTGGCCAACACTACAATAGTAAATATTCCAACAATGCAAACCAGCCACAGACTGCACACAGCACAGTCAGTGATTTTCATACAGAGCGCTACGTGGCGTTACCAATAATAAAAACCTAAACAGCCTACTTACAATGGTCACCCATCCAAGTGCTGGCCCAGGGCGACAGCGTTTAACTTCGGTGATCTGACGAGAAGCGGTGTTACCACTTTTTTTTTTTAATCTCATTTTGTTCGTTTTCGTTCGTTGTATCTGATCGGGGCGGACGTCGAAAGACACCCGTTTCAGTTCGTTGTTGATCCATTAAGTCAGTTTTTTTTATTACAGAGGGCTAGCTGAGCTACCGTTCCGGCTAAACTGAGCCATGGCCGTTGGCTAATAATGTTCATACTGTATACAATTATTTAGCAGTTATGCGACAACGTATTTTTTTTATTTTTAATCACGTTAATCCTATCAGCGAATTAACAAATTTTTAAATAAAACTCTTTTACTAAATGAAGCGCTGTCGGTTCTGAATTTCTCAAAAAATGGCTGTAAGCACTACGGAACTGAACTTCTAAGATCATCAGTCCCGTAGACTTAGAACTAATTAAACCTACACACATCCATGGCCGAGGCAGGATTCGAACCTGCGACCGCAGCAGCAGCGCGGTTCCGGACTGAAGCGCCTAGAATCGCTCGGCCACAGCGCCCCGCTGAATTTCTCAAATGTCTGTTGTTGCAAACAGGCAATTTCCTCCTGACAGTCGGCCGGTGTGGCAGTGCCTCGGGCATGGATGGGTGTGATGTCCTTAGGTTAGTTAGGTTTAAGTAGTTCTAAGTTCTAGGGGACTGATGACCTCAGAAGTTAAGACACATAGGGCTCAGAGCCATTTGAACCAACAGTCATCTGTGGGCTAGAAACAATCCTCGGGGAATGGTTGAGGCGCCTCATTAGCATCGGTTCAGCATCAATTTGTGGCCAGGACCGGTTATTACTCCACTATGCCTCGACGGAGAAACGAACGTGGCCTTTCTGAGGCGTACTCTGCCTGGGCTGCTTGAGAATGTGTCTTTGGCGAAACGGTAGGTTATGCGGTTTCAGCATGAAACATGTTTTAGATTTGAACTTATGTAGACCGCAACACTTGATGCAATTCGTTGCAAAGTACGATTTTTACTTTGCTTTCAAGTAGAAATTTATTCAAATATTAAGGAGTTAACTCAGTAGGGATGTCTGATGCCAGATAAGGTTTGATCGACTTAGTCTTGCCAGGTAAGACCAATACATAAATTTAAATAAATAGCAACAGTCACAGACTTTTCCGCAATGTCCCCACGTTGTGTAAAACAGCGTCCTGTTTTGGCCCGTGCTTAACGCACCACCTGAGGTTGCGTCCACTGATTCCTGCGCTGGACGCGAAGGGCCGGATGACAGGAAAACTCCGCGTGCTTAATTACCGCCGGGACACCACGCAGACGCGGCCGCCGGGCCGGCGTGGCGCGGCGTGGCGTCAGCTAACGAGCGGCGAGCCTGCGAGGCCTCGAGGGCGCCCCACTCCGGCGGCTCGCGCTGCCGCCGGCCCTACAAATACTCAACGCCGCTCGCCTGCGCCACACTTGTCACCGAACCGCCGCGCCAGACCGGCTCTCTGCTCTGCTCGACTCCAGCGCTCGAGCCCCACGTGTTTGCCGCGAATTGCTTCCGCGAGTGACGCATTCTCGACGCGCCGCCTCTGTGTCTGCCTATCCCGCCCTCGCGAGTGCCGTTGTCTTCGCGCGTTACACGCTCCCGCGAAGAGAAAGTGCGTGTGACCGCCGAGCCGCCCACGAATGGTGCAGTACCGCGTCGCGTGTGGAGCCACTTCAGATCAGTTGGTGCCGTCTACGGACCGCGGAGAACCACCCGAAGCGGTTCTCTGGACAATAGTCGCCCTCCTACGGGGACGTAAAGTACAGCAAGTAATTCAGTTTTAGCCACCCTTCTTACTACGACCCGGATTGCATGATCTCTACAGCTGTGTTCTCGACGTACCACGCCAAAGAAGACACACATCAGAGGGTAGTTCGTAACTGACCCTTACAGCGATCTGGTCTCGAAGGCTATCGAACAGTCTGTGAGCGTGTCTGCAGACAGAGTGAATGGCTAGAAATTCAGCAAGAGCTCTTGTCACCTCGTACTTCTCATTAGAATTCTGAAGTATTTGCACTGGCCAGTCCTTCAGTGTCTGCCGCTGAAGACTAACTCGGCAGAAGAGGACATCCACTTGCGAACAATCTACCTGTCTACAACACTGTCGTTATAACAGAGCCGCCCCGGCTGCGGATTTCGTAAACGTAAGAAGGATGGTGAAGACCGCATCACAGTTTATTAACAGAGTTCCCAGATTTAATTAGCGTAAGCTCTTTAAGTGCCGAAACTGTTAGAAGTCAGCACAAAGAACGTCGCTAATGTACGAGTAATATCGAAGCAGCACCCTGATGCAGTCGTAGATGGTCTTAAGAGCAGCGTTTTGGCCTAATTGTGGACGACCGTCAGTTCCAATACACAGACGGAACATCATCGCAGAAGGATTGCGAGGAAACAAGAATCTTCAGCCAAAGGCGAAGCTTTATGAACTAGCATAGCAAATAAGAACAGTCTAAATCTGGAAGATTTAACAGAAGACAAAAGCGATTGCACCATAATCAGTATATCTTTTCAAAGGAAAAATTTTCTGAGCTGCAGAAGAACGCAATGACCGAATAGCCACAATCGCCACTGTTGGTGCAGGAAACACTTTCAATTGGAAAACAGAAGAATAAAAATTAATGTCCTGTCTGGCAGCCTGAAATCTTCATCGTCGACGAACAAGCCCCAGGAATACGCGGAGACTAGCCGGAGGAAGAAAGCCTAAATTGGATAAAACCGAGAAAACAGTCTAAATTGGACCCTCCCGAAGGTGCTGCGTCGGCCTGATCATCAGCGAAGCCCCGCCGCCGGGAAAAATACTGGTCCGGCGCTGCCCCGGCTTGTGCCAGAGGGTCTCCGCCAGCATGGCCGTCGCCGCCGAATCGGAGGCGATGTCGCAGACGCCGCAGTCAATGCGCGAGGCCCTCGAGCTCGCCGAGCGGCTGGCCAGCGCCAGCCTGCTGACGTCACCGAGCGCCAAGCGCCGGCTGGCGGCGCGCAAGCTCGAGCTGGACGGCGTCGGCGCCACCGACGACGAGGGCTGCTTCGTGCCGCCGAGACACCTGCTGCTCTACCTCGTCAGGTAAACGCCACCGTCTGCTGTGCCCAAATCTCTTTCTTAGCAACTGCACTGGACACTTTTCCTACCAAAGAGGCTGCGCAGACGCCGAATCTTTACTTGGTACGTGTGGAAAGTAGTGTTCGTCCTTCAGGTTCCCACCACCAGATAGATTTCCTCCAAGTGTCAGTACTTAGCCAATGGGAAACTGACGCCTGCGCTAGGTTTCAGTGGAGGCTCACACAGGTGCTCTTCACCTTCGGTGATTTTTGGTGTATGGGTCATAGGTTGTGGTCTGTGACATGTTTCTGTGCCTAAGGTTTCGTGTCCTAACGCTTGGAAGATATAAAAGTGTAGTTAGCACTTTCAAGTTAACCTAGCAAGTCCTGTTGTTGACATGTGTCCTCGATGTGGTCAGATCCTGACGTCATCAGAGCGATCCCTAAGACCTCTGTTGATCTGGTGTCTCTGTTGATCCATTGTGGACAAGAGACAGTGGCTAGTCAAATACTACCAAGGAAAATTGCCAGAACAGCCGTATGTTTTGAGAAGTTGTTTTGTTTAAACAATCAGTTTCGGTTCTGAGTAATGCCATCTTCAGGCCCCTATGCACTCCATATATTGACAATCAGATACATCGATACTTGCATAACTGGAGCCCTCAGTATCTGGATTTCCTGAATTCGTTTTTGGAGTGTTTACTTCATAAACTTGACCAAAAAAAATGTTCAAATGTGTCTGAAACCTTATGGGACTTAACTGATAAGGTCATCAGTCCCTAAGCTTACACACTACTTAAACTAAATTATCCAAAGGACAAACACACACACCCATGCCCCAGGGAGGACTCGAACCTCCACCGGGACCAGCCGCACAGTCCATGACTGCAGTGCCTTTGACCGCTCGGCTAATCCCGCGCGGCAAACTTGACAATAACTATCTAGTTTTCGGAGTAAACACTCCAAAAACGAATTCAAGGAATCCAGATATTGAGGGTTCAAGTTAGGGAAGTATTTATATATCTGATTGTCTATACATGGAGTACTTAGGGACCTGAAGATGGTATTAATGAGATGCCAAAACTGGTTATCTAAATTAAAACAACTTCTCAAAACATACGGCTGTTTTGCGAATTTTCTTTGGTAAACGCCCCTAAAATCGCTGTGCGATGTTCATAAACAGTGCTCTGAGATACACGAGTGCAGACCGGCACAACTGGAGTCAAATTCAGACACCTTGCACTTGATACATGACTTCTCCATTATGTGAAATGAAACGTTATAAGTAGCTTCAACGTCCTAATGAATGGTGCCTACAATTGCAGCCGAAACGTCATTTTTCAACTCATATAATGATACAGTCTAATACCTAGGAATATTTTACTGAGCGCTCAGAAAGTTATTTAGTGTTAACAAATAAATGTCTATATTGCACGAAATAATAGGAAACAACTGTGTCTTGTAAGAGACAGGTCGATTCCTCTGAATTACATCAACACTTTGACATCATATCCTGTTTTCAAGTACCCCTTGAAAAATAAACTGTTACGTAAATATTAAGGATGGAAGAACGGTATTAACGTCGCAGCCTGTAAGTTCTAGCGACTTTCCCTTGTGTGTTCCTTGACATTTACCCATAAACTGTATGGAATACTTGTTCCCAAGAAAGTGGTCTCCTACTTTGATCGCAGCTGTCGATAGGTTAGAAGGAGTCGATACGTTTATAAGTACCCGATTCAGGACCAGCTGAGCCATAGTCGTCACAGCAACACTTCAACTTGAACAAATTAATAAAAGCTCCCCAGAAATATATTGTACCGCGCCAGTGGCGGTCCCTACAGCACAGACTGATTCTGATGTTACGGAAACAGCTATGTGACATATAAATCAGAAAAAATAGGTACAGGCCTAGTCCACCGCCTAATAATTGCTAGCTTCAAAATCTTCATAGCGTGAAAAACACAGGAAATTTTTTGTTTCTGATTCCACGCTTACAATTCCTTTACTGCTGCTGTCGTTTCGTCGGGGTTCGTTTGCCGGGGATATTTTTGTGAACAGTTAGTTCTACACGAAAATTGTAATTTGAACAGTACAGGCGCTATGACTACTTTCAGAGAAGAACTACTGTGGATTGTTTTCTGGCTCCAGCCTCCAGCTAGGCATGACGTTCATATCTCCTCTCTCTCCTCATTGTTCGGATGCAAAAACTACATCTTTTCGTGACCACCTCGACTGGCCAATAGTATGGAATTCCGACTCGGACGCGCTCAGTTGTATACCGTCTACCAGAACATAGGCCTTAGTTTTCAGTTTAATTCTCTTATTTGGAAACTGCTCTCTTCAGGTGCCCACATCCTCGTTCATCCCGACCAGGACCCTGTTACACCAGTACATATCGATAGAATTCAGGGAAAACACAGCTAAAGTCGTGACAGTTAAAATAGTTCACAAAAAAGTTATGGGTGAGGCACTTAAACGCGAACCATTGAAAGAAGAGAATCCTTATCCTCGAGAAAGCCAGTTGGGTCAATTTGGGGAACATGCATTCTAGTAAGACTGAGCAACAGTTCTGCTGCTTGCACCATACATCACGTGAAGGAGTGTGGACTGTGAACCGTGGCATACGGGCTGTCATATTCTCACGTTCAGCACATGAATCGGCAAGGACAGAAAAGTGCTGGAGTTGGCACGAAGTACCCTCCGTCGAGTACAGTGCAGTGGTTTATGAAGTACACGTATGTATGTAGACTTAGAAAATTGGAAGCATTATCTGTCCATGTAACGACTGGATAATTCGCTGACATAAGCGTAAATTACAGTTAACTATAATTGTTAAATGCCATTATTCGTATCGTTTGAGATTGTTATGGCCATCCACCTTTGAGCACTAGTAACAAGACAAGAGATGAGGAGGAAAGAGCCTTTTTTCAGATAAATAGTTTCTTACATTGTCAGCAAGGTCCTAGTGGTCGGTTCAAAATTTCCCTTTTTAAGATCTAGCCAATGAATTACCTACGCAGATTTGTATTTACTTAATCTGTCAGACATGCAGATTTATTTACAAATGTTCTGACTGTATTTTGTAGATATATCAGAGTTAACTCGTTTCGACACTTATGAGTCATCATCAGATAAAAATTTAAAATTACTATTAAATACAAACAGTTGCGCTTCCGTCTTTTCTGGACTTTTAGTTCAGGTGGTGACTCACTGGAGTCGATACGAATTAACTGTGATAAAACCACTAAAAGCGGCAAGATATTTGGCAATGAACGAGTGTTCTTTAATAATGTCGCGTGCTCCATTGTGATGTCAAATATCGTTTTATCTAACACAGATTTTACTCAGTACATGCTAGTGTTCGCGTATGTGAATGACGCCACAGAAAGGCTGACACCCGCGTTCTGTCGTTAATAATGTGTATTTTTATTTCGGGCACTCGCACTAAACAAACAATTTTCCACAAACCTACTCTTCACTGTGACGTGAAGGAAGACAGAAAATAAGCGTTTTATCTGTCTCACTCGAGTCTTAATGGGATACCTGGCTATCTGTTTACCAACAACAGCATCACGTTGAATGAAATGAAATCTCATAAAAATGTAGTTACGTACATCTCAGTTGAACGATTACACTGTTTTTTTTTTTTTTAATTTCATGTCTGAACCAACAGTTTTTTTAACTCTAAGCGCTAGTTATAAGCTTTGAAAGATCTAGTGCCTGAAAATAAAGACGAACATTTACTAGTAATGGACAACTTCAAAGATCGTGCTCAGAAAACTTTAATGTCAACTTTAAAGCAAATTAAATACTGCGTATCGCTAACATTATGAGTACATTTGAAACCACTGACAAATTTACCGGTGACAATTCATACGACCTTTCGCAGCTATCATTTTCTCGTGAAAAAGAGTCAGATACTTTCGTTGCGAACTGCTCGCCGCAGTTTTAATCACCGTCAATATCAAAGGAATCTAAAATTAGGACACTGACTCTTAAAATATGTCTCAGCATTTTTCATGAGCAGGACTATAAAAAACATACGTATGAACCAACTTCCGGACCTATAACTCTTTTATGCAAAAGCTCACATTTAATATTACAGTTAACCATTCACAACACATACAGACGCTTGATTACCGGTCGTCGAACCAGTATCCTTTCGTCTCATCTCGTACACAAGCACACAAGATATGCAAACTCCTGCACAAAGGATAGACAGGAGAATGGCCTACCTATTTACAGCTATATGTTCCAAATGCCACAATGCCTCTGATTGGTCGCACCTGAGAGATACTCCAATGGTTAAGACACCCGACTTACATTCTGTAAGATGGTGGTTGAAACTCCCACCTGATCATTCAGATTTAGGTTTTCCGTCATTGTCCTAAATCTTTCAAGGCAAATTCTGGGATGATTCCTTTGTAAACGACACAGTCGGCATTTGTCCCCATCCTTACACAAGCTAAACTTGTGCTTCATCGCTGATGATGGGAATTTAAACTCTCGTTTCCTTCCCTATTAACAGTCGTGAATGGTATGACTCACAGTCACAGTTCACTGATCGCATGTCCACCAGCTGTTTAAGGGCTGTAATGCCCATTAAAAAAGTGGATGACAGTAGGAAATAAAGGTAGAGGATCAATTTACTTCAAGATTTCTTGAATAATTGCCGCAGGTAATGTTTGTGTGCTTATGCTATATGAGTTTGTTTGATACTACGATGTACTTTTCTCGACAAAAGCGTATTTATTCGTTTAATAAAGTAATAACAACAGTTTCATGTAACTGTTTAAATTCGTCGTACGAACATCAGTGCGAAGTGTTGCTGCAATATCCCCGCCAACAGATTAGCCTGATGCACCGAACAACATGACAGTAACCGCAACACATTTTTCAAAAATGGTTCAAATGGCTCTGAGCACTATGGGACTTAACATCTGAGGTCATCAGTCCCCTAGAACTTAGAACTACTTACACCTAAGTAACCTAAGGACATTACACACATCCATGCCCGAGGCAGGATTCGAACCTGCGACCGTAGCGGTCCCGCGGTTCCAGACTGAAGCGCCTAGAACCGCACGGCCACCAAAACCGGCACACACTTTTTTTCGGAACGCCTTCCAGCGCACAAGGGGACATTCCTCCATTTCCCCTTCGATGGTACAATACATAGCATATTAAACACAAAGACACAAATTACAGGGTCCAGGTATTACGGTGTACTCGATCTTACCTCCATTCTCACTTTAAAGGTCCAGCTACATTGACAACAAGGCATTCAGCTTCAAATTTAGAACGGACCTGATCTCAGATAAGCAGGTTCTCATCAAACACGATATAGGTAATGAACAGATATCAACTAAGTTAATGAAAACCTTAGAGTTAATTATTGTCTAGTAAGCATACAGATACTTGGAACTTATAACTTCGGCATGAAACTAAATTGTCTTACTGTCTTATAATTCAAAGGCTCTCCTAACTCAAATTTTTCACTAACAGGAGAAAGTAAAACAATTTACCAAGTACGTAAATAAAATTTCGTATGTGAAATTAATGAAAAACTCATAATAGAAACTACATAAACCGATTCACTGCTCTTGAGAGCAATAACTTCGAGAACTGTAATCACAGAGATTTCCTCAAACACGAATGTTACAGCTATTGCGCAAAATACTTCAAGGACTAGTTACGAAAGAAATGGTAAACAAGTGTAAAATCAGGAGACTGCGGAGGAACTTCTGTGTCCGTGATGGCAATTGGCGGCGTGTTTCTTTAGTCATGTATTCGGCAACAAATAATTAGTGATCATACCGCCAAGTGACAAAAACCAAACAAAATGTTTACTTTCTGTGAGGTTGTTTTATATGCTATATGGTGAATAATTGATTAAACGTTTGTCTGCATGTTGCTGCAAGTGTTACTGACACCAAACTTGCCGACGACTAGCAAATAATCCTTGCATCATCCAGAACTGAGCAGAAAATTACCTTCAGTTATAAAAAGTAAACGGCGTCAGGATCTTCAGGAGTTTAAGACCAAAAACTGCAATTTAAATTATGAACGAGGGAACGAGTTTTCTTGTACTCATCGACGTTTCTAGGATTAAAAAAGGAAAGAAAAAAATCAAAAACAAAAAATAGTGGTTCTCAATGTCTGAGTGTTCACGACAAAGAATAAAGAAAACCATGTGGTAGAACACACAGTCTTTCAGTTCTACCATGTGCTAATTAATAGCTTTAGTCGATGAGAAGCATAAACCTAAAATGTCGACCGTAAGGGAAAGGAATACAGTGTGTTACAGCAGAAGAAGGAGTTTAGAATTAAACTTTCCGCGATCGCCGATCTCGTTAGTGAATACCAGCTCTGTTGCGAAAGTATCGGGGTTTATTGAATTAGATTTCTGTAACAGTTGTATAAAGTCATATCAGACGTCATATAACATAATTTATTTAGGAAAACGTCCAGAACAATAAAACACAGAGCTACGAAATTTCCAGTTCAAAATAATAAATATGGTCATAATAATAATTACTATTATAAACATATGTCACAAGATTTTATTTCATTTTAAGAGGCTAATTAATCGGAGAAGAAAGTTGGTGTCAGCCATGGACTTTCATAGTAACCATTTCGGACTTCGGAATTCCAGTTTGGAAAAAGTACGGGAAATAGAAACCTGAACGTGGTACATAGCTCTACAGTCCCCTTACATCAGTACTCTTTTATATTTTCAATTCACAGATCGCTCGCCTGTTTTGTATTCCCTGAATGCTTCCATAAGACAAGTTGCTGTTGTCAACGACAAATCTCATAACCGAGTGAAGTGATGTCAGTGATAGAATCCCAAGCGTTATACCCAAAAGTCTTCATGATTTTCGCAATTTAATATCACACATGGAACGGATTGCTCGATTTTGGATTGACAATATTATTTTTCCCTAAACTGAACTGACCAAAAATAGCATCCTATTTGACATCAAGAAATCAAAGAATGCTGATAAACACCATTTACGGAATAAACCATCCCAGCTGTCTCATTTAATTGTTTAACGAAAGAAATATGTAAACAAAAATGATCTACATGGTAAAAATATTTTCAGTAGCCAAGACCGCATAATTTAGTCTTTATTTTGATAGACGGTTTAGACAATTGTAACTGACATCTTCTGGTCTTAGTCTCTTTTTTTATAAAACTTGTTCCATTGAAGGTGGATCCACCAGAATGTAACATGTCACGCGAAAAAAAAAAAAACATATATACAAATGCGCGTTTTGCTGGATATTGTGCAGTTTAAGAATTAACAAGCCTCTGTGAGTGCTACGTATTCTAACATGCCCTTGTGCGCATGGTGCTTTTTAACTGTAAATGGTTTTTTTGACAAACCTATGTGCACTGTGCTGCACTGTATCCATCGTAATGACTAAGTGGCACGAGGTACGAACTCACAGTGGAACATGTTATATAACAATAAAAATTTTGAAGGCCAGAAGATGGCTATCGAAACCGACTGACAGTCAACAACAAAGACTAATTTACGCGATCTTGACTATTGAAAATTTTTTCCGAAGTAAAACATAGATCGCTCCTTGTAAGTTCTCGATATGAGAAAATTCAGTAAAAAATGACCTAGCGGTATTTTGAATCATGTTCCTCAGACGGGTAACTACTGTGCCAACTAAGCTGATAACTGAATATGGGTCCGCAAAGACAAAGGAAAACCTGAAATAGCCGGCCGGTGTGGCCGTGCGGTTCTAGCGCTTCTGTCTGGAACCGCGTGACCGCTCCGGTCGCAGGTTCGAATCCTGCCTCGGGCATGGATGTGTGTGATGTCCTTAGATTAGTTAGGTTTAAGTAGTTCTAAGTTCTCGGGGACTGATGACCACAGATGTTAAGTCCCATAGTGCTCAGAGCCATTTGAACCATTTTTTTTTTTTTTTGAAAATCTGAAATAGAAATACAAAAACGAATGCATAGCACAAGCTTCATCCATTTCCAACTCGCTTTAGAGGTAAGTCGTCCTGCTTGGTACAAGGTCGGCCAGAAAACTAAACCCATTTCAAGTAGGAACGTAGGGTTAAGTGTCCTGTTGACTCCAAAGTTATTGGACACGAACGAAATACGGTGTAGAAAAGGATTGGACGGGCAATCGGCATCGGTTAGTCCAAATGAACAGTCCTAGTATATATTTTAGCTGATTTAGATAAATCGCGCGAACGGTTCTAGGCGCTTCAGTCTTGAACAGCGCGACTGCTACGGTCGCAGGTTCGAATCCTGCCTCAGGCATGGATGTGTGTGATTTCCTTAGGTTAGTTAGGTTTAAGTAGTTCTAAGTTCTAGGGGACTGATGACCTCACATGTTAAGTCCCATAGTGCTCAGAGCCATTTGAACCATTATTTTAGATAAATCGCGGAAATTTTTAATCTGGTTAGGTGGTTGGGTATTCGTGTCTTGAACCTTTATACAACAATTTCAGTAGATTACCATCGAGCCAACGTTCTCGGCTTCATGAGCAGGCATAGTAGCTGCGCAGGAGTTGATTTGGGTTTGGCGAATGCCTAGATATCGTTATCTACCGTCACGTCTAGTGCCATCAGTGAAATACAGAAGAGATGGTGTTACAGGACTCCACTGACAGACACTATAATTAGGAACGGAGGTTAGGATTTCGTTAGTTAAGGGGCAAAAGCACAGGCAGGACGATACTGAGAAAAGAAAATCCGAAAGCCTCTCCTCGACATTCGCACTAGACGATTTAGCGAAGTCACGGAAAACTAGGAATAGTATTTGAACTCAAATCCCCCTAACGTAATGACTATACACATTCAATGAATAATAATGTCTTGTGTTAAACGTTAACTTTAAATTACTGTACTAAGAAAGGGTAGGACATGGGAATAACGCATTGTTCTTTACATACACTATCGAGTCAAAAATTATCCAGGCACCGTTATGTAATGGGGAATTGACCGTTAGATGTCACGAGAAACGGACCCGACAATGTAAAAGGAGGCAGGGGGTCATTGTGTCGTCTGTACGTAAGCCGTACCAGCAGAATGGTCGATGAGGAGAGGTCAGTGATTTCGAACGTGCACTTCGATGTCACATGAGTAGCAAAAGCAAATCCATCAAAGACATTTCAACCATTCTAAAGCTGATCAAGTCGACTGTTGGTGAGGTTATTGTGAAGCGGAAACGCGAAAGGACTACGACAGCTAAACCAGGACCAGGCGCATCTTAAGTGCTGACGGACAAGAATTGTCGAGCAATATGACTGTAAAAAACTGCATGAAATCAGCGAAGGAATTACTCTTGAGTTCCATAGTGCTACGAGACCTCCAGATAGCACAACGAGGGTTACAATAGTCGAGCAGCTCATCACAAGCCACATATTTTTTTGTAATCAATGATAATCGCTGCTTGCTGTGGTGTAAAGACGGACCCCACGGCACAGTGGATGGCTGGAAACGAGACTTGTAAGTGATGAATCGCGCTATACTCTCTGACAATCCAGTGGAGGAGTTGGGTTTGGTGAATGCCTAGAGATCGTTACCTACCGTCATGTCTACTACCAACGATAAAGTACAGAAGAGGTACTGTTACGGTATGGGGAGGGGGGTGTTTTTCGTGGTTATGGTGTGGTCCTCTTATTGAGATTAAGAAAATACCAAATGTGGAAGGACGTGAACACATTTTACAGCTTTCTCTACTGGATACAGTAGAGGAACAATTCGTAGATGGTGATTGTTTGTACCAGGATGACAATGCCCCCAGTTATAGAGCATCTTCTGTGAGGCAATGGAATGTGGACAATAACATTTTTGAAATGTACTGGCCTGCCCAGAATCCCGCCCTGAATCCAACGAAACACCTTTCTAACGAATAACACGTCGACTTCGCTCCAGACCAACCTTCCTACCACACTACCTTCTCTGGTCTCACCTCTTGAGGAATAATGGTCTGCCATTCCTCCACACACATTCAGACATCTCACTGAAAGTGGCCACAGAAGAGCTGAAGCCGTCGTTAAGGCAATATTTGGTCGCACCCCATATTAATGTCCACTAATAGGTGTCCTGAGACTTTTCATCATATGGTATATATGTTGACACAGGGCACAAAACTGATGATAACTGGTATACATAGGAAATTCTGGATGTAGAATCAACCGTCATTCATAACCAATAAGCCTTTACCAAAATTACTCTAAAAATTAATTATTTCGTGCGCAAATTGTACAGGATTGGTTCAAATGGCTCTGAGCACTATGGGACTTAACATCTGAGGTCATCAGTCCCCTAGAACGTAGAACTACTTAAACCTAAGTAACTTAAAAACATCACACACATCCATGCCCGAGGCAGAATTCGAACCTGCTACCGTAGCGGTCGCGCGGTTCCAGACTGAAGCGCCTAGAACCGCTCGGCCACACCGGCCCTCTGTACAGGATTCAAGTACGTCTCCAGGGATCAATGGATTTATCTCACTGAATGGCGAATCTACACCACCATAGTTGGAAGATTCCCTTGGAGATACAGTAAGTGACGATTTCGCAAGTTTCCTCCTTCAAATGGCTTGGGGAGATAACACAACAATTAGAATGTGATACCTGCGTCAAATTAGAAAAAGCCATCAAATTTCATAACACAGACTTGGTAAATTACAATCACTACAATAAAATGTGAAACTGCAACATTACGTCACTTGTTTCGCTGGAAGATCTGTATACATCAGAAACCACATTTATTGGATCTCACTCCTAATTATGCCCTAACAGACAAGTTCATTGAAACAGTGTGCGGTGCCCAAAACATGCTTGAAAGTTTATGGACATGTTTACCGAACGAACAACAGCAGACTCATGAGAATAGTATTTAAGAGGGTCAGTTCAATGGTTATGATTCAATGGCTGCTAGAACCAAAAAAAGATTTGGAATAAATGTACATCACATAGAGCTTTGTAAGGTTCTTCGAAACACTAGCAAAGGTTAAATTAGCGGAGAAACTACGCGATGCTATTGCCTGGACGAAAAAATTGAGTTCTATTCCGCTTCTTCGAATACTGATACGGTACGCTCAAGGATCTACCTTGTCACTGTTACGTCAGAAATAACAGCTGCTTGCAGTACACTTACTTATTTTACGATCTGCCGTCTGTAAATATCTTCTGAAACCCCGAGCAGACGTACCAGTAAGGTCATAAAACGCACTGAACCCGTCGCGTATATCCCGGATCTCAGGTTACGCTTTTTATGCGAAATGAGATTCGTCTGCAGAAGGTCGAACGTTTTTCATGAACGATTTCTTTTAAAATTCATTTAAGGTGAACCGTGTAGACATATAAAAATTTTCGTAAATAACAGCTGTAGCGTGGTTATCCCCGGTGACCAGGAAGTGAATTCAGCCTACTCACAAAGAATGGAACTCGTTTTTCCTCCTCATAAATAAAGCGCAGATATCTCGTTAGATCGCTATGGAGTTAATATGAGAATTTTGCTTCTCACAAACATTACTCATCCTTTTCGCGTTTACTGTCGGAAAACGCTTGTAGGCAAACTCTTAGCACTTCCCAACTCCTTCAAAGGCATGGGTTTGATACTGCACACGCGTAGAATTTCTATTAGTGCTTCACATACGAAATTTGCTTTGTGCGTGGGTCCTTTCTCACATCTAAAGGGAAATATTATAAATTGTAATAATTTTTCTTGCCCACCTACAACTTTTGTCTGCTAAAGCTAATCTGCATTTTTAAACGTCTCTTTTAATCAACTTGTCCCAAAATATGTCGATAGATGTCAGTCCTAGCGTCCTTCATGGCCTGTGCTATCAGGTAGACAAGTTTTGGAAAACGTGCAAAGACTATTCAGAAATCTGACAAGATGTTCCACTGGGGGACTGTCGCTGTTTACGATTGTCGATTTCTCAAGTCTGTAGAATCTTGAAACAATTTTCCCAAATTTTAGCCCAAAGTACTCAACATCGGATTATTACTATTTAAAAATAATAGAGCAGAAGTTAATTTACCGAGAAGATTTCTTTTTAAATATCATAATGCACAGGTTAGCATTCAGAAGGGATGCAATAATTCTTTGGTGTAGTCGGTGATTTTTTTTCATTCTTTTCAGTTCGAAGGGTTGTGCTATTTATTATTATTTTTCCATGTATCTATGTTGGTATTACGTCATTCAGATGTTAAGAAAGCCGCATTAAATTCGGAAAATGGATGGTTCGCTTATGGAAATGCCGTGTGGCTAGGGCCTCCCGTCGGGTAGACCGTTCGCCTGGTGCAAGTCTCTCGAGTTGACGCCACTTTGGCGACTTTCCTGTCAATGAGGATGAAATGTTGAGAATAAGGACAACACGACACCCAGTCTCTGAGCGGAGAAAATCTCCGACCCAGCCGGGAATCGAACTTGGGCCGTTAGGTACGACATGCCGTCGCGCTGACCACTCAGCTACGAGGGGCGGATGGTTCGCTTATAGCATGAGAGCACGGCTGAAGTTTAACAACAGGAAGACAAAAATGGTGCAGTGCCAACATCTTGAATGGAAAGCTGTAAAAATTAGCCAATGACATCACTTAAAAAGTTGACGAATTCGTAGACCTGGATTAAATTAAAACTGCGAGTGGGTGAACACTGAAAGAATGAAACGGATGGTTAAAAATATAACACATTTATTTTGTGAAGCTGAGTTATTCACTGAAAAGTAAATTGGCGGTTCTATAAACCGGCCTATACTGAGCCACAGCTGGAAAATATGGACACTAAATTATATGACTGACCACATGGGATAATACTTTAGTATCTTGTAAGTAAAAATCTGAAGTTACTGTCGGAAATGTTAACAAACCTCCCCCCCTCCTATAGTCGTAACTTGTTTCTAATAATACAACAGAGCTAAACGGACCTTTAAGAATGAAAGAAGATCGTGAAAACTTGATAGCACTACCTCGCGCGTGGCTAGCTTGCATATGTCTAGGCTCCCACCAACGGGTGTGTTTACACATATGCATTTCCCCTGCCCAAAGACCTATCGCATCATGGAGTAAATAAAAACAGAAACAGTGGTAAGGCCGCCAACATGGGCACAACATGGGTACCTCTCAAACAGATGTTTGTAAGGGCTGCTTGGTGATCTCAGTTCTGGTTCCAAGGATTTCATGTTAACGCAAGGTCCGGGTTGAGCGCCTTCTGAAGATGTAACATTACGCTTTAGGTAAAATTTATGGAAGGCCACCTTACCGCAGAGTTAACGATATTCGGATTGCATTTCACCGCAGTGCGTAAGAAGTGCTTTCATCGAGCACATAAACAGCTGAACTGATGTACCCGGCCCGTTGAGGCCTCGGGAACGAGCTACGCCCGGAACACAACAGATGCCCACAGCTCGGCCTCGGAGCAGACTGATGTCTGCAGATATAGCAAGGTGTGCAGTCAGAGCCAGCGGGAGCGCGCGGGCGCTGCCAGCTTCCGGTGCTCGCAGCAGCCAGAGGACGCGTGGGCGTGGCACGCGGTCCCACCTGCCGGCAGCCGGTCGGCCTTCCCGGTGCCTCTCACCACGCACCCAGTGGTGGCCACCGGGTCAAGAACACGCCGCGCCGCGCCGTGGTCCAGCCGTGGACGCCAGTCCTTCCGCCGGCGACCTCGCACACGAGCGCCGCAGTGAGCCCAGCACACCGGACACACGAGACTCCGGGCCACTGCACGGTCGGCTCATCTATCTGTTAGGCAACTTCCTGACTTGTATGAGCGGCGTTCAATAAGTAATCCAACCCTTTTTTTTCTCGGCCAACTTCGGTTGACAAGATGCGGAACTTGTTGTGGGACGTGATGGAATACTCCCGCTTCATTCCCTATAGTTTCATGAAGTTCCGATAGGTGGGCCTGCAAAATAGCGCCTGTAACGGAGGTGTGTTCCAAGCAGAGAGCTGTCATTGACTTTCTTTTGGCGGGAATCCAGAGCACCGTAAATATTCATAGGCGCTTGTAGAATGTCTACGGAGGTCTGGTAGCGAACAAAAGCACGGTGAGTCGTGGGGCGAGGCGTCTGTCATCATCGAAACAAGGTCGCGCTAACCTGTTTTTTATCTCATTTTTTCCTATATTGTTCGCTGACTTTGTTCGGGGTGGACGTCCGATGACACTCGTTCAGGTTGTTCGTTGATCCGTTCACTCAGTTTTTTTTTTTTTTTTTTATTACAGAGAGTAGCTAAACCCTCTGACCGAACACGCTGAACTACCGTGCCGGCATTAAGAATAACACCCGCCAGGTTTCTTCTAGATTCGAACCCGGGTTTTCCGATTCCCAGCCAGTTACCTTGGCCGTTGCGCTATTTTTTTTTTTTTTAATCCCATTTCGTTCGCTTTTGTTCGTTGCATCTGCTTAGGGCGGACGTCGTAAGACATCCGTTTAAGTTTGTTGTTGATCGATTAACTCAGTTTTCTTATTACACAGGGCAGCTAACCCTCTGACCGAACACGCTGAGCTACGTGCCGTCAGCCGCATACAGCTGTGACTCGTGTAGTGTTGGAACGTGCGGACACACTCATTCGAGGTGAGCGACGGATCACAGCTGGGTGCTCAAATAGACGTCTCTGTTGTTTGTGCTGACACATTCATCGACCACTTGCGGTACTCAAAGGTGTCTGCCCTCTGGATTCCTTGCCGGCTAACAGAAGACCATAAAGAGCTATGAAGGATCATCTGCGCGGAATTTCTTGCGCGTTACGAGGCTAACCGTGACAATATTTTGTCGAACATTGTCACAGGCGATGAAACATGGGTTCATCACTGTGAATCAGAAAGGAGGGAAAATTGGTTTAGATGTCCCGTAGATGCTGATCGTGACAAATTTTTGTCGAACATCGTTCAAATGGTTCAGATGGCTCTAAGCACTATGGGACGTAACATCTGAGGTCATCAGTCCCCTAGATTTTAGAACTACTTAAACCTAACTAACCTAAGGACATCACACACATGCATGCCCGAGGCAGGATTCGAACCTGCGACTGTAGCTGTCGCGCGGTTCCAGACTGAAGTGCCTAGAACCGCTCGGCCACCACGGCCGGCTCTGCAGCTGAAGATTGTCGTTGAAAATGATAAGCTCCGTTCTGTTTGCTAGAAGCTCTTCAGTACAGTCACACAGCTAGTCTGATATTCCGGACGCTCGTATGTTGTTCATTAGGCGGCAGTGCGGATCAGTATCGAAGGCCTTCCACAAGTCAACGAACGCAGCACCTGCGTGGGCGCCTGTATCTACTTCTCTCTGTCAGCTGGTTTTCATATGATCGGTTGTTTTCGAACTCCATGTTGATTTCCACACAGGCGATTTTCGGTCTCCAGAAATGTCCTAATACGCGTGCATAAAACATGTTCTAAAATTCTTCATTCTGTGAGTTATTGTTTTTTAACTGTTTATACATCATATTTTTTCAGGCGCTGATTGCGGACCAGCTCAATTTTTGCCTAAACGAGCGTGGAAAACCGCCTAAAATCACATTCGTGCAAGGCGATGTACCAGACCAACGGTCGTTAATCCGCTGTGTGAGTTCGATACGGTTCTAATTCACTTCCCCACCTCCCAAACTATCGTGCTACGCCTTATGGTACTCGAACAGTAGTTTCAGTCGCTAATTTGTGTGTTTATTGTACTGAAACATGAGTATACTGTTTTTAGTTCATGGCTACTCAGATATTTTTTTCTCATTTTACTCGTTATTAGATGTAAATGAGAATGCGAATTATTATAGAATAAAATAAGTACATGTGTGATCCAGTCTCTAATACAGTCACTCTTACAGCTGTTAACAATAGATGAAATTAGCATGTAAAGGTCTAACCAGAAGAATGCTGTGTCGGATGGGGAGACCCTGACAACTCACAGATCTCAGCTACAATTCGGAGGACTTTCTCGTTTTTTACTTTCAGATAAGGAATGCTTAGTGGTTATTGTTTCGTGGCTGTAATGTAATTTCTCTCGTTTTGAACATTATTTGAGCCACTGAAAGTCAAGCGTGACATACTGCACACTTTTGCGCCTTTCTGACGGTACGCTCAGATGCTGCAGTTTTTTATGTAATTTGAAGTGCAATGCTCCGATGTTACACCCAAGAAAATTTATTCAGTATGTTCCGGTTGTGCTTTAGCTAACGGTTGAACTTGTTTCACATTTAACGCTCGTTCCAGATTTCTGCAGCTCGAGAAAACGACGGACTATGCTCCTTGCCTCTTGAACTATTATTCTCCATCCAGTACGTAAGTGGGAAATGAGGACATGGGCAGCAAACGTTACGTAACTTCAGTGTAGTGGATTCTGTCTTCCACAGCGATCTCTCGACTAGCAGAAGACTGATGGGCAGCGCTAAGGAGGTCGTGGCTGAACAAACTCACAAATCACTATTGTAGCAGCGTTCCTGACATAGTGATCGCACTGACACGCGGTCTCTGGATGGATCTGTCATAGATCTGGAGCAGTGAACGTGCCAGTCACTAGCAGGCTAACTACTACTTCCATTTTGTTTCTTATACTAACAGACAACAAACGATTCTGGAGGCTTCTGTTCCTACGATACGAGTAATTCATTATTGGTTGACAGATAACTTGTCCTAGCATTCGCACAGATAGGGTGATGTTTTGTTCTTTTCAAAATTATCTGCACACTCTCTCTATGCGATTTTCAGTTTTCTACACTATTCAGGGTTTTGTTTGACATTACGACACACTAGAAAGTGTATGGACAAATCATGGAAGTAGATAAAACTCCGAAACCCATTTGTCAATTATCTTTAACTGGAAGAGACTTAATACTGCCAAACCATTGTTTAATACTCCTTTTAAAACACAGAGCGGATAAAAATATTTGATGATTTCATTAGTACATATTTTCACTAAGAATGAACATAAATACATTGTCTTACTACTACAGTGTCAAAGGCGGAAGTTTTAAATTTTCCCCACACACTTCTATGTGAAACGAAAGATACGTCCAAACGTTAACCACGTTTTTTGAAGAGAGCTCTAATCACTAAGAAAGTATTTGCAACAGCCAGTTATTATTTTGATTTTCTAAATTATCTTATTAATACGCACCGTTTCGGGTATTTCTATATCCATCTAGGAAAGTAACATACTTCCTGACAGAATATAAAGCTAATAAGAGCCCTCACGATTGGTCACAACACCCGCAAATTTTTCTTTCTTCTGATTAGTACGGTTAACAAATGACTTTGGTAGCTACAGTCATAAAAGGAAAAACACTATGTGATCAAAAGTATCCGGACACCCCCAAAAAGATAAGTTTTCCATATTAGGTTTATTGTGCTGCCACCTACTGCCAGGTACTCTATATGAGCGACCTCAGTAGTCATTAGACATCGTTAGAGAGCAGAATGGGGCGCTCCGCGGAACTCAGGACTTCGAACGTCTTCAGTTTATTGGGTGTTACTTGTGTCACACATCTGTATGCGAGATTTACACACTCCTAAACATCTCTAGGTCCACTGTTTCCGATGTGATAGTGAAGTGGAAACGTGAGGGGACACGTGCAGCACAAAAGCGTACAGGTCGACCTCGTCTGTTGACTGACAGAGACCGCCGACGGTTGAAGAGGGTCGTAATGTGTCATAGGCAGACATCTATCCAGACTACCACACAGGAATTCCAAACTGCATCAGGATCCACTGCAAGTACTATGACAGTCAGGCGGGAGGTGAGAAAACTTGGATTTTATGGTCGAGTGGCTGGTCGTAAGCCACACATCACCCCGGTAAATGCCAAACGATGCCTCGCTTAGTGCAAGGAGCGTAAACATTTGACGACTGAACAATGTAAAAACGTTGTGTGGAGTGACGAATCACGGTGCACAATGTGGCGATACGATGGCAAGGTGTGAGTATGGCGATGGCCCGGTGAACATCATCTGCCAGCGTGTGTAGTGCCAACAGTAAAATCCGGAAGCGGTGGTGTTATGGTTTTTCATGGAGGTGGCTTGCTCCCCTGGTTGTTTTGCGGGGCACTATCACAGCACAGGCCTACATTGATGTTTTTTTGAAGAGCAATTCGGGGATGGCGATTGCATCTTTCAACATGATCGAGCACCTGTTCATAAAGCACGGCCTGTGGCAGAGTGGTCACACGACAATAACATCCCTGTAATGGACTGGCCTGCACAGAGTGCTGATCTAAGTCCTATAGAACACCTTTGGGATGTTTTGGACGCCGACTTCGTGCCACCGACCGACATCGATGCCTCTCCTCAGTGCAGCACTCCGTGAAAAATGGGCTGCTATTCCCCAAGAAACCTTCCAGCACCTGATTGAACGTATGCCTGCGAGAGTGTAAGTTGTCATCAAGGCTAAGGGTGGGACAACACCTTATTGAGTTCCAGCATTGCCGATGAAGGGCTCCACGAACTTATGTCATTTTAAGCCAGATGTCCGGTTACTTTTGATCACATAGCGTAGACAGATGCGGTGGCATTACAACAACGCTTGGAAGTGTAGGGTATTAGCAAAACAGCTCCGGAAAACACAGTCAGTCACCATGCTAGTTGCAGGCCGAATTTGGAACAAGACACGGCCTGAAAAGATGGGTTACAATGTGCTTTGCCAAATTCCGTTATGATTTGGCAGTTCATGAGCGTCTAGTCTATGCAGTTACCCTGCACATCAGAAGTTTCCAATGCTGCTGTCGGGTGTACTTCATTTCATTTAGATTATTGTACTATGATGTAACAATAATACAACAATAAATGTAAAAATCTGTACTCATTTTCGTGCGATTATTTCAGTAGATACTCGTGGTAGAAGCTTCTGCACATTTCTGAGAAGTGATCAAGAAACAGTACGTTTGAGACCTGTGGGTAATCAAAGTTTATGTGGTATACGCTACGTCTAAGACGTTCCGTACAAAATGGTTCAAATGGCTCTCAGCACTATGGGACTTAACATCTGAGGTCATCAGTCCCCTAGAACTTAGCACTACTTAAATCTAACAAACCTGCCCGAGGAAGGATTCGAACCTGCGACCGTAGCGAAAAAAAAATGGCTCTGAGCACTATGGGACTCAACTGCTGAGGTCATTAGTCCCCTAGAACTTAGAACTAGTTAAACCTAACTAACCTAAGGACATTACTAACATCCATGCCCGAGGCAGGATTCGAACCTGCGACCGTAGCGGTCTTGCGGTTCCAGACTGCAGCGCGTTTAACCGCACGGTCACTTCGGCCGGCGAGCTCTCTTCTTTATTTTAGATTAGCTTTAACAGAAGCCTATCATAGTAATTCATATGATTTGTAACAGGTACTCACAGTGAGTCCCAGAGCAACACGAAGCATGATCATAGTCACATCTGTTAAAGATGACGTCGGTCTACCTCTTTGCTCTGTAGCTACCCTCTGATAACTTAGACTTGAGACGCTTTGTGCTCTTGCTACAAATCGTCCCCACACAAGCAGTCAGCTTTCCTCTCTGTGTTTCCATAAATGGTAACTTCCATTGTCATCTCCACATCCAATCATCAGAGACATTCCAATTCGTTCGTGTGCCTCAAGAAGAGTTAAAAAGCCTTTTTTTCCTGCATGTGAGCGGTACCGTGACCAACAAATCACTTGCGATTGACAGTAAGGAAGCTGAAACACTGTATCCCACACGTATGTCACTGCGCTCGCATTATAAAATACACTCCTGGAAATGGAAAAAAGAACACATTGACACCGGTGTGTCAGACCCACCATACTCGCTCCGGACACTGCGAGAGGGCTGTACAAGCAATGATCACAAGCACGGCACAGCGGACACACCAGGAACCGCGGTGTTGGCCGTCGAATGGCGCTAGCTGCGCAGCATTTGTGCACCGCCGCCGTCAGTGTCAGCCAGTTTGCCGTGGCATACGGAGCTCCATCGCAGTCTTTAACACTGGTAGCATGCCGCCACAGCGTGGACGTGAACCGTATGTGCAGTTGACGGACTTTGAGCGAGGGCGTATAGTGGGCATGCGGGAGGCCGGGTGGACGTACCGCCGAATTGCTCAACACGTGGGGCGTGAGGTCTCCACAGTACATCGATGTTGTCGCCAGTGGTCGGCGGAAGGTGCACGTGCCCGTCGACCTGGGACCGGACCGCAGCGACGCGCGGATGCACGCCAAGACCGTAGGATCCTACGCAGTGCCGTAGGGGACCGCACCGCCACTTCCCAGCAAATTAGGGACACTGTTGCTCCTGGGGTATCGGCGAGGACCATTCGCAACCGTCTCCATGAAGCTGGGCTACGGTCCCGCACACCGTTAGGCCGTCTTCCGCTCACGCCCCAACATCGTGCAGCCCGCCTCCAGTGATGTCGCGACAGGCGTGAATGGAGGGACGAATGGAGACGTGTCGTCTTCAGCGATGAGAGTCGCTTCTGCCTTGGTGCCAATGATGGTCGTATGCGTGTTTGGCGCCGTGCAGGTGAGCGCCACAATCAGGACTGCATACGACCGAGGCACACAGGGCCAACACCCGGCATCATGGTGTGGGGAGCGATCTCCTACACTGGCCGTACACCACTGGTGATCGTCGAGGGGACACTGAATAGTGCACGGTACATCCAAACCGTCATCGAACCCATCGTTCTACCATTCCTAGACCGGCAAGGGAACTTGCTGTTCCAACAGGACAGTGCACGTCCGCATGTATCCCGTGCCACCCAACGTGCTCTAGAAGGTGTAAGTCAACTACCCTGGCCAGCAAGATCTCCGGATCTGTCCCCCATTGAGCATGTTTGGGACTGGATGAAGCGTCGTCTCACTCGGTCTGCACGTCCAGCACGAACGCTGGTCCAACTGAGGCGCCAGGTGGAAATGGCATGGCAAGCCGTTCCACAGGACTACATCCAGCATCTCTACGATCGTCTCCATGGGAGAATAGCAGCCTGCATTGCTGCGAAAGGTGGATATACACTGTACTAGTGCCGACATTGTGCATGCTCTGTTGCCTGTGTCTATGTGCCTGTGGTCCTGTCAGTGTGATCATGTGATGTATCTGACCCCAGGAATGTGTCAATAAAGTTTCCCCTTCCTGGGACAATGAATTCACGGTGTTCTTATTTCAATTTCCAGGAGTGTACAACCTCTTACAAGATCATTCCGGACTTGGCTTGCAACCCGCACACACAACTCAGTGTCTCCTCCCACAGAGAGCTTCTGTTCCAACGCACTAACGCACAGACTGTCTGGCGGAAGTGCCACATCTACGTATTGTTTAATCATTGTCCGCTGAAAGCCATCGTATAACCAGAAGATATTAAGCAATTCCATTTTAGAACAAATTACCGTATTTGTACAATTCCTCACCTCTGCTTTCTCAAAAATCTAAAAGAATTGTATTTGTTGCCAGTTACCACGTAATTCTACTTAAGATCCGTTATCAGCTATTATGCGCACTTTGCGTCCTTACACATAAGTTTTTAAAATCAGATGTACCATCTTTGTAACAATATGTTCACTCAGCGGTATTGGCACCAACCGCCAATAAAATACTGATTTACTGTACTGACAACCTTGAGACTAAAGTGAACAGGTTATCGTCTTGACCAACTGGCTTGTACGAGGCCAGTGACTTCAGGATCGCGAGACTGTCCAAACCCTGTTGGCATTTTTCCTTTCACTATCGACGACTAAAGTTCGTCTCACTGCAGCTCAGGACTCGAGTAAGTCAATTACGTGTTTCACATATATTGCCTATAGTCTTTACCTAAAAATTGCAAAATGTGTATCATGTCAGCTATTTTCTTTGAGTCTAGGTTTTGTTTCGGACATGTTCCGCCTTGAGCACACACAAACTCTTCCTTCTTTTCTATCAAGATATTTTTCGCTGAAGTTACAGCATCGTCACTGAGATTTCATTTGCTTTCTTTTTGACACGTGCTGTGGTTTCTTTCGCTTTCTGTACTTTGTGTTATAACTGCTTTCCTTTTATAGTTCGTCATCTGCAACCACAGAAATCGTAATATAGAAAACATACTTACATCGAAAATTTACGACCGGGAATGTTAGGTTGCTGTGATTAATATTACTTTATTCTACTATTTTTTTCCATTTAAAGCGAAATCATGTTAACCAAAACAACCTAACATTCCCAGTCGTAAATTTTAGATGTACGTAAGTTTTCTATTTTCAAGTTCTCTGCACACAAGAGTACAGAAAGTAGCAGAAACCACAGAATGTGTTAAAAAGAAAGAAAATAATAAAACCGCTGATAATGCTTTAACCTATGCGGAACGTGTCTCAGTGGAAAAGAAGAAACGGTGTTTGCTCTAGGCGGAAACTATCAAAACGAATTTATTTGTAAGCGAACAGTGACATAAGAGTGAGCTACAACCTCTAGACGACATTGGTTATGCCTGCCGTGGCTACGTAAAACTAGAATAAGAAACGCAAATGATCGTCTGTAAGCGGTTACAGTGGTTAATTATGACTGTGCTACGCATTTAGGGACATTAACTCGCGTCGTCAGATAGTTCTGATCTACAGCTTCGGCATTAATGTTCATCTGATTGGCCTCAATTTGGTTATGACAGAATGCATAGGTATACATTACGATCTTTGCTAGGACATGTGAGGTTACTATGCATGTGGATGCAGCTAATAATGAATAACAATGTGTCGTGCTGCAATATCGAGAGCGAGCTGAAAAGTAATGCCTTCGAATTTCTTATGTGAAACTCTTAAAGCTTATTAAATAAAACAAACATTATTAATATTCTGCATCTTTACTCTTCATGTCTACACATTTATTTCTAAACATAGTCAACCTGATGAAGAACACATTTATCCCAACTAGAGACTAGTTGGTTGATACCGTCACCGTAGAATGTTTGTTGGCGGAGCCAGAACCTCACCTCTGCTTGCACCGCTTCATCACTATCAAAGTGAAGTCGTCGAAGGTGTTCTGGAAGTTTTGAAAGCAGATGAAAATCGAATAGCCAAGTCGGGACTGTTTGGAGGTTGTTCGACGACAGTGAACCCAAGGCGCCGGAATGTTGCAGATGTTGCGGCGCTCGTGCGTGCTCTGGAATTCTCTTACTGAAGCAGAGGGTAATCCATGTGTGGACGAACTTTGGGAATTCGAAACTCGAGTATAGCATGCTGTTTCTCAGGCACCGACGCAGTTATGTTACACGCCGCCATGTTACATGCTCAGTTCGGAGACCTGTAGCGGCAGAGGGCTATATATACGTAGACCCAAAGAATAAAGATGCAATACGTTAGTAACGTTTGTTTTATTTAAGAGGCTTTAATAATTTTCACATTAGAAAATCGGAGACATTACTTTTCAGTACGCTCTAGTACAACTTAAGCCCTCAGATGGACTTTTCGACAGTCAAGATAAACGCCCGCTGCTATAATGCACAAGTTTATCTGTAGTTAGATCAAGGTATCTCTTCTCAAGTATGTAAAAATATAGTAAAATGTGCATTAACAAAAGAAAGGTAGCGACAGTATCGACTAATAGATTCATGGTAAAATTTTGGTGCCTGTCACATAGTTTAAATACGAAGAACTGACACTAATCTTCCTCTGTACTCTCCAGACTTCTGTGAAGTGCATGGCAGAGTGTACGTAGCATTGTACCACTTGTGAAGGCTTTCTCCAGCTCCTTTCACGCATGGATCGCAGAAACAATGATTGCTTGAACTGCTATAACCTTTTCTTCGTGGTCTGTATGGGAGCGATACAGAGGGAGGTGTAACATACTCCTAGTTTTATCACTTAACGTTAGTTCTGGAAACCTTCTTAGTGGGTTTTCATGGGATAGTTTGCGTCTATCTTCAACTGTCTGTCATTTCAGTGACACGAAATAGTACAAACAAATATGAAAGGCGAATGGGCGTTTCAATTTACTAGGAGAATTTTGAAACAATCAGCACGTTAAGTACACCGCATTAAATAGGCTAGTGCTGCCTGCCTGTTGCTGAATACAGCGCTGGGCGTCCTAAGCAACGTATGGAGGAAGACGACAAAGGAACTATGGGAACACGGTGTTAGGGTCGAAGCGTATTGGTAAAGCTGACACAAAATTTCTCAAGGGCCCTCTGGGAGCAAGACGAAGTAATATTACGAAAATTTACAGAATGCGTAACTGAGATGGATTTTGTAATATACTCTGAGGCAAAAAAGTGATGCATCACGAAGGAATTATCCGAATTGGACGGAAATCGGTAGATGCGATGTACATAAACAGACAAACAAATTGTTACAAGTCCAGAAAAATTGAATGATTTATTGAAGACTGTAGCGCCTAGAACCGCTCGGCCACTCCGGCCGGCTGCCATTTCTTTGTAATCATTTGTTTGTCTGCACATGTACATCACGTCTATCGATCGAGTGGCTGCTACTGCTAGAAATTAGCTTTCGGCGTACGCTGCGCGGTTGCAAGTGGAATTTACATGCAGAGATTGACGGCGGCAATATCACAAATAGATTTTAGAGAACAGAATGCAGCGTATGTCCTACAAGTTATGGGCGAAGTGTTTAATTACCACTAATTACTCTCTGTACTCTCCCAGTGCTGTACATAACAGAAGCGGTCTTCATTACAGTTTACACAGCGCCTCAAGAATAAATCGTAAACTCACTTATCGTGAACACGAGTTTCCACTCACTGCTGCCAGCGTTGGCTGTACAGACCTGCACCTTCAGTGATAGTTGATTACAGAACCTATTTGTTGGGAAGAATTGGCTAAACTGCCTAATAGATAAATAAAAATCAGCTACTTGTCATATCTGTATTGCCATTTATGCCAGCAGCCTTCGGCCACATTAACGACTCAAAGACACGAAAATCTTTCGTACGGAGGTAAATTTCTTGAAAACCGGAAAGAATATCGCGTCACAAATTATAGCAGCTGCTGCTGCTGCGCGAGTTTTATGATCACTTGGTTCAGCAACCTCGTCCTACATACTCTGGGAACCAAAATATTTTGACATCGGTGTCTTGGCGGCCGGTAGTAGTGGCCGCTGCCAAATTTCGCAACTGCCTAAGAGATGGACTTTAAAAACATTTTCAGAACCGCAGGGTGTTTCAGAAGGGAAGGTGCTTGCAGTGGAGGCCGGTAGTGAGAGAAGAACATAACACATACATATGGGGTTACGGTACGCGAGAAAGTTTGCCTGAACGGTATCTCCCAGCTGAAAATTAAGTAAGCGGTCGGGAGATGTAGCTGTCGTTAGCTGTCTTCAAGGTCAACAAAATCGCCGAAAATACTTCAGTGTGCTGCATACTAAACTCTGAGCTGCAGTGCGGCCACAAGCATAAAATGTGAGGGCATTTGCGTTCTGCATCCAGCCTGACGGAGGTTTTACACAAGATATGTTGCAGCCGTAAAAAAGGAGTCAGAGTTTCCTTGTCTTACCGCACTGATTTCTCGACAACGGCGTGACTTAGTATTCTCAGGTAAATTCCGTTTTATAAAGAGTTTCGGTGTACCTTGTGCGGCAAACCTAAAACTGTCTAACATATGCTGCAGAATTCAAAATTTCTAAGTGGGAATATGGTACAGAATCAGTGTTTTTATATTTGCCAAGGACTTCAAAGCTACACGATTGTCATTATTTACACACACTAACTTCATCGATCAGCCATAAGCGTACTTATCAATAAAGTTATTCTGCACAAAGTTGTTTACACTGAACGAAGCTCTCTAAACTAAATGGTTTGTTATTAGGTACTTTTCATTTTGTACTTTGTTGATTTATTCATTATTAGAATCATTGTAAAAATCTTCCGTACTATATTGTCCATAGAATGCAAAATACATTGACATTGAATTCGACAATCCTGCCTGGAATAAACCATCTTTTTTTTTTTTTTTTTTTTTTTTTTTAGGAGGGGGAGTGAGTTGCTCACTTGCTTAACTCAGTGTATTTCGAAGTTACATTTCCTCGTATGCAAGTATTTCAGTATTAAAGAAAAGACCGAGCACCAGCGATATTTCCCTTATGCAAATTTCTCCTAAAGAGAGACCAGTTTGTTGATGCCGTCATTGCAGAACGTTTGGCTTTGTTGACGGAGCCACCACCGCACCGCAGCTTGTACGGCTTCATCGCTGTCAAAGTGAAGTCCTCCAAGGTGTTCGATAAGTTTTGGAAACAGGTGAAACTATATGGAGGATGATCGATGCCAGAGAACCCAAGGCGTCGAATTGTTGCAGACGTCGTAGCACTCGTGTGTGATCCGGCATTGTCATGCTGAAGGACAGGGTGTTCCACGTGTGGACGAACTCTTCGAATTCGAAATTCGATTACAGCACGCTGTTTCTCACGAACCGGCGAAGTTACGTTACACTCCGCCATGTTACACGGCCGTCTAGTGTCGGAGCGCAGCAAGTATGTAGACAGGAAGACTAAAGAAGTAGAATGTTAACAATGTTTGTTAGAGCTTAATTGGTTCACGGGCGTCGCGGCGGATTATCTTGTGGAAGCTGCACGATATTTCAAAAAATGGTTCAAATGGCTCTGAGCACTATGGGACTTAACATCTATGGTCATCAGTCCCCTAGAACTTAGAACTACTTAAACCTAACTAACCCAAGGGCATCACACAACACCCAGCCATCACGAGGCAGAGAAAATCCCTGACCCCGCCGGGAATCGAACCCGGGAACCCGGGCGTGGGAAGCGAGAACGCTACCGCACGACCACGAGATGCGGGCACGCGATATTTCAACGATACAGCTATTCGTTATCTTCTCAGTAAGAAGACGAGCGTCTGTCTCGTTGAAATATCCGCAACATTATCCGACGCGACGCTCGTGAAACAATGAAACTGCTACTACGTCGGGAAAGCCTCAAATAGTACATGTTTGTTATATTGTAAAAAGCTTTAAGAGTTTTCACATAAAAAATGCGACTGCATTACTTCTCAGCACGTCCTTGTATAATTTTTGTACTGAATGACAACCGCACCTAAAATCCACTTGCTCATGAAAATAGCTGTACATATTTCTACCACATTTCTTAATAAAATTATGCCATAAGCAATAGGCAAAAATTCTGCAATTTGTGATCAGGAAAAGTCTGAATCCATTGGAACATTTGAAGTTTTGAATCATTATACCAAAAGTGTTTTCCGATGTCCTCCTGGAACAACTTAAATGACAGTTCAAAAATGGCTCCGAGCACTATAGGACTTAACATCTGAGGTCATCAGTTTCCTAGAACTCAGAACTACTTAAACCTAACTAACCGAAGGACATCACATACATCCATGCCCCAGGGATGATTCGAACCTGCGACCGTAGCAGTCACGCGGTTCCAGACTTAAGCGCCTAGAACCGCTCGGCCACACCGGCCGGCTAAATGACAGTTAAAGTGACATTTTCGGTTACCTAAATTGGATAAGTTATGGATAAAGTCTCATCATGTTTGTTGCAAGAAGGAATATCTTGTACAGCTATAAATAACGTATGGAACTAAAGTTTCTGAGCCCAGCAGAGTATAATATAAGAGAATGGTTAGAGTTTAACGTACCGTCCATGACGAGGTCATTAGAGACGGTGTAGCGCCGTAGAGTTTGCTGGAACATCCAACGCGCTGCTTCGAAGAGTTTTACCTAACTTTGAATAGGTATCAGCCATCCATTCGCTGTCTCATCTCGGTTATGTGTAAGCCGACCACAGGCTCTTGATCGCGAAGTTTCGTCTGGTAAATCTAAGACTGAAAGTTACTGGCAGATTAAAACTGTGTACCGGACCGTGACTCGAATCCCGCACCTGGCCTTTCGTGGGTAGTGTTCTCACCGTCTGAGCTATCAGGTACGATTCATCATCCTCCCTCAAGGCACTACTATTGCCATTACTCCCCTGCAAAATTCCAAACGTCTCCAAGTCTTACGGGACTCCTGGAAGAAGCGATACCGCGGGAAAATGGCTTAATCCCAGCAAAAATGGTTCAGATGGCTCTGAACGCCATGGGACTTAACATCTGAGATCATCAGTTCCCTAGAAATTAGAACTACTAAAACCTAACTAACCTAAGGACATCACACATATCCATGCCCGAGGCAGGATTCGAACCTGCGACCATAGCGGTCGCGCGGTTCCGGACTGAAGCGCCTAGAACCGCTTGGCCACCGCGGCCGGCTTAATCCCAACAGAGGGGACTGTTTTCCGAACGAATCTTTCACTCTGCAGAGGAATACAGCTGTTACGACGGGTCGTGAGCCGCACCTGGGTAGCTCAGTCGGTAACACAACTGGTGTATACATGCTGGCTGAAGCGATTAATGAAAATGTGTACCAAGGTCGGTATTCGAAACCGGGTCTCTTGCTCAGTAGGCAGAAGCACTAATCACTACATAACCCTCGCGCAGCAGCTTTGTACAACTGGACGTACTACCCTAGCACTCATCCCTCTTCAATCCAAATTCCTGTTCAAGCCTCAGCCCATTTGGTATTCCATCTAAACTAGTATAGCATTGGAGGGGCTCTCCAATTGTACTGGAACATCTCAGCATCGAACGAAACGGGGGGTGCTGTCTGAAACCCTCGTGCTTTAATCAAATGAAACTATATTGTTCCAGAGACCTTTTCATCTCTCAAACGTCTATGCTGTATATTTTCAGACTGAAGCGACGAATGATAATTTGTACCAAGGCTGGGATTCGGACCCAGGTCTCTTGCTCACATGGCAGATGCACTAACCACTACGCCACCCTGGCACACTGGCAGTGCCCAGTTGTACCGACGACCCTAGTGAGGCACGAATGGGAATTGGGACTGAGAAGGGAGGCGTGCTAGTGTGGTCCGCGCAGGGTGGTGTAGTAGTTAGCGCATCTGCCTGGTGAGCGGGACACCCTGTTTCGAATCCCAGCCTCCGTATAAATCATTCGCCGCTTCAGTCTGCATCTGTATACCATAGTTGTTTGAGACGGTGGACTCAGGGTAGAGGCAGCAGAGTGTTACAGCACAGAGAGCTCGGTCACGCTGAACTGCTGAGTGAGGGAACGCGGCGGCTGGACCCCATCCCACTGACGCTCGAGATGCAGCCGCGGCCTCGGCCTCGCAGCTAAGCGGCGAGTCACGAAGGAGAGGCCTCGGGTCAAGGGCGGTCCGGGCAACAGCTTGCGAGGTGCTCGCTTCCCGGCCCCCGTGGTGGGAGGGACACCCGGCACTGCCGCCTCCCACCGGGTATCACCGAGCAAATTCTTGTCTCGGACTCAGAGCGCTTCGTTTTAATACGAACAGCATGCCTACGGCTAAAAATGACACAGGTGCACAAGGGGCGCTCAGAAGGTGCAAGGCCTTACAAAAAGTGCTCAGCCTGATGCAAGAATACGAGGAGGACGAGGTCAGTATTTAACGTTCCGTCGACAACGAGGTCGTTAGAGATGGATTAGGGAAGATGAAGAAGGAAAGTGGTCGTGCCCTTTCGAAGGAACAGTCTCAGCATTTGCCTTAAGCGATTTAGCGAAATCGCGGAAAGCCTAAATCAGGTTGGCTGGACGCGGGTTTGAATCGACAGAGCGCGGTGTCTCAGTGGTTCGCACATTGGAGTCGCATTCGGGATACACTGTGCGACCATAAAGATATGAATTTACCGTAGTTTCCGTAAAGTAATCAAGTGTTACGTCGGGATGTTTCCTTCCCCATTGTTGCGCAGTCCCAGCTTTTGATCCGTATTTAGTGATCTCATTGTCAACTGGACTCTACACCCTAATCTTCCCTCTTTCAAATATTCAGATGCGTGTTAATTCCTAAGGGACCAAACTGCTGAGGTCATCGGTCCCTAGATTTACACACTACTTAAACTATCTTATGCTAAGAACAACACACACACCCATGCCCGAGATAGGACTCGAACCTCCGGCGGGAGGGGCCACGCAGTCCGTGACATTGCGCCTCAAACCACACGGCCACTTCGCGCGGCCATCCTTCTTTCCTTTGGGCAGTGTAGCACTAACCATACCGCAGTAACTGTTAGATCACTGCACGCATTGACACACGTACTGCGCTAGTCTCGACTTAGACTGGCAAGGTGGGGTGGCTGTCGCTAGACACTTGACGCCTCCGCTAACATCTAAAGGTGGTCGGCAGTGGCAAACGACACGCCACTCACGTGGACAGATCTACAGGCCTTGAGTACTCTTACGGAGGCGCTGAGCAAACGCCGGCACTGTCCGGCAGGGGCAGAAGAGTGCGGCGAGATGAGCGTCCGTGGCACAGATCGCCCGCCGCCCGCGACCCAGATCGCGACAAAGGCGCCTCTGTGGCCTCTCTCTCTCTCTCTCTCTCTCTCTCTCTCTCTCTCACACACGCACACACACACACACACACACACACACACACACGCGCGCGCGCGCGCGCGCGCGCGTCAGACGGTGCTCCATCCCAGGAGACAGCGACATCTCAGCCGCGTTTCAGGTTCGTAGCGGCTTTCCATCTTGTCGTATTCCTCACCCAAAAAATGGTTGACTCCACCCTTTGAAACTGAGCTCTCTTTCTTGATTACTTACTCCCGTCACAGCCGCAAGACAGTTCCGAAGAGAATATTTGGCGTTCACCCTCTAGTAATTTTTGAAAGTTAAAATGTAGGGTCAGCAACACATTAGGCAAAATCAGAAATTTTATGCGTTTCGAAGGCACATGCGTTCGTCGTCAGAAACATCTAGACATAAGAACCTTTACGAAAGCGTTCATCCACCCAAAGCGCTCACAGTAGTGTCAGGGTATGAAAATCCCAAAGCCATGAAATACACACTGAGGTGACTAAAGTCATGGTATACTGTAGGAGGGCTGTTTAGGTTTTTATGTTGGTAACGCCACGTAGCGCTCTGTATGAAAATCACTGACTGTGATGTGTGCAGTCTGTGGCTGGTTTGCATTGTTGGAATTTTTGCTATTGTAGCGTTGTGCAGTTGGATGTGAACAGCGCGTAGCGTTGGCAGTTGGAGGTGAGCCGCCAGCAGTGGTGGATGTGGGGAGAGAGATGGCAGAATTTTGAGAGCGGACGATCTGGACGTGTGTCCATCAGAAAGAGTAAATTTGTAAAACTGGATATCATCAACTGATATATACCGGGTGAACAAACAGTCAGCATAAATTTGTAAACTTAATAAACCGGGAATAATGCAGATAGAGAGGTAAAAATTGACACACATGCTTAGAATGACATGGAGTTTTATTAGAACCAGGCGCTCCACCCCATATTGCTAGACGCGTGAAAGATCTCTTGCGCGCGTCGTTTGGTGATGATCGTGTGCTAAGCCGCCACTTTCGTCATGCTTGGCCTCCCATGTCCCCATACCTCAGTCCGTGCGATTATTGGCTTTGGGGTTACCTGAAGTCGCAAGTGTACCGTGATCGACCGACATCTCTAGGGATGATGAAATACAACATCCGACGCCATTGCCTCACCATAACTCCGGACATGCTTTGCAGTGCTGTTCACAACATTATTCCTCGACTACAGCTATTGTTGAGGAATGATGGTGGACATATTGAGCATTTCCTGGAAAGAACATCATCTTTGCTTTGTCTTACTTTGTTATGGTAATTACTGCTATTCTGGTCAGATGAAGCGCCAACTGTCGGACATTTTTTGAACTTTTGTATTTTTTTGGTTCTAATAAAACCCCATGTCATTCCAAGCATTTGTGTCAATTTGTACCTCTCTATCCACATTATTCCGTGATTTATTCAGTTTTCAAATTTATACTGACTTTCTCATCACCCGGTATATGATGACTTTTGAACATTATTAAGGTAAATACATTGTTTGTTCTCTATCAAAATCTTTCATTTGCTAACTATGAGTATCACTAGTTAGTGCCTTCACTAGTTAGAATCTTTTATTTAGCTGGCAGTATTGGCGCTCGCTGTACTGCAGTAGTTCGAGGAACGAAGGTTTTTGTGATTCATGAAAGGTATAGGTTATTGTTGGTCAGGGCCATTCTTTTGTAGGGATTATTGAAAGTCAGATTGCGTTGCGCTAAAAATATTGCGTGTCAGTTTAGTGCTGATCAGAATAAGTAAAGAGAGAAATGTCTGAGTACGTTCAGTTCTGCTCAGCTGTTTGAAAATCAAATAACGTAAGAGGTTTATCAGCACAGTAATTCATTAATTTTTCTAAGGGGATGTTTCAATACCTCCTAATATTGAGTCAGTCTTCGTTTTGCCTGGAGTAGTGATGAACTCGACTTTGCATGCACTCAAAAAGTCGTTGGAAGTACCATGCAGAAATACTGAACCATGCTCCCTCTCTACCCGTCCATAATTGCGAAAGTGTTGCTGGTGCAGGAGTTTCTGCACGAGCCGACCTCTTGATTAGGTTCCATAGATGTTCGATGGGAGTCATGCCGGCCGATCTGGCTCGCCAAACCATTTGCTCGAATTGTCCAGAATGTTCTTCAAAACAGTCGCGAAGAACTGTGACCCAGTGGTATGGCGCAATGTCATCAACAAAATTTCGATCGTTGTTTGGGAACGTGACATCCTAGACGGAAATGGTTTACATGTAGCTGAACATCCACAGGAACCGTCTGTTGTCTGCTACCATATCGCACTAACGCCAAATTTCGCCGCGCTGTCCTAAAGGACAGTTCCTCGTACGCCCCGATTGATTTCCGCAGTTATTTCCCGCATTGATGCTTGTCTGTTAGCACTGACACACCTACGGAAACGCCTCTGCTCTGTGTCATTAAGTGAAGGCTGTTGGCAATTGCGTTGTCCGTGGTAAGACATTATGCCTGACATTTTGTATTCTCTGCACACTTTTTACACTATGGTCTCGAAATATTGAATTCCCTAACGATTTCCGAAATGGAATGTCCAATGTGTCTTGCTCCAGCTGCCATTCCGTGTTCAAAGTCTGTTATTCCCGTCGTGCGACCATAATCACGAAGGAAACCTTTTCACATGAATACCCTGGGTACAAATGACTGCTCCACTAATGCACTGCCCTTTTATTCGTTCGGTACGCGATACTACCGCCATCAATATATGTGCATACCGCTATCAAATGTCACCTCAGAGTATGTCAATGATATTTCGTCGGTTCTGTAAATATCGTTTCTAGCGACTTAAGCTAAACTAAAAAAAGAAAAAAGATCATAAGTAATCTTAGTATTCCATCGGAAATTAATGTCAGAATTCAATTTTCTGCTGAGATAGCCTCTTGTATTCAGTGAATCGAATCTACTCACTTCAGTCGCCTGGACAGGAACATCTGCATAAAGGTTTTTGATATCCAGAGATACCATACATGATGTATCAGAAATATGTTTATCTTTAAAATCATTAATCAAAGTAGACTGTGTTTTTATACAAAGGACTGTTTCTAGAAATAACCATAGGTCTAATCGGATGCTTATCTTTGCTGTTTGTTGTTGTGGTTTTCAGTCTAAAGGCTGGTTCTGATGCAACCCACCGTGATAGCCAATCCTGTGCAAGCAGGATATCCCAACCTATGTGCATCTGAAACTGTTTATGCATTCAAACCTTGGCGCCTTTAGCTCCCACAAGTCCGTCCTGCACTAAGTTGGCAATTCCTTGACACCTCTGAATGTATCTAATCAATTGATCCCTTCTTTTAATCTTTGACATAGCTTCTTTTAGCGGTGTTTTGTTTTGACGGACAACGAATGTTGTGTAAAAAGATTCCGAGCTTTTCCGCTCTAACATTTTAATCATACAGGGTGTTTCAAAAATGACCGGTATATTTGAAACGGCAATAAAAACTAAACGAGCAGCGATAGAAATACACCGTTTGTTGCAATATGCTTGGGACAACAGTACATTTTCAGGCGGACAAACTTTCGAAATCACAGTAGTTACAATTTTCAACAACAGATGGCGCTGCAAGTGATGTGAAAGATATAGAAGACAACGCAGTCTGTGGGTGCGCCATTCTGTACGACGTCTTTCTGCTGTAAGCGTGTGCTGTTCACAACGTGCAAGTGTGCTGTAGACAACATGGTTTATTCCTTAGAACAGAGGATTTTTCTGGTGTTGGAATTCCACCGCCTAGAACACAGTGTTGTTGCAACAAGACGAAGTTTTCAACGGAGGTTTAATGTAACCAAAGGACCGAAAAGCGATACAATAAAGGATCTGTTTGAAAAATTTCAACGGACTGGGAACGTGACGGATGAACGTGCTGGAAAGGTAGGGCGACCGCGTACGACAACCACAGAGGGCAACGCGCAGCTAGTGCAGCAGGTGATCCAACAGCGGCCTCGGGTTTCCGTTCGCCGTGTTGCAGCTGCGGTCCAAATGACGCCAACGTCCACGTATCGTCTCATGCGCCAGAGTTTACACCTCTATCCATACAAAATTCAAACGCGGCAACCCCTCAGCGCCGCTACCATTGCTGCACGAGAGACATTCGCTAACGATATAGTGCACAGGATTGATGACGGCGATATGCATGTGGGCAGCATTTGGTTTACTGACGAAGCTTATTTTTACCTGGACGGCTTCGTCAATAAACAGAACTGGCGCATATGGGGAACCGAAAAGCCCCATGTTGCAGTCCCATCGTCCCTGCATCCTCAAAAAGTACTGGTCTGGGCCGCCATTTCTTCCAAAGAAATCATTGGCCCATTTTTCAGATCCGAAACGATTACTGCATCACGCTATCTGGACATTCTTCGTGAATTTGTGGCGGTACAAACTGCCTTAGACGACACTGCGAACACCTCGTGGTTTATGCAAGATGGTGCCCGGCCACATCGCACGGCCGACGTCTGTAATTTCCTGAATGAATATTTCGATGATCGTGTGATTGCTTTGGGCTATCCGAAACATACAGGAGGCGGCGTGGATTGGCCCCCCTATTCGCCAGACATGAACCCCTGTGACTTCTTTCTGTGGGGACACTTGAAAGACCAGGTGTACCGCCATAATCCAGAAACAATTGAACAGCTGATGCAGTACATCTCATCTGCATGTGAAGCCATTCCGCCAGACACGTTGTCAAAGGTTTCGGGTAATTTCATTCAGAGACTACGCCATATTATTGCTACGCATGGTGGATATGTGGAAAATATCGTACTATGGAGTTTCCCAGACCGCAGCGCCATCTGTTGTTGAAAATTGTAACTACTGTAATTTCGAAAGTTTGTCTGCCTGAAAATGTACTGTTGTCCCAAGCATATTGCAACAAACGGTGTATTTCTATCGCTACTCGTTTAGTTTTTATTGCCGTTTCAAATATACCGGTCATTTTTGAAACACCCTGTACATGAAGATGTAGCTTTCAGTGCCAAGAAGCCGGTAATGATCCACTAATAAAGGATAAAATAGTGTTGAAGCGGCCATTAATCCACAAGATCCTTTAATTAAGATGTGCCTTAAATTTATTTTCTCCCTAATCTGATTCAGCACCTCCTCACCAGTTATGCTGCCTGTTCGATTCAGAAAGCAACCTTACATCGCAGTGTTGCAGAAAGATACGATCGAGTTGTTCAGTTTTTCACGTTGGAGAATTTTCGGAAACGTGAAATTCTACCCGATAACGTCACAAATCTCGTCCCGCGCTGCATTAATACTCGCACTGGCGTCCTTTTATAAGGAGGGTGCAATTTTAAGATTCGTGTTCCTCGCTGTTAATCCAGCAGCCTCGTGTACGTACGCCCGGCGTGCAATGATCCGCAGACCGCGCGTTGGTCAGTGCGCTGTTGGCCGGAGCCCAGGCGAGGTCCGGACACTGCCGGGCTGGGAGAGAGGTTAAAGAGGTTCCAGGGAGGCGCTGGAATGCGGCGGCTACAGGCGCCGGCGCCACGCCGCCACCGGGAGACCACTTTCACGACAGCCGCTGCCCGCTGTTGCCGAGCAACGAGTCCTTCCGTACCACTGCGTGGCCGGCGTCGTCACGGCCTCGTACAGCACCTCACCACCTTACTTCATCCAAGAATTGAAGGCAGAACTGTAAGCAGATTACGAGAGACTTTGACTTCAAAATAAATCGGACTCTTTCTGTTTTTCCTGGCGTTTAACCACCAATATTGGATTTGTAGTTTTTCATGATGTTGTGTTTTTATTTTCCTTAGTTTTACGTTTCGTGGCAAGGTTCCCTTCACGTTACCACAGTTGGCAGAAAACCTATGGGGGGAAAATTGTGCTCCGTCTACCTGTATATCATCTAAGTTTGTTCCGTGTTTCATCGTACACTACTGGCCATTAAAATTGCTACACCAAGAAGAAATGCAGATGATAAACGGATATTCTTCAGTCTGGAACCGCGCGACCGCTACGGTCGCAGGTTCGAATCCTGCCTCGTGCATGGATGTGTGTAATGTCATTAGGTTAGTTAGGTTTAAGTAGTTCAAAGTTCTAGGGGACGGATGACCTCAGATGTTAAGTCCCATAGTGCTCAGAGCCATTTGAACCATTTTCAGCCATAAACGGGTATTCATTGGACCAATATATTATACTAGAGCTGACACGTGATTACATTTTTACGCAATTTGGGTACATAGATCCTGAGAAATCAGTACCCAGAACAACCACCTCTGGCCTTAATAACGGCCTCGATACGCCTGGGCATTGAGTCAAACAGAGCTTGGATGGCGTGTACAGGTACAGCTGCCCATGCAGCTTCAACACGATGCCACAGTTCATCAAGAATAGTGACTGGTGTATTGTGACGAGCCAGCTGCTCGGCCACCATTGACCAGGCATTTTCAATGGGCTAGATCTGGAGAATGTCCTGGCCAGGGCAGCAGTCGAACATTTTCTGTATCCAGAAAGGCCCGTACAGCACCTGCAACATGCGGTAGTGCATTATCCTGCTGATATTTAGGGTTTCGCAGGGATCGAATGAAGGGGAGAGCCACGTGTCATAACTAGACCGCGGATTTTAGGTAAAAACCTATTTTGTTCCAGAGTTCCTATTTGCATAAAAATTTGTACTTATGCATTTCATGACTATTTACATTCAATAGCGTTAATTCAACAGGACCTAAAAAAAGCCTGTTTCGACGTTAGTGCCTATTTTTGCCTATTTCGGCTTTAATATCCTAAAAAGTGCCTATTTCATCATATAAGACAGTGGCTCCAAGTTTTTCCACACTATACGACACATGGAAAAAAATATTTTCTGCCCAGCGTGCAGCAAGGTGGCTAGTTGATATGCGCTCATGCTTCGTATTTGCCTAACACTTCGGTCTTTTTTTTGTATCGCTATCCCTGTTAATACCAAATATTCTTTATAGGTGTTTTATTATCCATATGTAAAAAATAGATCACGGATCTTTAGGTTAAAACCTATTTTTTTTCCTAAGCTCCAATTTGCATATAAGTTGGTATTAATGCGTTTCATGACTGACTAAACTGAATACCGTTAGTTCTATAGGACCTAAAATTGCGTATTTCGACGTTGACGCCTAATTTTGCCTATTTCGGCATCAAAATCATAAAAAGTACCTATTTCGTTAATCTGACATAGAGTTCTTGTGTTTTCAAAGATTAGAAAAAGGAAGTAAATATAGGGCTTTGCACTCGGCACGGTAGAATGGTCATCCATCCAAGTACGCGCTGAGCGCGACAGTGCTTAACTTCAGTAGGCGAATGGGAACCGGTCAAAGATTTCAGTTATACATTAGAACCGAACGTGGGAGTACTAAATTTTATATTTGAAAATATTTCGTTCGTAGGATTCTGGCCAGCTGTGTACTTTCGCAAAGAAGCGGTTTCATAGGCCTTAAGCTGAGCACGGATTAAAAAATCACAATGTTAAACGTAGACGCCCTCTATAGCTAAATTACTGCCCTTCGCGCATTTTCTCGTTGCTGTCTACAGGCAGTCCTATCAAACTACTCTGTTTCGTGAAAGGTATTATATTGCCGGCCACGGTGGTCTAATGGTTCTAGGCGCTCAGTCCGGGACCGCGTGACTGCTACGGTCGCAGGTTCGAATCCTGCCTCGGGCATGGATGTGTGTGATGTCCTTAGGTTAGTTAGGTTTAAGTAGTTCTAAGTTCTAGGAGACTGATGACCACAGATGTTAAGTCCCATAGTGCTCAGAGCCATTTTTGAAAGGTATTATACGTGAAATTTTCCGGTTCGAAAAATAATTTGCCAGTAGTGAGATGTTTTCATCTGAAGCACCGGTAGGTTCCATTCGCTTCTCCAGAAGGGGCGGCCATCTGTCAGGTGCCTTATGTCCAGCAACATGTACGGTACTTCCCCTACCTCTCCCATGCACCGCAGTAAAAGGGAAAAAAAGTCATCGTTCACTTTTTCCCAGAGAAAACAAATCAGTATATTGTGTAGCGACCGATGTGTTAAGTATTAGTGACGTTCTAAGTACAAAATAAATTCTAGTTTCTGTGTGAGAATACTACGCCATGCCGAAAACAGCTAGCTCAAAGTCTACTCATATAAGGCATTGGCTGCAAGATTTTTCCGCATTATACAACAGATGGGAAAATTATTTTCTGCCAAGCATGCAACATGGAGGTTAGTTGATGTTTCTCTTACACTTCTTATTTTCCTGTCACTTAGGGTTCTTTTTTATCGCTATCCTTTAGTACACTCCTGGAAATGGAAAAAAGAACACATTGACACCGGTGTGTCAGACCCACCATACTTGCTCCGGACACTGCGAGAGGGCTGTACAAGCAATGATCACACGCACGGCACAGCGGACACACCAGGAACCGCGGTGTTGGCCGTCGAATGGCGCTAGCTGCGCAGCATTTGTGCACCGCCGCCGTCAGTGTCAGCCAGTTTGCCGTGGCATACGGAGCTCCATCGCAGTCTTTAACACTGGTAGCATGCCGCGACAGCGTGGACGTGAACCGTATGTGCAGTTGACGGACTTTGAGCGAGGGCGTATAGTGGGCATGCGGGAGGCCGGGTGGACGTACCGCCGAATTGCTCAACACGTGGGGCGTGAGGTCTCCACAGTACATCGATGTTGTCGCCAGTGGTCGGCGGAAGGTGCACGTGCCCGTCGACCTGGGACCGGACCGCAGCGACGCACGGATGCACGCCAAGACCGTAGGATCCTACGCAGTGCCGTAGGGGACCGCACCGCCACTTCCCAGCAAATTAGGGACACTGTTGCTCCTGGGGTATCGGCGAGGACCATTCGCAACCGTCTCCATGAAGCTGGGCTACGGTCCCGCACACCGTTAGGCCGTCTTCCGCTCACGCCCCAACATCGTGCAGCCCGCCTCCAGTGGTGTCGCGACAGGCGTGAATGGAGGGACGAATGGAGACGTGTCGTCTTCAGCGATGAGAGTCGCTTCTGCCTTGGTGCCAATGATGGTCGTATGCGTGTTTGGCGCCGTGCAGGTGAGCGCCACAATCAGCACTGCATACGACCGAGGCACACAGGGCCAACACCCGGCATCATGGTGTGGGGAGCGATCTCCTACACTGGCCGTACACCACTGGTGATCGTCGAGGGGACACTGAATAGTGCACGGTACATCCAAACCGTCATCGAACCCATCGTTCTACCATTCCTAGACCGGCAAGGGAACTTGCTGTTCCAACAGGACAATGCACGTCCGCATGTATCCCGTGCCACCCAACGTGCTCTAGAAGGTGTAAGTCAACTACCCTGGCCAGCAAGATCTCCGGATCTGTCCCCCATTGAGCATGTTTGGGACTGGATGAAGCGTCGTCTCACGCGGTCTGCACGTCCAGCACGAACGCTGGTCCAACTGAGGCGCCAGGTGGAAATGGCATGGCAAGCCGTTCCACAGGACTACATCCAGCATCTCTACGATCGTCTCCATGGGAGAATAGCAGCCTGCATTGCTGAGAAAGGTGGATATACACTGTACTAGTGCCGACATTGTGCATGCTCTGTTGCCTGTGTCTATGTGCCTGTGGTTCTGTCAGTGTGATCATGTGATGTATCTGACCCCAGGAATGTGTCAATAAAGTTTCCCCTTCCTGGGACAATGAATTCACGGTGTTCTTATTTCAATTTCCAGGAGTGTAGTATGAAATACTCTTTATGTGCGATTCTTTACTGCATTTCCCTTCTCTCTCGTATTAGGTTTCGAGTGTTAAGAAATCTCACTTAACTCAGCATGCAGATGGCATCGCACATAAAGCTAATGTTGAACGAAAGTCAAAATTGAAGCAAACTCTTTTAACCAATAAATCTGGTGAATCCCCCAAAAAAACAAGTTCTGCAGTGATTTGTGTCATGCACTTGTGGCAGCAAACATCCCCTTTCGGAAACTAGAAAACCCTATTTTCAGAGGTTTTCTTGAGAAGTACTACCATCAGTCTATTCCTGCAGAGCCAACTTTACGTAAGAATTATGTGGATTCAGCTTACAATGCTGCATTGCACAGAATCCGAGAAGATGTTGGAGAATCTTGTATATGTATTTCTGTGGATGAAACTACTGAGTCTTGGCCGTTACATTGCAAACCTGATTACTGGCAAGCTAGATCCAGATGCTCCATCCATGGCTCATTTGATTTACTCAAAACAGCTTGCAAAAACTAACCAACAAACAATAGCACAGTTTGTGAACAATGGGCTTAAGGTGCTACACCCAAACGGAGTGGATGAGAATAAGGTGCTTCTGGCCGTCACTGATGCTGCTGCATATATGATAGCAACGTTTTAACGATTAAAAGTATTCTACCCATTGATGTTGCACGTAACTTGTGTAGTGCATGGGATCAACCGCATAGCAGAGCAAGTAAGGCTACAATTTCGTAAAGTAAATAAAGTAATATATATGGTGAAGAAAATTTTTGTCAAGGCACCATCAAGAATACAGGCATTCAAAGAACAACTTCCAGATGTCCCATTGCCGCCAGAGTCTGTTGTCACCCGCTGGGGCACGTGGCTGATAGCAGCAGAATACTATAGTACGCATCTCTCAGCTGTCCAGAAGGTGGTTGAAAATATACCGGAGGATGCTGCATCCGTAACCGCAGCAATGGAGTTACTCAAAGATTCTTCTTTAAAACGGGACGTATCTTACATTAGGGCCCACTACACATTTATGGCAAGAATAATTTCACAATTAGAAGGCTCAGGGAGACCTATCTACGACAATATTTCTTTTCTTGAAGAAGTCAAAATGAGAATTAATGAAGCGCCACGTGAAGTAGGGGAAAAAGTACGGGCAGAAATGCAAACGGTTTTGCAGAAGAACACTGACCTGACGGAGTTGTGTGCAGCTGCCGACATAATTAGTGGAAAATCCTGCACTCCTGACTGCAGCATTCCTGTTCAACATGTGCCGAAAACGAAGTACGCCCCTGTCACATCTGTTGATGTAGAACGTTCTTTTTCAGCGTATAAATTGATTCTGACTGACAAGCGCCGCAGTTTTTCACTAGAAAACCTAGAAAAGATTTTGGTTATTTATTGTGAAGCCAACTATGGTCAGAATATGTGAAACTACGAATGTATTAATTAAACCATTGCCACATCTTTTTTTACGGAGATCCTTATCTTGGAGGAACTCAAAAATATTTCGTGTTATGTTCAACATTAATGTTGTAGATGGCTGTGCTCTTGTAACTGTGTAAATATTCATTCTCCTTGTTTTAATGACTAATAGGATGTTCATACTGTAAACACTGTGATATTTAATTTATTTTTATTTTCTCTGCATCATTTTTATTAGAGCCAATTTTAGGTTTTATATAGCCTAAATGAACGACTGAAGGAGCCTATTTTAGGTGCCTAAAACACACTTTTTTACGACCTAAAAATCCGTGGTCTAGTCATAACACATCTGAAATGTAACGTCCACTGTTCAAAGTGCCGTCAATGCGAAGAAGAGGTGACCGAGACGTGTAACCAGTGGCACCCCATACCATCACGCCGGGTGATACGCCAGTATGGCTATGACGAATGCACGCTTCCAATGTGCGTTCACCGCGATGTCGCCAAATACGGATGCGACCATCATGATTCTGTAAACAGAACCTGGATTCATCCGACAAAATGACGTTTTGCCATTCGTGCACCCAGGTTCGTCGTTGAGTACACCATCGCAGGTGCTCCTGTCGGTGATGCACCGTCAACGGTAACCTCAGCGATGGTCTCCGAGCTGATAGTCCATGCTGCTGCAGACGTCGTCGAACTGTTCGTGAAGATGGTTGTTGTATTGAAAACGTCCCCATCTGTTGACTTAGGGATCGAGACGTGGCTGCGCGATCCGTTACAGTCATGCGGATAAGATGCCTGTCATCTCGCCTGCTAGTGATACGAGGCCGTTGGGATCCAGCACGGCGTTCGGTATTGCCCTCTTCAACCCACCGATTCCATATTCTGCTAACAGTCATTGGAACTCGACCAACGCGAGCAGCAATGTCGCGATACGATAAACCGCAATCGCGATAGGCTACAATCCGACCTTTATCAAAGTCTGAAACGTGGTGGTACGCATTTCTCCTCCTCACAACAACGTTTCACCAGGCAACGCCGGTCAACTGCTGTTTGTGTATGAGAAATCGGTTGGAAACTTTTCTCACGTCAGCACGTTGTAGGTGTCGCCACCGGCGCCAACCTTGTGTGAATGCTCTGAAAAGCTAATCATTTGCATATCACAGCATCTTCTTCCTGTCGGTTAAATTTCGCGTCTGTAGCACGTCATCTTCGTGGTGTAGCAATTTTAATGGCCAGTAGTGTATTTTCTCATATCGAGACTAGGGACCAGCCCAACAGTAGCCTAAAATTGCGCGCAAAATCGCCTAAAAGGCACTTTCAGGGTAAGCGGTCTACCAGACCAACGGTCGTTAATCGGTCGCTGGTGTTGATACGGGTCTGACTCGCCCCCGTGCCTCCTAAGATAGGTCTTGTGCATTACGCCTACGAGCAGCAGCTTCGGTTTGCAATCGGCGCGCGCGACTACTTTGCGATTATAGCTGTGGGAATATGCTGTTCACCATATGGTAAACAGTCATCGCGACCACCTCTTTTTGTCACCTCACCGTGTTTTCAGGATGCTAGGATCCTCTGCACGTGAATTCACCTCCCTCCAGCACTATGAATTCCACGGGTCGTTCAAGTTCTGTTGGTCTGTTAGTCTGTTGAATTTACATAAACTGATTACTATCTATATTTATGCTCTCAGCTATATGCTTTTCCGTTTTAGGAGAAAATATACCATTGTTAAGCTTCAATCTGGTTTAATTCGAACTGTACCCATTTCCAGTTTTTTCAGGCTTCTAATTAACTGATACCCCCTGGAAGAACGAACAGTGTTGGTTGCCTTCAACGGCAGTTTATAAATCTTCGTCCCAAGAGGCAGAGCCAGTTGCTACGGTCGGATAACCCTGTGGCGAGTCCTTTACTACCGGCTCGGCGTTTAGAGGAAACAACATGAGGGTGTTTACAATTAGATCCAATGAATACACAATATTAATGCAAGGCAAACGGGCACTTGTCAAAACGAAACAATTGTTATTATCAAAAATCATAAACGGTTAGATCAGAAGTAGTTTCTTGAAAAGTTGTAGTAGGAGAGTAGTCGCGTATGGCTGCAGCAAGTGAAGTGATGAAGGAATTGGTCAAAAATAATTGGTCTTTGATATGTCGTGTTACAAGACACTGTTGAAGATCAGTTGGATTGATCGAGTAAGGAATGAAGACGTTCTGCAACCAGTTAACACGAAAAATATGTAACAAGGAAAAAGGCTAATACCTGAATGAATGGAAAAGACAGAAAGGTTGGTCGCATACTACTATATGTGTCACTGCTGAAAACTGTAGCTGAAGTGATTGTAGAAGTAAGGAATTGCAAGGGCAGGGCTCGAAATGAGTGCATAAGGTAGTAGCATGCAACGACTGTTCTTAAATAGAGGGAATATCCGGCAAGCGACATGGCTGGCAAACGGCATTAAATCTGGAATGAGATTTTCACTCTGCAGCTGAGTGTGCGCTGATATGAAACTTCCTGGCAGATTAAAACTGTGTGCCGGGCCGAGACTCGAACTCGGGACCTTTGCCTTCCGCGGGCAAGTGCTCTACCATCTGAGCTACCCAAGCTCGACTCACGCCCTGTCCTCACAGCTTTACTTCTGCCCGTACCTCGTCTTCTGCCTTCCAAACTTTACAGAAGCTCTCCTGCAAACCTTGCAGAACTAGCACTCCTGAAAGAAGGGAGTTCGAGACTCGGTCCGGCACACAGTTTTAATCTGCCAGGAAGTTTCGGCATTAAACCTGCCTTAGGATTGGTCCTAAGTACCTGCCCTAAATACCATAGACGGAAACAATACAATGTTACCACCAAAACAAAGGCCGTCCATGTACTGATGTATCAGTTTTCCCGCTTAGGTACCTGAAAACTTTCTATGACTGCTGAGGGTGATATGGATCCCGCTTGCTCGAATACTCTTTCAATTCTATATTTTACGCAAACATAAACGAAAAAATAAAAGAACTCTCGTATCTGTCGATAGGTTTGACGTCGTTCTGATTTTTCTCTTACACTACTTCTCCCGCCACCAAGTTGTATGCTTCGGTCCATGTTCCGTTAACTAAGCTTATTTTTGTTAGCTTCTTCGATAGGCGTCATCCTCACCCAACCAATGCAGACCTTCTTCATTTAATGCTTTATCCGCCGGCTTGATATTTGACATACACTGTCTTAAAAAAAAGTTGCGGACACCCCAAAGTAACGAGGAATTGGCCACTAGACGTTAAGTGAGGCGGACTCGCCAGTTTGAAACGAGTCGGGGAGTACTGTGTTGTCAGTAGAGAAGCAGTAACTGCAGTATAGGTTGACCAGGGGAGCTCATGTCACTTGAGTAAGAAATCCGTCAGGGACATTTCAATCCTTTTAAAGTTGCCTAAGATGGTTGTTGGTGATGTGATTCTGAAGTGGAAGCGTGAAGGGACATCCACAGCTAAATCATGACCAGGCAGACCACAAGTACTGACGGTCAGGGACAGTCGAGCATTGCGGATGGTGGTCGTAAAACATCACAGCAAACCAGCGGATGGAATCACTCGTGAGTTCCGAAATACTACCAGCAGTCCAGCTAGCAGACAGGCTGTACGTAGGGAGTTAACAATAATGGTGCACAGTGGTCGAACAGCTCCTCATAAGCCACAGATTTTTCTAGTCAACGCTACGTGTCGCTTGAGGGATTTTTTCACCTGCCTCGAGATGACTGGGTGTTTGTGTTGTCCTCATCATTTCATCATCATTCCTGAAAGTGGCGAGATTGGGCTGAGCAAAGGTTGGGAATTTGTACGGGCGCTGATAACCGCGCAGTTGAGAGCCCCACAAACCTAACATCATCATCATCATCATCATCATCATAAGTGTCGCTTGAGATGTAAAGAGCGACGCCACCGGACACTCGACGACTGGAAAGAATTATTTGGAGTAATGTATCACGCTATGTGCTGTGGCAGTCCGATGGAACGGATTGGGTTTGGTGGATGCCTGGAGAATGTCACCTGCAATCACGTGCAGTTCCAACAGCGAAATACAGAGGAGGCCGTGTTACGGCATGGACGTGTTTTCCTGGTTATGGTGTTGTTCACTTATTGTGCTTAAGAAAACGCTAAATGCAGAAGGATACGTACACGTTTTACTGTATTGTGTACTGGGTACAGTAAAGGAACCTTCTGGAGACGATACTGTATCAGCATGATAGTCCACCGTGTCATAAAGCAGCATCTCTGAGACATTTATGTAAATATTTTCAACATTTCGCGGCCCTCTCAGCAACTGTATGAATATTAATTTTAATTTTAAATACCAACAGCCTCAGTTGCAAAATTTTACTAGATTTACCGAGGTTTCAGTCGGGATAACCCAACCTTCTTCAGAATAAAAGTAACTACCGTTTGTCCGTAGTGGACATCGTGAAGCTAAAACTACAAATCTATAAATTATGGTCAGACTGTAAAAACTTATTTGAAACTGCCTCGGCCTCACTTCGTGACCGCGATGCGGCAGCCACTAGAACTGACCGTAGCGTCATGAGGCCCGCCCAGGCGTCATGAGGCCCGCCTAGGCGGACACAATACCTTGCGCCTGCGCATAAACTGTGTGATGGGTACTTGTTGGGACAAGACGCTAACCTAACTCCTTACCTTGAATTTACTAGTAAAGTGAAATTAAAGAAAGGCACAGCTGAGGAAAAGGGCATATATGTTATCCTGTGTAGAATGTACTTAGATCGACTGTCTTAACATTTATGAAGTATTCTTTGTTCATGATATGAGGAAGGCATCACGTCCTTACAACTTATGGCCTGTCTAGGAAAATTTTGTGCTTCACCTAAAAAGAACTTAGGAGTGGGAAGGATAATATAAAGCCAACATCGTCATTATTATGACTAGGTCTAATTTTTTTTTTTTTTTTTTTTTTTGGTAAATGTTTAGCATTTGCTTAGCTACGGTTACAACGCATGAACATCCTATTGACTTAGCACACATATGGTCATGAATGAACTTATGAACAAGTCTACATCTAATCTGTAACATCTGGAAATACGGACCATATAAAATAGATGGTTATTATTCAAGATTAGTATATTTTACCTGAAATGGTCTTGAATCAAGTCAAAATAAACTAATGCACGTGCCTGATTGAGCTTCATGAAGGAAGTTATTGTTATGAGTTACAGAAACCACTAAAGTAGGGGATAATGTGGCGGCAGTGTGGTACTCAATTTGTCTTCATGGAGGTGATCCACACACATACTGTAAAAACTGTGCGTGGAGCACTGCCATCATAATTCGGGCCTGGTGACCACTGCCATTGAACTTAGGGAATGACAGCCGAATTAAATTTAAAGCTCAAGTGTGACTTGGCGAACATCGCTCCAGTCATCACACTTAAAACTATTGACCGACAGAGGACAATTATGCTCGAAGCTAAACTGTCTCTTGGCGAACATCGCTGCAGTAACACACTTAAAATAATTGACCGACAAAGGTCAATATGTCCTTAAAGAACTAGTCTAAACAGTGCGAGGATTACGGGAAAATCGTTAAATTATGATATCATTTGGCGAACAACGCTCCAAAAGACATCTTTAAACGTCATTGAGTAAGATCAATTCAAACTGATCCGGCTAGTCTGAACCAAAATTTCGTATCCAGTAGATTGTGGCAAGGTGAGGTTACCCTCCCGTGATACTTATATGGATATGACTGCCATTAATTATGTTAATAAAAAGCTGTGTATGACTAGGTGATGGCATCACTGCTATCATATACTCATAATATTGACCACAATCGATCATATTGAAGGATTGTTTGGTAGCACCTATATTCTATAATGGGGTAGTGAGTTGGTTATCGTCATTCTGGTTATTACACGTGCATTCTATTGACCGACAAAGTTATTATCCGCTAATTAAATCAAGCGTTGAAACCATTCTTAACTCTAGAACGTGCATACGAATATCGGTTGACCATCTGTGTGCATGTCCATTACGGACAAACGCTAGTTACTTTCATTCTGAAGAAGGTTGGGTTATCCCGACTGAAACCTAGGTAAATCTAGGTAAAATTTTGCAACTGAGGCTGTTGATTTTTAAAATTAAAATTAACAATTGTTTGTGTACAATTTTCTGAAATGGACTGGCCTGCTCAGAGTCCCGATCTGAACCCAGTGGAACACCTTTGCGATGAGTTACAACATTTACTCGCTCTAGACCACAGCGTCCAGCATCACTGACTTCTCTGATCCAGCTCTTGAAGCAGAACAGGCTGCCGTTCCTCTACAGACATCCAGACACCTCATTGTACCCAGCGCAGTTCAAAGCTTCTTAGAGCCGAAGGCTACACACACACACACCCCATGTTGGTGTCCACTGATAGGTGTCCGGATACCAATGGCCAGATAGCGTACTTCAGTGGCACTGTGTATCAAGTTGTTCAGAGTCAGCCAGAGATGACGCTGGCAGATTGGTTTGTCAGCTACACAAGTTCATTCTCTAGATGAGGAGACAGTGGTATATACTGTCTCTCTGGGGAGAAGCGCCCGCCGTAAAGTGCAGCGACGGCGGCGCGACTTTGACATTCGCGCGACCTCGCCATTCAGGGATCCACCTTGAGGAGACAAGGTCGCCGCCGGCCGTAGTCGCCAGGGGAAAGGCTGCGTGGCCGGCCCGACACGTGACCCTGTCCGATTACAGTAGCAGTCCCATTACACCGAGCAAACTCTGCGCTCTCTGTCTCTCTCTCTCCGGTGGCTACGTGACGACTGCTTGTAGTTGGGATGGTTCAAATCGCTTTGAGCACTATGGGACTTAACATCTGAGGTCATTAGACCCCTAAAACTTAGAACTACTTAAACCTAACTAACCTAAGGACATCACACACATCCATGCCCGAGGCAGGATTCGAACCTACGACCGTAGCGGTCGTGCGGTTCCAGATTGAAGCTCCCAGAACCGCTCGGCCACACCGGCCGGCAGTTGGGATCGTCAAAGTATGGAGGCGCCTTTGTACCAGGGTAGTTAAAAATGAACGATTCTCTCAAAGACTCAAAATGGTTTTTGGAAAAATTAAAATGTAAATGTCGTGTGACTTGGGCCTATCGCCGGGTAGACCGTTTGCCGGGTGCAAGTCTTTCGATTTGACACCTCTTCGGCAACTTGCGCGTCGATGGGGATGAAATGATGATGATTAGGACAAAACAACACCCAGTCCTTGAGCGGAGAAAATCTCCGACTCATCCGGGAATCGAACCCGGGCCCTTAGGATTGACATTCTGTCGCGCTGACCACTCAGCTACCGGGGGCGGATTCTGGAAAAGTCATTCATGTACAGCAGAGCTTCCTTTATTCGTACACCGCACCTTGGAAAGCTACAAGTGGATAGGTATATTTCATCTTTCTAGATCGTCGAATGGCATTCGATACTGAAGCACTTGATCAACTACCGACCAAGATAAGATCATATGTAATAGGTTCGGACGTAGATGACTGGCCTGATAAATATTTCACTACTGAAACGCAGTGCGTTATATTTAACGCCGAATATTCTACAGAAATGAAAGTCAAGTCGGGTGTGCGCTAGAGGACTTCTAACGTTCTCAATAGATTGTCAGTATCACCTGTTAGGATACGTTAGTGTTGGCTATTGGCTGTTGACCATCGCAGTGACTCTTGACTCCCGTATGGAGGACATATAAATACGTATCTCTGGACTTTATAAGGAAATGAAAAGTTTATAACAAATAAGTCGCCAAGACTGGGTGGAACCCCAGTTCGGCTTTACAAAGAGTACTTTTCGCCAGCGGCCCCTTGTATTTACCTCTTACCAGCGTGAAGTCCCAAGCGATTCCAAAAAAGACCAGGTGGCTACTGTATATTAGAAAGGGTAAAAGAATGGACCCTCAGAATTACAGACGAATATCCTTAACATTGGTTTGCTGCTGAATTGTTGGTCATATTCCAAGATCGAATGCAGTAATTTTTCTTGCGGCAGAAAAGCTTGTACCCACAAATGAAGCACGGATTTAGAAAGCATCGCTCATGCGAAGCTCAACTTGATCTTTCTCACACGATCTGCTGCGAAGCAAGCTTGAAGGGCAACGGGCAGATTCCATATTTCTAGATTTCTGGAAAGTGTTTGGCATGGTGCCCCTCTGCATATTGTTGACGAAATTAGGAGCATACAGAATGTGTTCCCAGTTATTTGAGTAGTTCGAAGACTTACTAAGCAATACAATACAGTGCATTATCCTGGACAGCGAATGTTCTTCAGAGAGGGATATCGTCAAGGTGTCCCAGGGAAGTGTGGTAGAACCGCCCGTGTTCTCTAAATTCATAAACAATCTTATGGCAAGGTCAGCATTAATCTGCGATCATTTGCTGGTGACACTGTAGTATTTGGAAAACTATCGTTGTTGTGTGAATGTAGAGGGATACAGGAGGACTCAGAATTTCCATTTGGTGCGATGAGTGACAGCTTGCCCTAAATGCAGAAGAATATATGCTGGTGCAGATAAGCAGGAAATATAATCATGTAACATTCGAAAACAGTAGTAATGATGTACTGCTGTGATATACAAAATTACAAGCGAAAGTCTGCTGCCAATTACTACCAAAGACGGCACTATATCGTTAGGTATATATCAGTGCCACCAACGATGCCCCTGTCGACACAAAAATCTCTGAACGTTTGTATGTCACGTCTTAGTAAATCCTAGAAACAATCTTACAGCTATGTTACAATGTTTCATTTATTGAGAATTGGGAGAACAAAAACTGTCCGAAAGAACATATACCACACATATAAATATCACTGATATATCCTGTCACATACTCAACTCGTCATAACCAGTGGAATCCTCATGGGTAAAGCTCGATTCATATTCCAAAATGTGCTCACAACGTTCATTGTAAAGTACAAGGTGGAACATTAAAACTCAATTACTACTAAGGACGTCAGGTTGGTGACTGCTTTTGACAACAACGATTGGGCCCAGACATGCCCCGTGGACACTTCTGACTTGTCGTTTAATGCGCTGACACGTTCAATTCTTAAAGCGCAAAATATGTCTCTTGCCTCAACATTTGAGAACAGCCAACCTTTTTCCTCTAAATGCAATACACTCAGGCTGCCCATGCCGGAGTATATGAAACAAAATTTCAATATTCTTAGATGAAGTATGTCGATCAGACAGAAAGAAAATATAAAATAGGATTCAAAGAATATAATAATAAAGGGAATGGTTCGTCGGCGGTAGTGAAGCATAGTAAGAGTGAGCAGCAGCTTCCAGGAAGAATCAAGGACAGGTTCTCCGCTTAGTAGCTGGGCTCAACGATCGCGTCTGAAACTGGTAACATTTCCTTGAAATTCTTAAAGACTGCTGATAAGTTTTGATCCCAGAAACTGTTATCAGACATTATGTCTCTCGATTCAGGATTCCTCGAGTTTAATCACTTCTGGCAATGATCCCCGCTACATACCTGCAGTCACGACCGTCTGGTTTAATTCTATCTCCCATACTTAACTGTCAGCGTTTCGCAACAGTATCATTTTGGGCTTAGCTTGCGTCATGTGGCCACGTAAAATTGGTGTGCAAGAGAACAGAGTTGCTGCAATAGCGCTGAAGTGCAAACACAACTCCTTTACATCCTAATTATGTTTGAAACAACATGAATGATTGGCTGCGATCTAAACCCGGGTAACTGGCACTTTAATTTTGACAAGTGACTGTCTTTGAAGACGAAACCTTTAGTTGCAGTACGACCGTAGTTTTGTTGATTACAAACTGTAGTTACAATAATCATATTTGATTGAAAGCAACGTATGAGTTCCGTGCTTGGATGGCTGGTTTCGTCCATAACACTGAGGCTTGTCTAGAGGTGTACGCCCTCTCGATTTCTTTCACTTCTCAAATACCTTCTTTTTACCGCTAATTTTCTTGTAAGTAGTAGCAGTTGTTTGATCTCTCTATGCAACAAAATTTTTTGCTATTCACTGCATGTTAATCGCTCACTAGCCTACGAGTTAATTACAGCCGATGTTCATGTTTCTAGATTATGGGCTTACTTTCCACCATTTTCATTCCTGATGCAGCGTCTTGGTAGTACAGTTTGGCGATCAATGCTTGTAGTAATAAAATGAAGTACAGCTATCCCAAAATTTACTTCCGGAAATAGTTCGACCATAAACAAATCGTAAATTATTTCACATCAAGTTCACAGACTGCATCGCCTGTCAGATTGTCCCTTCAATAAAAGAGTCACGAGAGTGGAGATATTCTGCCTTTAAATTATTGTGAATTTCTGCCCTACATTAAATATATAAAGACTCAACGACTGACATAATATTTGCAAAATGTCAAGCTACAGTATTGTTTGGATGCCACTGCAGGCCCCCTAATGACTTGCTAGGTAAGTCACTTCAAAACTAGGAGGAAGGCAAGAACAAATCAATAAGACCATGGTTGGTTAAACACTGTATGATAAAAACTAATCTCTTGGTTGACAGGCGTGAATCCAGAGAACTGTTTGGGGGAGGTGTCAATTTGTTACAGTTTCCCCAAAACCTCAACCCCGAAATCTAGCTTGTTATTATTACCACCACTTTCAATTTGCCACATACGTGTACGATTATATCAAAGTAACAGTTAAATGTTTTAATATAGTAATAATTTTTTTACATCATTGACGTAATTCATCCATAGATATGAGAAATACATGTGCCACACAATCCATTTAAGAACTATATTATGAGGGCTACTCGAAAAGTAACGAACGATCGATTGCGAAATGGAAACCACAGTGAAAACCAGAACTGTTTTATTTACGACAGTGAGCTACACCTTCCAGCTACTTTTCTACATTGTTGCCGTTCCGACTTATACGTTTGTCGTACCACTGTACCAACTTTCCAATATCATTGTCATAGAAGGCAGCTGCCAGTGCTTTCGGACAACTTTCTATGTTGGACTGCTGCTTGTTGTCTGCGCCTAAATGTTGTCTTCATAGCCGGTGGGTGTTTCATTTGAGCAGGGATGAAAATCAGAAGGAGCCAAGTCCGGGCTGTATGATGGATGACCAAACACTTCCCAGCGAAAACGCTACAGGAGCATCTATATTGCACTCTCAGAGTGCGGCCGAGAATTTTTTGAAAAAGGAAACACATGAAAGCTATGTTACGTGGGCTGCATGACATCAGGCGAAATCTCTCACCAGGCCCCCATACTTGGAGGGAGACACTACCTTCTAGGCATTTTCACGTGCTCACTGTGCGCTCATAAGTGAAAACAGCGATGTGACGCAATCGATGGGCATACTAGAAACATTTCCCAACACATCAGTGCAAAGCTTCATCAGATTTTCTCTGTGGCACCCATTTCGCGCCCAATCGGATCTTATATTGCGAGTGCAGTTGTTCGGTCTCTCCACGCAAAAATTTCATTTTGTTGTTCGCTGCATATTAATTTCGCATTAGCCTACATAACTTTTTGCAGCCGCTGTTCACGTTTCTGGGTTGTTGGCTTACTTTCCACAATCTTCATTCTTGATGCAGCGTCTTCTTAGCGCAATGTGGCTATCAACGTCTGTAGTAAAAAAAATGAATTACAGTTATTTCCAAAATTTCCTCCATAAACAAACAGCAAATTATTACCAGCAAGCTTACAGACTGCATCGCCTGTCAGATTGTCCATTTAAGTCACAAAAGTCACGAAAGAGAAGATATTCTGCCTTTAAATTATTGCGAATTTCTCTTCCACACTGCAGAGATAAGGATCCAGGGTTAAATACTCAGTGAGTCCTAAAAAATTTTCTGCTATTACTTCTTCTTTCGCCTATATCAGTGACTGGCATAATATGTGCAAAGTGCCAAGTTGCACTATGGTTCGGATGCGACTGCAAGCCCCCTTAAATCTTGCATGGTAAGTCAGTTCAAAATAAGAGGAAGGCGAGAACAAAGGGGTAGGACCATGGCTGATGGACCACTGTGTGTTAAAATAAATCTCCTTGTTCACAGGTGTGAATCCAGAGATTGGTTTGCGAGATGGGGTCACTATGTGTTACAATTTCCCCCAAACCTCAATGCCGTAATCTAGCTTTTTATGATAACCACCACTTTTAATTTGCCACAGATGTCTACGATTATACTAACAATAACAGTTAAATATTTTAACATGGTAATAAGTTGTTTGGATCAGTGAGATAATACGACCAAAATTTTGAGAAATACGCGTTCGATACAATTGATTTTAGAACTATGTTAGCAAAAACTCTCACAACTTCGACCGCATCAAAATATAAAAATGTATAATCAAAGTGTTCATTCGCCATTATCAACATTTCACTTAGCTTTACAATTACGAACACAGATCTACAGAATGTGACAATGAGAGCGACTGAATGAAGGGAATGCTGCCTCATTCAACCATTTGCGCCTACTTTCTGAGAAGTCGGCTTTCCACTAATCTTTTTTCTTGGTAGCGTTCTTCCATTTCTGTCTCGGCGTGCTCACCTTTCTGTTGTTTACCCGTTCTGCGTGTGTATTCTCGAACTGTGTCGGATTTGGCGTCAGCAGCAAGTACGGTCAGTCTGTGAATGGGCACTTTTATCTTGCTGGGATGTTCCCCAAAAGCAGTCACGACCCAAAACCCACCCACCTGGACAAGAACTTGGAAGATAGAATTTATTCAAGATCCTTAGCAGTTTCCAGACGCTTAATATTTATGATACATAATTCTCTTAAAATTAACTGAGGATCTTGGAAATTTATTTACACTACTGGCCATTAAAATTGCTACAACAAGAAGAAATGCAGATCATAAACGGGTATTCATTGGACAATTATATTATACTAGAACTGACATGTGATTACATTTTCACGCAATTTGGGTTCATAGATCCTGAGAAATCAGTACCCAGAACAACCACTTCTGGCCGTAATAACGGCCCTGATACGTCTGGGCATTGAATCAAATAGAGCTTGGATGGCGTGTACAGGTACAGCTGCCCATGCAACTTAAAAACGATACCACAGTTCATCAAGAGTAGTGACTGGCGTATTGTGACGAGCCAGTTGCTCGGCCACCATTGACCAGACGTTTTCAATTAGTGAGAGATCTGGAGAATGTGCTGGCCAGGGCAGCAGTCGAACATTTTCTGTATCCGGAAAGGCCCGTACAGGAACTGCAACATGCGGTCGTGCATTATCCTGCTGAAATGTAGGGTTTCGCAGGGATAGAATGAAGGGTGGAGCCACGGGTCGTAACACATCTGAAATGTAATGTTCACTGTTCAAAGTGCCGTCAATGCGAATAAGTGGTGACCGAGACGTATAACCAATGGCATCCTATACCATCACGCCGGGTGATACGCCAGTATGGCGATGACGAATACACGCTTCTAATGTGCGTTCTCCACGATGTCGCCAAACACGGATGCGACCATCATGATGCTGTAAACAGAACCTGGATTCATCCGAAAAAATGACGTTTCCCCTTTCGTGCACCCAAGTTCGTCGTTGAGTACACCATCGCATGCGCTCCTGTCTGTGATTCAGCGTCAAGGGTAACCGCAGCCATGGTCTCCGAGCTGATAGTCCATGCTGCTGCAAACGTCGTCGAACTGTTCGTGAAGATGGTTGTTGTATTGAAAACGTCCCCATCTGTTGACTCAGGGATCGAGACGTGGCTGCACGATCCGTTACAGCCATGCGGATAAGATGCCTGTCATCTCGACTGCTAGTGATACGAAGCTGTTGGGATCCAGCACGGCGTTCCCTATTACCCTCCTCAACCCACCGATTCCACATTCTGCTAACAGTCATTGGATCTCGACCAACGCGAGTAGCAATGTCGCTATACGATAAACCACAATCGCGATAGGCTACAATCCGACCTTTATCAAAGTCGTAAACGTGATGGTACGCATTTCTCCTCCTTACACGAGGCATCACAACAACGTTTCACCAGGCAACGCCAGTCAACTGCTGTTTGTGTATGAGAAATCAGTTGGAAACTTTCCTCATGTCAGCAGGTTGTAGGTGTCGCCACCGGCGCCAACCTTGTTTGAATGCTCTGAAAAGTTAATCATTAGCATATCACAACATCTTCTTCCTGTCGGTTAAATTTCGCGCCTGTAGCACGTCAGCTTCGTGGTGTAGCAATTTTAATGGCCAGTAGTGTATGAAAAATATAAGCACTTTTAGTAAATTCTTTGTCGAGAATGGGATCATTCCCGCATGACCGCTCACCCTCTGTCTCTTGGATCCCCACCTGCTGGTTGAGGATAACCCATTTACCTAACTTTACGCTGCCACAGAACGCAGTCCGGCGTACGCCTGAGCAGCGCTGGGTAGATAACCCGCGGTGCACCGGGTGACCTTGCCGGGGACGCGCCATACCGTTATCCCGCATACTGTATGGCTGGGGGGGGGGCGGCACGCCAGTGGGCGCTGCCGGAAGGTGCCGGTCGCCGTCTCTTTCGTGTTGTGTTGTGTTTTGATCAGCAGGTATCCCACCATTGCCGGTCGCAGCGACCACAGTACAAGAGGAACAAGCAAATAGATGTTACGATAAACGGCGGAATCACCAGAGTACCGTGAAATTCATTTTGGGAGTAGCTGCTATCCGTGTAAATAGATGTTTGGATGGTTAGTTATTTGCATGAAACTTCCTGGCAGATTAAAACTTTGTATCAAACCGGGCCTCGAACCCGGAAGTCCACCTTTAACGGTCAGTGCTCTTACCTACTTGGTATCCAGAACGTAAGCAAGAAGTTATGGCGGTCGAGTGTCAGTCCGTGTAGATGATTCATTCGTTAAGAGTATTGCCTGAAAAAGGTACAGTTCCACAAGCGGTTCTTGATCCAGTACACAGGTTTAATCTGCCAGGGAATTTCAAAGTCGCACCATTCAGTTAAAGAGTGAAAGAATATGTCTAGTTACCTGCGTGCTTGATCTCTCGCTATGGTGAGTAACGAGTCACTCACGTTACAATTATTAGACGTTTTCTCGGTACCGAATTAGCAACATGCTGACCACAATGAGATTTTCACTTTTCAGCGTAGTGCGGCAGGTCAAAACTGCCAATCCGAGATTCGAATTCAGGACCATTGCCTTTCGTGGGCAATTGCTCTATCAACTCAGTTACGCAAACACGACTCGTGACCCGTCCTCACAGCCTTACTACCGCCAGTGCCTTGCCCTCTGCCTTTCAAATGGTTAAAATGGCTCTGTGCACTATGAGACTTAACATCTGAGGTCATCAGTTCCCTAGAACTTAGAACTACTTATACCTGACTAGCCTAAGGACGTCACACACATCCATGCCCGAGGCAGGATTCGAACCTGCGACCGTAGCGGTCGCGCGGTTCCATACTGAAGCACCTAGAACCGCTCGGCCACACCGGCCGGCCCTTCTGCCTTCCAAACTTTAAATGCTGACTATTTACATTACTATTTAGTTCTATGTCCATATTCCCTATCCCCTCCCAATCTCTCTCTCAAACATGTGACGTAAAATCAATCTTTTATTGACATTCAAATTATAAAAATCTAACAGGTACTTGGCGAAAGTTACTACAGTGCTGTTTTTAAGCTTGCGCTCCTCATCATGTACAGTTTACATATACGCTCTGTAGCGATGTTAAAATGTCGCATATCTTCTAGAAGAAACAATGTACAATGAGGATACTACTATCGACCAGCAGGAAACTCAGCTTTTTTAAGCACTCGATTCTTACTAGCGACGCGCACCACACTTCACCAGTTCTCCCATGTATCTGACGTTCTGGAACCACAGCAACGTCTTAATGTTTTAAAGTGTGCTTAAGGCGTTGCCATTTTTGCATACTCGCATCTGTACCTAATTACTATGCGAATGCTTCGCTCCACACACCTGCTGTTGCTCAACGCTGATCATGAGCGTGAAGTGCTAGTTTCTGATAGCTCCATATGCTGTTAAAATCCAACGTAGCTTACGGCCCACACCACTCGTAAGTTCTTCTCTGGTATTCGTGAGATGACGGTAAGAGGTTTACCTGAATCAGTATACTCGTAATAGTTTAACCCGATGTTGTTGAATGAAGACCTGAAATTGCACAACTTCAAAGATAAAATGACCACCCATCTGGATCCAACGATTTCACTATGATGAGATGCTCAGAGATATTTTTTCCTTTCTTTTTTTAAATTTATTGTCTTCTGTCTCATAGTTCCAACAGCTATTAGCTATAAGTTACCAACCATAATGTCGTTACAGACATTTCATTGTGGCCACAACGGGCAAAAAATTAACCGTTTCCAGAAAACATAACCCCAAAACAGTGTATCACCGCCTCTGGTCTTCATAATGGGCTTAATGCGGCGAGGAACACAGTCCAAAATTATCATCAGGTATGTCACATCCAGCTGAAGCCACTCGCTGAAGGCTAGATCTCATAGAGCTGACAAACAGCGTCGATTAGGATTGCTACGTTTCATCCACTGTTCCAAATACTTCCAGACATTTTCTATAAGATTATTGTCCGGTTATTTAGCCGTTCAGTGTGCTTTGGTGTCTGAGTATCTGTAAAACCAGGAATGTATGCATGCAGATCTGTTGTCATCGAAGACGGGAGTTTCCGTAGCATAATCATGAAGATATAAAAGAAAGTGTAGCACTTGTTGAGAATGCTGAAATAAACGCCTTGCCCCGTGTTCACGGTCACCTGAATGAGCTGCACCAAGTGTGGCGCAAAAAACATCACATAACTAACCACGGCTCAGATTGTATCCTCCATACACTGTGGGTTAAATGCCTCATTGGGCCGTCTGTGCATTCGACGTCTTGCATCATTTGAAAAAAGAAGCGAAATCGCGACACTTCTGAAAAAACTGCACGCCTGCAGTCAGCTGCTTCCCAGTTTCTGTGTTGTTTCACCCTCTGGAGACGTGCGGCTTTACGTACCGCTGTCATCAACGACGTTTGGAGAGGTAAGCCACTCGAAATGTTCGTTGCACGCAGTAACCTTCGCACTCTTCGCTCGGAAAGTAGTTGAGATGGATCCGCATTCACTAACAGCAGCAATTCTTTTCTGGTTTGAAGCGCTTTGCCGTTGACAAAGCGTTACACTCTTCAGCGGTCCTTCTCGGTTTGGACCTTTTTACGATCAGTGTTGTTACGCCGTACTGCCTCAGTCCGGGTTGTACGTCACTCAAGACACGTTGGACACTCCGCGTTGATAGATCAAGCCGCGAAACTGCATTACTGCCATTTTGTCCTTCTTTGGACCACAACCAGTTTCTGAAAGTCATGCACATTTTAGAAAAACTTTCATTTTAATTGTTGGATAGACCATTGTCCAGAGCAAGAGATGGAAGAGGAATTATAGCACACGATTAATCGGACAAAACCTCACTGTTAGACATACCGAAACACGTTTGATTACTGGGCAAACTTCTGCGTTGTCGTCGCTGACTGGCTGCCGCTTGCGGCCATACCTCCATAATGGTGCTTTTATAACATGATTCGTAAAATTGACTCCACAGGGTAGGCGAGAGAGCTAATGCGCTGCATCCTGGACTCGGGTAGGGGCGCTGGCCCCAGATCGAATCCGCCCGGCGGATTAACAACGAGGGCCGGTATGCCGGCCACTGAATGTGGTTTTTAGGCGGTTTTCCACATCCCACTAGGTGAATACTGGGCGGGACCCCACGTTCCGCCTCAGTTACACGACTCGCAGACATTTGGAAACGTTCGCACTATTCCATGGCTTACACTAGACGCAGACAGCTGGGGGCCACTAATTCCATTCTGGGGGAGGTTTCGGGGTGGTGGCAGGAAGGGCATCCAGCGACACTCAGCGACTAACACTGCCAAATCAATACTAACACGGCCGACCCTGCGTGAAGCGGGACAAAGGCCCCAAGAAAGAAAGAAAGACAAGCTAATCGTAAATTTTGCCGGGTCGATGTCCCCAATCCCGATCCGAGTTTATTATCTTGTTCACTTTCTGTACATACATGATAACTATGCTGTGGCCCCTCGCGTGTTCCATGATGATAATAGGGCTGCATGAAATCATTTCTGGACTGACGGGCATTCAAACAATAAATCACTGTGGCCCCACTAAGTCAGTCAATCTTAGTCCCACAGAAAATGTCTGGCAATATTTGGGGCAGTGGGTGACACGTAGCTTTCAACATCCACGTAGATTGTTTCATCTATGGGATCTAATCATCCATCAGTCACTCCAGCTGGTTATAGCATACCTGAAGAAACTTGTGGACGCCCTTCTTCTGGGAAATGGGCCATTTTGTGAAGGCTGGCGGTGATATTATACAGTATTAGCACAGTGTCTCCTAGGGGTGATTAATTTTTTGTGCAATATAGTCTGGATCGACGTTATGGGTGGTACTTTCAAGTTAATGACTGTTGGCACTACGAGACAAAAGCCAATAAATTGAAAGGGAAACGAAAAGTAACGAAGATCTCTGAGCATTTGAACGCAGTCACATATTCGGACCCAGATGCATGGATCTTTCTGTCTTCGAAGCTCTGCAGCTACAGGGCTTCTTTCACGACCCTCGAGTTAATCTGTTGTGAGTACCCCGATTCACGTAAAACTCTTTCGGCTAGGTCGTCAGTAGCTTTGCAGAACTTATGAGTGGGTTGGACCGCAGGCTACATTGGATTTCAAGCGCAGCTGGAGCTTACCATTTTAGTGCGCTGTCAGGATGGTCCTTATTTTTTCAAATTTCGTGTTTCTTCACGAAGATTCCCAAGTTTCTTTCCTTTTGTTTGAAAAAGAATTTTAAGACTTCTTTTGTTGAAATTGAAGACGAGGAATCTATACCGCAGTGGCCGAGAATTTGCATCATGCCACTACGTGTTGTTTATTACTGATTATGCGTGGGCTTGACTGCTGTCATTAAAGTGGTCCTTATATGAGTGTTACATAAAAATGTCAAGTGATTTGAGAACATCCCTCTCCATTTTCTTTTCTTTTTTTTTTTTACTTTTGGCACGGTTTGATAATATTCCAAACTCCATTATAATTAATATTAGCAACGGAATTAAACATTGAAATAAGTCTTATATACTGACATAAGTGTGTGTTTTTCAACTAGAATAAACACCCGAAATCAACCTGACAGAAATTTGAGAATTACTATATAACAGAATATTCAAAATCAATTTTAGTTTTAGCACAAATTTCTTTCCAGTTTTTTTTTTTTTTTTCAGTCAGGGCATTTTCTCCGGTGGTCTTGCACTCATCAAAAATTACTTCTTTTTGTTCATCATCGGCTGTTAACAGCTCATTGAAGTCTTACATTAACTTCACTTCATCTTTCCGCCATATCGTATTTCACCTTAAGATTTTTCGTAGCCTTTTTGGCATTGAGGCAGGAAGTGTTTGAATCCCAAGAAACAGGAACCTTATTTAAGGAATCTAAAGCTCTACTTAACTTCTTCAGCGTCCAAACAGTTAACTGAAATGTATTCATCACTGCGCTGCAGAACCACAATTTTATTCTGGAAATCCTTTCTTCCAGGACTGCCAGTCCCGCAAATTTCGTAGTAGAGCTTCTGCGAAGTCTGGAATGCAGGAGAAGAAAAGCTGTGAAGTAAAGCTGTGGAGACGGCTAGCTCAGCAGGTAGAGGACTTGCCCGTGAAAAGCAAAAGTCTCGAGTTCGAGACTCGGTCCGGCACACAGTCTTACACTAAGGTGACGGAAGTCATGGGATACGTCCCAATATCGTGCTGGACGTACTTTTGCCCGGCGTAGTGTCTGGCCTGTACTCAACAAATCTTTCCAAGTCCCCTGCAGAAATATTCAGCCATGCTGCCTGTATAGACGTCCATTGCGGAAGTGTTGCCGATGCAGGATTTTGTAAACGAACTGACGTCTCGATTATGTCCCATAAATGATCAGTCGGAATCATGTCGCGAGATCTGCGTGGCCAAATCATTCGCTCCAATTTCCCAGAATGTCCTTCAAACCAATCGCGAACAATTGTGGCCCAATGCACAATGTAACTGGAGCATTGTCATCGATAACATGAAATCCATGAATGGTGTCCAAGTAGACGAATATAACAACTTTCAGTAAATGATCGGATCAGATGGAGCAGAGGACCCAGTCCGGTCCATTTAAACACTGAGCAACCACTAGTTTCGACAGTGCCTTGTTGACAACTCGGGCCTGTGGCTTCTTGGGGTCTACGTTGTGCTGTCAGCAAAGTCACTCGCTTCGACCGTCTTCTGCCATGGTCCTCAAAGGCCATATTTCGCCTCACTGTCCTAGCGGACACATTCGTCGTATGTCTCTCGTTAGTTTCTGCGGTTATTTCACGCAGTGTTACTTGTCTGTTGGCACTGACAACTCTATACGAAGGCCGCTTCTCTCAGTGGTTAAGTGAAGGGCGTCGAACACTGCGTTGTGCGTGGTGATAGGTAATGCCTGAAGTTTGATATTCGCTGCACACTTGACACTGTGGATCTCGGAATATTGAATTCCTTAAGAATTTCAGAAATGGACTGTCCCATGTGTCTAACTGTAAGTCCCAGTCAGCGTTCAAAGTCTGGTAATTCCCATCGTACGGCCATAATCACGTCGGACAAATTTTCACTTGTACACTACTGGCCATTAAAAGTGCTACACCACGAAGATGACGTGCTATAGGCGCGAAATTTAACCGACAGGAAGAAGATGTTGTGATATGCAAATGATTAGCTTTTCAGAGCATTCACAAAAGGATGGCGCCGGTGGCGACACCTACAACGTGCTGACATGAGGAAAGTTTCCAACCGATTCCTCATACATAAGCTGCAGTTGACCGGCGTTGCCTGGTGAAACGTTGTTGTGATGCCTCGTGTAAGGAGGAGAAATGCGTACCATCACGTTTCCGACTTTGATAAAGGTCGGATTGTAACCTATCCTGATTGCGGTTTATCGTATAGCGACATTGCTGCTCGCGTTGATCGAGATCCAATGACTGTTAGCAGAATATGGAATCGGTGGGTTCAGGAGGGTAATACGGAACGCCGTGCTAGATCCCAACGGCCTCGTATCACTAGCAGTCGAGATGACAGGCATCTTAACCGCATGGCTGTAGCGGATCGTGCAGTCACGTCTCAATCCCAGATGGGGTCGTTTTCAAGACAACAACCATCTGCTCGAACAGTTCGACGACGTTTGCAGCAGCATAGACTATCAGCTCGGAGACCATGGCTGCGGTTACCCTTGATGCTGCATCACAGATTGGAGCGCCTGCGATGGTGTACTCAACGACGAATCTGGGTGCACGAATGGCAAAACGTAATTTTTTCGGATGAATCCAGGTTCTGTTTACAGCATCATGATGGTCGCATCCGTGTTTGGCGACATCGCGGTGAATGCACATTGGAAGCGTGTATTCGTCATCGCCATACTGGCGTATCACCCGGCGTGATGGTATGGGGTGCCATTGGTTATACGTCTCGGTCACCACTTATTCGCATTGACGGCACTTTGAACAGTGAACATTACATTTCAGATGTGTTACGACCCGTGGCTCCACCCTTCATTCTATCCCTGCGAAACCCTACATTTCAGCAGGATAATGCACGACCGCATGTTGCAGTTCCTGTACGGGCCTTTCCGGATACAGAAAATGTTCGACTGCTGCCCTGGCCAGCACATTCTCCAGATCTCTCACTAATTGAAAACGTCTCGTCAATGGTGGCCGAGCAACTTGCTCCTCACAATACGCCAGTCACTACTCTTGATGAACTGTGGTATGGTGTCGAAGCTGCATGGGCAGCTGTACCTGTACACGCCATCCAAGCTCTGTTTGACTCAATGCCCAGGCGTAACAAGGCCGTCATTACGGCCAGAGGTGGTTGTTCTGCGTACTGATTTCTCAGGATCTTTGCCCCCAAAACGTAATCACATGTCCGTTCTAGTATAATATACTCGTTTATCATCTGCATTTCTTCTTGGTGTAGCAATTTTAATGGCCAGTAGTGTATCACCTGACAACAAGCAGAAATGACTGCTCCGCCAGTGCACTGCCCTTTTATACCTCGTGTACGCGATATTACTGCAATCTGTTTATATACACACCGCCATCCCATTACTTTACATTGAAATGACATCCTCACAGTAGCAGCCTGTAAGGGACTGGGGAGATACACAGAAATCTGTTCAGATGCAGTGGGCAGTGTAGCTAGCGGTGCTGTTGCCCAGAGATACACGCGTCAGCCAGGGGCGGCGTCGGCGCCACAGCAGATGCGACCTGGAGATAGCGGCTGCCGGCCCTGTGTGTGTGTGTGGGGGGGGGGGGGGGGGGCGGAGCGGGTGCGGTGTGAGGCGAGTGCCCTCTCGGCCGGCAATCGGCAGTCGCGTCAGGTGCTGCGGGCGGCGGCAGCGGCTACGGGCCTGCAGGGGCGGCTTGCCAGCCGCACAGCACAGCACGTCTGCGGAAGGGAAGGGGACAGAAGGCCGTCCAAGGCCGGCGCGGCGCCGCGCCAGTCGTGGCAGGGCGCACTGGACAAGCTTACTAACAATGCTGGCGTAGCTGCAATAACATTATCTTGGCACTCTTCCATTTGGTCCGTGTTTGCATAGAAAAACAGTAATATCAGAAGTTGAGTCCGCCTTGATCCAAAACACCTTGTTATTCGTTTATTTCTTTACTATCTCAAACTAGTTTCGGCGACAAATATCACCATCATCAGTGGGGTTCATTAATCTGAAACATGCAGTAAGTGGCATGGTTGTACAAACACAGTAAAACATTGTTACATTAATACGATTCGTCTTTTGAAATATAGTTTTCTATTGATGATGCAAAGCATCTTGTTATTCGTTTATTTCTTTACTATCCCAAACTAGTTTCGGCGACAAATATCACCATCATCAGTGGGGTTTATTAATCTAAATCATGCAGAAAATGGCATGGTTGTACAAACACAGTAAAACATTGTTACATTTTTACAATTCGTCTTTTGAAATATAGTTTTCTATTGATACTCTCATACTACCTTATTTGTTGTATGTCACAGCATGTTTTAAGCAATTATTGGCGCCGTTTGCGACTTCTTTTTCTGTTCCCGTCTTTTTACTAAGCGAACATCATGCCATCTGCAACCATATGAGCGGCTGTTAGTAAGCAAATACTAAAAGGTGAACTTCGTATGTCAGCAGTATATACTTGGGGTTGTGGTAGTGTTGTGGAAACCAGTTATTTGATGTCTACTGAGCTGCTGCGTAGCTATTCGTGTATTCACGTTCGTTGGATGGTATGTGGCAGCTTTTATACACAGAAAAACAAAACTTTTGCACTTTGTTTCTGATCCAGAATATTACGCCATCTTGCTGTTCACGTGAGTCGCGAGAGGCGTATCGCATGTGGCGAGAAAGGCTATGAAGAACTGTAGCGCGAATTACGACGACTTCTATTCATTATTTATGTCTCTGAGTGTGATGGGGAAGTGGTTCTTTTGCGTGTGTGTGCTTTCTGTTCTGTGTCCTTGGTTAGTTCTCTCAGAGCGGCAAAGAGTGTGTTGTTGCAGAGTGTTGTGTTTTCATTTATTACATTTTTGCCTTCGACTATAGCCTTTTGTATGTAGTAATTTTATTTTTGTGTGTATAAATGCAGCCACATACCATCCATCGAACGTGAGTACACGAATACCTAAGCAACAGCTCAGTAAACACCAAATAATTGGTTTCCACAACACTACCACAACCCGGAGTATATACTGCTGACATACGAAGTTCACCTTTTTGTATTTGTTTATTAACAGCCGCTCACATGGTTGGAGATGACATGATGTTCGCTAACTAAAAATACGGCAAAAGAAAAAAAAGTCGCAAACTGCGCCAATAATTGCTTAAAACATGCTGTAACGTACAACAAATAAGGTAGTACGAAAGTATCAATAGAAAACTATATTTCAAAAGACGAATTGTAAAAATGTAACAATGTTTTACTGTGTTTGTACAACCATGCCATTTTCTGCATGTTTTAGATTAATAAACCTCACTGATGATGGTGATATTTGTCGCCGAAACTAGTTTGGGATAATAAACAAATAAACGAATAACAAGGTGTTTTGCATCAAGGCGGACTCAACTTCTGATATTACTGGCGTAGCTGCCCCTCTCCCACCCAGGAGTAGATCTAAGGGGGGGAGGGGTTGGAGAGGGGGTTGGAGGGGGGGAGTTGGAGGGGGAGTTGGAGGGGGGGTTGGAGGGGGGGTTGGAGGGGGGGCGTTGCGAGGTCTGACACCACCCCCAAAACTTTTTTTTTTCCTAAAAGCGTTTATTTGTTACCATGCAGTGTGGTCAGAAACATTCTGAAAACAGCACTGAAGTCAGCCAATCAGGCCATTCGCGAGCAAATTCAGACGGACAGCAAGATACGGTGTCACCAAAAGTGTTCCTCGTTGGATTTCCTAACACTGAACAAGAGAGCGATACAAAAATTGGACATGGTACGGTAGTAAGGATCGAACCCGGGCCAAAGGCTGAGCAGTCTCGTGCGCTTTCATCTACGTTGTGAGAACAACTGGCACTAATTGTATATGATGATGTTTGGTGTGTGGGGCGCACACCTGCTTGGTCATGAGCGCCTGTACAAAGTTCCATTTTCTACACAGTCAAACCTAGCCACATTCACGAATGATGATGATGATGATGATGATGAAATGATGAGGATAGCACAAATAACCTGTCCCCGGGCAGGGAAAATCCCGGACCTGGCCGGGAATCGAATCCGGAACCCTATGATCCAGAGGCAGCTACCCACTATACACTAATTGTATATGGCGGGCTGCTCGAATCTGCGCTCGCAACAACCTGATTGGCACGCATCGACGCTAATTAACAAGCCGCAGCGTATAAATTTTTTTCATAATAATTATTTTTCGGCACAACCCACCCTGCAATACCCTTATAAGCTTTTAAGACTGTTTTCGATCACTCTGCATATCAGTTTCCAAATTTCAAAACCAACGTTCGGACAATTAAGCAACATGCAAACTAAGAGTCCCGCAAATGGCAAAGAATACTAGAGTATTACAAACTACGTTTAACACAGGATACTCATCACTTTCTTACACACGGGCTTGCTAATGTTGTTCGTCTTGTGGCCTCACCCATAACATTCCAACAGGATGAGCGCCGAATCGGGGCGTGCAGTGTGAGAGGTCTGAACGTGGTAGGGAAGCTAGAAAATGTGGAAAGGAAAACGCAGAGGCCAATCCAGATATGGCCGGGATCAGCGGTGTGAAAAGGATAGAAGAAAAGATTTCTGGTCAGAGAAGTATACTATAATATCAACAGCAGCAGAAAGCTGTGCAACGCAAATAGGATTCATTACGAATAGGAAGGTAAACAGAGAGTGAGTTCAGTGACAAGATGGCCCTCATCGGAATCTACAGCACACCAACACCGAGAAAAATAGTTCAGGTATACATGCCGATGTCGCAGCCAGAAGATGAGGAGACAGAGAAAGTATATGAGGATTTTGAACGGGTAATTCAGTACCGGTACGTAAAAGAAGACGGAAATATAATACTTATGAGGGACTGCAAAGCGATTGCAGGGGAAGGAGTAGAAGAAAGGATCACGGGAGAATATTAACTTGGTACTAGTAATGAGAAAGGAGAAAGACCGAGTTCTGTAATAAATTTCAGCTAGTAATATCGAATACTCTGTTCAAGAATCACAAGAGGAAGAGGTATACTTTGTAAAGGAAGATTTCAGTTAGATTACGTCATTGTCACGCAGAGATTCAGAAATCAGGGGCACATACAGTTTCATATCACAATTTGGTAATGATGAAGAGAAGGCTGCAGTTAAAAGACTAGTCCGGAAGAATCAGTGAAGAGAAGGCTGCAGTTAAAAGACTAGTCCGGAAGAATCAGTGTGCAAATAAGTGGGACACTGAAGTGTTAAGGAATGGAGAGATACGCTTCAGGGTCTCTGAGGCTATAGATACTGCGATATTAAGTAGCCCAGTAGGCAATTCAGTTGAAGAGGAATAGATATCTCTTTAAAGGGAACTCACAGAAGTTGGAAAGAAAACCGTAGGTACAAGGCAGGTAACTTAGAAGAAACCATGGCTAACAGAAGAAATATTTCAATTGATTGACGAAAGAAGGAAATACAAAAATGTTCAGAGTTCAGTACTACAGAAATACGAGTCACTTAGGAACAAAGTACATAGGAAGTGCAGGGAAGATCAGGCAAAATGGCAGCGTCAAAAGAAAGTCGAAAAGGATATGATTGTTGGAATGTCGAATTCAGCATACAGAAAAGTCAAAACAATCTTCGATGAAATTAAAAGCAATGGCGGTAACATTAAGACTGCAGTGGGAATTCCACTGTTAAATGCAAAGGTGAGAGCGGATAGGTGAGAAGAGTACACAGAAGGCCTTTACGAGTGTGGAAGACTTACCTGGAGACGTGATAGAAACAACAGTTGATAGGAAAGGGATGAGTTATCCAGTAGCAGAATCAGAGTTTAAAAGAGCTTTGGTCGACTGAAGACCAAGTAAAGCAGAACAGATACATAATATTCAATCGGAATTTCTGAATTCATTGGGAAAGTGGCAACAAAACGATTATTCACCTCGGTGTGTAGAATGTATGAGTCTGGCGATATACCACCTGACTTTCGGAAAACGTTATCCGAACAATTCTGTAGATAGCAAAAGCCAACAAGTGCGAGAATCATGGCACATTCAGCTTAACTGCTCAAGCATCCAAGTTGCTGACAAGAATAATATACAGAAGAATGAAAAAGAAAATTGAAGATGCGTTAGATGACGATCAGCTTGACTTTAGAAAAGGTAAAGGCACCAGAAAAGCAGTTCTGACTTTACGGTTGATAATGGAACCAAGACTCAAGAAAAATCAGGACACGTTAATTGGATTTGTTGATTTGGAAAAAGGCTTCGACAGTGTAAAATGGTACGAGATGATCAAAATTCCGAGAAAATTTGGGGTAAGCTAAAGGTAAAGATGGGTGATGTGCCATAAGTACAAGAACCATGAGGGAAGAATAAACTGGAAGACAAAGAACAAAATACCCATTAAAAAGAGTGTAAGGCAGGGGAGTACACTTTCAACTCTATTGCTCAATCTATAGATCGAAAAAGCAGTGATAGAAATAAAAGAAAGATTCAAAAGTTGGATTAAAATTCAGGCTGAAAGGATATGAATGATAAGATACGCTGATGGCATTGCTATCCTCAGCGAAAGTGAAGAAGAACTACACGGAACTACTGAACTGAATGAAGAGTCTAATGAGTGTAGAACATGGATTAAGAGTAAATCGATGACGGACGAAAGTAATGAGAAGTAGTAGATATGAGAGCAGCGATGAACTTAACATTACAATTGGTGACGACGAAGTTAAGAATTCTGCTATCTAGACAGCAAAATAATCCATGACGGGTGGAGCAACGAGGACATAAAAAGCAGACTATCACTGGCGAAAAAGGCATACCTGGACAAGGTAAGTCTGCTAATATCAAACATAGGTCTTAACTCGAAGAATAAATTTCTGAAAATGTATGTTGGGAACACAGCGCTGTATGGTAGTGAGACATGGAATGTAAAAAGACCAGAATACAAGAGAATCGAAGTCTTTGATAGGTGCTGCTACAGAAGTATGTTGAAAATTATGTGGACGGATAAGGTAAGGAATGATGAGTTTCTCCGCAGAATCAGCGAGGAAAGGAACGAGCTGTAGAGGGTAAAAACTGTAGAGGAAGACAGAGATTGGATACTTCCAGCAAATAACTGAGAACGTAGGTTGCAAGTGCTACTCATAGAGGAAAAGGTTGGCACAGGAGACGAATTCGGGATGGGACGCATCAAATCAGTCAGAAGACTGAATACTCATAAAAAAGGCGTCGTATCCACACCCTAACCTATCAGCATTTTTGTTTATGTATTTTACTACTAGCTTAGTCGCGCTGCCTCGCTCGCCTAGACTGTATGGTCTGCACAGATTCTGCTCGAATTTTTATGTTGTTCACAAGTTGCAATACCGTCAAAACTTTTCACAATAGTTAAGACCATAGAAGCATGGTCTTTTGCGAATGTACTTCTAACCAAAAAGCGATTCTGATAGCTGGAGTTTAAGGTGTCCATTAAATATGCCTTTCGCGTGCTTGTGGCGATATATTCTTGAAAAACTTTCATCTCCTAACACTTCTTCTTTACATCTAACCGAGAAGTGAAATACCAGTTTTCATATATTTAGCTTTTTTTAACGTAACTAAATATGTCCTCAAAAATTTTCATCCCCTATTTCATCTCCTTGGGGGCTGAATTACCAAAAACAGTGAAACACGTATTTTTCTATTTTTAACAGAGATTCCAAACACAAATTTTCGTATATTAAAATTTGACAATGCTTTCACAATGAAATAATTTCATAAAACTTTTCATCCCCTGTTTCTCCACCTTAGCTGTGAAATTTCGAATAATCCATTCGTAAACGGTGACTACAGTATAAGATCAACACCGTCTCCTAATTTCAAGTTTCTATCCTTAGCAGTATGGGCTGGGTGATGATTGCCCCATTTCACACCCTTATGGTTTGAAATTTCCAAAAACGGTGAAACGTATATTTTTTTATTTCTAACCGAGAAGCCAAATACTAATTTTCAAAGATTTAACTTTAAAAATGTTTTCACAATGAAATATCTTCATAACACGTTTCATCCCCTATTTCACTCCCTTATGGGTTGAATTTCCAAAACAGAGAATTGATTTTTTTTATTTCTAACATAGAAGACAAATAAAAATTTTCATAGATTTAGCTTCTAAAATGCTTGCATAATGAAATATTTTCATAAAAATTTCCAACCCCTATTTCACCTCCATAGGGAGTTCAATTTCCCATCTATTTTCAGGGAATCTACAACAGATAAAGAAAGCACAGCATGAGAATTCAGTATGGTAAGATTTCAGCTAGCTACATACTGTTATTTCTCCATATTGTCACCATCATTTGTTATGCACTTTTGCCAACGATGAACAAGGGGAACGGCCCGCATCTCGTGGTCGTGCGGTAGCGTTCTCGCTTCCCACGCCCGGGTTCCCGGGTTCGATTCCCGGCGGGGTCAGGGAATTTCTCTGCCTCGTGATGGCTGGGTGTTGTGTGCTGTCCTTAGGTTAGTTAGGTTTAAGTAGTTCTAAGTTCTAGGGGACTTATGACCACAGCAGTTGAGTCCCATAGTGCTCAGAGCCATTTGAACCATTTTTGAACAAGGGGAACCTGCATGCCGGACTCGCGAAAATCTGAACCAGTTGGGGCTAGCCACTGCCACACAGCTACGGCAGCATCTATGTTTCACAAGTCGTTCATCTTTCTTAGGCCCAACCAGGTGGAAGTCTAGAAGTGTCAAAACAGGGCTTTGCTGTAGAGGTGGTAAGATAGTCCAGTCGAAGGCAATGTGTTTCATAGTCGAAAATCTGCAGTGGTGCCTGTTATTGTAGTATTGCAACTGGACTTTGTTTTCTTCTCAGGATTCACTAGACAACTGGAAATTCAGCCTAGTTCTTGACGTCTTGTAGTGTTCTGAATTGACAGTTGCTTTCAAAACATCCAAAAGCACGACACTCTACCCATTCCAGAACTCTGTTTACATTTGCCTGTACGTGATGGTGTCTTTGAGTTCTTTCTCGATGGTGTCTGCGAGTTCTTTCTCAATGAACTGTCCTTTGGATTCCGGCTCGAAGTGGTGACTGCATGCGTCATCTCTGGCGGTAATGAAGCTCGGAAAATTATTACTTTCAGCCTCTTACTGGTGCAGCAAGACCCAACAAATTTCCATTCGAAGATTTGTTCTGGTTTTGTGTAAGAGTAACCATTCACATAAACCGAAATATTCATGAAATCTTCTTGGACTATCGTCCAAGTTATGGTGTCGTTTTGTCGCAACAGTTCGACAAGTTTCCTGTTTAAGATTTTGCCTAAAGATGAAGGATACGAAACTCTGCGAAATGTTGCGACTCGACTGACAACATGAGAAGGCTGCGTCAAAGAAATTCGCCGACAAAGCATGGGCTCGGAATCGAAATATTATAAACAGAAATGTTCTGGATGGATGGCATCGGTTCTATTACGGTCGCAAGGTGAGTAGCAATATTGTGATTCTGGAATGATACCAGAGCTGCAAGATGAGTAAGGATAGGAACACATAGTCTGTTATCTGAGGTCAACATTCAAGGTAATTAATTGATACATTGAACCCGGTAAAAATTGCATTTATTTTTAATGCATTTCAAATCAAATGCTATGATGATTTAAAAAATACTGGTTCCATTGAATATGAAATAAAACGGTGGAACACCTGCGCAATGGTTTTTCTACTCTCGAACTGTTTACCTGCATAAAGCAACAGTGACCGTGGCGCGGCGCCAGCGCTGTTGAAATGCCAGCAAATGTGCGCGGCATTTTTCTGAATCATTATGAAAACGCCAGTAACTGTTTCGCGTTGATGTCACGATTAAATTTCATAAGCCTTCACGCAAAGGCTTGTCTTCCATGTCATATGACTCGTTTGGTCCCTAACACGACCCACCTAGAAGTGACTTCTCGTTAGACTGCGAAAACCGTTAGTCTTCTTCGATGTTTGGCTGGGGAGAATCTCCTGCAACTGCTCCTCCGATGTTGCCAACCCATTTACCTTGTAGACACGCTCTGTCTTCGCGGAAGACAGAAGAATTTGGCTCTGTTAAGCGCGAGGCCTGTGACTGACTTTATTTTTGTCTTCTCTACCTAGTTGTAACTTAACAGCCTGGCTCCCACTTCCTGTCTAAAGAAGTGGCCATTGTGTAAAATCCCCTCGACGCGGAACCAAGGGCCAGGTGTTGCCAAATATGCTCCATGGTGTTACCTCCCTCGCCTACGTCATAGTTTCGAAACTGCAGCTGTAAATACTGTACATTACCGTACGTACAACTGTTTTGAAACGAGTGAGAATGTTTGTATCAGTACAAGGTGCGGGGCGTAGTAACATTCTAAACAAACTGATATGCTTACAGTGCTTATGGTACTAAACAATATGACAACTGACATTTCACACTTATCTGCCCTATAGCACCAACTGTTGCCAGTCTACCACATATCAGAGCTCTCTCCCTCCACCTTGTCTAAACATCTTTCTATTCATATCATGACCCGGCCAATTCTCAAATCGATTCAATCCTATAGTCTCCTCCCCCCCCCCCCCTCCCTCCTCCTCCGGACACCATTTACCGTCATCTACTATTGAGCCGTTTTTTTATGTATATACTCTACGACAATTATGATCTTTAACCTTCCCTCATCCATCTAACCCTTCCGAGTGCAGATCCGTCAGCTGTCAATGAATACGTTTTTCCTCAAATGACATCCCGTTTATACACAATCTTCCTTGCATTTTTCATATTACTTTTTAAATTTAAAAACGATAAAACCTGTAGCAGTTCTTTTCTTCGGGTAGGCATCACCAAAAAACTTAATCTTTCAAATAATTCTAAAAACACACGTAAATTTTTCTCTTTTATACACGTATTCTATCAAGTTATCAACTAAAATCATTAGGCTGATGAACAGAAAGTCAAACTAAGCGAGGGGTATGGCACAATAATAAAAGAAATTCGGAGAATTTCGGTTATTTTCTGGGTCTACCGGTCGCTGAAGGTGTGATTCAATGATCACCCACGTTACAAAATCGCTAGAATTTAATAATCGTTTCAAGAATTTCAGCAGCTTTTTAGCAAACGAAATAGGCAAAAGGGCAGATATTTCGATATGTAGTTATAAACGAAATGTTTTCTCTAGCAACGTACTGGCGCTAGATTGAATATAAATAGGACACATACAGAGATAACTGCAACTCAGTTATGAAATACACTCCTGGAAATTGAAATAAGAACACCGTGAATTCATTGTCCCAGGAAGGGGAAACTTTATTGACACATTCCTGTGGTCAGATACATCACATGATCACACTGACAGAACCACAGGCACATAGACACAGGCAACAGAGCATGCACAATGTCGGCACTAGTACAGTGTATATCCACCTTTCGCAGCAATGCAGGCTGCTATTCTCCCATGGAGACGATCGTAGAGATGCTGGATGTAGTCCTGTGGAACGGCTTGCCATGCCATTTCCACCTGGCGCCTCAGTTGGACCAGCGTTCGTGCTGGACGTGCAGACCGCGTGAGACGACGCTTCATCCAGTCCCAAACATGCTCAATGGGGGACAGATCCGGAGATCTTGCTGGCCAGGGTAGTTGACTTACACCTTCTAGAGCACGTTGGGTGGCACGGGATACATGCGGACGTGCATTGTCCTGTTGGAACAGCAAGTTCCCTTGCCGGTCTAGGAATGGTAGAACGATGGGTTCGATGACGGTTTGGATGTACCGTGCACTATTCAGTGTCCCCTCGACGATCACCAGTGGTGTACGGCCAGTGTAGGAGATCGCTCCCCACACCATGATGCCGGGTGTTGGCCCTGTGTGCCTCGGTCGTATGCAGTCCTGATTGTGGCGCTCACCTGCACGGCGCCAAACACGCATACGACCATCATTGGCACCAAGGCAGAAGCGACTCTCATCGCTGAAGACGACACGTCTCCATTCGTCCCTCCATTCACGCCTGTCGCGACACCACTGGAGGCGGGCTGCGCGATGTTGGGGCGTGAGCGGAAGACGGCCTAACGGTGTGCGGGACCGTAGCCCAGCTTCATGGAGACGGTTGCGAATGGTCCTCGCCGATACCCCAGGAGCAACAGTGTCCCTAATTTGCTGGGAAGTGGCGGTGCGGTCCCCTACGGCACTGCGTAGGATCCTACGGTCTTGGCGTGCATCCGTGCGTCGCTGCGGTCCGGTCCCAGGTCGACGGGCACGTGCACCTTCCGCCGACCACTGGCGACAACATCGATGTACTGTGGAGACCTCACGCCCCACGTGTTGAGCAATTCGGCGGTACGTCCACCCGGCCTCCCGCATGCCCACTATACGCCCTCGCTCAAAGTCCGTCAACTGCACATACGGTTCACGTCCACGCTGTCGCGGCATGCTACCAGTGTTAAAGACTGCGATGGAGCTCCGTATGCCACGGCAAACTGGCTGACACTGACGGCGGCGGTGCACAAATGCTGCGCAGCTAGCGCCATTCGACGGCCAACACCGCGGTTCCTGGTGTGTCCGCTGTGCCGTGCGTGTGATCATTGCTTGTGCAGCCCTCTCGCAGTGTCCGGAGCAAGTATGGTGGGTCTGACACACCGGTGTCAATGTGTTCTTTTTTCCATTTCCAGGAGTGTAGTTGCTCATTTCCATAAACTAGTTTTCAAGCCTTTTCAGGCTGATATTCCGATAGGATATGCAGAAGTTACTTAGCTACTGACGCTAAATTTTTTTCTCTATCGTAACGGGAATGAAATACTTGTTCCAATGAAAACGCTGTCCGTAAGTTTTATGAAGTGAATGCGTCTGTGGTGCAAGTGAATCGAAACCTGGAGTACAGTTGCTGATCACTTTATTTCTCGATCGAAAATGTGCACATCCTGTCGCTAACGGCTGGAATACGACCGAATACAATTCCTCATCACGTGTTGCCCCAAAACTTTGACACTTTGAGCGGAAACGAACCTCGTGGACGGCTCGAGTGAGTGCTGAGATGGAGGTTTATAGCTAGTCGGGTGCTGACAGGTAAGGCAGCCACCCGCGCTCGTGTCCAGCGACTTCCAGTGGAGCATGCGCATCAGCTTCGGCTCTCCGCGGTTCGCCGCCCCCTTCTTGTGACCCGCCGCCTCCACTTCCGCCGCCTCCGCCTCCACCGCCGCCTCCGCCGCCCCCACCTGCCAGCCATGAGCCTGCTGCTGCACGCCAGACCCGCCTGCGCGCTGGCTGCCCGCTGGGTGCCGGCCGCCGTCGCCGCCCCCGCAGCCGCCGCCCCCACAGCCTCCATAGCCGCCACCTGCTCCTGCAGTTGCCGCAGAGCCGTCACCACCACCGCCAGCGCCGCCCCCGCACAGGCGCCGCTCGCCCTGCCCAGGTGAGCCCGTCATCGCTATGGCAACATACGAGGATGTCTCCTCCTGGTTCACTGGTGATTCACTGGTGACGTGACGATGCTCATTACTGTCTTGAAATAACTACTGGCGGCCACTGTACTGGCTACGTTTAATGATCACATTTTTTATTGATACTCGTTTGTTTTGATTAGGTATTAAGCAAATGTTAAATATACAATGAATTCAGAAGGTCTTTGACTCAAATTAATTTATTGACGCATTCTGATACACCATCATCAGAGACGGCTGTGTTAAGGAAAAAAGAAATTCCATATGAAAAAATTATTCAGAAAATAAGTGAACTGTGGACAGCAGTTTCATTAATATTTACAATGAACTTCAAAAGCATACAACACAAAAGTGATCAGATAAGGTTCTGAAATACAGCTCTCATATACGTGGAGCCATGTGCCAAATGGCACTGAGCACTATGGGACTTAACTTCTGAGGTCATCAGTCGCCTAGAACTTAGAACTAATTAAACCTAACTAACCTAAGGACATCACACACATCCATGCCCGAGGCAGGATTCGAACCTGCGACCGTACCGGTCGCTCGGTTCCAGACTGTAGCGCCTAGAACCGCACGGCCACTCCGGCCGGCCGGAGCCAGGTGCCAAACTGACCGCAAATCGAGCACGTTGTGGTAAGGAAAACAGTTGCTGTCAGTAGATGGTGTTAGCAGCCATACAGACAACAGTTGGTTATTAAAGAGCGTAATCATAGGAAAGGGTACAAAGAACATCGATCGTGTAACTATACAAAATTGAATGTAATGGAGGACACATGGAGGCCTAAAATTACAGAATGCTCTAAAATTCCTCGTGCAAACTTCTAGTACTTCTAGTAATATTTTGAATTGAATCCCTTGTGAGGAAACGTATAATTTCCATGCTACAACGCTACGGTCGCAGGTTCGAATCCTGCCTCGGGCATGGATATGTGTGATGTCCTTAGGTTAGTTAGGTTTAAGTAGTTCTAAGTTCTAGGGGACTGATGACCACAGATGTTAAGTCCCATAGTGCTCAGAGCCATTTTAACCATCCATGCTACAACCATTTGAAAACATATTGGTAACGCGACCACTTTTACAAGTACTGTAATTTATAATGCATGACCCAGTACATCACTTGTCTTACAATTACACTCATTAATAACCAGAGTTATAAAAAGGAAACCAAATCGGTTTTCACAAACACTGTTATTTACAGTTAAACTTAACCGTTTCTGTCCTTTTAGATGGATGGTTAGCATTCTTATCCTCTACAACTAAGGTTCGATATGGCGACCACCAAGTTCGGTGCACACATCGTACCTACGAATGATGTCGTCATACCCACGCATTATCATACCCCGTGTCTCTGTAGTCTGTCCAGCAGCGACCACAATTCGTGCTATCAGATCTTCTTTTCTCTATATAGGAGTCTCAGAAACCAAAGTCTTCATCCGAGCCTAGAGGAAAAAGTCTAATGGAATCAAAACCGATGATCATGGAGACCAAGTGACTGGACCACCTCGGCCTATCCAGATGTATCCGAATCATTAGTTCAGATGTTCCCGAATATTACGTGAAAAGTGAGCGTATGTGCCGTCATGCTGTAACCATATGTCTTGACGGACATTCAGGGGCACGGCATCAAGCGTGACGCGCAATTCTTTTTGCAGGAAGGACAAATAGCTGGGACCCGTGATGTGTACGGTCCAATCACATGACCATCCAGCACACCTGCTTATAGATTGATACCAAGTCTGTGTTGGTATCCCTGGACATGTGTGACATGTGGGTTTTCGTCTGCCCAGACATGGCTGCTTAGAAAATTTAGAGCACAATCTCGAACAAATTTGCGTTATTCTGTGAAGAGAAAGCACCTTGGAAATACTAGGGTCTCGTTGATGCAGCAGCGCAGAAAATGTGCACAAAACTTAATGCTTAGTGCAAAATCGGCTGGCATTAGTGACTGTATCCTTTGCAGGTGGTATGGATGGAGTTGTTGGTGATGTAGAACATACCAGGCAGTGCTGGAAGAGCAACTGCCCGTGTACTCGTTGACGAATTCCCTTCGACGTGATGCAGTACGTATTCTTCCAGTTCTAATGTGCGGCTTCTCCTTGGAGCACCTCAGTCACGCCTGCTGACAGTGAAGGTACCGTTTCTCGAAGCCGACGCGCAATTGTGGCGAAAACGGTATGCGATGGAGTCCGACGTTGTGGAGAACGATCTTCATAAAGGCGACGAGTAGCCCGTCCACTGCCGTGAGCTTCGTCATTCAGAATTATAGTGCAGTGTATTCTGCATACGTGTACCCAATCATGCGGCTCTAACGCTTACAGACACGCGAATGAGAATGGAACCAGGTCAGAGATGAAGGACAGACGTCGAATGATATCATCCGATCCGACATAACCACCCCTCCTCCCCCCACACCCCCGCCACGACCACCCTGTTGCATACCTAACAAACATGTTTTCAAACGTCTGTAGCAGAGAAACTGTATGTTTCAGGTCATCGGTTCCTATTCAAAATGTATGTACTTACTTCCCTCTAAGTTTGAATGGGAATTTCCGAATACCCTGTTCATGCAATGTGGATAGCAGTTTCCCTTAGTACTTACAATGAAGCACAGGAAGAAGACACACAAAAGCGGTCACAAAAGGTACGGAAAATATAGCTCTAGTGTATGTAGAGCCAGGTGCCCAAGTGACCGTAAACCGCATACGTAGTGATAATTGCCGTCAACAGATGACGTTAGCAACCATACAGACAATAGTTGGCTATCAAAGAGCGTAACATCTAGGAAAGGATACAAAGAGTATATCGATTGTGTACCATATGCAGTTGAAAGTAATGGAGGAACCATGGAGGCGTAAAACTACAGAAGCGCATATTATTTAATGCACAGATTGGAAATAAATAAACACAATCAAGATACAGACAAAAATTACGAAACGAGAGGAATTATTAAATGAAACACACATTAAAATGGAGTGTAAGATATAAATGCAGGAAGTTTATGACATTGTTTCATGAACGAGTGGAATACATATGACGTAGTTACGCAAGCAAGTGCAATATAGGCATTGATAACGTAATTTTTTAACCCAACGATATACAGCAGTAAAATGGAAAACAAATACATTCGTATCATAAAAGCACGTGACGTAACTACGTTAAAACCTAAAATAAAGTCAAAATTGATTATATAGCTTCATGAAAACTTACAAGCAAGCTATGAACAAGTTTTATTTAGTAATTCCTCTCGTTCTTTAATTTTTAACATCTAATATCCTCCATGATTTCAGTATATACATTACAAATCTGTATTTTCATAGTTTTACGACTCTATGGCTTTCAGGATCATACAGCACAGAATTGATATATTCTTTGTACCCTTCCCAAGTGGTTGCGCTCCTTGATAGCCAAACTAATCTGTACAGTTGCAAACGTCATCTCTTGGCGGAGATTGTTTTCCGTAGCACTACGTTCCCGATTTACGATCTGTTTGGCACCTGCTTACAGTTAAATGAGAGCTATATTTTCAGTACCTTATCTGTAAGTTCTCATGCCCATAGTACATACATTTTCCTGAGACATCACTTTTCAAGGTTGCTGTTGTTGTGGTCTTCAGTCCAGAGACTGGTTTGATGCAGCTCTTCATGCTACTCTGTCCTGTGCAAGCTTATTCATCTCCCAGTACATACTGCAACCTACATCCTTCTGAATCTGTTTAGTGTATTCGTCTCTTGGTCTCCCTCTACGATTTTTACCCTCCGCGCTGCCCTCCAATTCAATACCTCCTCATTAGTACTGTGATCTACCCATCTAACCTTCAGCATTCTTCTGTAGCACCACATCTCGAAAGCTTCTATTCTCTTCTTGTCTAAACTATTTATCGTCCATGTTTCACTTCCATACATGGCTACGCTCCATACAAATATTTTCAGAAAAAACTTCCTGACACTTTGATCTATACTCGATGTTAACAAATTTCTCTTCTTCAGAAACGCTTTCCTTGCCATTGCCTGTCTACATTTTATATCCTCTCTACTTCGACCATTATTAATTATTTTGCTCCCCAAATAACAAAACTCCTTTACTACTTTAAGTGTCTCATTTCCTAATCTAATTCCCTCAGCATCAACCGTTTTAATTCGACTACATTGCATTATCCTCGTTTTGCTTTTGTTGGTATTCATCTTATATCGTCCTTTCAAGACACTGTCCATTCCGTTCAACTGCTCTTCCAGGTCCTTTGCTGTCTCTGATACAATTACAATGTTATCGGCGAACCTCAAAGTTTTTATTTCTTCTCCATGGATTTTAATTCCTACTCCGAATTTTTCTTTTGTTTCCTTTATTGCTTGCTCAATATACAGACTGAATACCATCGGGATAGGCTACAACCCTGTCTCACTCCCTTCCCAACCACTGCTTCCCTTTCATGCCACTCGACTCTTATAGCTGCCATCTGGTTTCTGTACAAATTGTAAACAGCCTTTCGCTCCCTGTATTTTACACCCGCCACCTTCAGAATTTGAAAGAGAGTATTCGAGTCAACAATGTCAAAAGCTTTCTCTAAGTCTACAAATGCTAGAAACGTAGGTTTGCCTTTCCTTAATCTAGGTTCTAAAACAATTCGTAGGGTCACTATTGCCTCACGTGTTCCCATATTTCTACGGAATCCAAACTGATCTTCCCCGAAGTCGGTTTCTACCAGTTTTTCCATTCGTCTGTAAAGAATTCGCGTTAGTATTTTGTAGCCGTGACTTATTAAACTGATAGTTCGGTAATTTGCACATCTGTCAACACCTGCTTTCTTTGGGATTGCAATTATTATATTCTTCTTGAAGTCTGAGAGTATTTCGCCTGTTTCGTACATCTTGCTCACCAGATGGTAGAGTTTTGTCAGGACTGGCTCTCCAAAGGCCGCCGGCCCCTGGTGGCCGAGCGGTTTTGGCGCTACAGTCTGGGACCGCGCGACCGCTACGGTCGCAGGTTAGAATCCTGCCTCGGGCATGGATGTGTGTGTTGTCCTTAGGTTAGTTAGGTTTAACTAGTTCTAAGTTCTAGGGGACTTATGACCTCAGCAGTTGAGTCCCATAGTGCTCAGAGCCATTTGAACCATTTTTTTCTCCCAAGGCCGTCAGTAGTTCTAATGGAATGTTGTCTGCTCCCGGGGCCTTGTTTCGACTCAGGTCTTTCAGTGCTCTGTCAAACTCTTCACGCAGTATCGTATCTCCCATTTCATCTTCATCTACATCCTCTTCCATTTCCATAATATTGTCCTCAAGTACATCGCCCTAGTATAGCCCCTCAATATACTGCTTCTACCATTCTGCTTTCCCTTCTTTGCTTAGAACTAGGTTACCATCTGAGCCCTTGATATTCACACAAGTGGTTCTCTTTTCTCCAAAGATCTCTTTAATTTTCCTGTAGGCAGTATCTATCTTAGCCCTAGTGAGATAAGCCTCTACATCCTTACATATGTTCTCTAGCCATGCCTGCTTAGCCATTTTGCACTTTCTTTCGATCTCAAGATCATACAGCACAGAACTGATATATTCTTTGTACCCTTCCCAAGTGGTTGCGCTCTTTGATAGCCAAATTACTCTGTACGGTTGCAAACGTCATCTGTTGACGGAGATTGTTTTCCGTAGCACTATGTTCTCGATTTACAATCTGTTTGGCACCTGCCTACAGTTATATGAGAGCTATATTTTCAATAGTACATACATTTTCCTGAGACATCATTTTTCAAGGAATTTCTTTGTTGTTACCACGAAGACCTTTCACAATTCACTATATGTCTATTCTGAACTGTCAGCTGCCTCCTAGAAACAAACATTTCTCTATCAAGTTAAGAAAGAACACAGATGTTTGCCCCAACACAGGTTAGTAACACATAACGAGTAGACAAATGATGTCAGATGTTCGTGAGGTCCCCGTTTTGGAAAGGTAAAGAATTGCAAGAGATATGTGTAGGTGTTCGCTTGCTGCATTATCAAGAAGGTGTAGCTGCCAGAGTGTTCCTGTTACAACGTGAAACCCCTAGGCTCACTGGAGTTTGTTCCTGCCCCCCCCCCCCCCCCCTCCTCTCCACCGGTCCCTCGCCAAGGGCGACGGCCACCGCCCTGGCGCTGGCTGCGGGCCACCAGGTCGTCGGCCGCTCCCGCTCCCGCCGCCTCAGGGGCCGGTGCGCGACCTTGCCAGGACTCCTGCGCCTGCGGCCGCCCGCATAGGCCGGCAGCGCACGCCGGCCGCTGCACTCGCCAACTCTGCGGGCGGTCCGCTGTCTTCCTGGTCCGCACAGGGCACTTTGTCTCACACCCCTTCGTCGCTGTGCTAGCCGTCCAATGGAGCATAAACCTCACTTTACAATTACGGAGCTCATCCCGACAGTCGGAATACACAGTGTCACACGTCCCTCCGGAAGCTAGTATTCGTCAAAACTACCACGAGCAAAATAATTAAAGCATCACCTTTTTGAGAATCGTCTCCCAATGCGACGCAGAAGTATGAAAAAAAATGGTTCAAATGGCTCTGAGCACTATGGAACTTAACATCTGAGGTCATCAGTCCCCTAGAACTTAGAACTAATTAACCCTAACTAACCTAAGGACACCACACACATCCATGCCCGAGGCAGGATTCGAACCTGCGACCGTAGCAGCCGCGCGGTTCCAGACTGAAGCGCCTAGAAACGCTCGGCCACTCCGGCCGGCAGAAGTATGAAGTCTGACTCAAAGGTGCCAACAACCTTCCTCTGTAATGGTGCCAAAGTGTGGCGCCGTACGACTCACCCACGGACTCGGTAACACTTCAGACAACAAGGTGCCGACACATGCGAAAGAAAGGTCGGCTCTTAGAAGTTCATGAGAGGTGTAAAGCGAATTAATGATGTCAAATTGGCACAAAATTGCACTACAATTCAATCCATCCCCAACATTTGACGTGTTTCATGTTGGGAAGGTCGTCAAACCCTACCTTGCTCACAATGCACACCTTCTTTCGACACCTCTGCGGTGGAGGTCTGAACCGCGATACCCAGTGTTCATATCACGCTGGTTTCATATGGGTGGCCGAGGAAAGCTATGCAGACCCATCACCGCTCAGAATCGACAGAAAAAGGCCTCAGACGATGTCATACAGGACGTCAGTCAATCCACCCCTTCACTTTGGAGTTTGACTCTTATGCATTTGGCGGTCGAAAGCTACAGTTCGCAACGCGATGAGCAACACAATGACACTTCACAAACTATGACGCTGCTGACACACTCCGGACGATACAACCCTTCTCTAAGAACATCGTGGGGTTGCAAGCCAACTGAACGCGGTCGCACACCTTTCGAATGTACTAGTGTGAGCTGTTCTGATATACAGAGTGCAGCCACTGGGGACTCATGAAAACTATTCGATGAAATCTGAACGTGATCCGGAGCAGCAAACGGTGTTTACGCTCTTTTGGCTTTCCTTTTTCGGGCCCTCGTGTGGCGTGATTACAAGGGATGTGACATTGACACATATAACAACAAAACGGCAAGCGTTCCCTCTGAGACCACCCCCCCTCCCCCCAACCAGTTCGACCATGCATTTACAGCACGTATGTTAAGCACTTCAAAAATATACCGCATGCGAATTCTAAAGGTTGTGGAAGGGACGCCGTCACGCCGGTTCCGGTTCCTACTACTCAGTCACTGGCTGTCTCTGCACAGGTACATTTTCATAAACTGCGCATTAGTGCGTGGGTGGCACCAAGATTGTTTGCGAACTGAGGTGGGGGGGGGGGGGAGGGGGGGTTGCTGTGTTCTTAGAGGATCCTTTACCGTTTTATTCACTCATGTGCCAATGTCGCACTCCCCTGTATGCACGCTATAGCAAGTTGTGGAACAGAAGGTCTGAAAAAGCATAAACACCGTTTGCTGCTTCTGCTTCCGATCACGTTCAGATTTTTTTGTATCGTTTTGAAACATCCCTAGTGGTTTTATCCTAAGTTCAAAAGGAAACGCGGTGATGGCACTACACTCTAAAGGGGCGAACCACGTTCAGTGGGATAGTACGACCAAGATGTCCTTAGAGAAGGGTTATATCGACCAGAGGATTTCAGCAGTGTCAAGTATTGTGGAGAATGATGTCCTGTTGCTCACTGCATTGAAAAGTGTCGCTTTCGACAGCGAAATGTGTTAGAATCAACGCCACAGCGCAAGATGTATTTTCACTGACGCCCTTTATGCCACCCTGTGAGGCCTGTTAGTGTCGACACTGAGCGTGGTGTGTGTGCAATGTTTACCACGCCCACCCACAAAAGAATACTATACTCCACCCGAACAGGCCTCGAAGGTCAAAGGGCACTGACCGACCGCCGTGTCATCCTCAACCCACAGGCGTCTATGGAGCGGATATGGAGGTGGATGTAGTCAGCACACCACCCTCCTGACCATTGTCGATTTTCGTGACCGGAGCCGCTACTTTTCAGTCAAGTAGCTCCTCAATTTGTCTTACAAGTGTTGAGTGCACCCTGCTTGCCAAAAGCGCTCGACAGACCGGACGGTCACCCATCCAAGTGCTAGCCAAGCCCGATAGCGCTTAACGTCGGTGATCTGACGGGAACCGATGTTACCACTGCGGCTAGGCTGTTGGCCCACAGAAAAATAAAACTGTCATTTCATCGCTCGGCATCGCGGTTCCGACATTCATCACAGAGGCATCAAAAGAAAATGTGAAATGACAGTAGGAGAGGATGTGACGACCTTTCCACCGTGTGATACGACCGCTGTGACGTTGGACAGAACTGTGGTGAAACTTGGTGGCAATGTGACCTAATTAACCCACCTTATACCTCACATGAAGTTCTGAGCTGTGGTCTTTTTGTAGCATGTGTCGACACCTCGCCGTTTGAAGCGTCACAGAGCGCTTGGGTAACGTCGCAAGGGCGCCACATTTATGCACAATTACAGAGGAATGTTGTCGGTAACTTCGAACCTAATTTCCAACTCTTGCGTTGCGATGTGGGACGATTACGGGGCTTCCAAATCCTGAGGCGTTAATTGGTTTGTCCAATGTAGAAGAAAAATTTCCAATACTGACATGTCCGCAAACCAATACTGTTCTGGTATGGGCGGTTGAAGATTCGCAGGTCACAGCTTGTATTTTACGTACAGATGGAGCAGGATTCACAACAGGCTCGTGCGGCCAGGTGCAAATCCGAGAACAGTCGTGGAGGTGTCGCATCAGAATCGCTTCAGTATCAGTGTATGGATAGTGAATGTCGGCGACAGTGTCGTAGGACCGCAACTTGAACAAAGAGATTAACAGGTCCCGTATATTACCGATTTCTGAGCGATAAATTGCCAGCTCTATTGAAGAACGTTACCCTTGCAGAAAGAAAATGCATGCAGTTTATGCACGACGGTGCACCACCCCGTTTTTTACGGATCGTGCGATAATTCCTCACGGCAATGTTTCATGAGCAATGGATTAGTCGAAAGGTCCAGTAGAATGACTCCCCGTTCATCGGACCCGAATCCGTTGCATCTCTGGCCATGGGAACATATAAAGGCTTTGATGTATGCCCAACCCATCGACAATGTCCAGATGTTACTGGCGTGTGTAATCAATGCATGTTCCACAATCCGAATGGAGCCATTCACTGCGAAGAAGGGCTGAAGGATTTGTCAGGATGCATGGTAACTACAGGCAGGATTGCCTGCTGTGTGTACTTCTACGTAGCAGACTGTTGGGAATGAGAAGACAGACTGGCCCAGACGTTAGTAGATACTGGTTTCTGGACATATCATTACAGTAAGTTTTCTTCCAGTTTGAACCAGTACTACCTTCTGTAGTGATATACGACACTTTTGTCAAAACACCTCCATTTTTCACTCGACTGATGCGGTCCGTGCTGTCATCAGCACTAGCACAGTCGAATTTGAGATGTCCAGGAGCCTTCATAGAAATAAAGAGCGTCCATTTAGTGTGGAAAAAATAGCAACATATTGTACATTTACTGTCATTCGACGCATTTTACATTCCGCGATTTGTGATACGGAGAATACCCTCCACACACAATAGCTACAGCTAGAGGGAGCAAAAATTTCTAAAACATCGATATAGCGTTTTATATCGAAAAGGGTGTTACGATAAAAATTCTTTTAATAGAGATCTTTCATAATTGATTTATATATGTTTCTTTTTCAAGAAATTTATTTAACTTTTACAGAAAATATATTTTGCTATTTTTATTGTTCCCAAATTCAATAAAATCTATAGATCTGATCAGTTACGCTATCCTTATATTAACACAGATAAAGAGAAAATAGTTCGCAAAACTTGGTTACATTGAAGAACAGGTTGACAGAAGATATCTAGAGGTGTCAAGGTATTGTTAATTTGATAATGGAGAGTAATGCTGTGGGAAAATTTATTGTATGAGAGTTTGCTTTCAATGACGACATTAGAACAGGACAGAAAAGAGCGGACAGCTCCATCAAAAAGTCGTCATGATGAAGACAGAGACAAAAACAAAATTTAAAAAGACGAGTGAAAAATAATGGTTATTTACATCCATTACGCAGTAGAAATACCGCATATAGAAAGTGGAATTATGAATGCTCGACATAAAAAACGGAAAAATTCGGTGACATTGTCGATATATCGACTATGCGTCATATATTTGTATAAATTCGATAGTACCAGTATGAAATATAGATACATCCTATACACTGATTTAACGCCATTTCTGAATAGCTTGTGTATTACATGTGGCATCAGGTGTACAACAGCGTGGGAAATATATCCTTCCCCTTGCACGTGGTAACCCAACCGGTTTAGGTGGAGTATAGATTAAAACAATACGTCCAGAGGAAATATGTAACTGAAATAAAATGAAATGCAGAAAAACTAATCAGTGACACGACCTGTCATAGGCTGAAAGATGAGCAACCGCCTCCCGTATTTTTATTTTCGCATTTTCAGATCGTTTTAGTTCGTCCCTCACAGTGCCAAAGAGTCCGTTGTCGATGGCAGCCTTCTGGCAGCCGGTAATCAGTCACTCCATCGTGGGCCAACTTTTCACTTCAAGAAATTCTATTAATATCGCTTAACTGAGAAGCGAAGTTTCTTAACTGCTGTATTCTAACAGAAATCGCTTCCACAAACAACGTCACTAAAACGCACTGGTGCAGCCGTGCCTGTTCCGGTGGCAGCCTATTCGACTCCTGGTTTCGGTGAATTAATTTTCATCGTCAGTATTTAGCCAGCAACAGTGGTGAAGGGTGGTGTCCTCCAGCTTGTGGTCAACACAGTGTAAGATCGAGTGCTGGGCTGGATATCAAACGTTTCGCAACGCTTCGTCTAATTATTTAATGAAGTCGGTCTGTCCTTCAAATGGTGACGTTAAGGCAAATGGCTCCCCTGATGCTATTTATGAGGAGTAGGGTGTGGTTTTGATTCTATGTCTCCGTTTCACTACTGCAGTCATCTACGTAAATACTGCGTTGCACAAGCACTGCACAGTCATAAAATGTCCTGTAGCATATAGAGCTTGATGTTCATTTATCTAATTATTGACTCATTTCGAGATTTGAATGTATCTGCCAATCGCCCAGCACAGTCAGCTCTCCAAGTAAGGCGTAGTACGGTTCTCAACAGGTCCCCAAACAGCCGCCTAGTTGTCAAACCAACCGAAACATTTCCTCTCGCTGTTCCGGCGGGGTTTACCAGAGCGTGGCTCGATTATAGACTGTAGAACGCACGCTCCAATAATTCGCAAATCCAGTTTCGGCGCTCGTCGCTCTTATTTCGAAAATTTCCTGTCCCCTTGCCCGATTTCCAAAGTTGTGCCCGCTCACTGATACCGCACATGCAGCAGTCACTGCATTGCGTAAGACTCGCTAAAAGTGAACCAAAACGTGATACTTAGCAGCTGTTTGCTCTTAACGTTCTGTATGGAGCACTAAGTCTTTTACTTTCATTTATTTGCTGAATATCGGATCTGAGATAATAACCTTACAAGCCATGGGAAAGTATCTACAAGTCAAGCACATGGAGTAATTGAATTACTGGAACTCACCCTATCACAAAACTATTTCGAATTTGAGAACAAAATTTTCAAACAATTAGACTGAGTGGCAATGGGCAATTGCATAGCAGACAAAATTGATGCTCTATGTATTAACACACTAGAAGAAAAATTTTGCAGTTCAAACTGGCCCATTAAAAAAAATTATATATTACGACAGATAACTAAGCGGCACCCTATTGCTTGTAAATTTTAATAGAAATGACATAGAAATGAACCACCAAAAATTAAACACCCTAAAATAATTTTCACAATAGGAGCTGTACAAAACGAGTCAGTTGACTTTCTGGACCCCGAAATACTCAATAATAACTACTGCCGTAGGTAGGGTATATAGGAAACCTGCCGCGACAGACACTGTTATTGACAATCATTCGTGTAATCCAAAATTACATAAACTTGCATTCTTTAAAGCAATTATCAACCGAATCACGAACTTACCACCTGACACTGATGCAACACAGAAGGAAATTGAAACATTACTATACATATCACAACAGAATGCTTTTAAGCCAGCAGTAGTAACGAGACTTTATGATCAATGCACAGAAGAAAAAGCACGAAACATAAATACAGAAATAACGCTGATGAGAGAAGAAAAATCACGAAAAACGTACTTGTGTAAAAATAGGCCAAATTCCTAGAAAACTCAATAAAATATTTAAATGGACGAATGTGCAAATGGCGTTCTATACCAGTAACACTGCTTTAGAAACGAAAATACAATCAGGAAAAAGGAAATTCCCAGTTTTCCAGAACACAGGAGTTTATAAAATATCGTGCGATCATTATAATCAGTCTTTCATTGGGCACGCAGATAGGAATTTCTGAGTTAAATTTAAACAACACACGCGAAATTGTGAAAGTAATCAGTCCGCATTTTACATACACTTACGCGACCATAAACGCTAAGTGGAATAAATAGAAAATGCAATGAAAATTCTACATCGGGTACCTAAAGGAACCGTAGTGAATAATCTGGAAGAACTTGAAATTTATATCCATACAGACGCGATTCCAGACAAAATTTTAACGAACAAACGAACTAAAGCACAAATAATATTTAGAACACTTTAGTGACTTTCTAAAAGACAAAGGAAAATTTTTTTCTGCTCACGATGCCACAAAGTAGATAAAAACTGTTGAACTCTCAAGACAAAATAATATCTCTGCACGGTACATGAAAGCATAGAATAATACGATCTTTGTATGTAACTATTATAGCTGAAGTTCCAAGAATGTGAAATGTAAATTCATATTAAACATATATGTGTCAGTGGAGTGGATTGTGCTATCAAACTAACATAAGTGCAAATAAAATAAGTGTATGGAATCCATAAATTTCTAACAATCGTAAACTGCACGGAAACTACGACACAATCTCAACAGACACTCCAAAACTGTATTATGTCGCACAAAAAGGTAATTATCTACAGAAAGATACGTAAGTCATCTAACTTATATTTTATAATTTTATTCGAAATAAACTGTACATTGCTTATTCCAGGATAAGTTGAAAATAGTAAACTGCCGAAACGAGATTCGTCGTTTATGTACAGAATAAACTAATAAAACCATTGTGCAGCACCAAACAGGAAAATATTTAATATTTCGTTCTCTGACTTAACGCAAGCTGTCTGAAAAGAAATTTCGAACAACATTGTGGTGTTTGAAGTGACTTTCTATAAGAGATTCGACTTTAAATGCGACATATGAGAAACTCCAAGAGCTTTCCATCATTGGAGCAACTTCCTACCTTTAATGATTAAACACTTCCTTATTTTTTGTTTAGAAACAACCTCCCGCCGGAGGTTCAAGTCCTCTCTCGGGTATGGGTGTGTGTATTGTTCTTAGTATTAGTTACTTTAAGTAGTGTGTACGTCTAGGGACCGATGACTTCAGCAGTTTAGTCCCTTTGGAATTCACACACATTTGAATATTTTTTGTTTAGAAATTCCATACGTCACTTCGGATGAGCGGAACATTGATATCAGAAAGGCATGCAGTAGAATGACAAATGTTTCACAGGACTGACACTCGAGGATACGAAGCTCTAACATATAATACTAGAGCTGAACTGAATAAAATATTATTTACATTAAAGAGTAATTTTTATTATGATTGTTTCACAGCCCTAAGAAAACCATACTGTGAACAATAAGTCGATAAAGGAATAACAGTTAAGTATCATAAGCTAAAAGTAACGAAAAATACGGAAGGCGTATTTTCGGGAAAGGAGCTCTCTCTGAAACACGGACGAACGAACGGAGTAACTGCTGCAACCAGTATTGACCCACATATCGGAAAGGATGTTGCTCAAGCAACTTTTCCGGCCTTTCAGGCTTACTTTCGGTGAACATTTAGAGGGGATAAGTTCGAGAAATTCACTCAAGGCGACCAGCTTTTTTTTTTTTTTTAGAACAAAGTGTCAGATTCTGGCTGCATTGTCTTTGAAGAACTGATTTGTGTAACGAGCTCCCGATTGATCGCATTTTGGCGTTAGTGCCCTCATTTCAGTCACTATGAAGCAATACGAATGAGGAAAAACAGCCTGTTCTACCACGTCAGCAGTAGTAGGAAAACTTCGGAAACATATTCAGAACAGAGAAGAGATGATCTAGACCGAAAGGAAGCTGATTATCCACAGATTTGCAAACGATCTGCATAGCTGTAACTATGATTCATGCTACCGAAAGCTCGTGCTCGTGCGGTAGCGTTCTCGCTTCCCACGCCCGGGTTCCCGGGTTCGATTCCCGGCGGGGTCAGGGATTTTCTCTGCCTCGTGATGGCTGGGTGTTGTGTGATGTCCTTAGGTTAGTTAGGTTTAAGTAGTTCTAAGTTCTAGGGGACTGATGACCATAGATGTTAAGTCCCATAGTGCTCAGAGCCATTTTTTTTGCTACCGAAACTGTGATTCCTTACACCATAGACATAAACATTTTTCAACCAAATTAGTCCTAATCGGTGGTTCATTAAGTTATAGTCATCAGGTACTGATTTATAAAGTGATGTAAAATCCTTTGATAAACTAAAGTACTTCACGAGGAATCTGAAGACAAAATTACTACATGTCACAAATGTAAGATAAGGCATCGGAGATTCAGATTCGCAGGTACTTCGAAACATTCAGTGATGGTTGCGCTGCAAATAACACTAACTAATACATTGGCAAGATTATGACTGAAGAGTGCTCGCATTCAGTTTTCTTTATTGTGAAATCACATTTTCAGTTTCAGACACTGCTAAATGCAAGATCGATGGTACCAACAATGATGAATAGCTTGTTTGTCTGTCTTTGGAACGAAATATATCACTGATTCTGCGTATCAGGTATCCGAAAGTTTGTTAGTAGGTTTGTGGAGGTATGTGGCATTAGATGTCTACGCACAGGTCATGTCACTCGCGTAAATAACAGAGCGCTGATTTGCGTACGTGGTGATGACGCACGGTAGCGACCCAGATGGCTTGCATTGGATTTACATCAGGCGACGTTGTTCACCGAGACTTCAACGCGAGTTCACTATAACGCTCCTCAAACCACTGTAGCACCGTTCTGTCTCTGAGACACGGACGATTATACTGCTGAAATATGACGTCGCCGTCGGGGAAGACATCAAGCATGAAGGGATGCAGGCGGTTCGCAGCTGTCAGTGTGCCTTCGATTACTACCACATGCCCCATGCAAACGCAGGAGGATGTCTCCCATAGCAAAATACTGCTCCCACCAGCTTGCGTCCGTGGCGCGCTGCACGTTTCGAGCCGCCGTTCACCTCAATGACGGCGTTTGTGGAGACGACCATCGACCTAGCGTACCAAAAATGTGATTCACTCGAAGATCGGATGCGTTTCCATTGATCGACGGTCTAATCACGATGGTCCCGAGCCCACTGCAATCGTAATTGACGATGTCGCTGGGTCAACATGTGAACACGCAGGCGTGGTCTGCTGTCGAGCTCCGTGTTCAACAATGTACGATGGACGGTGAACTCCAAGGCACTTGTTCGTACACCAGCACTGCACTCTTTCGGCAGAGATGTCACAGATCATCATATGTCCTACTTCAGAGATCACAGAAGCCTCCGAACCCCACGTTCTGTGAAGAGTCGTTGACGTCCAGCCATTTAGCACCTAATGGTAGTTTCACTGTTCTTCTACCTCTTTCCGTATATACTCACGACAGTAACACGTGAACATTCGACCAACTTAGCTGTTTTCGGGACACTCGTTGACACGCTCTGCGTAATAATAATCTGCCCTTTGCCAAAGTCGCTTATCTCAAGGATTTCCCCATTGGCAGCCCATATATTCTCTAGGGTCATCCCTCGTCCGTGTCTGCTCCGCTTACACACTTTTGTTACAGCGTCACTTGCCCGCAACGCCACCAAACGGCATCAAACGTCACGTAGGCAGTGGCCATAATGTTTTGACTTACCAGAGTATGGGCTATCGACATATCTATCTTTTGCTCAAGGTAATGGGCAGGCAAACTTTCATCTGGCACGGCGGCAAGTGCCGAGTGGCTACAGTCTATCGCATGCAAATCTGAGTTGTCTTGCAGCAACCGTTGGTTCGAAGAGAAGATGGTAAACTGGTCCACGGAAACAGAGGTCTCACGATTTAGACTTCAGAAAGTCTGCACGCCGGTGAGCTTCCAAGCTTAAGAAAAAGGGCTAGTACCAACTGCTGGAAGGGACAGTGGTCAATGGTTGCCTATTGGGACTTAGGGAACGGACAAGGTCTTTTGTCTGCAGAGGCTTCCCGTCCTAGATTGACTCCAGTGCATCGAAACAGTCGTTTTTGTAGCAGTGTGCCTCCTCTAGGAAGAAAATGAGCCGTTTGAATTTTTGTATGAATTTAACATTTGCCGCCATATTGAGTAAATAAACAAATACTCTCACAATGATTGCATCCGAATTTAGATTCCAGAAGACTGTTGCTCAGTATGTCAGGAACCTCTCTGTTATGGTCTCTCTTATATCTGAATACTTAATCAGGGGCAAATTTCCATTTAATGTTTTGAGAACTCCGAAATAAAATTGACCATTCGTTAACTGGTTCACCAGTGAGTCAGTCATTACAAATTTGTCCGTAATCTGCAATGATGTGTACTAGATCTTACCTACCTGCAATTTCTTTCTTTGTTAGTGGCCTCTCTCAAACACACTGGACCGTGATCCCACAAGGGACGAGCCGTGTTTGGATGGTGGCATTACAGCTCGAATGCCGCTGCCCTTGGCACCACGTTCTTCATTCTATAATTCGTACATCATCTTTAAACTGCTGTAAGCCTGATCAACATCTTCTCCCTTCTGACGATCCCTTACTTCTCCTCTTTCAATAAAGTTACTGGACTCTGGCTTGTCATCTAGAATAGCCAACATTTCAGTGTTGCCACCCATCTATTTCTAAACACGTTCATCACGTATTACTTACCATAATCAACACCATCATTATCACCACCATCATTCTCATGATTATTACCACAAATTTGACATCCGCCGCTGTATGAACACATTCTTCAGACTCCATCCATCACAGTCTTCATGCGCCCATTTACTCCCGCATGTTTTCTAATGTCATCAACCCGTCTTTCATTTTGGCAAGCGCTAAATTTTGGAAGAGCGTTAGTGCTTCTGAATCTCAGAATCTTTCATAAACGCGACCAGCTTGCACAATGATCAAGAGAAGCAGAGTTTCCTCTTTCGGCAGTGAGTCTTTATATCACTCTAGTCTAGAACATCTCAGGCACTGATTCAACGCACTGATGCCAGTGCAGGTAACTGAGTAGCGGGTCCACATTTGTTCACCACGAAGCGCCCTATCAAGCTGATTACATAATGGATACCAACAGCAGCATGATGCGAATGTTCTGACTGGGTATTGGTAGATAACTTTCCTTGTTTGCACTGCCAGGTAACAACAATACTATTTTGATCTGGAAGATAGACTGTCTGATAAAAAGGATCTGTACACATATTAGCAGACATTAATATGGGGTTTGTTCACCCTCCGTCTTTTATGACGACATGAACTCTGATGAGGAAACTTTCAGTGACGTTTTTTGCATGTTTGTGGACGAATGGCAGCCAATTCTGCCCCAATCGCTGAAATTTGAGACGGTAGTGAAGTTGGACGCTGGGGTCTCGAAGTAATTCTGTATTATAATTCATCCCAAAGCTGTTACATTGGGTTCAGGAATTTCATTGGTCACAAACCATTGCCTCACACAAGCTACTTTATGACATGGTGTATTGTGCTGCTGATACAAACAATCACAGTCTCGGAACTCTTCCTCTACTAGACGCAGTACCCAATTCTGTAAAATGTGTTCATATCCTTTCGCATTCATACTTCCTGAAGTGCAATAAGAGAACCACACCCCCAAGTCATAACACCACCTCCTCTTCCTTCACTGTTGGCACTACTCATGCACTCCGGCTTTAGGCCACGAGTGGCCTACCGGGACCATCCGACCGCCGTGTCATCCTTGGTGGAGGATGTGGATAGGAGGGGCGTGGGGTCAGCACACCGCTCTCCCAATCGTTATGATGGTTTTCTTGGCCGAAGCCGCTACTATTCGGTCGATTAGCTCCCCAATTGGCATCACGAGGCTGATCAAAAAATGGCAACAGCGCAAGGCAGCCTGGATGGTCACCCATCCAAGTACCGACCACGTCTGACAGCGCTTAACTTTTTTTTTCTCGTAACTTTAGACCGATATGTGGTAAAAAAAAGCAGTTGACGCGAACATGCGACTACTTTTTTTAATTTTTTTATTTATTTTTTTATTTATATAGATATCAATGTGCGAACAGTCATAGTTAATCAAGCCTGGAAAACTAAAACTGAATGAAGACACCATCGAAGATAGTAAACAGAAATAACATGAAAATAAAGCTACCACTTCGTAGTTAGGCTTCTCAGCGACTGCGCCCACTGATAAAGATTGTTCAATATATGATCGTTTGCAGTTCGTTCTGCCCTCATCTACCACTGCCTGGAACATTCCAGCTTTAACGGCGGGCTGTGAAAGGCACTCCATAGGTAGTTTGCGAAGCATTGTCTATATCTGGTATGCCCGGAAATAGCATGATGTCTTTCTTGCAAATAGAGCCAGAAGTCAAGTAAATTCTTGTGTCCGTCACGACAAAGGTAATGGACCGCATGTCCACGTATCCAGGTGACGGAGTTGGTTCGAGTCTTGGGGTAAAATGTCTCATCCGGAAACAATAACATGCGTGCAGATATATGCTCCGGCCTAACTCGCAAGAGATAAGCCAGCATCTGCCGCACTAGGTGCCAAACCGGTTCCGCCTCTCCACAGCTGAGGCGGTGCTCGTCAGAATCTACCGTATTACAACCCACACAATTGGGAGATTCTGCCATGTTGATATTGTAGAGACGTTCTTGCGTCGCCAGCTTCCCATTAACGACTACGTACCATTGGGAAACGGCATCGGAATCAAACATGGCATCGTGTACAGTCTTCCACACCACGCGCCACCGTACGTCAGGATATTTTAGTTCGACCACATTTAGGGGGAGGCGTTGCAGCATGTCATGATATAGGCGTCGAGTTGTGGCCATTTGTGGTGTCGTGAGCGCTACACTGCAATAACTTTGTTCTAAATAGAAACGTCCCATATAAAAGAGAGGCGCTGGGATGTCCTGTAGTGGCACCGGCGCTCTTAGTGAAGCAGGTCGTAGCGCCGTCAGAAGCAAACTCGTGAGGCTCATAGGACAACGGCGCAGCAGACATAAATGTGAGCTAACATAGAGGGCAATGGCCCTATCATGGACGTTAACTAGGCCGAGATCACCTTTTTCCTTGGGGAGGGTAAGAGATACGTATCTGATCTTCAGTAACATACCAGCGGTGACGAAGTATCCCAGCGCTGCCATAATGCTACGAGCCAGAGGGTTCGGAATGGGTAGCGTTTGGTCGACATACGGTATGCGGGACGCAAGGTATACATTGGCATAATACGCCCGCTGAACGATGTTGAGGGATCGCAAGCGCTGATTTGCAATTCCGACCCTAATTTGGTTACGAAGGCGCCGATAATTGAGCGTCGTCGCGCGTCGCATGTCGTTCATGAAATCTAAGCCTAAGTAGCGGACAGTATTGGCTTTGGTTCAATTGGCTCTGAGCACTATGGGACTCAACATCTTAGGTCATAAGTCCCCTAGAACTTAGAACTACTTAAACCTAACTAACCTAAGGACATCACACACACCCATGCCCGAGGCAGGATTCGAACCTGCGACCGTAGCAGTCCCGCGGTTCCGGACTGCAGCGCCAGAACCGCTAGACCACCGCGGCCGGCCAGCGGACAGTATCACTGAAGCGTAAGGGGGCAATGTGTTCCTGCGGTAGGCCAATCCCGATGCTCAAGGCGACAGACTTGTCAACGTTGATTTGGCTACCAGAAGCTGTACCGTAGGTTGCAATCCAGTCCAAAGCCGCGGCCATATCGTCAGCTCCACGTATGACGATCATCAAATCATCCGCATATGCGGTGCAGCGATAGATGGAGCCGCCGAACTGTATCCCAGTGAGCCTGTCTCGGAGACCACACAACAAGGGTTCAAAGACCAATGCAAATAACAATGTTGAGAGTGGACATCCCTGTCGTACTGATCGGCGGATAGGCATGGGTGCCGTCAGTCTTCCATTAACAAGAACTCGAGAAGTAGCCCCATGCAGAAGGCGTGTCAACACGGTGATAAAGGGGTCGGGGTATCCCATGCGCCGTAGAACGGCCGTGAGGAAAGTGTGGCCCACACGGTCAAAAGCCTGGCTAAAGTCGTAGACGCCAGGGCTGCCGGCAAATGTCTCACCCGTGCAAGGGAGATGAGATCTCTGTAACGACATAACGCAGATCTGATGTTGTTGGGTCCTCCCAAAGACGTCTGATCGCTGGACAGGACGTGCAATAATGTGCCGCGAATACGTTCTGATAGCAGCCTCGAAAAGATCTTGAAGTCGCTGTTCAATAACGTTAAGGGGCGATAATCGCGGACAGGATTCCGTCCCTTCGGCTTATGGATGGGGACAATCAGACCTTCCAAGAACGGTGCAGGCAACGGTATACCCGGGGACATCAATTCCTGACAAATTTCAACCCAACACGGTACCAATAGTTGTTTAAATGCTTGATAGATCTCTAATGGTAATCCATCGATTCCTGGTGCTTTATGGGGAGCACCTTTACCAATGGCGTCGAGCACTTCCTCTTCTGTCACTTCTCCCAGTACAGTCGGTACCATGTCTGGTGGAACTGTACCATGGACATAGCTGAAACGGCGTCTACCGTCGTCATATCAGGGACCACTGCTGAATAAAGTTGAGCGTGATGCCCATAGAAGGCTTCTGCTATATCTGCTTGTTCTGCCACGTGTCGTCCGTCGTCCGTTATCATGTCGGTTACCAGTGCCCTACGGCGCCTTCTGCGTTCTAGGTGCACGTGATGCATAGATGGTCTTTCTGATTCTATCATGTCTGGAGCACGCGACCGTATAACAGCGCCCTGTAAATGATGGCGTGCTAAGGAGACGAGCCGCGCTTTCGCGCGATTGACTATGATCTGCCTGTCAGGTGAGGGCTCCATAGCAAGACATTCCCGTAGGACGGTGTAATAAAAGTTTTCTGTGCTCCTCCTCCATGCCGCCGCTTCCCGGCCGTAAGCCATGAAGGTGCGCCTAAGAGCAGGCTTCGCACATTCAATCCACCAACTGAGGGTCGATCGGTTACGACCACGACGCTGTAAGGACGCGTTCCACGACTCTTCGATAGTACCTTTACATGCCGGCTCGTCCAGATGGGCGATGTTCAGTTTCCAGAGGGGCCTACTGCGCCACAAACGTGCAGGTTGGAGGGCAATGGTACAAATATAGGCTGTGTGGTCGGTGAATGCAGTGGGCCAGAGCTCTGCTCCTCTCTTCGCCGTCGAAAGGGTGCCTGTGACGTAAATCCCGTCTAACCGACTTGATGAATGACTAGTATAAAGGGTGTAACCTGGAGCTGGGCCATGGATGTGGCGCCACGTGTCGATCAGGTGGAGGTCACGCACTAGCATTTCCAATTCCGCACACGGGACGTGATGTGGCTGCTGATCAGACGGTGATAATGTACAGTTAAAATCTCCTCCGATCACCATATCGTCTATACGGAACTTCGGTGATCTCACGGGAACCGGTGTATCCACTGCGGCAAGGCCTTTGCCCGGCGCTACTCATGACGAAAGGTAATGTTCTTGAAGTATTCGCCAAACCCAAGGTCTTCCACCGGTTTGCCACAGAAAACAGCGTGATTTATCATTTCAGATCATTTGTTTCCAGTCATCCATTGTCAAATTACGTCGCTCGTTACACCTCCTCAAGCGTCGCTTAGTACTTACTACAGAAATGTCTGGCTTTAGATAGTCTCTCGACCGTTTTACCCCATTTTTGTAACTCTCTACGGACTGTCATTGTGCTAGCTAGACTGTTAAAATAGGACTTTGAAAGTCACGAGTGATTCCTTCAGCCGATTTCATGCAATTTTTTACAACCACTTTCCGCAACTCTCAATGGTTCTTGTCTGTGAGTAAGCGAGATCTGCTTGGTCTTTAGCTGTGGTTGTCCCTTTGCGTTTCCATTCGATTGTCACATCACCAAGAGTCGACATAGGCAGCTATTGTAGGACTGAAATGTCTCTGATGGATCTGTTACACCCAATGACTAGCCCACGTTAGAAGTCAAAAAATGGTTCAAATGGCTCAGAGCACTATGGGACTTAACTGCTAAGGTCATCAGTCCCCTAGAACTTAGAACTACTTAAACCTAACTAAGCTGAGCACTATGCGACTTAACTTCTGAGGTCATCAGTCCCCTAGAACTTATTAAACCTAACTAACCTAAGGACATCACACACATCCATGCCCGAGGCAGGATTCGAACCTGCGACTGTAGCGCCTAGAACCGCTCGGCCACCCTGGCCGGCGTTAGAAGTCAACAAGCCTTCCTGACCGAGGCATTTTGCTGATAACACAATACTAGTCCGCCTCCTTTTATACTGGTGGTTCTCTTCTGACATTTGCATAGGGGTGTCCGAATCCTTCGACCAGATAGTACACCCGTACTTTTGAAACATGCTTGGTTATCACAATTGTTTACAGTCAGAAGAACAATGGCCCAGTGGCCTCTCTGGGGGAATCCCTAGGGCACCCCGAGGGAACGGCGACCTTCGTTTCTGTTATTGAAATGAGGCAGCCGCCAGGCGCCGACTCGACACGCGCCAGGAGACGTTATCTCATGTAAACAAAGATGCGGCCACCGGGTCGCACGTGGAGCCGAGATGGCGGCACAGATGAGCCGCGGGGTTTTGTGCTTCCGCGGCGGTCCGTGACCTCCCACAAGCGGGGCAGCGGCGTGGGTCAGGGGTCGCGCCGAGCCATTGTCGCGGTCTCCCAACACAGACAGTGAAAGCGGCGGCCAGGGGGAACCGCCGACAGCCGCCGTAGCGTATAAAACGGCGAGGGCGGCCACGCCCGGGCCAACTGCGCATGCGCCGCGAGTCTCAACAGTCTGCTCGGTTGGCCAGCCGAGCGTGAACGGTGCGCGGCTCGCTATTCCGCTTTGCTTTCGCGCAGCGCATACCCCGACGGACGGTGTCGGTGCGAGCGGATCAGCTGTCAGTCGTCGCTGTAGGCGTGACGGAAGCTCGGAGCGCAGAGAAAGTGACGCCATGTCCGTGAGCGAAGTGCTCAGCGGCGCTGGCGGCGACAGTGTTGCCAACACCGGCGCCGACAAGCGGAAGAGGCACCCGCTGCAGAGAATTATCTTGGCGCGGTAAGTGGTCGACGCTTCCGCATGTGTCTGCTGCCAGTCGGTGCTCGCAGGCACTCGTATTTCTCTCCTCTCTGGCAGGTCATTGCCACTCTGCCCAGCTTAATGCATCTAATATTGTGACCATTTGTTTGTTTGTTAATCTTCTCTGTATTCCTACTCCATTCATCCGGTTACAATGAAGTTTTGGTGAGCTGTTGTGCGCATGTCCGCGAAGATTCCTGAGGGAGTAAGAACCACCGACCAATTTGGTGAGGGTGAAAAAAGCGGGTGAAATACCAGAGTAACTCAGGAACGTCTGGAGCAATTTCAATCACATTTTGTACATACATGACCTGTTATTTGCTTAATTAAGTGTCCCCTAGGGGTGAATGTGAGGCGAGAAATTGTGACATGTAAAAACATACGATAACGATCGATATTAGTATCGAATCCATCGTTTTCGTGGTTGCTTGGCACATTCGTGACACTTCTGATAAATTTGCGCCCTTAGGAGAGGGGTTGTGGGTTCAAAAAATGGCTCTGACCACTATGGGACTTAACATCTGAGGTCATCAGTCCCCTAGAACTTAGAACTACTTAAACCTAACTAACCTAAGGACATCACACACATCCATGCCCGAGGCAGGATTCGAACCTGCGACCGTAGCAGTCGTGGGGTTCTGGACTGAAGCGCCCAGAACCGCACGGCCACCGCGGCCGGCTGGGGTTGTGGGGGTTGCAAAGACAGTGACATATCAGCATATCTCTGTAACGACTGAAACAATTTCTTGGTACATGTATCACTGGAAAAAATTACTGTGACAGCAAGACATCCCTATCATCCCTTTGGCTGAGGGCGGGGATGAAAACGGGTGACATAAAAGCGTAATTCAGGAACGCCTGTAGCAATTTCAACCAAAGTTCGTATATACGCGAATCATTTACCTAAAGTCCGCCCCCGGTAGCTGAGTGATCAGCGCGACAGACTCTTAATCCTAAGGGCCCGGGTTCGATTCTCGGCTGGGTCGGAGGTTTTCTCCGCTCAGGGACTGGGTGTTGTGTTGTCCTAATCATCATCATCATTTCATCCCCATCGACGCGCAAGTCGCCGAAGTGGCGTCAAATCGAGAGACTTGCACCAGGCGAACGGTCTACCAGGCAGGAGGCCCTAGTCACACGACATTTACATTTATTTACATAAAATACTATGGGAATGAAATAACCCAATTTTCTTAGGGGTGGGCCGGGGAAGAGAGTGAGTCACATTTGCAAATGTTAGAAAACGACCAGTTGGTATTTCTTTCACGTATACAGTTGGCCGGAATATCTTGTAATTGTGACATAAAGTCACGCAGGAAGAATGTGACCATATTGCAAATCAACAGGAGTACTGTACAATAGTTATATTGCTTACGGAATAAGAAGCCCACCGGCTGCTAAACTAATGACTTTATCTGACGCGTTTCCAGCTTTGTTACATGCTGTCTTCATACATCTGATCAGCAAGATGTTCATGACGTACTGGTAATGGGTTCTACCCGTAACGCGCCCATAAAGTCATTAGTTTATCAGCTGTTGGCTTCTTATTCCGTGACCAATACAGCAGTTCTGCAGCACTGCTATTGATTGACCGGCATACTTTAAAATAATTAAGCCTGCATGTCTTATTTGTGTTGTTCAGTGTGTCCACCAGGTGACACGAAAGAGCACTGAAGCGAGCCAATGATTTTGTCAGCCTGCGAAGCCGCAGGCAAAAAGGTAGTCGAAAATTAAAACTTCTCACTATCTATGAAGGAGAGGAGGAAAGTTCTCTGCCTGGCAGTGGATGTTTTTTTCTTGTCGAGAACGTTTTAAGTTACGCTGTTTACGACAACACAGTTTGTCCAACTTTTTCTTTTAATTAAATAATTTTCGGCAGACCGGTATCTTCATTGGACACAAAACTTACTCCGGCCACGAATTTGTTTGGATCTGGAATTAGGTGAAATTCAGAGAATGTCACATCTTGTGAATGGAATGCGTCATCCAACAATTACCGTCATCCAACAATTACTACATACTTCAAAACCCACCGTTTAAAAACTGCTTAATACATCGTTCCCGTGGAGGATTATGTTCTTCTCTCGCAGTCGAGGCCTCGTCTCAGTATATTTCCATGCATTCGATGCAGAACACTTGCACATTGTTCCCCCGTTTCTGGTTTAGCGTTTGCTTCGTAAACAATAGGAATAATCCCTTTTTGCATCCCCTACAATGCCGGCCATAACCTTTCCGGCAGATGAAACCAACGTCGTCCGCTTCGGTACGGAACCACCGATTTACCACCAGTGCTGTGGCTCTTGTTTCGCTCATTACGTGGAATGATGGACTCAGATCTCATCCACGATGCAAACTACACCACAAAAGCACTTGGAGTCCTTTTAAAGCGATATGAAGATTGCTGGTTAATTTGGTTTCGTTTATGGTCACTGCTTAGCACGTAATTTCTGACACCCATCTCGTATATCGCTTTCTCAAGTTAAGAAATGGTTCAAATGGCTCTGAGCACTATGCGACTTAACTTCTGACGTCATCAGTCGCCTAGAACTTAGAACTAATTAAACCTAACTAACCTAAGGACATCACACATATCCATGCCCGAGGCAGGATTCGAACCTGCGACCGTAGCGGTCGCTCGGTTCCAGACTGCAGCGCCTAGAACCGCTCGGCCACCCTGGCCGGCTCAAGTTAACACCGCACATAAAACGTGGCATAGTCTTTATTCCGAAAGGCATATAGCGTCATCTACCTTTAATAGTGTGAATTTTGTCGAGATTTCCATTTGTTTAAAAATTTCACATTTAGTTTATGGCTGTATAATTTTTTATTCTACTTCTGAAATTTCGGCGTTACGCCGTTGTCAAGCATAAATAATTAGTTGGTGACATGTCATGGCACAATCGTAAGTTACATGCAAGGACACCATTGTAGGGTTGTCTTTCACTTTACATCAATGAAGACAACAGCTGTTGTCACAGATATAAGTAACATAATTGTTAAGCTTGTGCTTTTCACAGTTGTGTAGGTACCTGCACAAGTTTAGGCATTGTGTTACTTACCAGAAGCCAGAGCTGTTACCGCCATTGCTGCAAAGTAGAATACAACGCTTCTACGATTATCCGTGCTTAAAGCTTATATTTCAGCCGTGACATAGCACTCGTTATTTTCGCCTAACGATGACGTAACGCCCAAATTGCAATAGAAGAATAAATAATTATAATTATAAAGCCAAAAGCGGAATATGATGTCCTTTAAACATAACTGATATATGCTGCGGAACCATGCTACAAGAAGTTTTCATCTGTTGTTTCAGATTCGAAACGTCTTTCAAAAGAAGAAGGGTGCGTTTGACTTCAGGCACCCTCTTGTTAACCGTTGCAAATAAAGGAGAATATTTCTTACAAAATTTCACATTTTTTGGATGATTTATTGTTGATGATAAACCGCCCTAAGGAAAGTATTTTATGACAGCAGCAACACCAATCCATAACTAGTCACTAAAACATTTGTTTGTTTGTCACAATATGTTTATGAACTGTTCTGAGAGCTTTATGGTTTAGTTTAGAAGCATTATGGCGGTGTCGGTTTTTCTGGACCGTTGTGTCCCAAGTGATGAAGCGTATGAGTGTATAACGTAGGCAGGTGATACACTTCCTGCCAGGTCACTTTAGAAATGCAGTGGAAAAAAAAAGCATTCAGGGCCGTCACTGAATATCCTCGGTCATGTCAGGTTCTCTGTGAAATGTCGACTTGGAAACTGAATAGCATTTGCACAAATAACCTATAGAATTAATCAGTTCGTTCCACTCGGACAATTAAAACTTCAAATATACAAAGGATTGCTTAAAAGCATGATTCAGAGCACAACGATACGTCTCATTGGTAACTGGTCTTTGTTAGTACACAACATCGGTAACTGAAATTGTCAGGGCCGGCCGGAGTGGCCGTGCGGTTCTAGGCGCTACAGTCTGGAGCCGAACGACCGCTACGGTCGCAGGTTCTAATCCTGCCTCGGGCATGGATGTGTGTGATGTCCTTAGGTTAGTTAGGTTTCATAAGTTCTAGGCGACTGATGACCTCAGAAGTTAAGTCGCATAGTGCTCAGAGCCATTTGAACCATTTTTTTTGAAATTGTCATTATCGCCTGCACACTTGCTCTGGAGCAACTAGCGTGAAATTGTTAAGCTGGCGTCTCCTGTGTAGTTCAAAAGGAGTGACTGTCCGCCATTTTTTTCCGTAGAGTTTATAATCTTGTCGTAAGCAAAAAAATCAGAATCAGGATCTGACACAGCACGTTCAGAATTTCGAGGTATCGATCATGGGTTTGCCGGTTTGGCAATCCCTTTGCTCGAGGCGATTTACAGAACGGATGAAAAGCATAAATGAAGTAGCGTTTTCGACTGTCATTAGGCCCATGACATGTTCTGTCTCTTATTATTTCCGTCTCTAAATAGCTCTTCCGTTACTCCTTAGACCCATTCGCTTGTAACTGCATACTATTTTTATTATCCAACACTTTCCAATTTAAATCTTCCTTGCAATTCCTGCACTTGTCTTTCGTTTTATCATTGATACTAACAACCTTAAGACTTTCTGACTACATTTTTTCTTATCCTATCCAGTAATATATAACCTTTGATTGACCTATGGAATTTTATCTCTGGTGCTGCCAAGGCACTCTTCTGCGTACAAGTCGTAGCCCGTGGCCAATGCACTCATGTCGAGTGCGGCAGAAGCGAAGGGTGTGAGATGAGTTTCCGGAGTTTCTGATGCCTTAAAACTGGAACCTTTCGGCTAATGGAGACTACCTTAGAGGAAATCAGTCAGTTTGGAAGGTGGAGTAAATAAAAAAACACTTATAAACCTCCAAAGCTCCCTCTGAACAGGACGGGATTTACAGACGACGACCTGGGCAAGAAACGGCATAAAACATTTGGACTTTCAGTAGAGTAAAATCTCACTGCAAAAAAAAAAAAAAAAAACATAGTATACTTAATATCTTCAATGAAACTTCAACAAACGCCAGAACGAGGATCAGAAAACTGACTGACAAAAAGGGACCCCGGAGAAAGTGAATCAGCTTGTACAGTTTTCTCACCAGTAACCTATTAGAAACTGGTATATCGTTGAAACTGAAACTTCCTGGCAGATTAAAACTGTGTGCCGGACCGAGACTCAAACTCGGGACCTTTGCCTTTCGCGGGCAAGTGCTCGACGAAGTTTCATATCAGCGCACACTCCGCTGCAGAGTGAAAATCTCTTTCTGGAAACATTCCCCAGGCTTTGGCTAAGCCATGTCTCCGCCATATCCATTCCTTCAGGAGTGCTAGTTCTGCGCCGGCCGTTGTGGCCGTGCGATTCTAGGCGCTTCAGTCTGGAACCGCGTGACCGCTACGGTCGCAGGTTCGAATCCTGCCTGGGGCATGTATGTGTGTGGTGTCCTTAGGCTAGTTAGGTTTAATTAGTTCAAAGTTCTAGGCGACTGATGACCTCAGAAGTTAAGTAGCATAGTGCTCAGAGCCATTTGAACCATTTTTTTGCTAGTTCTGCAACGTTCGCAGGAGAGCTTCTGTATAATTTGGAAAGTAGGAGAGGAGGTACTGGCAGAAGTAAAGCTTTGAGGACGGGGCGGGAGTCGTGCTTGGGTAGCTCAGATGGTAGAGCACTTGCCCCCGAAAGGCAAAGATCCCGAGTTCCAGTCTCGATCCGGCACACAGTTTTAATCTGCCAGGAAGTTTCATATGAGTGCACACTCCACTGCAGAGTGAAAATCTCACTCTGGTATATCGTTATTAAGTGATGAATTAAATGCAAACACTCATATATTTCCCGGAGACTACAAATTTTACGAATCACGTGTATTGTAGTAGTAATTCGAGCTGCTGTGTTACGTTCGTCTCTGGTTTTTACGACATTCGGCAACAAGGACATGTCACTGCTGCGCAATTAAGCCCCGTTGTCTCAAGGTCTACACAAATGCCGAGGCAGTGCTTTAACAGCATTGCTTCCCCAAAGCAAGCAACACGAAGTACGGACATTTTCCTTTATCTCTTGCAAATTGTAGACAACACACTGTGATCGATGTTAATCACCAGGGAAGTCGTCTGTGTTTTTCCGGGTAATGTGCGGCTCCTGGGCTACTTGTCAAGGTGGCGACTACTCTGCGCACGTACGAAGGACGCGGCTTTTGGCGGCCTACCAGTCACGTCTCTTCCGGGCGCCGCCGTCTCACGAGAGGTCGTTGGTTCCACATCACGGATTCACGGGAAGAGACGCCTTTCCGTTTACGTTACGGCACTGAATAGCTTTCGAAAATAGTTCGCCATATGCTGTTTCGTAACACTGTTCGGCTGACCCTTTTACTCAAACTCATGACACCAACAGCATTCTGCACAGACTGATGCGTCATCTTATTAAATATTAAAATGTACCGACGTTTTGGCAGAGTCGCAACGGCCTTTCTCACGGCATACACTTTGTAACTGTTGTGATCTGAGGTCACGCATCCGATATTACATGGGGTGTCCAATAAGTAATGCAACGCATTTTTTTTTCTGAAAGCGTGTAGGTTTTAATCAGGATTACAATACACTGTCCTAGTCTTCACTGTTTTGGCTATAAACCGTGTATTTCAACATTATCTCCATTCAGTGCGACGACCTTACGCTACCTTACTTAGAGGGCCTGTATGCCCGCGTGGTACCACTTTATTAGTCGAAGACGGAGCCAACGTCTTGCTGCATTAGGGGGAGGTTTACTATCTTTGGCCCGAAAAAAGCATGTTCTTTGAGAAATTTTTTCTCGGCATGTGTTGTAGATAACAATGTCAAATTTGGTCAAAATGTTTATTGATATGTCATCTACAAACTAGAAATTTTTCGACCGGAAGTGTCGAAGAGCAAAGGTGGAAATGCTGTCGGAACGTGACAAAATTTGCATGTAGACCCCCACGCGCGGTATGTCACAAGTCAGCCGGCTCGTCTGAAATCAAAATTGAGTTGACTTTAACGAAATATATAAGATTCTTTAGGAGTTGCACCTCGCTTAAGTTATTTGCACCATAGGAAACAAAATGGCGGCCATTTCAAAAAATAGGGTTTTTTTCATCGATTTTTCGACTTCGTCGGCCAAGTAAAAATATTTATAGTTGATGGATTGGAATAAAAATGGTACAACTCCTAGACAATTTAGTTAGCTTCGTCGGAAACAAAGAATCCTGCCAATCGCTTCAGTAGATTTGAAGTTACCACACCGCGCGATAAAAAAAAGTCATTTCGAGGAAAACGCGTTTGAAGTTTTGACTGCATGTAAGTGCAATATTATGCAACTTAACGCTCAATCTGCTATTCCGGGTCCTTCCTCTTCCTCATAGAGGGCCTTTGCTCGACCTGGGCCATCCTGCGCTGCTTCAGAGCCGCTCGTGCGGCCGGTGACAAGCGGTTTTCGGCCGCATAAATCCGGTGGTCGTCCGAATGCTTGGCGAACTGCGTCGAATAGAGTCCCAGGGTGACATCCATCGTCGTCATGGTCTTCAGAATTGCTGAATACCCTTCGTTGAAGCTGCTCACTGCCAGGAAAGTCGCAGTCTCCACAGTCTTCGCACCAGAATGCAAATGCTTGGGGGCTAACTTCCAAACACACGCGTTCAAACGTTCATTTGAATTATGTGTGTTTCCTCCCAAGCACCGGTACAATAACTCGTCCTCCGAAAGAAAAAAGCTGGTGCGTGAAAAAGGCCGATTTCAGGCAGGTGCATTTTTTTTGTTCAAACGCGAATAACAAACATTTCCGTTTATTATTCGGAAAAACGGTTTTCAGGGGTGGATTCTAAACACTTTTATGGATCGAAAACCGCAATTTTTTAAAAATCGATTTTTTTAACCAAAAGATAGTAAACCTCCTCATCAGCCACATGCTGCTTCCCGCAGAGTGATTCCTTCATTGTGCCAAACAGACGGAAGTCCGAAGGTGCGAGGTCTGGGCTATACGGTGGATGAGGAAGAACGGTCCAAGGAAGTTTTGTGAACTCCTCTCGAGTGCGCAGGCTTCTGCGAGGCCTTGCGTTGTCATGGATAAGTCTTTGGTTCAACTTCCTGTGGGTACCACAATACACTTCCGAGTTTATCGTTGAACTATGAAGGAGGGCTCAAATGGTTCAAATGGCTTTAAGCACTATGAGACTTAACATCTGAGGTCATCAGTCCCCTAGACTTTGAACTACTTAAACCTAACTAACCTAAGGACATCACACAGATCCATGCCCGAGGCAGGATTCGAACCTGCGACCGTAGCAGCAGCGCGGTTCCGGAGCGATGCCCCCAGAACCGCTCGGCCACAACGGCCGGCACCAACGATCTCCCATGAACACTACGTATTACGATTGAGCACCTGAACCTCTTATAACAGTGTCTCCGAGGATGCAAATGCAGAGATGAACTTGAGAAGAAACGCCTTACAACAAGTGTTGCACATGGCCTGGGTTCATGTGAAGGCGTGCTTCAGCATGTCTCTCCATCGAATCACGTACAAGTTCAAATATCCCAGGAGTGTCGAGAATGCAGTGACAACCGTAAACAATGCGTTTCCGGAATTCATGGATACTACAACAAGACTAGATTACACCAAAACTTTTAAATATCTCCACACAAAAATTCCAACGGGTGCAAGTCGGGTCACTGATGACCCACGATCGATACACTTATTGTTTACAGGTACTTCTGATCCAGAGTGATAATAAAACCAAACTAGGGAAGTTTAGTAGTTTGTAATTGACGGCTCACTTGCGATATTTCGAAATAAAAATAGGCTTACACATTAACAATGTTATAACACTAGCATGACTCTACTTTTGTATACTTCGTATAGGGGATACTGTTGGCTTTCGGACCTACGTTTATTAGGATTATTTATTTGCTAAACTGTCCCCTGTTAGTTCCTTTAGTTGGTACCTGTATGGCGAGACACACTGAAGAACACTGAGCCACGGTAAGTGCTCTGGCAATCACAGATTTTTGGGATTTTGTGGATGTCTGGCCGATTATATTTGCTTGTAGGAAATGAAATGCAGTGTTGGTGGTAAGATAGGCTAGGGTTGACGCTAGGCGTATTACCTGGCTGGCAAAATTTTACGGCAGCGACGCTGCTGGTATTATCGGCACAGAAACCACAGCATCGCTGAGAGAGGAGAAACTGCAGTTAGACTGTTTTTGACAATGGATAAATACAAGTACTCCTACTGCATGCGTGCATGTTATAAGAACACAAGTATTATTTACTACTCATTTAGTAGACCTCCACTGCACTCGGCCGTATACTACGCCGTAAACCTTAAATGATGATTTCATCAGCTGTGTCAGTCGGCTCTGTTATTGTAACGGTAGAACTTCTTTCGAATCGACAGTGGAAGTCAGTGTCCACGTCACCCTCTTTGATATTACCCACCTGCAACACAACCTTTCCAGATTGCAGCTCCATTAAGAAATCACTATTCCAATGTTCCTAACAAATATTTTTTACGAGTTCACAAATTTTCGCGCAGTCTTATTCAGTTTCTCCCATTATGCGTCAGTACGTTCAAAATTTCAAGGAAAGATTGATCACAGTTTTGTTAATTACATTTCATACTAGTTAGATTAGATTTAGGCCGCAATTATATGGAGATAACCGTAGAACCGAAAATCCCTTTTCTTTTAAAATATTATCCACGATATCCACAGGATTAAGTTTACGTTCCTTATCCATTTCTTTTCGGTACTCACTTGTTCATGTGTTCTCTCAATGAATTTTGGTTTTTCTCGATCATGACACTGTATTTTCTTTGCAGAAAGTCATTGTGGAAGCCTTACCTTGTAAAACTGTGCGATATGCAACATTGTCAAGTACGACAGTGTATATATCTGGGAGATTTTGAGAAAAGTGTCCCTCAATTACTTAATTCGTACCGTTGATCTCATCCATCAGTCTTTCAGTTCCTATTCTATAACGAACTTAAAAAAGACTACACCAGCGTTTCTGCTTTGAGATGGTATCACACGCGGCGATTTATTTGGAAATGATGCATACAGTAGACATTCTTCATCAGGTGCGAACAATAGTTGTACTCATGAAATATGGACTGAACGTACCACTCTCTTGGGGACCCGTATTTCCCCCATTCCCCACCCTTGGCAGATTGCAACTTTCGTTATTGCATTAGCCCCCATTTAGCTGATTGGCAAAACGAGCGCAAATGTTTTAGGCAATAGCATGCCTCCCATACTGTAGTAACATTTGAGGTTAGAATATACTGCTCGTCCCCTCGAAATAAGAAAAAATCAGATGGATTTACAGAACTTTGCTGCTCTAAATCTCAACCTCCAAACTACCGAACGTTCTGCGAATGAAGTATGATGTCAGCTGATGAGCAGAGCAGATCTCCTGAAAACGCGGCAACTGTTCACCAGACTTCAGTAGGCATAGAGACAAGCCAGCAAAACCCCAACTCTTTAAAGAATCGAACTCCCATGTGTGAAGCACATTTTAGAAATGAATTAAAGTATTAAATATTTGAAGTTAAGTATATAAGCGAGAATAAGGTTAGAAAAGGTTTTCAATTACGTTTAAAGTTTGTCGGAAGTCGCTAAATCCTCTCGTGTTTAAACCCTGGATGAATGCTCGAGGCCTGTTCAAAAAATTGTGGAACATTCGTAATTTCGCGCCAGTGGTGTGCTGGAGCGAAATGCGATGTGGATCATCGCACCGCTGTGTTTAATGTTAATTGCCGTAACTTTCATTGTTGTATGTCTGTTAGTTACTGTTCAGTGCTGTATTGAGTAGAACGGTGTGTCGCACAGTTTGCGAATTTCGAGATGGCAGACCAATGGGTCTGGATTAACTTTTGCGTGAAACTTAAGAAAAACTCTACAGACACACACCAAGTGTTGCGGGAAGCGTACGGCGATGAGTGCTTAAACCATACTCGATGTTACGAATGATTCACACACTTAATGACGGAAATCAAAGTTGACCGCCGGCCGGGTGGCCGTGCGGTTCTAGGCGCTTCAGTCTGGAACCGCGCGACCGTTACGGTCGTAGGTTCGAATCCCGCCTCGGACATGACTGTGTGTGACGTCCTTAGGTTAGTTAGGTTTAAGTAGTTCTAAGTTCTAGGGAACTGATGACGTCAGATGTTAAGTCCCATAGTGTTCAGAGCCATTTGAGCCGTTTTTTTGAGTGATATATGTGGATAACCTGGGCACAATTTGTTGCGAATAGCGTCAGTAGCAAATAACTAATAAATCAAAACTTCATGCCTGATGCTCAAGTAATACCGCGTGAACAGCAAAAATGTAGTAAGCGATAATTTTATTCCTTGAGCATTTTGCGAGGGGTGTAAGCGAGAAAAATCTTTTTAAAGGTTTTAAATTACGTCTGAAGTTTGGTGCAAGTAGCTGAGTGCTCTCATTCTCAAATACTGCATTTAGTGTAGTCTCAGTAACTTTCGTATTGTGGGTTACGCTGCTTCAAAACATGTACAGGGTGTAACATATGTAGATATTTCTGTTGCTGACTGAGGACAATGTACTGAACAACATTATATCAGTATTTACGTCATTTACAGACTATTAATTACACACACATCAAAAAAAGTTTTGTATCACCTCGGTTCGTAGAGTTCTGGAACATGTAAAGAAAATTTGATTAGAGATCAACATAAACATCACTTCCGCCCTTTATATTGCTCATGAAAACCACACATTGCATGTTGTACCGCCATGCAGCGAGACCTTCAGAGGTGGTGGTCCAGATTGCAGTACACACCTCTAATACCCAGTAGCACACCCTCTTGCATTGATGCGTGCCTGTATTCGTCGTGGCATACTATCCACAAGTTCATCAAGGCACTTTTGGTCCACATTGTCCCACTCCTCAACTGCGAATCAGCGTAGATCCCTCAGAGTAGTTGGTGGCTCACGTCGTCCATAAACAGACCTTTTCAATCCATCCCGGGCATGCCCGATACGGTTCATGTCTGGAGAACACGCTGGTCACTCTAGTCGAGCGAAGTCGTTGTCCTGAAGGAAGTCATTCACAAGATGTGCACGATGGCGGCGCGAATTGTCGTCCATGGAGACGAATGCCTCGCCAATATGCTGCTGATATGGTTGCAGTATCGGTCGGAGGATGGCATTCGTGTATCGTACGCCAGTTACGGCGTCTTCCATGACCACCAGCGGCGTACGTCGGCCCCACATAATGCCACCCCAAAACAGCAGGGAACCTCCACCTTGCTGCACTCGCTGGACAGTGTGTCTAAGGCGTTCAGCCTGACCGGGTTGACTCCAGACACATCTCCGACGATAGTCTGGTTAAAGGCATATGCGACACTTATCGGTGAAGAAAACGTGTTGCCAATCCTGAGCGGTCCATTCGGCATATTTTTGGACCCATCTCTACCGCACTTCATGGTATCGTGGTTGCAAAGATGGACCTCGCCATGGACGTCGGGAGTGAGGTTGCGCATCGTGCAGCCTATTGCGCACAGCTTGAGTCGTAACACGACGTCCTGTGTCTGCACGAAAACATTATTCAACGTGGTGGCGTTGCTGTCAGGGTCCCTCCGATCCGTAATCCGTAGGTAGTGGTCCTTCACTGAAGTAGTAGTCTTTGGCCGGCTTGAGCGAGGCACGTCATCGACTGTTCCTGTCTCTATCTCCTCCATGTCCGAACAACATCGCTTTGGTTCACTTCGAGACGCTTCCTGGCACTAACTAACAATGTGGACGCGATCGAACCGCGGTAGTGACCGTCGAGGCATGGTTGAACTACAGACAACACGAGCCGTGTACCTCCTTCCTGGTGGAATGACTGGAACTGATGGGCTGTCTGACCCCCTCTGTCTAATAGGTGGCGCTCTTGCAAGGTTGTTTACATATTTGGGCGGGTTTAGTGACATCTCTGAACAGTCAAAGGGACTGTGTCTGTGATACAATATCTACAGTCAACGTCTGTCTTCAGGAGTTCTGGGAACTGGGGTGATGCAAAACCTTTTTTGATGTGTGTTGCTATTACAAGTCGTGTATTTTTCGGTTGATTAGTACCCCCAGCTATATGTGGCAGAGCAAGCCATTAATGCTCATTTTCCCCTGGGCAGCATGTCAGGTGTAGATGTGTGGACATGTGGGTGGAAAGCAGTTAGTCTAAGTGACAAGTATAGTCCACTTGGTGGTGCGATATTTACCATGCAGAAAACATCATGTCGTAAAGTTTGTCATATATTTTAGGGAAGATTGTTCGACGCGTACATATTAAGGTACGACACATAAAAATATCTGTACTTATGGCAGTTACAATTTGTACATCTACATCTACATGGATACTCTGCAAATCACACTTACGTGCCTGGCAGCGGGTTCATGGTACCACCTTCACAATAATTCTCTATTATTCCAATCTCGAACAGCCCACGGAAAAAACGAACACCTGTATCTTTCCTAGCGAGCTCTGATTTCCCTGATTTTATTACGATAATCATTTCTTCCTATGTCAACAAAACATTTTCGCATTCGGAGGAGGAAGCTGGTGATTGAAATCTTGTGAGAAGAAATTGCCGAAATGAGAAACGCTTTTGTGTTAATAATGTCCACCCCAAATCCTGTATCATCACAGTGACACTCTCTCCCCTACTTCGCGATAATACAAATGTGCTGCACTTCTTTGAACTTTCTGGATTTTCTCCGTTAATCCAACCTGGTAAGAATTCCATACCGTGGAGAGGTACCGCAAAAGAGGACGGACAAGCTTAGTGTAGGCAGTCTCTTTAGTAGATCTGTTACATTTTCTAAGTGTTCTGCGAATAAAACGCAGTCTCTGATTTGCCTTGCCCGCCCTGCCCACAACAATCTCTGAGTGTTCTTTCCAACTGAAGTTGTCCGTAATTGTTGTTCCTAGGTATTTAATTTGATTTACGGCCTTTAGATTTGACTGTTTTCTCGTGTAACCGAAGTTTAACGGATTCTTTTTAGCATTCATGTAGATGACCTCACACTTTTCATTATTTAGGGTCAACTGTCAATATTTGCACCATACAGATATCTTTTCCAAATCATTTTGCAGTTTGTTTTGATCTTCTGATGACTCAGCTGTACATACAGTTTGTAAATGTATTACCTGTTTTACTATATTAAACGTTAACATAAGTTTATACATCTTACTGAGTAGATTATGACAGCTTTTTAAATTTTTAAATTTGGCCAGTAATTATTGTAAATATTGGAAAATCAAAATTTTGTTGGCTCTGGAAGTCGTGAGTTAGCAAACAGTTACTGCGACTGTGTAGGAGGGCCCAAATGGTTCAGATGGCTATGAGCACTATGGGACTTAACTTCTGAGGTCATCAGTCCCCTAGAACTTAGAACTACTTAAACCTAAATAACCTAAGGACATCACACACATCCATGCCCGAGGCAGGATTCGAACCTGCGACCTTAGCGTTCGCGTGGTTCCAGATGTAGCGCCTAGAACCGCTCGGCCACTTCTGCCGGTGGAGGGCCCAAGGTTAGCCGTTTAGGTAATATGGATTCCTCCATCATAACTTAATTCAAAGCAGGGACTGCACACTTCAATGGCTAGTGTCTTTGGAGAGACTAATATGCGTATTTAGTGGCTTTGACCACACTGTATATTTTTAATTTTCATTTATTGAGTCATGGACATTAGTGGGAGAGTTGATGAACAAGTCTCTTTATTTCACGATGTTTAATGCATCTTTATCTACATTTATGATACACACTAGCGCCACACCCCAGCTTCTCATGGGAAGCACTAAGTACCTCCGGTCAGACGGCTTGTCTGGCGTAGCGGTGATAAACTGTACATTCAGTTTTCCTCGTGAATTAGTTTGTCCATCCGTGAAATCCGTAATAAAATCCTTACATTTGTTACTGAGATTAGGATATACATACAGACAGAAGAAGGCGGCGAGGGACTTCAGTTCATCATAGTTGAGCCAGTTTGCATGAGGTGTTTATAAATTATGTGCACAAACCGTCGTTGTGAATCAGTCTATCTTACAGTAAAACCGTATCAAAATCCCTAAAAAAGTTTCTCATGCTAGCTTTCACATATAGACAGAATGATGCGGCGGGGGATTTTTGTTTATAACGTGTAGCGATTATTGCGTTTGTGCGTCTGGAACTCAAAGGCCACTTGAGATTTGTTTAATAGAAAGTTTTGTGAGCTTTGAACTCCTTAGATTCAGAGCTCCACCACAAGTAGACAAGAAAGGGCGAGGTTCGTGTATATGTGTGTGTGCGTGTGTGTGTTTTAAGAACTCGCCATTATATTTGCTCTTATTGATTCGAAGACCCACAAAAAGCCTAATTCCGAGCTACCATATAGATATATCGGGTGTTCCTCCTAAGAGTCATCAGGTACATTTTCTCTCGAGTTTCGGCAAATATCCGCAATTTCGTTTTTACAGTATGTAGCTGGGGTCAGTTCAAACGACTACCGTCCATGACGTCATTCATGTGACGCCCATATTCGACGGGAAGTGTCGCTCTGTTTCCCATTACAATCAAAATTATTTTTAAAAAGGAGTTTTCCATGCCCATTCGACAGAGTGGTGCCAAATTAGTCTAGTGCTATATTTGTTTTGTCGATATGCATTAACAGGGACGTAAAACACGAAAGATAGCTAGTACTACAGCAGTGACTAAGCAGCGCTGCTGCGTGGCGCGTGCTGTCGTTGCTACAGTTCTGATTACTCTTCGTGTTTTACTGTCTCTGTTGATATCATATCGATAAAGCGAATATTGCGCTAGACGAATTTGGGACAGCACTATCGAACTGCCACGTAAAATAATGGTTTAAAAATCATTTTGTTTGTAACAGGAAACAAACCAACCCTCTCCGTTGACAGTGGGCGTCGCACGAAGCATGTGATGAGCAATATTTGTTTGGTTAACTCCAACCACACGTTGCACAAAGGAAATTACAAATACGAGGCGCGTTTAAAAAGTCTGTGCAAAGTACGAGAGATGGCACCACCGGTGCGTATCGAGGTCATGTTTAGTTAGTAGCATCTTTGGAAAGAATGCACACCAAGTTTCAGCCATATTAGTGTATTTCTTTCTATTTGGCACTCGTGTGAATCAAGGAAGTCGAGTGATTCTCAAAAACTGGACGAAAAAGAATTTTGTGTGGTGATTCAACATAACTTTATGAAAGGCAAAATGCCTCAGGAGACTAAAAGAGAAGCATGATATATATTACGGTGACTTTGCACCTTCGATTAGAACAGTTTATAATTGGTTTCAAAATTTTCGGAGTGGCCATATGGGACGCTTTGTGGAGGTTAAGACTCTAGAAATCATTGATAACCTCCATGATATGGTGATGGATAACAGAAGAGTTAAGGTGCGAGAGATTGCTAGTACTGTGGGCATCTCGAATGAACGGGTACATAATATTTTGCATAAACATTTGGACATGAGAAAGCCATCCGCAAGATTGGTTCCACGATTGTTCATGCTTGACCAAAAACGGAATCGTGTGAAGTGTTGCAAGGATGGTCTGCAGCTACGCAGGAAGAATCCGCAGGACTTTAAGCGTCGTTTCGACACTGTGGATGAAACATGGATACATTACTATACTCCTGAGACCAAACAACAATCTAAACAGCCGGCCGGAGGGGCCGTGCGGTTCTAGGCGCTACAGTCTGGAGCCGAGCGACCGCTACGGTCGCAGGTTCGAATCCTGCCTCGGGCATGGATGTGTGTGATGTCCTTAGGTTAGTTACGTTTAATTAGTTCTAAGTTCTAGGCGACTGATGACCTCTGAAGTTAAGTCGCACAGTGCTCAGAGCCATTTGAACCAACAATCTAAACAATGGGTTACCAAGGGAGAATCTGCACCAAAAAAGAGACCATTCCTTCGGCCGGAAAGGTTATGGCGACTCTCTTTTGGGATTCGAAATGGATAATCCTAATCTACTATCTGGAAAAGGGTGAAACTATAACAAGTGCATATTATTCATCGTTATTGGACCGTTTGAAAACCGAGCTGCAAGAAAAATGCCGGCTATTGAACCGCAAAAAGTCCTTTTCCATCACGACAATGCACCAGCAGTTGTGGTCGCAAAATGAACTGAAATAGAATTCCAGCTCGTTTCACATCTCCCCTATTCTCCAGACTTGCCTCCCTCAGACTACTATTTGTTCCCCAATTTGAAGAAATGTCGGTACAAAGATTTTATTCAAACGAGGAGGTGTTTTCAGCAACTAATAGCTGTTTTGCAGACTTGGAAAATTCCTATTACTCGGAAGGGATCAACAAATTAGAACAGTGTTGGATGAAGTGTAAAAGCCTAAAAGAAGACTATGTCGAAAAATAATTTTTTTTTTTTTTTTTTTTTTTTTTTTTTTTTTTTTTGCACGGACTTTTCAAACGCCCTCGTATCTGCCGAAACTCGAGAGAAATGCGCCTGACGACTTGTAGGACAAAAAATGTTCAAATGTGTGTGAAATCTTATGAGACTTCACTGCTAAGGTCATCAGTCCCTAAGCTTACATACTACTTAAACTAAATTATCCGAAGGACAAACACACACACACCCATGCCCGAGGGAGGACTCGAACCTCCGCCGGGACCAGCCGCACAGTCCATGACTGCAGCGCCTTAGACCACGACTTGTAGGACACACACTCTGTGTACGCGCTACTTGTCTCTTAAACTACATCGCTGTGAGAGTGTTTGGAGCCTCGCCATCGAGAAATTTGTAGGTAAATTACCGCATAAAACTAGGCTCTCAACATTATTCGTCTGGATGTTTGGACACCGAGGATTTTGCTGTCAGAAGTAAAACTAAAGCCAGTACTGTGCAAACAGTTTTACGTTTTCCTCCCCACCTTCAGGAAAAAAGAGAAAACCACCGAATCAGAGAAGTATGTGAGAAGTACAACTTGCGATCTACGATGCATTTTACTTCCCACGAATATCTGCCTGACGGTAAAGGTACTAGTTATGATAAAGTTTTAATCGTTTAAACGAATAGTTTTATTCATTCTGAGACAACATTCACCTAAGGCATGGTTCAGTTTTCATAAAAATCTGACAACACATTATTGCAAAAGGGACCTTGTTTCAGGACCAAACACAAAATTTTTCAAGTGCTCACAAGTTTAAAGCTCGCATTCGAAACTAGACGAAATGATAGCACTATATATGGCTCGTTACAATAGCTTCGTGATGTTAAACGTTTATAATACATTCCCCTTCTTGTCGTAACAACGCTTCAGTACCTATTATGTGTGAGAATCGGCATGATGAATAAAAGCCATTTAAAAACCCTTTTTTAACGTTATCTCACCCATCCCACTGCGTTTAGTATGTGTTGCGAAAAAGGGATTTTCACTTGAGAAATAACGTACTGGATTTAATTCTGGGACACTACGTCCCGAGGTAAAGATAATTATGAAACCCTACTGCATGTATACGTAATGCTTGTCTATATAATGCCCTGAAGTCTTCCAACGAGCATTTCAGAGTCCAGGAACCCAGGGCTCAAGAAAGGGTATGCAAGGTTTGGAAGTGTGACGTAATAAGAAGGCCTAGACATCGGCAGGGATGGAGGGGGGGAGGGGGGGGGGAATTGGGGAGAGGGGTCAACTCATCAACTCATGTAGACCACCCCCCCCCCCCCCCCAATCCAAATGAACAAATTTTTGTGGATTCCCGTGTAAGAAGGAGATGCAATAAGTAAAGCCTGATTTCTAAATTCAGTCATAGATTCACCTGAGCGAATTACTGTCCCATCTGTTTACTCCCTGGAACGCACTTGTTGAATAACATTCTCAGTCACAGCGCAAAGACTGCATCGCGTCACACAAGGACAAAAGAAAGCTAGCTTCGAAACAGAAAAGAAGTTTGAAGGCGGCTGTAGAGGGTATCTCGTTCTCACCCCTTCATATTTCAAATTGTAACGAACAGGAAGAGCACATGCTATGAAAACTCTCATGCACTCCCAAATGACAAAATACTGCGTTGTTTCCCGTCAAAGGAGATACTAATGCGCACCTCATTTCATTTCAGACACGATCAAATTCTTTGAGACAATGGATGAATCTGGACTCATGTTTGTAATCAGCGAAAATAAAATACAGCAAATAACTTTCTTCAGGTACCCTGATTTTTACAGGTCGATGACTTTCGACATATATACACAACTGATAAGAAACATGTTTAGCATGTATTCAGTATTATTTAAAGGAAGCTATATGGAGGTACAGATTGTATGGTTTCGGCAGCACAGAGTGACACCTAGAGCTCATTCGAGTGTTTCGAGATGAATGTTCATCGTGGATGAGCATGTTTGACCATTCACCCAAATGGGAGCGAAGCGGTAGATACAGTGCAATGCTTTGAAGGGTACATTGTCGGTACAATACAAGTAAAGCAGACTGTGGAATCCCTGAGCATTGATCATGTTCGGCACACGATCAGAACTTAATTGGCATCGTGTCGTTCCAAGCAGACTGCTAAAGTTGTATTGTTATCTAAATAAAATGGGCTTGGATGGAAGCTGAACTACTTCTTACATTTTCTGTAGTAGAGTATTGTGATAATACACGCATCGTTGTATTTGTGTCTTGCTGTACGTTTCAGGATGTGGCTTTTTTGTGTTTATCTTCCGTAAACTTAAGCAGTAAAACACACTTCTCTCTTTTTTCTCTTTTTCTGTCTCTTTATCGAACTTATAACTGCTAAGCTTCACGGATTTTCCGTTGTTCATTATTTGCTCATCTTCTTCTCGTTGTGTCTCGTTAATTATCCTATAGGCTTTGAATGGAGGCATCTCATAGGTACTAGGGTACAAACTTAAAATAAATAGTTAGTCGGCATCATAACATCGTATCTTGCCTAAATGAACTTTGCAATGCATCTCTACCCATTATGCACAGGAACATAACAGTTCTAAATCCACCATCACGCACCATTTTGAAGCAGGACTTTCGTGTAGCAGAGCAGCAAATTTAGGCGTTTGTAGAAAGTCGCCTCTGATGATGATTTGAGACCGAAAGCAAAACGTGTGTGGTGTAAATAGACATCGTAATTATTAGCTGCACAACATATGGTAACGCAAGCCGAACGAATTATTGTACAACCAGATGAAGATAAAACAAGTCAAAACTACGTGGAAAAGGATGGGTTTGCTGTTTAGCTTTCGTAACTCATCAGTGCACTATAGTCCGATTCACGAACGATGGCCTTTCGCACTGGTCGAGCAGTATTATTGTGGGAATTGCTTTCTTGCCGGTTTCAAGCGACAGTTGCGGTACGTGCATGCACGTTCTTTGTGGTTAAAGAAAACGCGTTTCCTGCATATTATGTCTCTCGCTAACTTAGGTAAAATTTGTCGCTTATCACGAATATTAGCGATGACAACTCGCAACAAATGGAATAAAAATTCACCAAATATTCTCCATGATCACGTTTAATATTCGCACTGTATACGACATTCGCAGCAGAACGTTCAGATCACTGCTGAAAGCGCACTGGCTGTTGCGAACTGCGTGACGTAGGAGCGCAGAACAAGCCGAAGATCGACCATCTTTCGTGACTCCAACTAGAGATTATTTTCATTCCAAGTAATGGAACAAAATATTACCTGCAGCATACCTCTTCATATCACATTTGCTTGTTTTACGTTTATTCAAATTTTAATTGAGAACAGACATTTTTATTCGTTGATTTCATATTATACAGTCCTTTAATAAAGGTCGAATCAATCTTAGATATCGACGTTCATATAATGTATGTGCCGTGGCAAGAATCGACGCTGGTATAAGGATGTAGTTTCCATAACCGACAGTAGGTGGCAGAAGCGACTGAGCTTAGACAGTAGCGCACCTGGCGGCCAATTGATTAGTGAGCTTGCGAACAGCTGCTTGCAGTGTAATGTCGGCGGTTCGGTAACAGCAGTTGTTTCGTACGTCACGGCCGAATGCAAGGTTAGTGTTTGCGCAAGAGAGTGTCTGAAAGAACATTTCGTATTTTTAGGCTGAAGTCGACGTTTGTGCCAAAAAATTCTATTCATTCTATCCGCACAGAATGTAATGTGTTCTTCTGGGAGAAAGCTACACACATACCTGTTATTTTGGAGACGAAAATTGGAAAGGTGTTGGTTGTACTTCAAATATGCTTTATAGCTTGTTCTGTACAGCATGCGAATGTGATAAAATGCACTTTTGAAATAGCAAGCACTGATTACAAAGCATGCTTTTTTTCCACGAGCCTCTGAAATGAAAATCATCTTGTACTTTGCTCATTGTACTTCCTACTTATAAATTGTATATTATAAATAATTCATCAGTGCCTCAAGAAAATGCAGAAAACAAAACAGTATTCTACAAACGTGTACAGTATAAAATATATGTACAAGCTTACACCCTTATCTAATTATATCTGATAAGTACCGGTACGGAATTTTAATGGGACATTATTTAGATGAAAAATGATTTCATATAGGACGATTTGTAAAATGTGGTTTTATAGTTCAACAAACAGAAACGGTGTGGACATAAAGTTACTTTTCAATACTTTGTACGGATTGACGTGGTGTCTGAGGGAATTATTGGGGTTGTCTGTTACTTCAGCAGTTTAGGCTGCTTACTCCCATTTGTAGAAAAACAAAAATGTTAATTTTACCCCTAATGCGCCTGTCTACAAATAGTTATATATCTTGACTCTAAGCAATCGTAATATCTAGTTGGAAAAGATTTATGAATCCATTTAGGTCTTTTGAAAGACCATAGGGTCATTCTATGTCAACTCAACCAATTTGAGAAAATGTTCCAGCTGATAGTCTCAGATGTGGCTGAAGTTTAGCACACCAATGCTACCAAGTGTGGAACACTCATGTACAAAATTTTAAGTTCCCCTCCCAAAGTTCCAGAATTATGGCTTGTGAAAGAAGGTGGCGTGACCCGGAAATTGCAACCCGCACCTGGCAATCTATCTTCAGACCCAACTTCAGGTCTTAATAACTTTGGAACTATTCCGCACAGTCCAGTGAAATTTTTACAACCCAGTAACATCCACTTAGAGAACACACTCTATGAATCAAAACAGCAACAATATATTTCTGAGGGAAAATAAAGAATCCCGAAATGTGATTTAAAAAATGTAATACGTTAAAAGGTACATATTGTAGGTGACCTCTATGCCAAATATAATTCACTCAAAAAGGGTATAAATCTTTTTGTGGTGTCAACTGAACTGACATGGAATGACCCCATAAGAATTTATTTTGTAAGTGGATTCAAACATGTGGTACTGCTAAAACAAAACAAATCAAACATACAAAATATTTAGGGCATGAGAATGACACCATATGGTCTTTAAGTCTCCATGAGCCAGCGTAGCAGTCGAAACAGGAAATCAAAACCCGTTACACTGACGTGAAAGATACGAAAGGTAGCTCAGAAAATTATATCAGGAATCATTGATGAAACAGGCGATACAAAGATTAGAAGCAAGATGAAAGGGGAAAAGAATACCGATTGAATAGCGAACAAGGAAACTCTTACTTCTTCGCCAAAGGACTTCAAGTCATACACTTGTAATAGTTTTCCTTGACTGCCATATGGATCGTAAAAACTACCCTTAGTCAGCACAGATAAAAATAATTAATACGTCCACACTAAGTGACCTAGAGACATTTCTTAAAAATTATCTGAAACGGGAAATTGTTAATTTAGGAGCAGTTTATTCGAAAGACTAAGGCATCGCTACCAAGATATCTGCATACTTCTAGGATTACAATCAGTTTGCCAATGATATTAAATTCTGTCATTTATAAGGCGGAACATTTCAGCGACTTTCTTACTTGTTTGACTTACATTTACTAATCGATGGAGGCGCAAGGATGGGAGAGCAAGGTGTTGGAGGGTGGCCGGGTGCCGTGGCCACTGGCTCAGCTGGGCCATCATTCAGCGGTCGCCAGCCAGCACGTGTGCGGCACTGCAATCGACCAGGGCTCGCTCGTAAGCGTTTCCTGTCCCGCCAGCTTCTGTCGTGTGGCGCCGTGACTGGACTCCACGACTGACCCGAGTGTCCGTTTGTTCGCCCGGCGCTCGATCTATTCACTTCTATGGGCGGCCACAAAAATTTATGCGGGAGGGGACAGGATTCCAGACTTGCCATTTGTTATACCGGTATCAGAAAACTTGTGGAATTCTTGTTGATTATTACAAAAATAGCCAATAAAACTTCCCCCGATTAACACGTCCATATGTGAAGAAAGAGGAAACAAACATTAAAAACGCTTTTACAGTTAAGAAATTTTAGTTTTCTTAAAAAACTTTATATCTGATCACGTTAATGAATTTATTGTATTATTTTCGTGCCTTTCATTTCTGAGGTTGACTCGCATAATTAATTATAAAACGTGTTTTGGAAGCTACGTTTTTGGGTTGTTTGTGTAAAATGTAATCTGGGCCAGCACTCGACGAGGTGAATTTTGGAAACCTTCCAAAACAGTCACAAATTCCCCAGTACAATCTACTCTTAAGATCCTAGGACTGAACCACGACGACTTTCGTCGCACAACTTGATACAGTATTGTGCTAATTAACAACTGGCCTATTGATTTCATAGCTTTATGTCTACTTGTTGTGTTCTATTCCTATGGAAGTTGAGGAGGTTACATTTCTTGAAGTGAAGATCTTTTCGACACTGACTTTTCTCAGTTTTCCCCCTCTTTTCTAGCACAAAAAATGATATTTTCTCTTTCCGGTTGTTGCATTTCGGTCCATAGATGAGTTACAGATGAACACATCAACAAGTAGCAATACTGTGATGTTCAGAGACTACTACAAGCGCTCTGTGATTGTACAACTGAATGTGGTATCAGCAAGTCGTGACGGGTCTTCCTCGACCACAGACAAACGGTAAACTACTGTTTTAAGTTGTCCGGTGGGTGAAGTCGTCATCTTTGTGGGAATTGAAGACAAATTTGGGCATGTTAATTTTATGCTGGGAATAGTCACCGGAATTCGCGCACCACCATGTTGGAATGGCGTCTTTCTGGAGCCCAACGTAAACAATGTCAGTGTTGTGTCGATTCCCTAAGGTCTCGACACAACGAGTGGCTAGGTGCACGCGAAACTAACGCAGACGGGCGTAAATTCTGAAACAGGAGACTGGATGAAAAACTATAAAGAAAAGAAGAGAGATTGTCATCTACTTAACTTTTAATGATGTTCTTCTTGTTGAAATACATCTCTTGCATAGTAGTAAGCAATTAGCAATGATACACATGGCGCCTTGCTAGGTAGTAGCGATGGACTAGCTGAAGGCTATTTAATCTGTCTCTCGGCAAATGAGAGGAAGACGTGATACGTCTTGTCGCAAGCTATGTCGTCCGTACAACTGGGGCGAGGTCAAGTCCGTGTCTTGTGACCTGCCCTGTGGTGGCGCTACGTTTGCGAATACACAGTGGCGACACGCGGGTCCGACATGTACTACAGGACCGCGGCCGATTTAAGTTACCACCTAGCAAGTGTGGTGTCTAGCGGTGACACCACATTCCTCCCCCGCAAATCGGCGAACGGTCGTGAGATAAGGCTTCCGCCCGCCGTGGGGAGGACCCCATGTTGACGTATGCGATGAGGTGGGGAGCCTAACAACAGGCGAGGCTGTGCCACCCGCACCCGGCCATTCGGTCCGAGGGGAGCTAGGAAACGCCTGCAAACCTAGTCCAGGGTGCACGTCAACATGAGGTGTTTGCGCACGGAATGATATAAGAGGAGCCGCGGGGTCGACCTCCATGTGGTCGGAGCACCCGACGGGCGAAGACGACATCTGGTCCGGAGCGGGCAAGAAGTCCATGGCGGAGGACGGCTGGTCACGGGAAGCAAGCGGCGGCGCGTGACCCAGGGAGGCGCCATGCGGTTGCAGCAAAGCGTCCGCTGCGGGCGGCGCCGGCGGCGGCTGCGGCGGCGCGACGCCATGAGGCAAAATGGAAGGCATCGTCGGTAACACCTGGGGATGAGGCGAGCCAGTAGATGGGTCCCCAAGGCGCTGACCGGACGGCTCCGTCGCTGAAAGCAGACGGGGAGCGGCAGAACCCAGGCGACGACAGAGGCGCAGCTGATTGAGATGCCGACGCACCTCACCAGAGGCCCCCAAAACCAAATACATCGCGCGGCCGAGGCAGCGAAGAATGCGCCCTGCGAGCCAACGCCGTGAACCGCGATAGTTGCGATAATAGACAACGTCGCCAGGAGCAAAAGCAGGAGTCTGCCGCTGCACAGGAACCTGATGTGGCGGATGCAGCAAAGACATCAGAGTTCGATGAGGACGACCATGGAGCAACTCAGCCGGCGAGCGACCATCGCGGGGCTGAGAGCGATATGAGGACAAAAAGAGCAACAAAGCGTCCTCCCGAGAATGCGACTCTTTCAACTTCAACATCTGTGACTTGAAAGTCCGGACCAATCGTTCCGCGGCACCGTTTGACTGAGGCGAAAACGGCGCGGATGTCAGATGTTGAATACCATTGGCCTTACAGAACGACTGAAATTCTGCGGACATGAATTGTGGGCCATTGTCGGAAACAATAGTCTGCGGAAGACCTTTTTTGTTACAGTAAAAGCAAATAGCTTGGCGTGACGGGCAATTTTCACGCGAATGTCTAGTTGCACACCGCGGGCAAGATTTCACTGCATTTGCTTGCTTACGCGGCGCACGTGGTTGCAAGCGAGGCGGCCGCTGCGAAGTCGGGCGCGAGGGCCGCTTAGCGTCCCGTGCAGCGGGCCCGGCGGGCCGATTAATGTGACACACTGCTGGCGAAGTTTCAAATGATTCCTGAGCAAAGTCAAGTGTGTCTTGCCTGTCCAATATGTCTATCACTTGTTGCAGGGAGGGATTAACTAGCTTCAAAATCTGTTCCCTTATGCGAACATCAGAAACGTTCTGTGCAATTGCATCACGCACCATAGTATCTGAATATGGGAGGCCACATTCACAGGCAAACGCGCAGTCTCTAGTAAGTCCTTGCAAAGTTGCTACCCACTCCCTATTAGTCTGACCGGCCGTACGTTTTGTACGAAAAAACGTATACCGTTTTGCAACAACATTAACTGTTTCTTTGAAATAGGCATCTAAAGCCGACAAAATTTCCTCGTAGGTCAGAGTTGCTACGTCGCGTCGGGGAAACAATTTCACTATCACACGGTAGGTAGACACACCGACACAAGAAAGCAAAAACGGCTGCCGCTCTTTACCTTGAATTCCATAAGCAGTGAGGTGGAAGTTGAACTGATCGGCCCACTCAGTCCAGCTTTCGGTTGTGGCCTCGAAGGGCCTAAATGGCGGTGCGACAGCGTTGTGTGGCTGCGGTAGCGAAGAAACGGCTGCCGCCGCATCGGTTTGCAGCGCACGTTGACCCTGGACGAGCTGTCCAAGGGCTTCCAATAACGCCTGCGTCTGCTGATTCTGCAAGCGAAAAAATTCGGACAGTACATCTGGAGAATGCGGCGAAGCCATGACACAAGCAAATTAGAGCAAGTATAACACAAAGACTGCAACGTGGGCGCGGCACCACTCCTCGGCGCCAAAATATTGTTGTGTCGATTCCCTAAGGTCTCGACACAACGAGTGGCTAGGTGCACGCGAAACTAACGCAGACGGGCGTAAATTCTGAAACAGGAGACTGGATGAAAAACTATAAAGAAAAGAAGAGAGATTGTCATCTACTTAACTTTTAATGATGTTCTTCTTGTTGAAATACATCTCTTGCATAGTAGTAAGCAATTAGCAATGATACACATGGCGCCTTGCTAGGTAGTAGCGATGGACTAGCTGAAGGCTATTTAATCTGTCTCTCGGCAAATGAGAGGAAGACGTGATACGTCTTGTCGCAAGCTATGTCGTCCGTACAACTGGGGCGAGGTCAAGTCCGTGTCTTGTGACCTGCCCTGTGGTGGCGCTACGTTTGCGAATACACAGTGGCGACACGCGGGTCCGACATGTACTACAGGACCGCGGCCGATTTAAGTTACCACCTAGCAAGTGTGGTGTCTAGCGGTGACACCACAGTCAGGAAGGAACAGAACAGTTTGGGGACTATTTTGGAAATGCTCTGTACATCTTGACAGTCACCTGGAGTGCAGGACAACGCTGAAATCACTCCCGCGCCAACGAATAGACATACTTTCCCGTGAACTGCCTGTGTAAGAATTCGGTACCCGAGATTCCAGAAGGGGCAAGCGCCCCTTCTTGCCTCCCCTTTGAGGACGCCTATGTTCACTTCACTAACATCGATTATTGACGAAGAGCAATCAGGCTGAGCTGGAGTGGCTTGACTTGAGTGTAACCAAAACAACTTATCTACAGAGTGATTTTTTTCCACCGTGTACAAAGTCCTACCGTCCCCACATGTCATGCTCTAGCGCGCTCTCCTGCCATAGTAATCGGTAATGTTGTGTCTGATTCGCTTCTCTTGCTGACTCACTTTGTACTGGATGTGCTGCAGCTTGGTACACAATGGTTCCGTATTCCAATCAAGAGCATGCCGACATGGTGTCTAGTTTCGTCAGGCAAATGGCACCGGGCAGCGGTCAGCAAGGTAGTATCAGGAGACCTGTCCCCGCCGACAACAACCACAGCATTCAGTCTTTTAAACTGTGTTTCGCCGTTTGTCTGAGACAGGGTTGTTTCAGGAAGCAGGAAATCATGAACGTCGTACCCGAATGTTCGGACACCAGACTTAGAGGAAAACGTGATTTAACACTGTGGAAGGCGACCGCCGTGTCAGTACCACGTAGTTGGCCCGCCAGTACAAAGTAAGTCAGACGACAGTGTGGAACATTCACCATGGCGATTGTTACTATTCTTATCACTTACAGCGTGTGCAGGACTTACTAGCGACAGACTTTCACATCGGTAGCGGCTTTGTCACTGGTTTCTTCACAACCGCGATTCTAGGATTTGTGTCATCCATCTTACTCACAAACGAGTGGTATTTTCAATTTTTATAACAGTCGTCTGTGGGATAAAAAAATGGTTCAAATGGCTCTGAGCACTATGGGACTTAACATCTGAGGTCATTAGTCCCCTAGAACTTAGAACTACTTAAACCTAAATAACCTAAGGACATCACACAGATCCATGCCCGAGGCAGGATTCGAACTTGCGACCGTAGCGGTCGCGCGCTTCGAGACTGAAGCGCCTAGAACCGCTCGGCCAACAGGGGGGACCTCTGTGGGATAGTATGCAGAACCGCCATGGTATGGTGACAGCGAATCATCAGCATCGGTGCAGCGGGAATGTGTGGGCCGGGATAATAGGCGACCATATTTTGGGACCAGTGTTCCTCCCACGTCGCCTGAACGTTCGATGTTTCTTGCAGATGACTTTGCCTCCCTTACTGGAAGATGTGCCACTGATGATTCGAAGGACTATGTGGCTGTTACATGATGGTGCTCCAGCCCACTTCGCCGCTTAAGTCCGGACGCATCTAAATCGTGTCTTCTCTGGACGATGGATTGGACGAGAGGGTCCAATTGCATGGCCTGCTCATTCACCGAATCTCAACCCATGCGATTCCTGGTTATTGGGCCATCTTGAAAGTATCGTGTATGCAGAGTCCATTCCAGATGTGGAGACACTGGAGCAACGAATTCATGCTGCCTTTGACACTGTTCGGATGTAGCCTGACCGATTTGAACGTGTGAGACAGAACATACTACGACGCGTACACGCATGCGTTGAATCACATGGAAACCATTTTGAAGACATACTGTAACTGTGGCTGCATGGTACAGCGCGTATTAGACCGCAGCCTCTGTAACAATGTATGACTGAATAAATGGTCTCTAGCACGGAAACCATGCATTTCCGGACAAAGTTCATTAGACGTTTATTGTTCCGTATCCTCTCATCCATCAATCCCTAGAGTTTGTACACGATGAAAAAAAAACACCATTGTACTGGGTAATAGGACAGCTTGGCTGTTGAAGTGGAAGGGTAGCCCACAACATAGTCAGACAACAGTATTCACAATTACAAGCACCCAAGCTTTAATGATCTTCCAGCAATACAGTCTCTTAACAAATCTCAATTAAGCAAGGACATAAACTTGGTTACAAACATATGTTAACCTTCAACCAGTGAATAACCCCAATAAAGAATTACCCATCAATAAAGCGTAGATAAAGGACTGCTTTACAAGAATGCTTAAATTAAGTAAAATCATGAAAGCTAAGTTACAAATTTTATGTTAAGTTTCAACAGGTGAATAACCCCAGTCACAAACTACTTAGGAATTTACAGCAAATAAACAAGTTTGATTTGTTTAACCAGAAGGTAACTGCCAAGTCCAAGCGACCGAAGCCACTCAGAGCGGACGACCGCCCCAACGCTGGTCATCAACCGACATCGTCACGGACCAGTGGCCACCGTGCTAAACCGGTAAGCGACCGACAGCAACACAGGAGTAACAGTGACTGAAAGTCGGCGTACGCCTTACGAAACACGGCACACCCTGAAGCGGGAGCAGGCACAGCTGACTAGCGGCCATACAACCGCGAGCAAACAAATCTCACGCCGCCCGTACTAACGCGGGAAATGATAGCGAGCGACAAGACGCCACGCGCAAAGCAGCAACCGAGCCTACCCCTCGACCACAGAATGTGCCTTGTCTATGGTAATACAATTTATAGCACACAAGAAACGATTTAATAATGGCAGTAGTTCAACGCAAGATCAGTTAACAGTTAGGTCCAGTAAAGATTTACCAACGGATTTACCTTCAAACCAACTTCCGGACCACAGGCGGAAATTAGTAAACTTGGGATAAGTTTTCACCAGACCGATAAACAAGAAATCAAATTAAACAGTTGCCAAAAATACAGTCACGATACGCAAGCCCTTCAAGACCTTGCTATCTTACTCACAGGTATCATTAACGGCGAAACATACACAAATGAATGACAAGAAATTCACCATTGAAAGCAAAAAACACACCACAAAGGTTAAATTAATTAATTTGCAGACGGGCCAGTCATTGAAAGCTCAGTTCCACAAGGTTAGGACTAACCTCACTCGGCAGCAATACATTTGTGTGCGTGATAACTAGGTTGCCCAAACAGGACTCCAAAACCCGAAACAACAGGTCACACATTAGCTGTCTTGTTCTCGGATACTAGGCACCACCGGGCTAAGTCAATCGCGACGAAAAAAAAATCTCTGAAAGTATAGCTGCCTGCAGCAAAACAAATGAGTCAGGGTGCATGAACGTAAAGCACAAGCCACTGTTCCAGCCGGAGCGTAACCTTTTCAATGCACATACGGACAGAACAACACACGTGGGCATAAAGGGAGCAGCAGATGCGTACCAGGCAAACTATCCTGCGCCAAAATACGACCCACGTCACGTCCACAAACCGGAGCCCTGCTCCCGGAGCTGGTGTCTGCTCGCTGGACTGCCGCAACTCTCTGTCCCCCGGAAAGCGATGCTGACTGCCGCCTTGCTCAACGCTCCCTTCTCGGTCGTGCACAACTACTCTTCTCTTGTCACCTCAGAGTGCGGGCGCAATGTCCGTTCTCCCCTGCTGGGCGCCCCAGCCTCCCGTACTCGCACTCACTCCCTCGTTAGGACCCGCTCCGACAGGAGGCGCTCGCGATCGCACATAGTGCCAACCTCAACCAGAGGAGTAATCGATAGCGTCTTACGCCCGAGAGCCGCGCCAAGGCTCAACCATGTATAAAGGTAATTGTGTAATTACTTATAGTTATATTCGCGATACCTTACCTCATCTGTATGCTCCTGTATTGCTGAAATACACGCAGAAAGGCGGAACCTGTTTTTGACGATTCACACTCGCATTTTGCACACGTGAATAAATGCTCATGGAACGAGGTGGCTAAAGGTGTTTGCTCATTAAAAAGAACAGTTTTTTGCATGTGGGTCTGAACTTCCATAACCCAGACACTGAGGTCTCGCGTCTTTTCGTCTCGTGCAAAGCTGTTACCCAGATGACCTCTGTAAGGGCTAAGCCACGAACTAACCTGAACTGTTCCTTTCGCCGATCAGACGGAAGCACGTTCTCTTTGCAACATTCCTGCTGCCACCCATATAATTTGCTTATCACTTAGAGTTAATAGTTAGTAAACAGTGGAAGACGGAATTAGTGCAGAGTTTATAAAATGTGGTGGCATGTTTCTGAATTTTAGGGTGCTGTATTTCTATATCAAGTGCTGATTACAGAAGGAAATTCCAGATGAATGGGGAATGCCTTTCTTACATCTCTCTTCAAAATACGAAGTAGAAATGAAGGTGCAAGTTGACGAGATACAAGTGAAGCAGATACAGAATACAGATTGATCTGTAAGAGAGAATAAATAAAAAGAAGCACATTTTTCAAAGAAGCAGAATCGTTTTAGAAAATGTGTTCATTATAAAACACTTGATAATTAAAAGATGAGATATGATAATCAAATCCACATAGCATGCATAGATTATATGAACGCGTTTTATCGAATAAATTGAGTCCTCAGGTGCATAAAGCAAGTACGAGGATACGCCAGGTATATCATTCTCGTACTGAAAGACTTACCTGTATATAAAAATACAACAATAAAGATTAAAACTGGCTCAAAAAATCTTATAAAATCCAAGTAAATGAGTTCACATGGGATCACTTCCGCACTCTCCGTTTTGAGGAAGTGCAAATTTTTGGTTCGACCTGTTTTAAAAATCTCATACGTTACACGAACAACCAATTACTAATTCGCTGGTGACCAGTTAACTGCATGCGATGGCTAACGTAAACTGCAAGCCACTCTCAATAAGCTGAGCTAACTGTGCGAAGAATATACTATGACAATCACTGCAAATTATACAAAAGTAATGTCTTCTAGAGAAGCCAATTATATAAGATCGAAAACTGTCATGAGTAGATAATAAAGTAATGAAAACTATCTTGAAAATCTAATAGGTTATCTGTAAGGCCAAAATAATGTAAAAAAAAACTCGAAAAATTCCAATTTATGTATGGCACCGTAAATAGGACTTGAGAACATAAGATGATGAAAGAAACTAAAATTAAATTTTATAAACTGTGGCGGTTACTATAACCCTGCACGACAGTGAGACATGACCACAATGAAACAACAGAGAAATTTATTAAAGCATAAGATGCCTAGGACCACTAGATGTGGCGACAGCGGACCCACCAGCATAAAAGGAGGCGTGGAGTATTGTGTTGTCAATAGAGAAGCAGGAACAGCAAATGGCTCGGTCAGGAGAGTTCAGTGACTTCGAACGTGGACTAGTTGCGGAATGTCATCTGAGTAACAAATCCATAAGGGACATATCGAGCCTTCTAAAGCTGCCACGTCGACTGTTGGGGACGTCAGCGTGACGTGGAAATGCGAAGGAACGACCACAGGTAAACAAAAACCTTGCAGACTTCATATACTGACGACAGGTACCATCGAGCATTGAGGAGCGTTGTTTGGTAAAAATCGCATCAAGTCAGCAGAAGAAATCACTCGTTAGTTGCAAAGTGCTATCATCAGTCCAACTAGAACTATAGCTGCGCATAAACATTTGAAAAGAATGGGGTCGAGCAGACGGACAGTGGGTGACTGGAAACGAGAGATTTTGAGTAATGAATCACACTATATCCTGTGGCAATTTGGTGAGTGCCTGGAGAACTTTAGCTGCCATCTTTTATAATGCCAGCAGTGAAGTACAGGGGGAAGTGGTATTACAGTATAGGGGGTGCTTTTGTGGTCAGGGTACACTCCACTTATTGTGATTAAGGGAACACTAAATGCAGGAAGACGTGGACACATCTTACGGCAGCGTATACTGCTTATAGTAGAGAAAGAGTGGGTGTTTCTATCAGCACGACATATGCACTCTGTCACAAGGCAGCATCTGTGAGGCTATTTTCTCTGGAGAATAACATTCCTGAAATGAACTTGTCTTCCCAGAGTCTCGACCTGAACCCAAATGGAACATCTTTGAATGATGTATAGACACTGGTGGAGAAAGTCAGCTGCTGCGGTCTGGAGTGAAGTCGGTGGTCTAACTCATGCCGAAGGTTGAAATTCATGGTGAAAACCTTCAGCTGTGTTTTATTTTGCATGGTGCTACTAGTTTCGGTCATGGACCATTTTCAAGCTTAGCAGGAATAAATGACATGAATGTCACACCATGATATAAACGATTACAAGCTGCTGTTGCAGGTCAACCACAGTCGGTATATTGCTGACAATTTTATTGACTATGGTTGGCCTGCAAAAGCAGTTTGTAATTGTTTACATCATGGTATAACATTCCTGCCATTTATGCTAAGCTTTAAAAATGATGTATGACCGAAACAAGTAGCACTGTGCAAAATAAAATGGTGTATGACCGAAACTAGTAGCACTATGCAAAATAAAAGTCAGCTGAAGGTTTTCACGATTAATTTCAACCTTCGGCATGAGTTAGACCGCCGACTTCACTCCAGATCGCAGCATCCACCACCACTACCTTGGATTTCGGCTGCTGAGGAATAATGGTCTGCGGTTCTCCACAGCAGTTCAGGCACCAAATGAAAGTGTCCGCAGCAGAACTGGAGCAGTCATAAAGGCGAAGGGCGGACGCACCGACATTAATGACCAGTAATAGGTGACCAGATACTTTTGATCAGATAATGAACAGGTAAACGGAAAGGTAATGTGGAAACGGTGCCAGAGCGGCGGTTAGCACAACAAGCCATGAAACACGTACCACGTGGGAAAATAAACCTCGAGGTACCCAAGAAGGGATGTCTTGAGTAAGGCTGAGCCACGAAGACGGGACAGGCGTCGAGCCAAGTCCATGAAAGTAAAGATATGGTGGCATGATTATAACGATCATCCGAAAGGGCAAAAATGTCACTGTAACGGCAAATTATATCAGTATATCCGGCGATATACAGTGAGATGACGAAAGCCATGATCTTACTTTTAATGTCGTGCCGGACCTGCTTTTTCTTGGCGTAGTGCAGCCATCTCAGGGGCTCGACAAATCTATGGAAGTCCCCTGTAGAAATATTGAGCCATGCTGCCTTTATAGCTGTCAATAATTGCGAAACTGTTGCCGGTGCAGGATATTGTACACGAACTGATCTCTCGACTACATACCGTAAATGTTCGATAGGATTCATGTCGGCTGATTAGGGTAGCCAAATCATTCGCTCAAATTGTCCAAGATGTTCTTCAGACCAATCACGGACGATTGTGGCCTGGTCACATGGCGCATTGTTATCCATAAAAATTCCATCGTTGTTAGGAATGCAAACGGTCTACAAGTAGCCGAACATAACCATATTCAGTCAACGATCCGTGTTAACACACCATTCTAGAGCCACCACCGACTTGCACAGTGCTTCATAGACAACTTGGCTCCATGGTTTCGTGGAGTCAGCGCCACACTCGAATCCCATCATCAGTTCTCACCATCTGCAATAGGGACTCATCTGACCAGACCACGGTTTTCCAGTCGTCTAGAGTCCCACCGATATGGTCGTGAGCCCGGGAGAGGCGCTGCAAGCAATGTCGTGGTGATAACAAAGGCGCCCGTGGCGGTCGTCCCCTGGCATATAGCCCATTAACGCCAAATTTCGCAGCACTGTCCTAAGGGATGGGTTCGTCGTACGTTCCACGTTAATTTCGAAGGTTGTGCAGTTTTGCTTGTTTGCTGACATTGACAAATCCACGCAAACGCCGCTGCTGCCGGTCATTAATTGAAGGCCGTCGGCCACTGCGTTGTCCGAGATAAGAGATGACGCCTGAAATGTGGTATTCTCAGCACACTCTTGATACTGTGAATCTTGGAATAATGAACTCCCTAGCGATTCCCGAAATGGAATGTCCCATGCTCCAAATTTGAGCAATTTGTTAACATCGAGTATTGATTTAAGTGTCAGGAAGTCGTTTTTGAAAGTATTTGTATCGAGTGTAGCCATGTATGGAAGTGAAACATGGACGATAAATAGTTTAGACAAGAAGAGAATAGAAGCTTTCGAAATGTGGTGCTACAGAAGACTGCTGAAGATTAGATGGGTAGATCACATAACTAATGAGGAGGTATTGAATAGAATTGGGGAAAAGAGGAGTTTGTGGCACAACTTGACTAGAAGAAGGGATCGGTTGATAGGACACGTTCTGAGGCATCAAGGGATCACCAGTTTGGTACTGGAGGCCAGCGTGGAGGGTAAAAATCGTAGAGGGAGACCAAGCAGATTCAGAAGGAGGTAGGCTGCAGTAGGTACTGGGAGATGAAGCAGCTTGCACAGGATAGAGTAGCATGGAGAGCTGCATCAAACCAGTCTCAGGACTGAAGACCACAACAACAACATGCTCCAACTACCATTCCGCGTTCACAGTCTGTTAATTCCCGTCGTGTGGCTACGATCGCGCCGGAAACCTCTTCGCAAGGATCATCTGAGTACAAGTGACAGCTCCGCCAAAGCAGTGTCCTTTCAAGCTCCGTGTACCCGATACTACCGCCATCTTATGGTCGTGTCATTATTCCATGACCTTTTTCGCCCCATTATACTCGTATATTTTAATAGTGAAATAGCAGGGGAGTATTGTGCAGGAAGCTAGTTTTTCTCGGACAATAGCGTACCGCTTGCGTGGAGCCGTTGGCCGCCAAAGGGAGCGTGTTGCACGGGTCTGGGCGCGGCCCGCGAAGGCCAAGCTCGTCGGGCAAGGAGAACCAGTGCCGGTACGCATGCACCGGTTCAGTTACGTCAGCGCACGCTTACCAGCGGACCCGCCACTATAGCGGTAGCGCCGGCGTTCCCCCTCTCTTTCTCCTGCTAACAGCGGTGTAACAAAAGAGCGAGTGCTCATTCGTATGTGCAAGGTAGAAAATGGTTCAAATGGCTCTGAGCACTATGGGACTTAACATCTGACGTCATCAGTCCCCTAGAACTTAGAACTACTTAAACCTAACTAACCTAAGGACACCACACACATCCATGCCCGAGGCAGGATTCGAACCTGCGACCGTAGCGGTCTCGCGGTTCCAGACTGAAGCGCCTAGAACCGCTCGGCCACACTGGCCGGCTCGCAAGGTAGAGAAGAACTGCGTGAGCAACAGACCCAGTATCCTTTCAGAACACCACGTAAACCCAAATGACGAAGGCTCGTCTAGAAATCGAATTTTGCCCTACTACACGTGCAGCAGTTGAAGTCGCAGAGGCTTCTAGGTACGTCAATTGTCGCCGACGCTGCAGCGTGATCTGCCAACATTGGCCCACTTACCACGCTAACAAGGAGATGGTTGATGTTTGCCGCTGGGACTTGGGTACCGTACTTTGGTCATCATAAGATGAGAGAAACGCGTGCGTGGAACACTGTTAAATGTGGCGAGTAACAGGTTACTCTTGATGTTTTTCGCAAGTTTACAGAGAAGAATCAGCTTTGAAGTTTTCTGAGTAGGATATTTGATTACTGCACGCCTAGTTCAGTTTACAAACATAAACGCGATAACTCAAAAATGGTTCAAATGGCTCTGAGCACTATGGGACTTAACATCTATGGTCATCAGTCCCCTAGAACTTAGAACTACTTAAACCTGACTAACCTAAGGACATCACACACATCCATGCCCGAGGCAGGATTCGAACCTGCGACCGTAGCAGTCGCGCGGCTCCGGACTGAGCGCCTAGAACCGCTAGACCACCGCGGCCGGCTAAACGCGATAACTGGTCAGCAATAGTAGCACATATACAATGGTGTCCTTAAGCTCTTGGAAGTAGATCCCACTTATGTATTACATATCTTATTACTGTGTTACTATAAATTAAACCTTTAGATATGCTACTGGACTGACAACTATCCACGTGAATTCTAAAATTTTCCCGCCGAATTGAATGTTCAAACAAATTTCGGGCTCGCAGCCGGTCACCGTATAATTCATCCCACGATATATTGGGCACCTGCCAGCCATCTTCAGGTGAGCCATCGAAGACTTGTTCACCCGAAGATGGCTAGCAGGTATCCAATCGAAATAATGTGGGATGAATTAAACAACGACCGGCTGCAAGCCCAAAATTTGTTTGAATGGCCATCAATTTTTTTTTCTTAATGATACTTCAGCTATGTTGTTTTTATTTCAAAAATCGTGTACAGTCGTAGTCTCTGTACTGTTGTGCTCTGATTGTCGCGCTGTTAATACGTAGTGTGAAAATGGCTGACTCTGCTACCTGCTCCTTAGAGAAATACTTGCGTGGGACACTGTTAAATGTGGCGAGAAACCGGTTGCTCTTGATGTTTTTCGCAAGTTTACAGAAAAAAATTCGCTTTGAAGTTTTCTGAGTAACTATATTTACTGAACTTAGGATATTTGGTTACGGGACGCATAGTTCAATCGGTAGCGTTGTAGAATGGTAAACCTATACAAAGTGTGGATTGATGATTCGAATCATGATATGGCTTTTCATTTTTTCGTTTAATTTTCAATACCTTCATCTTTCAAATGTAAAAGATGTGCTAAGCATCTCTTATCGAATTATCATTTTTAATGAAAAATACATGCCTTTTTGTTTCTAATTAAATACTTCACACAAAACTTCAGTTTTCATTGCAAATATAAATTATTGCTTATTGATATTTTATAAAAGATTGTTAGCAAAAGTTGTTTAAATTAAGGAAACATAACAAATCACATTTTTAGGGAAAAAGAAAAATCAAATACTCTTTATTTGGACTATGTTCATTGTTTTACACCACAGATGTGGTCTGCCACGAGCCAGAATAATAAACGTCGTGCAGACATGGAAAACTATTTTCACAACATAGAGCACACCATACAAATGCTGCATTTTTACAGGTACCGCCGTACCACTGCAAATATCAGCCCGAAAGAACTGATCTGGAGCCTGGTTTTTGTCGCGAGAAATAACTAGGCGTTTAAGCTGGCGGGATGCAAAACCGCACGTCATAAAAGGAGGAAATGTGGAACTTGAATGGCTTCGTGGATTCTGTTGTTGACTGACTCGTTATCAGTGTAACAGATGACAGTTCCAGTACCGGAATTTATTTTTCGAATTCGGAAACGTAAGGAGTTCGGAGAATACCAGACGACTGACTTTCAGTAATACCTTCAGTGGCTTCAATACTTAACTGTAAGGTGAAATCCCAGCAATACGCTTTTGCGTCACACATATCCTACACAAAGAAAAATTTAAGAACTAAGACTTTTCATCACTCTTGTTTTTAATTACAATATTATGTTAGCTAAGAACGAGAGCGTGTTATGCTTTCCGTCTGTCCCTCTATGAAGTGTGCCTTATTGCTGAAGTTTTACCGGATATTATTTAATTTTCTTTAAAAAAATTAATTATATTCGAACATTCGAGGGCGGTTCAGAAAGTAACCTCCGATTGGTCACAGTGCGGGTTGTGGGGGGAGTAGCGACGCCATCTGTGCGTTCACGCACTCAACAGGTCAGTCGGCATCAAGCCGTGGTCGAGTGAACGTCGTACCTGCGCTAGTTTAGTTTTTGTGGCAGTTTGAAATGTGTGCTGCAATAGAAAACCCCGCCAAATGTGAAGTGCGTGCTGTCATAAGGTTTTTTACAGCCAAAGGATATTCTGCAGCAGCTATTCATCGTGAGCTTTGTGCCGTGTACGGACCAAGAGTTATGAGTGAAGGAGTTGTCCGTGAATGGGTACGTTTATGTAAAAGTGGACGAGAAAACGTTCATGATGAAGAGAGGAGTGGTAGACCATCATTGGTGACTGACGAACTCGTTCAGACAGTTGATGCAAAAGTTCGTGAAAATCGACGTTTCTCAATGTCGGAGTTGTCTACTGGTTTTCCACAGATTTCTAAGACTCTCTTGTACGAGATAGTGACAGCAAGATTGGGTTACCGTAAGTTCTGTGCACGATGGGTGCCCAAAATTCTTACCGACCACCACAAAACTCAAAGAATGGCCTCTGCATTAGACTTTCTGTCACGTTATGAGGACGAAGGAGAACCATTGTTAAACAGAATCGTGACCGGTGACGAAACCTGGATTAAGTACGTGAACCCTGAGACAAAAGAACAATCAAAGATGTGGGCACATTCAAATTCGCCTACCAAACCAAGAAAAGCCTCGCAAGATTTTTCTGCCAGAAAACTGATGGCAACGGTGTTTTGGGATGCCAAAGGGGTGTTGTTGGTTGAATTCATGGAACGTGGTACGACCATTAATCAAGACGTGTACTGTGAAACAATAAAAAAGTTACGACGGGCTATACAGAACAAACGCCGTGGTATGCTGACTTCCGGTATCGTTTTTTTTGCACGATATCGCCCGTTCTCACTCTGCTCGCAGAACAACGGCCCTTCTTGAGTCCTTCAAGTGGGACGTTATCAACCATCCACCTTACAGCGCAGACCTGGCGCCAAGTGATTATCACCTCTTCATGCATTTGAAGAAATGGCTCGGGTCACAGCGGTTTGATGACGACGAAGAGCTCAAAGATGCGGTCACAGGCTGGCTCCAGGCACAAGCGGGTGATTTTTATGCAGAAGGAATTTCAAAGCTTGTGAAGAGATACGATAAGTGCCTCAATCGCTATGGAGACTATGTAGAAAAATAGTGCAAAGGTGTAGTTGTAAGATGTGTATATTAAAATATTTTTATTTAACTTGGTGTATTTTTTTTAAATCAACCGGAGGTTACTTTCTGAACGGCCCTCGTATATTGTTTATTTGCTCGGCCCTTTTCACGTCGTAACTGGAACTGACCACATCACTGAATGTTAGATGGATCAGGTACGTAGATGGCCAATGCTGTTCAAGTTAATACGCCGCTAGAACTGTTGTCCTTTATTATCGCTCAGTCGATGTGTACGTAACGCACGGCATTAAACGTATCCTTACTATCGTACTTGACTATACTCCATACAACTTCCGCTCCACGTGAAACGAAATCCAATGAGATCCCCGCCAACGCAGCAAACATGGTATAATACAGGGCGTACATAAAGTCCGGAAACACATTCAATTATTTATCGCACAAGTACCAAACATTGAACTGATATCATACATATGTCATTTGAAGACAGACCATGAAAGTTGTTTTTTTTTTTTCATGTATAGCGCCACGGCGTAGTTTGCTAATTTGCCGATAGTCAGAGCTAGTCGCAAACATGGCGAGTTAAGGTGCTGAGCGAGCTGTTTCATGAAATGGCCTGCCCGATCACCAGATCTCACTCACTCCGTGTGACTTTTTTCTGTGGGGGCACACTAAGGATCTAATGTATGTACCGCTTCTACTACGTGATGTAGCAGAGCTCCGGGAGAGAATACGGGAAGCGACTGCCACAGTCGACGATGCCTTGCTGGGACGGCTACGGCAAGAATTCGATTACCGTATTGAGTTTTGTTTTTTTGTTTTTTTTTTTTTCATCGACAGACAAAAAGGCCAATGTTGGAACGATTACTTTGAAGAGAACACAACTAATTCCCTTCCCAATCCAAACCCATTCTAAGCTTGTATTCCAACGGCGTAGTCATCGACAGTACGTTAAACCCTAGTCTTCCTTCCTTCTATTCTTTCTTCTGACATTACAACGTAATTCTTTTTTTTACTGCCCAAACACACTTTCTTCTTGTAATTATCTGCCCTGTAGTCGAGATAGTGGTTCGAGTTGGGTCTTGTGAGAAACGAGAAGCAAAATATGAATCATTCGCAATTACTATTAGATACATCTGGCTGAAATGTTATGCTTACCCATAGTGGTGTTCATTGCAGAAGGACCGACTTACAGTTTTTAATGAAGAGATTTAAAGTTCAGAGTTTAATCTCAAACCTTTCCGGAAAGCCATTAACTGGAGCCACCTGACGTTTTTAATGGTGATTGATCGCTTGGAGTCAGACATGTTTATTCTATACATACCTTTTCGAAACTGTTCAGGCTCGTCTTCATATGGTGCACAGGAGGTTACATGACTATTTCATAGCGTAAAGGCTGGGTGCTGACTCTGTGACAAGAAGACGGAACATACTGTAATGTATGTCATGAGTGTGTGACTGGCTGCAGTGTTCAGTATTTATATTGAATAGACAGTCGCGGGTTCTTAAACATCTGTAAATGGTAAGTTTAATAAATGTAGGTATTTTGGAGATGGTATCTACAAGTCTTCCTTCACAGTAAGAGTGTCATCCAATTGAAACTTGGTTTCAGTACGATACTGCTTTAGTAGTCATGGTCCTGCTAGAGGTAATGTGTCCGTGCACTTCTTCAGTCTTTGAACTGCTATTTGTGGAATCAAAATCACGTTATAATTTGGGATTTTACAGTACAGAAAGAACTGCCGGAAGTGAAAGGAAAATAATGCAAAAGGAAGTCTCAGAACGACAACGAGTTGAATCCTGAACCATGATATTAGTACGCTGGTAGTTACAATCACGTCCACATTTTTGTTTTTGTATAGAGTCGCGGTCTTACGTTACTACACGAGTATAAGAAGAATTTCTGTGAGATGCACATATCGGTTTCAAAATACAGATTTCTCCCCACTTCAACCATTCCAGCAATAACGTGGTTGTTTTACGTAGGCTGGAACTTAAACAGTGGCAACTATGTTGTGGAGACACTATGCAATGGAATCTACTATTGTCACTGACAGAACACGTTCTTGACACACCTATCTTACCTCCGAGCAAATGGACTTGCCCGTCCCACGTCACCGGCGTGCGCACAATCTAGGGAAACACAGTCACTTGTGAGCCAGCGGTCTAACGTAACGGCGTCACTGTGTTTTCGAAGGAGGAACAACAGAGCTGGATCAAGATTGCATGTGCCAGAGGTCGTACAGCACGACAGTGTCATCAAGGTCTTCAAGAGGCGTGCGGGTAATCGCCATTGCCGTACAGAGCAGTGGCACTTTGGGTAAAATCCTTTAACGAAGGTCGGCAGACTGTGGCAGACATGCATCGGGCAGGTCGTCCTAACGTCTCTGAAGAAGAGGTACATGATGTTGCCGCTTCAGTGGACACTGATCGACGCCATACAATTCGTGAGTTTGCCCATGAAACCGGATTAGCGCATAGACTGCGCTTCGCATCCTGAAGGAACGCCTGGGCATGCGAAAAATTGCGTCACAATGGGTTCCGCATGACTTGACGGAAATGCAGAAATGGATGCGTTACGACGCTGCTCAGACGCACTTGGAGCGCTATGAGCGCAAAGTAGAGGCTTTCTTACACCGTATCGTAACACTGGATGAGGCGTGGGTCACATCGTACGAGCCAAAACTGAAACGCCAATCCAACGAATAGCGTCATTATGGGTCGTCGCGAAAGTCGAAAGTGCTTCAGAGCCCCAGTATGGTGAAAGTTATGGTCACTCTCGTGTACGACTGCGATAGTGTTATCCTAACGCATTACGTTCCTCCACGGCAGACCGTCAATGCACAGTACTACTGTTCGTTTTTGGAGTATCATCAACGACCAGCTTTGCGAAAGAAGCGGCGACACTTTCTGTGCAACCCACCCATTATTTTGCACGACAATGCGCGGGTGCAGACAGTGCAAGCTGTGGCTGCTCTGTTCTGTCGATGGGACTGGGAAGTACTGTACCATCCACCATACTCCCCGTACTTAAGTCCTTGTGACTTTGATTTGATTCCGAAGATGAAGGAACCACCCCATGGCATTCGCTTCAGAACTGTTCCAGAGATTCGACAGGCAGTAGACTGCTCCATTCGCATCATCAACAGAACAGGCTCTGCGAACGGTATACTACGCCTTCCACATCGCTGGCAACGGGTTCTACACAAAGCTGGTGACTATTTTGAAGGACAGTAACGGGTGCAAACATGTAACTCTTTTGTATCGGTCGTGAATAAATAGTTGCCACTATTTAAGTACCAACCTTCGTATTTAATCTTTTGCAAGAGAGCATAAGCAACCAAAAGCAACTGCTAGTGGCTCATGTGAAATGCGAGTGGGCTACAGAAGAATGAAAGCAATCGCATAGTTTTCTGATCCGTCCTTAGTACAAGTTTCTCAGTCACAGAATGACTATGCCTGTGCAATTTTAAAGTATCTTACGAATTTCTCGTAATCTACTACGAATTGTAATCAGTTCAATACGCTCACGTATTATAGCCTTAAATGATATGTTCTGTACAACCTTCCGTTAAAAAAAAAAAAAAAGTTAACTCCGTCCGAACAGGCCATGAAGACCCAACGGCACTGACTGACCGCCAAATCATCTTCAGCCCGTAGGCGTCACTGGATGCGGATATGGAGGGGCATGTGGTCAGCACATCGCTTTCCCGGGCGTTGTCAGTTTTCGTGACCGTTCCAACCTTCCGTTGGGTCACTAAATCCTGTGGAACACCAGTCGTTAAGAAACGGATTGTAAATCATTTCAAGCGAAAAACATTATCGTGGGCGAATGCGTCCGTATTTTCGTAATTTCCCAGCTATCACTGCAAACCTGATGTCCTCGATATAGATGAAACATTAACATATTTTTTGTCCTTGATGGAGAGGACTGAGCAAATAATCGCATGTAATACTATTCCTTGGCCATCACCATTGGAATATTTTCATAAGCTCCCCGCCTTGTTTGAAGTTATTAAATCAGTTTCTGGCTGAATATTGTTTCACATGCGCTTACGCATTATATCTTAACAACACCAGTGCGTAAGATGTCACACACTTCCTATACGCGCTGCTGTAATCGCGGTTAGTCGAGTAAAGTTCAGACCTCACTGACGTCCGCTGAGATTTCGCAAGGCGACCTGCAAGACGGGACCAGTTTCGCAGCGACTGCGCCTTTCTGTGCTAGCCATCAGATACGTTCCTCATTTAAGGATGTTAGTTTCCTTTTGGACTATCTTATTTGGTGGATTTCCTTAGTAGGTGAAGTAACTGTGCCTCGTTTTAGTTTGTGATTTTCACTTTAGCGAAAAATAAAATGAGTATACTGCACAAACACCCGGCCTCTTAATCGCGATGTCTAATTTACAACCATGCTAGGACCTTCGACTCAAAGATAAGTAGATAAGTAGTTCAATTACTGATGGTGAATGCGATTGTGACAGCAAGTAATTGACTGACAAGAGGAGGGAAGTTGATAACGTAAGATTCCTGATCATCTCATAGCGCGCTAATGACCTGCGCTACATCCCGAACCACTCTTCTTAGGGAGTGCAGGCGCATTTCTTATTCACAGAACAATATCGGCGCGCAAAATCTACTGGATTCTTCATGAAACAATATAAACATTCGTTCTTCACATCTGCTTTTATCCAGCATTCCGTAAATGTGGCAGCTATCTTGCGAAAAGTTTTCGAGTAGACAATCCTTCATGTATAGCGCAGCATACTCTTTCTTCTGATGTACCTAAGGCGTCTGCTGCTTCACACACTTCTGCTGCTTTACGCGCTTTCAACAGCGGATCGTTTCACATCGTATCCTGCTTTTTCTCAATTTTTAGTGTGTTGTTCCACGTTTCGAACGTTCTTGACGTGTATCATCAAGCAAAGTACAGCCACTCTTAAATCAGGCGCTAGGTTCTCGTCTGTAAAAAAAATGAATGAGTAGTTTTCTTATAAATCATCACCAACTTTGGATTATTTTTCCGTAAACAATAAACGATATTGCGTTCAAGATAATTCATGTCAAGATTATAGGAACACAGACAAATTGCACAATATGCACCAACGTAAAAAGTCATTGATATTTACGCCATGTATATGTCAAACTGAGAATTTCTCAACGTCCCCTTTTAGCGCGTCGTTTAGTGTTTTCAAAAAAAAATGGTTCAAATGGCTCTGAGCACTATGGGACTTAACAGCTGTGGTCATCAGTCCCCTAGAACTTAGAACTACTTAAACCTAACTAACCTAAGGACATCACACACATCCATGCCCGAGGCAGGATTCGAACCTGCGACCGTAGCAGTCGCGCGGTTCCGGACTGCGCGCCTAGAACCGCGAGACCACCGCGGCCGGCCGTTTAGTGTTTTCTTCGTACCATAACGGAAAGCTACATTAATGCTCGGTCCGTGACGAAGTCGTTAGGAAAATTAGGTTACAGATAAATGTCCCTTAGTCGTAGAGTTCATTAGAGCCTGCCACCCTTTACGATGTTCTAGAAAGATATTCAAAAACAACAACACTACACTGCACAAAGACTCACGAGGTATCCACGAGATAACGATACACGTATGTTACTACTATAATGTGAGAACAATAGACTTCGCCTTTAGTGTCCTAGTCAGAGGCAAAGTTTAGAGCAGGCGTGGGCAACCTTTGGCGTCCAGCGGACCCGAGTCATATACTAACTTAGCTCGCGGAACGCCTCACCACGTGACAAGACGGCAGCGCTCCTAGAACATCAAATCAAAACTGTAGCGTCCGTGACTTTCATGTTTATGGGGTTTCACATCGATGTGAGTGGCACCCCTGTGCCGTTATGCCACGCCAACAAATTATGTCTCAGACACATTTTTTATGTTCACCCGTTCTTCAGATGTTTACATTTATTTACGCACCGTGAACACTGTGTATTAAAAACGACGTTTTATAACAGCTGTCTTAGAAACTTCCGTTGCAATATTCTTCATCGCCATTCGTAAAAAAAAGTTTACCACGCTTACATACACATAAACATCTGAAGACAGGCTGTGAGACATCTAGAAATGACATCACAAAAAAACCGCCTATAAAAGCAACTGGCTGCCGCTAATTCATTATAAATTACCTTTAGTTTCAACAATTACAATGTTCTGACATGTCTACAACGGACGAGAATTATTTACTAATGTTAATACGACGAAAATAGAAAAAAAAACAAATATGGCAGTAAGACAAGTGATCCCAATCGCCAAGCAATTAGAAGTAATTTTGCGATTTTTGGCCACAGGGAGGTCATTCGAGTGCTTGTAGTTTAGTTCGTTAGTATTTATAAACACTATTAGCTGCCGTTTTTGAAATAGTTGTCCAAAAAATTAAAAAATACTTTTGATGACTAAACGCAGAGACATGAGTTGTTTCTGTAACACTAAAAGTATTAACCCATCATTTCTTTGTTCATTTTAAAAAGTTTACTAGCTTAAATCGCTTAAACTTAACGCATTTCTGTTGTATTATACAAAAGCCAAATTGGAAAATGCGAACAGAACGGCAAGACGTGTCCCGGGCGGAGTACAATGAGAGCGCCTCGCTCCGTCTCCCACGAATTTCTTCCACGGGCCGGGTTGGAACCAATCGCGAGTCGGTTCTCCGAATCTGAAAGCATAAAGGAAATACCAGAAGTTACATCCATATCCGACAGACGGATCACTTTGCAACATCTTCACGCTGAATCGATAAACCACTGAGGACAAATCTGAATCTTTGAACTGAGACAATGACAGACATTAAGGCGTCCATGTTTTGTGACGTTTTTTGATGCAGCGGTGTTCATAATGGCCGGCACATGGTCTCATGGTGTAACGACAACTTGCTACAGTAACTTTGCAATGCCGATCACGGATGTGGTGTCAAAAGAGAATAATTCGCACTGAGAAAATACACAGCTAAGCCGAAACATTGTGATCACTGCCCTGTGCGAGAACAAATGCCGCCTGTTGGCAGTGCCGACGCATGACGCGGCAAGGAAAGTATGTAAGCAGAGCAGAGACTGTTGGAGAATCATTCTATCGACGATGTGGGTCGCAGATGGGGAACTCGACTGACATACGCAACTACGACAAAGGTAAGAGTATTGTGGCCTGTCTCTGGGAAGGAGAATCTCGGAAGCGACGAAGCTCGTAGGCTGTCCGCGAGTTACTGCATTGAGCATCTATGGGAAGTGGCTGAAGGGCGGTTAAACCACGAACAGGCGACAGCGTGTTGGAGGCCCACGCCTCTTCTTAGTAAGTGGAGGTCGGAGTCTCGACGGCTATCTGTTGTACAACTGACGACAGTGTACGATGCTGCTGCAGGCATAGGCGCTCCGGAGCACACCATTCAGCGCTCGTAGCTGACGCTGAGTCTTCGCAGCAGACGACCACTACGCGTTCCCGTGTTGACCCCAACAGATCGTCAAATTCGATGGCAGAGTGCACCGTATCATGGACGTTGTACTGTAGATCGGTGGAAACTTGTCATTTTGTCGAAAGAATCACCTTTCTTGTAACACCATGTCGAAGGTCCACTACGTTTTCCCATGCTTCCCATGTTGACCGAAACCTATAGTCAGTTTCAAATGGCTCTGAGCACTATGGGACTTAACATCTATGGTCAACAATCCCCTAGAACGTAGAAATACTTAAATCTAACTAACCTAAGGACAGCACACAACACCCAGTCATCACGAGGCAGAGAAAATCCCTGACCCCGCCGGGAATCGAACCCGGGAACCCGGGCGCGGGAAGCGAGAACGCTACCGCACGACCACGAACTGCGGACATAGTCACTTTCAATTGCGGTGGAAACGACCTCATCGAGAATGGACCGTAGATCAATGAAACATGTCACCCGGTCGAACGAATCGTGTTCCTTATAACACGTACAAGTTCGTGCCCGCATACGCCGTCATCCAGGCGAACGGCATCTACCCGGACGATAATTGTCCTTGTCATAAGGCCAGAATAGTGTTTCAGTGGTTGTTTCAGTGGTCTGAACTCACGTTGACGTTTTGGTCACACAACTGGGACGCTATCGGGTGCCAGCTCTTCGTCCACTAAACACTTGCCCGTAATTTATAGGAATCGCGGGACCAGTGCGTAGATATGTAAAGGTAATTTTAGATGACAAGTCGAAAAACGCAACAACAACATTTAACGTTAGTATCACAAATCGGAGGCACTGAAGTTGAAACCAGCGAATTCCACCCTCATTTAGGTCTTTCTTGCCGGGGAATCCCTGAATCACTGCTTTTGACAACAGATTTCTTCAGCGTCTCGAAAGCCGATTCGTTCTGCGGTCACTGACAAATGTCAGCTATTACTTTTTCCTGACGGCTTCACGATCGACGGAGCATTAAACCATGACAAAGAAATAGCCTATCGTGTTTCCACGGCAAACGAATAGTTCTAAAGGCGCACTACAAGCCCAGGTGAATAATTATCCGGCCAACATAGAAACGGCCTTGATATCAACAATATGTTGGTGCTACGTTGGTACAATAAGTCAAGCGTCAATTTGACCTATATAATTGTTATGTTTATACCGCTGTTAAGGAGGATGAGTTATGTGGTTATCGTTCAGATAGTTACAGGAGATTATTACCAAATAATATTACACTTGTTGCAGCTGGGATTCACAGTCATAAAAACATTTTGACGGACATCATCTTTACGCCAGTGACTGTCATAAGTTTTTATTACACATTATTGCAATCTCGGCCTTAGGCCATTATCAAGTGATATTACAGCTTTAACCCATGTCAACGTAATGTAAGCTGACACATTTGTGTGTCGTTGTCAATCCTGTTAAATACATTCGTGTCGTTGTTACACAGTGCGAGCACACGTATTCAAACATCATAAAACAACATAATCTGTAAATGCACATGTTCGTTAACCCATCACTGGTCACACATGAATTAGACCCCAACGCACCTTGTAACAACGACACGAATGTATTTAACAGGTTTGACAACGACATACAAATGTGTCAGCTTGCATTACGTTGACATGGCTTAAAGCTGTAATATCACTTGATAATGGCCTAAGGTCGAAATTGCAATAGTGTGTAATAAAAACTTATAACAGTCACTGGCGTAAAGATGATGTCCTTCAAATAATATTACGTCGTCGAAAAATGGAAATGCTCTCAGAGTTCCTGAATGCTAATGAGATTCTGCTCGTAGCCGTACTTCTCTTGAACATGCCCCAAAAGTCAATATCGTCTCACAGATATAGTCTTATGAAATCGGGTCGACCTTCTTGGAGCACCCTGTACGTCTAATTGGCTGTCAGTAACTGGAGAAGAAAATGGCTGCATGACGTGACACAATATTATTTTAATATTTCCAGGTCGCAAATCTTGCGAATGCCGAAGACATTAATTATACGACGCAGAAGCTTGGAGAAGAATATAAGAAATGGGACTCTCACATAACTGTAGGCTAAGAAAAGAATAAGGGACATCCAATGAAAGTGGAGTTCGTATAACTACTACACTCTAAGGCAAAAAAAAGGTGCACCACGAAGGAATCATCGAATGGAACGAAAGTCGGCAGTTGTGTTGCACATGTACAGCAAAACAAATGATTAAGCATTGAGAAAAATTGGCTTATTTGTTCGAGATTAAGAGCTACAAAAAATGGTTCAAATGGCTCTGAGCACTATGGGACTTAACATTTCAGGTCATCAGTCCCCTAGAACTTAGAACTACTTAAACCTAACTAACATAAGGACATCACACAAATCCATCCCCCAGGCAGGATTCGAACCTGAGACCGTAGCCGTCGCGCGGTTCCAGACTGCAGCGCCTAGAACCGCTCGGCCTCACCGGCCGGCGAAAGAGCTACACGAACTGAGCAAGCCAGTAGCGCTTTGGCCCACCCTTGTCCCTTATACAAGCAGTTACTCAGCTTGTTCTTGATTGATAGAGTTCTTGGATGTCCTCCTGAGGGATATCGCACCAAATTATGGGCAGCTAGCGCGTCAGGTCGTAAAAATCCTGAGCTGCTAGGAAGGCCCTGCCCATAATGTTGCAAACGTTCTCAGTTGGCGCGTGATCCGGCGGCCTTGCTGTCCAAGGTAGTGTTTGGCAAGCACAAAAAGAAGCAGTAGGAACTCTTGCCCTGTGTGGGCGGGCATTATCTTGCTGAAACGTAAGCCAAAATGGTTTCTTTAGACACGTCTTCGGCCTCAGGTCTCATTGACTGGAGTAGAATTGTCTTCAGTGATACGTTCCGCATCGAACTGAGTCCCGATGAGTAGCGAAGACGTATCTGGAGACGCCACAGAGAGCGGTGGGCTACCAGTCCGACTGTCGCCCGCCCTGAGGGCCGACAACCAGGAGTTATCGACTGGGGTGCCGTTTCATTTCATAGCATAACCCCCTTGGTTACCATCCGCGTCACTCTTACAGCACAGGGGTACGTCGACGATATTCTACTCCCCAGTTTGTTGCCCTTCAGGGCTTACATTTCAGCAAGATAATGCTCGCCCGCACACAGCGAGAGTTTCTACTGCGTGTCTTCGTGCTTGCCATACCCTGTCTTGGCCAGGAACGTCGCCGGATCTCCGCCTAACTGAGAACGTTTGCATCGTAATGGGCAGGGCCCTCCAGCCATCTCGGGATTTTGACGATCTAACGCGCCAGTTGGACAGAAGTGGGAACGATATCCCTATGAAGAACGTTCAACAACTCTGTCAATCAATGCGAAGCTTAATAACTGTTTGCATAAGGGCCAGAGGTGAACAAACGCTTTATTGACTTCTCAATTTGTGAAGCTCTTTCCGTTGAATAAATCATCTTTTTCTTTGAGTGTACGTAAAATATGGTTGAGCAAAACCATAAGAAATGACCTTAATAAGATTATATATCATAGATATTGAGGGTATCCCCCATTATACCTCACAAATATGAAACAAACGCAAAAAAAACAGAGGAAAATATATGGCTATGCTGGGATTATCGCGAATGGAGCATATCCCATATAAAACCATAAAAAAAGAGATGACAGGAGATACTGTTGACAGGAGACAACGAAACTGGCTGCTGTGATATAGAGATCTTAGAAGCTTAAAAAAGAAAAAGTGACCTATAAAAATGTGAAATTGGCTCCAGTTCCGAAAGACAGACACGAAGAACGAGGGCATCATGGGGACGAGAAATACAAGGGGCCATGGACGGAAAACATCTGATGTCTGACGATGTACATAGACATGCACTCGATGCAGGAAATGCCGAATGAAAGATCCTGAAAAAGTTTGCACCGCTTTCATAGTAACAAAATATATAACATTATCGCCAATTGCCTATTGCATTTGAAAATTGCCTGTGGAATGACAGTTTTCTTCTTCGTTTTTGCATAAAACTCACCGAGCGAGGTGACGCAGTGGTTAGCACACTAGACACACATTCGAGAAGTCGACAGTTCAAATCCCGCGTCCGACCATCCGGATTTGGGTTTTCCGTGATTCCCCAAACCAGTGCTTGCCAAAGTCGGGATGGCTCCTTTGAAAGGGCGCGACCGATTTCATTGTTCACATTTGAAACAATCTGAGCTTGTACTCCGTCTCTAATCAGCTCATTGTCATGTTAAACCCTAATATTTCTTGCTTCCTTCTTCAATGAAATTCTAGTTTTCGATACAGGAGGAGATTAGCAGTCTACAACTGTGCCAAGAATACATAGGAAGCCTCACAGCAGCAGTGGAGATCACGGCTACGCGTCCTTACAAGGAAACATTCCTGTCCTCGCTGAAACACTCTGCCTACGGCCTTTTTCCCCGTGACTCCAGCGCTATGCGCACACTCTCTGCCGTTTTTAGAGCCACTTTCGTCAGCCGTGACTATCAACGCAAGTACGTCCCGTTAACATGGAATCTGGCGCAACGCTGCTGGGAAATTGTGTACGTGACGCCCTAGAGATCCATGCAGCGTTACCGCTATGTAAGGATGCGTGTGGTTGGCACTGAGGAAACACAACATGGCAAACGGCATTTTTCTAGCGGCTCAATGTCTCGGCTGCCGAGTGGCTATTAATAGTTGCGTTCTTGAGAAACGAGAATGCGGAAGATGTTCTCAGTATCACGTTCCCAGCTGCACGTTCAAAGTAATCCAGATGAGTGTTACTGAAATAAATCTGAGAACAAGTGGTCAGTTAGGGGGAAACGTATGAAACAGTTCAGGAACACATCTCACATGTAACCTCACGTAGCACTTCGCTCGAAGACGCGAATTACTTAACTGGACTCGTAGTTTATGTGACAGTGAAGAAAGGAGGATATGGTTTAACGACTCGTCGACGACGACATCATTACTGACGGAACACAAACTCCACAAAGAAAGGATAGGGAAAGAAATAGGCTGTGTCGTGTTCAGAGACATTGTTCTGGAATCTTCAGTATTCCCATCGTTCCTGGCAGTTTTGTGGGACACGAAGCCGTAATTTTATGTTATCTCAATTAACTGGCTCCTCAGACTGCGCTGTACTACAATTAATTTTGTTTCGCATTTTCATTTCTGTACACTCTGCTACATCGTCAGATGTTTCTGAAAACGAGTACATCAACGGAAAATAAGGCCTACCTACTTGGTTCTAGATCCTGTCGTTAAGTATGAAACATTCTACTAAATGAAAAGCACCAGTTTGTTCTACAATATTACTTTTATTGTTAACCGGTTTTCGGCTTACAAGGCCATTTTCAGACATTTACTGAGTATTATCAACAAAGAAGTTACAATGTTTGCAAACAACATTGGAAGAGAAGTAACATGTCTAGACTGAAGTAGAAACATACAGTAAGTAACATCTTTGACAGTGTGGTTGTAACGCAATGAAAAAATAAAAATTGAACAGTACATAAATAACAATGGAGTAGACAGGAAAACCTTTAACACAAAATAGGAATAGCATACCTACATAACAGTTTCTATTAATAAACAAAACTAATAAAATAAAATAAAATTAGTTCTAGACAAGGCTACATCAGGGGGTATGAAACATGGAGAGTGATAACCAATCCAATTAAAAGAAGAGATAATTATCAAAGTAACTACAGAATACATAAAGAACTTAAGCAATAACAATAAGATAAACAGAAACAAATAAATGCAAGAAAATGGAGGCGTTTGAGGGAACCTACAGTAAATGCAATTTTTGAAAGTGTGGCGGTACTGCATTTTAACATTAACATTATAATCCAAACGGTGGCTGTATAGTTTGTTTTAAATAAATGAACAAAGTAAAATAGGAACAATATTTGATGAGAAAACTACAAGGGGTGTTAAACATGGACAGTAATACAAGTACCAGCTAAAAGAAAGCCTTAACTCTTGAAACTACAGTCTATATGGAATACAAAGATAACTTCAACAAAACAAAAGAACTTAATGAATACAGGAAAATGGGAAGATGTTACTTACTGAATGTTTCTACTTCAGTCTAGACATGTTATTTCTCTTCCAATGTCTTCTTTGGTGATAATACTCAGTAAATGTCTGAAGATGGCCTTGTAAGCCGAAAACCGGTTAACAATAAAAGTAATATTGTAGAACAAAAGCAAACTGGTGCTTTTCATTTATTATAATGTTGTTCTACCAAGAACCGACGGAAGATTCTGTTAATATGAAACATTCCTTCGTTGCAGATGACTGGGAGACGGAAATATCTGTGATAATTTATACTATTTTAATAAAGCAGTCTAGATCGCTGATATATTAATTTATGAATGGCTCATAAATAAAGCAATATAGTAATCGATCTACAGGGTGATTCAAAGAAACGTTTACAAACTTACATGGCAATGGGGCATACAAAATCGATCAGTAATCACAAAGGCCATCCCGAGCAACAAAACCGCCTTGCAGGTATTTCGTCACATGCTACAAATGGACGCCCACTACACGAGATGCCCCTGACATCGACACTGCATTGAACGGCGCACCCTCACAAAGATACCTGGTGTATCTCGAAGACATCCTGCTGCTGCCACAACAGTACTGCCCACTAGGTCCTCCGCCGATGTAACAGGTATTTTATACACAAGGCCCTTCACATACCGCCACAGGAAAAAATCGATTGGTGACAGATCGGGTGATAGTGGTGGCCATGCGACTGATCCGCCGCGACCAATCCTGCGGCCGGGAAAGTTTTCCTGCAGATGTGCCCTGACTTGCCCGCTGAAATGCGCGGGGGCTCCGTCGTGCTGAAATCGAATGCGACGTCGAAAAGGCGTAGAACGTCTTTCAGCATGTACGGCAGGACCTCTCGTAGGAATACGAGATACGTGCGACCGTCAAGTCGGTCCGGGAGAATGTACGGTCCAATTATCTATGTGCCACGTCAGATTGTAAACGGTTTTTTTTTTAAATCACTCTGTAGACAGCTTCATTCTCAAAATAGCTGCAATGATCGCAGGCATTCGGAAAATTTATCTCTTGTATTAATTTGTACTACGACCAAGTGTGAGAACACACAAAATCTGTATCGTTGTACCATGCTGATAATGCGTCTTTATTAAGAAAGCTACAACCGTGTCTTTTTGTCGATCGTTCAAATCTTCTGTACATTTTCTTTTACATTCGAATTGAGCCACTATGGATTACGAGTTAGCTCTTTGCTTTGATGTCCTTCCAGTACCTCTTGTAAGTAGGCTGTTTAGGTTTTTATGTTGGTAACGCCACGTAGCCTTCTGTATGAAAATCACTGACTGTCGTGTGTGCAGTCTGCATTGTTGGAATATTCTCTATTGTAGTGTTGGGCAGTTGGATGTGAACAGCGCGTAGCGTTGCGCAGTTGGAGGTGAGCCGCCAGCAGTGGTGGATGTTGGGAGAGAGATGGCAGAATTTTGAGAGCGGACGATCTGGACGTGTGTCCGTCAGAAAATGGAAATTTGTAAGACTGGATGTCATGAACTGATACATATATGATGACTTTTGAACATTATTAAGGTAAATACGTTGTTTGTTCTCTATCAAAATCTTTCATTTGCTAACTCTGCCTATCAGTAGTTAGTGCCTTCAGTAGTTTGAATCTTTTATTTAGCTGGCAATATTGGCGCTCGCTGTATTGCAGTAGTTCGAGTAACGAAGATTTTTGTGAGGTAAGTGATTCATGAAAGATATAGGTTATTGTTAGTCAGGGCCATTCTTTTGTAGGGATTATTGAAAGTCAGTTTGCGTTGCGCTAAAAAAATATTGTGTCAGTTTAGTGATGATCAGAATAAGTAAAGAGAAAAATGTCTGAGTTCGTTCAATTTTGTTCAGCTGTTTGAAAAACAAATAACGTAAGAGGTTTATCAGCACAGTCATTCATAAATTTTTCTAAGGGGATGTTTCACTCTTTAGCGCAATACTCAGTCCGGTCTTCCGACAGATAATCCCTTAGTCTTTTGAGTTATTTTATCAGCATAAAATCCCACTAGCTCTTCACCATTCGTCTGTATTCATTATTATCCATGATTTTGCCCTCTGAGTTACTGACTTCTGCTTTAGGTCTTTATCACATTGTTGGAACCACCTTAATGTCTTTGCCTTTGGCCTTATGAAATTTCAGATTTTCTTTGTCAGACAATCATCGTACTTTGTGAAGATGTGCCCACAGAAAAACGACCTTTCCTTTTAATTGATGATGTTACTAGTTCTATCCTTCTGTAGACTTCCTCGTTTGATCTCAAACGTATGTACCCATGAACCTATCCGTTGCCTAAAATCTTTCTTAATATCCTGCGTTCTCGTTTGACTAAAATATTGTGTAGTCCTAACCTGTTCAAAGTCAAAGCCTCCGAAGTGTATAATCCTTCCGGGTTGACAGAAGCGCCATAGTGTCTTAGCTTAGCTCCAATGTTCAGCGAATTTTTATTATAGAAATTTTTCGTCGTGTAATATGCTCGGTCCAATTTGCAGCTCCTGAGATACATCGTTTCTGTTTTAAAGGTATCTAAATTTCTTCACGATATTAATCTTCCCCGTGGGGTAAAATTCTCTATTCTGGTATATCACTGGCGTTTGTCATGTATTCTGTCTTCTCAGAGGAGACCTGTAATGCTACTTTTTCAGTTATCTCCGCAAGTCGATCAATTTTTATTATTGCTGCTGATGTCTAGGTCATCTGCAAAGGCCAAGCAATCAACATTTACCTTTTTCGGTTTGGGCGCCATCCTGAACCGTTTTTCAATCCCCTCTTCTTGGTTCAGTGTCCTCCTCCATTATCTAATGGCTTTTTCCAAAACACGGTTAAAAAGATGTGGAGCAGTCCATTACTTTTTCTGACTAGTTTTTATTTCAAAGGGGGTTCAAGATTTCCATAGCGATTTTCATTGATTGTTTGGAGAGATTAGGTTCGGATGGCTCCTTCTCGATAGTAGTGACAAGCCCCGAAGCTTGAAGATAATTTCTCCGTTTAATGCACCTTCAGAACCGTGGCTGTCTTCACCTGTAACCATGACAAGGGACTCTTACAAGGTATGTGACGTTGGCCAGCAGGACCAATATTGTTTTTTTGAGACGTGGTGCTATTCTATCACCCGCCCATTATCCACGTTTGTGACAGGAAGAGCCTCGATTCTCAATATTGGAGCGTTGCTGTTCATTACACTGTTCTACAAAAAAAACCTTTTTTTCTATTTCTGATAAAGAGTATTGTGATCCTAGTTGTAATTTGAGTGCTGAATTGAAAACTGTTTTTGGTTTTTTTCTGTCAGGGATAGTTTATGAGTAATCGCAATTTTATTTCTCTTTTCAGTTTCTGATATAGTGCAGCAAACGTGAGGTGAAATTCGACAAACAAATGCACATCTTTATGATGTTATAAGTTCATCACATTAATGGAGGGTGGGATCTAACATATAACACAGTAACCTTTGTGTATACACTTTGAAGCATTTATTTGACATGAGAAATTACAGAAAATTGACAAACAATGAGCCACTGCCTTGTAATGCACATCACTTTTTTCTCTTGTATTGTGAATCTTTCTTCTCTCGAATGATATTCCAGGAATAATCTGCTAACATAGAAGGTACCCACTTCCCTTCATAGTGCCTTTCTATGATAGAAATGTCTTTATGGAATCTTTCCGCATGTTCATCCGATACCTCTGTGAAGTAGTCCAGATGAGAGTCCATCATATGTAGCTTTCAAAGACATATTACACCCCAAATCCTGATTTGCTTTGATCATATCCTTCACCATTGCTTTGTAGTTAGTAGCTCTTCTTCTTCCGAGGAAGTTTTCCGACATCATCTTGAAACAGTCCCATGCGGTTTTTTATCAGTTAAGCATGCTTCAAAATTTGCATCTTTCTGCAGCTCTCTGATTTGTGGGTCCACAAATACACCTTCCTTTATTTTTGCAGCTGAAAGACGGGGTAATGTGGTAGCTAGATATACAAACCCACAGCCTGTTGGATCCATGTCCTTCACGAATTGTTTCATCAGGCCAAGTTTGATGTGAAGCGGTGGAAGTAGTATATATTCAGGAGCTACCAGACTTTCACTTTGTACATTCTTTTCGCCAACTTTCCCTCTTCGCCTAGGCCATTTCTTTTTCACGTAGTGAGAATTTTGGTCTCGACTATCCCACTCGCAAAGAAAACAGGCATACTTTGTGTAGCCTTGTTGCATTCCCAGTTCCATAGCAATTACCTTGAAATCTGCACATATTTTCCATTTGTGTTCATTGTATTTTAATGAATTTAGCATTCTTTGTACGAATTCGTAATTCTCTTTTGTCAAACTAGCGTAAGATACTGGAACAGAGGGTATTTTATTTCCGTTATGGAGCAAAACATCCTTCAGACTTGTTTTCGATGCATCTATGAAAAGTCTCCACTCCAGTGAAATATAAGTGAAGTTCAGCACTTTCATCAGGCCAGCAACGTCATTGCAAAATGTTAGTGCTTCGTCAGTTGAAAAATAAGAAATAAAGGCATGTTCTCTGTGCCTGAACACACTGATTTTAGTACTTTGGTGCAGTAGATTATACTCTTGTAATCTCGAACCAAGCAGCTGCGCCTTTTGTTTACTTAGTCCTAGATCACGTACTAAATCATTTAAATCTGCCTGTGTTAACAAATGTGGCGATAACTCACTTGTGCAGTGATATAAAGAATCATCATCTGTGATTTCTTCAGTACTACTTATTTCACTGTCACTCAGAATTTGACCTCGAGCTCTTAAAGGTACTGGAAGGTTGTCGGAATGCTGAACTGGCATTCTCGCTGAAGGCAGATCTGGGTAAACAATGTTCCTCTTCGACTTTTTGCTTGTAAAACCCTGAATTTATGTTAGACAGAAATAACAATCAGTAACATGGTCCTTAGGCTCCCTCCACACCATGGGAACAGCAAACAACGCCACATTCTCTTTACCTTTCCACCACTGAATTAGTTTGCAGTAACATGTAGCACAACAGAAATGTGGTGCCCATTCTTTATCTTGGTCTCCTACCTCTACTCCAAAGTAATGTTTGTATGCTTTCTTTATGACTGAAGAAATTTTCTTCCTATTTCTGGCAAAAGTGAACTTCCCACAGATGTAGCAGAAGTTTTCCGGCTTATATCAACATCCACGATAACGTGGCATTTCTGCAAATTTAAAAATACCACTTTGGTAATACACCTGTATTAAATTAATAGTAGGGAACTAGAGGAACGCTGATGTGTAAAAACAAGCAGTAGTTTTACCTTCAACACCAGGCTCAATCAGTTTACACACAGGAACTAAAAAATTCAACCGTGCTCAGAAATATGACAGACAGTCACTTGTCAGCCAAAACACCCACTTGTTAAGACTGACACAAATTGCGGCTAACACCACTGTTGTAAACTCGATGCAACTGCCCCTAGGAGGCGTGAAGCTTTACTGCCGAGGCAGCGACCGGCTGTCGCCGTTCGAGTTAATGAGATGTTTCAGGTGGTCTTAATGATATAGGTGTGGCAGCGGTAACCTAATGATGTCTGATTCTTCCCACCTGCTGTTGCACAAGAAATTATCACGTTCTATCACTACTGGATGCAGCAACATAACCGTATTTCTCTATAACGTCTCTGTGTTTGCCATGAATTGTGAATATACGTATATATACGAATTACATAAAAAGTATCCCTGACAACGATATTTTGTTTACATATTTGAATTTCCCACGGTAAAATGGTCTAGAAGCACATACTTTAATATCAGAAATAGAACCCATGTCGAACAGTGTTATTAATGATCCGCTAAAATGTTTGTTGTACGTTTTGTAACCTCATCCAGCCGTAAGAGGTGTAGTGTGTGTTGTTATTCTACAAATGGTCCAGCATTTCTCAACATACGAACTAGGACTGCTTTCTGCCTTCAATACAAGCTCTGTCTTAATTTTTGTATCCGCTAAAAAAATAATATTAAATTTAAAATGGCTAACTTTAAGAAACGTATTAACCAAGTTGTATGTATTTATTGATTTGTGACCCGTGAGATGATTTCCTCACAAAACTGCGCGAGTTTCTATTGCACTGAGCAATTTTCAGTGGAGAAACGAACATCGGTTTTGTTTCGATCCATCCATTGACCGGGAACTTTTGGAGTACCAGAGTCCTTTAGTAGCTATTTTCTTGTGTAATCAGAGCCTATATAAACAGTCTACGCTGTCGGCAATTTCATTTACTCCATTTTGCAAGTCATTAAACTTGAAATTTATCTGCGATTATTGATTAATTACTGGAAAGACGTACACCTCTTGTACTATATTCAGATGGAGAAATTGTTACAGCAGATATCTACATTGGAAACCTGGAAAGCAGCCATTTTGGAATTCGGGAGAACACGATAAGTAAAGTTGGCGTACCATAGGCAGACCTTCCGCTGGTTAACGCAGACATTCATATTGCAACGGCACAGGTCGTGTCCCGTTGACTACGACAGTAGGCCTAAGTGACATATAGTTTTAGCTGAGTAGGCCATTTTCAGTTGCTTGCTTGTTACCGTTGCATGTAATACTTCAGAAGCAAGTGTGGAAACGAAATGCGTAAAACGCTGACTTTGTGCCAGTATTGTGTTTGGCCATGGCGCTGCGCTTTTCCGCCAGTTTCCTAATTAGCATTCTGAGCGCTGGCCTGTGTCCAGACACGTACGGGAAGTCTTCTCTAGTGGCTGCTTTTCGACTCGCAGGTGTTGCGGCTTTTCAGACCGCATAGTGGCCTGAAAACCGATTGTTGAGCGATGCAAATGAGAGGATGACAGAACCGTAGCGGGTAACGTGCAGAACAAATTCCATCGAATGGAAAACTGAATGATTCACTGCTTCCTCGGCGATTTGCGTCTCATGGGTATTGCATATTTATGATGCAGGTGTTCTGTTGGCCTCGCTCCAGGACGTATCTTGTTAGGAGAATCTAATGGTCCTGCTGATCGCAGCTAGGAGATCTGCGTCGGCTGCCAGTTACAGTAATTACTATGCGATGGAGACCGTCTAATGGAACGATAGAACCCGCTTGTACATATGTATAGCACGCATTCCGTTCTAGGTGTTGATAGCTGTCCGTTATTCAAATGTAACTGTTATTACGTCGCTGGTAAAGTATGTCATCCGGTGGAGATGCTCCTTTTTTTTTTTTTTTTTTTTTTTTTTAACCTTGCGGGACATTCTGCATGTTCTACCCGAGTACGTTTGTTTGAGAATGGGTAAATGATTGAAACCAGCTAAACCCGAAAGTTATGGCAAATGAAATACATCCTAAGCAGGGAAACAATGTTCTAAAGCAAAATTCATTTCGGTGTCGCACTTAAATATACAAAAGACTCGCATGTGTGTTACATCGTGATCGTTCTGACTGCGGTCTCTCTCTTTTGCAATCATTGCAGTAACTTTATAAAAAAAATATGCTTATTTTATTCGTGGCACCCAAGCGGCTGTTGGACCATTCCGAGGTTGTTACAATTAGTCACAAGTCAAGCAATTACACACAACACGTCATATTTTTGGCCAGATACTATCGTACCAAAAGCAAATTAAAACTTGTTGCAGTCCCCAGATGCGACCAAGGTGTCTCGGAAATATTCGTTGGTTATCGAACCCAGAACCCTTGGTACGACGTTTTAATGCCCTACCAAATTCCCTCGGAAGCTGTATGAAGTAGTTGCTCATACTAACGCTTTGCTTGTGTTCCATAGTTCTGGTGTTACTTTTAATTAACGTTTACGCCCGTTCTGCTGGACGGCAGCACGTAGTACGAACTAAATCAGAGTTCTGGTTGATACTCTATCGCCGTACAACGTTTGGTACCGATCTGAGTGTCTGACATGTGGAGATTTGGGTGTAAGTGCCACCAAACCCGTAAATGGAAAAATCAGTACTGCGATCGTCCGGATGAATAGTGCCTTATTTTCATTACTTTGATGGGCGCAAAAACTGGGTCTCAGAAAAAGTCTCAAGTCATTTTAGAATCCCATCAGACATTGATAAGCTCCGAAATCCGTTGGCCGTGAGCTCATATTCTTCTTGAGGGTAGACAGCGTATGGTACTACTGATCAGGACGTATTCAAAGTGAGTAGCGAGCATAAAAAGAAATGTTATCTCATTCGTTTAAGAATTAAATCACATTAAGTTATAGTCGTATATAAGGTTTTCTAAATATGATGGCTCTCAGCTTCTCTCTACAACATTGTTTTTTTGTCACTTTATGTACTTTTTTCAACAAACAAAGATAAACACATTAAATAATAAGGTACAAAAGAAAACAGCCAGATAAACTGAAAGAAATTGAGTCGTAGTTAGTAATTGCTTTCAAATGGTTCAAATGGCACTGAGCACTATGGGACTTAACATCTGAGGTCATCAGTCCCCTAGAACTTAAAACTACTTCAACAAAACTAACCTAAGTACATCACACACATCCATGCCCGAGGCAGGATTCGAACCTGCGACTGTAACGAGTAATTTCTTTAAAGGTAATGTTAAATCAAATGTATAGTGCCTCCTCTTTGTAATGATGTAATCTTCAGAGTTATTGCTTTGTATTATTAGCTATGCGTTGGAATTTCTTTTAGTTTTCTAAAATTGCTACCTTTCTTAATTTATATTGTTACACTTTACCAAGAGGATGAAGAATACAATTCCAAGTCAGAATTTTAATTGAAAGCCATTAAATAGGGAGCAACACGTCTGGTGATCAGAATGCGGTTTTCACTCCGCTGCAGAGTGAAAATCTCATTCTGGAAACATCCTCCAGGCTGGGGCTAAGCCATGTCTCCGCAATATCCTTTCTTTGAGGAGCGCTAGTTCTGCAGGGATCGCAGGAGAGCTTCTGTAAAGTGTGGAAGGTAGGAGACGAGGTACTGGCAGAAGTAAAGCTGTGAGGACGGGGCGTGAGTCGTGCGTGGGTAGCTTAGATTGTAGCGCACTTGCCCGCGAAAGGCAAAGGTCCCTAGTTCGAGTCTCGGTCCGGCACACAGTTTTAATCTGCCAGGAAGTTTCATGTAGTGGACTGACAAGGCAGCCAGTCCACAGTGACGGGTAGCTGAAAGAGCACACGTACACACACGCCGACTGGCGCGAAGTCTGGAACAGGATACGTGATGAATGTGATAAAGAAAAGAACGTAGCTACTAGAACACTTAACTTTTATATCGTCCTTTGGTATACAGCATTCTTGATGATACAAGTGAGACTCTTTAGATTCGTGAAGTAACTAATGGCGCCTTGCTAGGTCGTAGCCATGGACTTAGCTGAAGGCTATTCTAACTGTCTCTCGGCAAATGAGAGAAAGGCTTCGTCAGTGTAGTCGCTAGCAATGTCGTCCGTACAACTGGGGCGAGTGCTAGTACTTCTCTCGAGACCTGCCTTGTGGTGGCGCTCGGTCTGCGTTCCTGACAGTGGCGACACGCGGGTCCGACATGTACTAATGGACCGCGGCCGATTTAAGCTACCACCTAGCAAGTGTGGTTTCTGGCGGTGACACCACATTTCACGTCTTCTGATAGCCGGCCGCGGTGGTCTAGCGGTTCTAGGCGCTCAGTCATGAACCGCGCGACTGCTACGGTCGCATGTTCAAATCCTGCCTCGGGCATGGATGTGTGTGATGTCCTTAGGTTGGTTAGGTTTAAGTAGTTCTAAGTTCTAGGGGACTGATGACCACAGATGTTAAGTCCCATAGTGCTCAGAGCCATTTGAACGTCTTGTGATGTTAGTACGGAACTCACTTCGAGCATGGAATCGTCTTTTTCATTTTTTTTTTAATTTCATGGCAGCTTTTGCTAACCCCCCCCCCCCCCCCCAATCTCTCTTTCTCTCTACAAATGTTTCCTGGAATTCAAACAAAATGGTGTCATGTCTGAAGGATAAAGCAGCAGCGCTGAAAAGTTTCCAGAAATGATTTCCTAGAGGAAGATTCCTCGCTGATAATGCGGCTCGCTAGTACTGCGAATCCGCGTGAGCTGAGTTGAATGGGGAAAAGCACGTGACACCGAAGGGCTAGTCCGCGTTGGGCGATGAGACACCAGCGGGAAGCAGCGAGGCCACGAGACGGCCTGTCGCCGGGTGAGTCACCATCGGATGAGAAAATCGTCACGCCGAGTCGCGAGCTGTCATGGCGGCCGGATACACAACTTATGGGTTTCGGCCGGCTGGTCTACCACCGCCGTTGGAACAGAATGTTACTTTCAGATATTCGTGAGGTCATCGTTCGTTCTCGACCTTCGTTTGATACAGATTACACGGAGGAATAAAATACAAACTGACATGTTGAGATCTTAGCTGTGTAAAGATACACAAAAAGCAAAGAAAAAATAAAACAGCAACCAGACAACGATAATAATGGTATTTATTAAAAACGAATAGCGTCATTATTGGTTTTGAGCTATAAACTTCATCATCAAACGTCTGTTCACGTCTAAAATTTCGTTTAGCGGTCTACGAAACGCTTCATAAACTGATAACAGTACCATAAAATTATCGACGTTTCCGGTATATCAAAAAACGTTTTGGCTAATACTAACGTTGTTGTGAGCGCACTGCAAATGGTATCAGCTCTCCAGTCTTCTGACAAGTTTGGTTCCGCTCGCCACGAATGTGCCAGTCTCTTCATATCAGAGTAGCACTTGCGCTCTGCGTCCTCAGTTATTTGTTGGATGTACTGAAATCCAATAATACGAGGGGCGTTCAGAAAGTAAGCTCCGATCGGTCGCGAAATGGAAACGACTATGAAAATCCGATAAAGCTTTGCACAGATGTGTTGGGTAGTGTCTCTAGTATAACCCCAGTTAGCATCACGTCGCTCTTCTCATTTCTGAGCTCGCAGTGAGTGCGTAAAGATGTCTAGAAAATAGTGTCTGCCGCCAAGTACGAGGGCCTGGTGAGAAATTTCGCCTGAAGCTATGCAGCTAACATTACATAACTGTCGTGCTGTTTCTTCTTCAAGACAATTCTCAGCCGCATTCTGCAGGGGCAATGAAGATGCTCCTGCATCGTTTTCAAATGGAAATGTGAGATTACCCACAATACAGTCCGCAATTGTCTCCCCCTGAGTTTCATCTCTGGTCACATGACCCGCTGTCTTTGAAGACAACATTTTGACACAGACAACGAGGTGTAGGCCAGCGTGGAGAATTGGCGGAAAGCACTGGCGGCTGCCTTCTATGATGAGGCTATTGAAAAGTTGGTACAACGCTATGACAAAAGTCTAAGTCAGAACGGCGGCTACGTAGAGAAGTAGCTGAAAGGTGTAGCTAATTGTTACAAGTAAAACATTTCTGATGTTCACTGTGGTTTCAATTTGGCAATCAATCGGAGCTTACTTTCTGAACAGGCCTCGTATATCAAGGCAGACACAAAACATCTTCCACTGGTTGGGTCAATATCATCATCGTCATAATCCTAACATTTCTTAGCCCCACAAACTAACAACAGCACCATAAAATAATAGAGGTTTCCGGTATATCACAACAACGTTTTGGCTTACACTGACGTCGTTGTCAGCACCCTACAGATGATATAAGCTTTTCAATCTCCTGACTGGTTTCATGCCGTCCGCAACGAAATGTACCAATCTCTTCATCTCAAACACTTGCGCTCTGCGTCCTCAGTTATTTGTTGGACGTACTGCAATCCAAAAATGTATTAATGCGCATGCAAAACATCGTATACAGTTGGGGTCAGTATCATCATAGTCATTAGCCTGACATTTTTTAGCCTTTGGAAGGTTTTTGCGGTTTAAAGTTAAAGTATTTCCAAAACTCAGAATTGCGCACAACAGTGTTACTACAAAATTTATTACTGAGGCGCCCTGTCATGGTCCGCGCGGCTACCCCCGTCGGAGGTTCGAGTCCTCCCTCGGGCACGGGTGTATATGTTGTCCTTAGCGTAAGTTAGTTTACGTTAGATTCAATAGTGCGTAAGCTTAGCGACCCTTGAACTCAGCAGTTTGGTTCCATAAGACCTTACCGCAAACAAACAAAATTTATTACACAATCCGTTTCAGTCGTTAATGGACCATCTTCTGGTTATTTTGGAATCGTAATCAGATGTGATGCAACTCGCAACCATCACAAAGCATCATGGAACAAGCCAATCTATATTAACGACATAGGAGACAATCTGAGTAGCCCTCTTAGATTATTCGCAGATGATGCCGTCTTGTAAAGTCATCAGATGACCAAAAGGAATTGCAGAATGATTTAGATAAGATATCTGTATGGTGCGAAAAGTGGCAATTGACCCTGAATAAAGAAAAGTGTGAAGTTATTCACATGCATACTAAAGAAAACCGCTAAATTTCGATTCGCGTTAAGTCATACAAATCTGAAGGCTGTAAATTCAACTAAACACCTAGGGATTACTATTACAAATAACCTAAATTGGAACGATCACATAGATAATTTTGTGGGTAGAGAAAACCAAAGACTGCGATTCATTGGCAGAACACTTAGAAGGTGCAACAGATCTACTGAAGAGACTGCTTACACTACACTTGTGCGCCCTATTTTGGAGTATTGCAGTGCGGTGTGGGATCCGCATCAGGTGGAACTGACGGATGACATCGAAAAAGTTCAAAGAAGGGCGGCTCGTTTTGTATTATCGCGAAATAGGGGAGATAGTGGCACAGACATGATACGTGAATTGGAGTGCCAATCACTAAAATAAAAAAAATAAAAAATAAAAATTTCTTTTCTTTACGACGGGATCTTTTCATGAAATTTCAATCACCAATTTTCTCCTCCGACTGCGAAAATATTGTGTTGGCACCCACCTACATAGGGAGAAATGATCATCACGATAAAATGAGAGAAATCAGGGCTCGCAGAGAAAAATTTACGTGCTCGTTTTTCCCGCGCGCCGTTCAAGAGTGGAACGGTAGAGAGACAGCTTGAAAGTGTTTCATTGAACCCTCTGTCAGGCACTTAATTGTGAATAGCAGAGTAATAACGCAGATGTAGATGCACTTGTAGAACCTGTCTACTTAACTCTAAGTCAAAAGCACATGTAACATCTCGGAATTCAGTGGCAAAACACCTGGTAAAGATGAATTAATAACATTCGGTCTTCAGATCATATCGTCAAAAATGTATTGTGTACTGAAGAGCGCACGTTAATTCAATTTTGTCGAATGCTTCGTGCTTTTGCCTGAGAGTTAGCGAGGTTGGCTTTTACCATGGTGATTTAAGGTGGTTGCGAATTGTATTACATTTGATTACGATATATAAGTACACCAGAAGATGGTGTGTAATAAATTCTGGAGTAATGCAACTGCAGCCAGTCATGAGTTTTCATCATTTCGTAAAAGCTGTAGATCGTCGTCTCCTCAGCGTAATATTAAGCCATTTTACTTCTTTAAACATCGTTAATCCACAAAAGGCAACAGTGGACTCACAGAAATGAGCACAGTGCTGCTCATACGACTGTTATTGTCGCCTTAACCAAAATCTTAAACGTGGCTGCGAAACAGCAACAGCAATTAATAAACCTTTGTTTGCAATTGGTTAGCTGATTTTTCGACCTGTCGCCTTAACCCTCTTTCGTCGTGCGAACTTTGTTTCACGTTGTTGTGTAGATAGTTTCCTACTCATACTATCCAGATTCAGACGTGTGGTGGAAGAAACTCTATGTACGAGGAATGTTATAAGTTGACCTCTTTTTTTTTCGATAAATCTCTCTTCATTTTGGATGGAACAGCGACCAATTTAATGCGAGGTGCTGCTGGGGTGAACACCGACTTCGAGAGATTTTTGCGAGCATTCTTCATGTCTACACGTTTTGCAGCCCTCTGCCGCTAAACGGCTCCGATGTAGCGCGTAACAGGGCAGTGTTAACGTACCTGCGTGCTGTAATGGAGTTTCGAATTCGAATAGCTCGTCCACACATGAGCAACCTCTCCATCAACATGACAAAGCCAGATCATGTACGAGCGTTGCGATAACATTCATACGCCTTGTGTTCACTGTCGTCGATCATCCCCCATACAGTCCCGATGGTTGCAACATTATTTTCTGCAACATTTTTAAGCTGGCAACGGCCTTGCCGCAGTGGCTACACCGGTTCCCGTGCGATCACCGAAGTTAAGCGCTGTCGGGCGTGGCCGGCGCTTGGATGGGTCACCATCCCGCCGCCGCGTGCTGTTGCCATTTTTCGGGGTGCACTCAGCCTCGTGATGCCAATTGAGGAGCTACTCGACCGATTAGTAGCGGCTTCGGTCCAAGAATACCGTCCTAACGGTCGGGAGTGCGGTGTGCTGACCACACGCCCCTCCTTATCCGCATCCTCCTCGGAGGATGACACGGCGGCCGGACGGTCCCGGAAGGGCCACTTGTGGCCTAAAGACGGAGCTTAAAAAAAAAAAAAAAAAAAAAAAAAAAAAAAAAAACATTTTTAAGCTGTTCAGTAATCTGCTGTTGCACTTATATTACATAACATTTTTCACTACCTGACAGTTGTAGAAATTCAAGATTGACAGCTAGTTGTTTGACCTTTGAGTAAACAAGATCTTAGCCCGCCCGTTTGGCCGTGCGGTCTAACGCACGGCTTTCCGGGCGGGAAGGAGCGCCGGTCTCCGGCACGAATCCGCCCGGAGGATTTGTGTCGAGGTCCGGTGAGCCGGCCAGTTTTTAGGCGGTTTTCCATCTGCCACGGCGAATGCGGGCTGGTTCCCCTTATTCCGCCTCAGCTACACTATGTCGGCGATTGCTGCGCAAACAAGTTCTCCACGTACGCGTACACCACCATTACTCTACCACGCAAACATAGGGGTTACACTCGTCTGGTGTGAGACGTTTCCTGGGGGTCCACCGGGGGCCGAACCGCACAACACCCTGGGTTCGGTGTGGGGCGGCAGAGGGGTGAAGTGGACTGTGATAGTAGTCGTGGGGTTGCGGACCACTGCGGCTGCGGCGGGGACGGAGCCTCTCTGTCGTTTCTAGGCTCCTGGTTAACATACAACATACATAAAAGATCTTGAATTTCTACAGCTATCAGATAGTAAAAATGGTATTATAACATAACGTGCTAATGACTCACCCTGTGCATCAGGAGGGCGACAGAAAATGAGTGTCCGGAAGGTGCAGTGATCAACCTTCTATGGGCTGTGTGTATTTCTCCACAAAATGGACATCGTCGACACTCGAGAAATGTTCAAAACAAACCATTAATTCTTACCGTGAACACAGAATAAAAATGGCGTGCCACAGTGATCACAAAGGTTCGCTTCATCAAAATCTAAGTAGAACTGCTTGGGAGTTAAAAAACATGCATGACATTCAACTAGGTATCCACTCTTAAAGAATGTATATAGTATCGTATTGGTTTAACGGGGTGATGAGAACTGATAGAATGTGATGGCATACAATCAAATGCGAAACAGTCTGTAATGTAACCTATCTTGAAACGGAGTATTCTCCAACGCCTAGCCGCAGATAGTGCGATAATATGTTTTACGGGCAAGAAAAAAGCAAACATCCACAGGCTGAATTTGTCTAGTGTTTCCAGGTGATACGAACTGCGCTATCACACACTTTTCAGGAGGGAGTATGATTTTTGTACGCAAACCAGGATTTAAGCAAAAAGAAATTATTTTGACCAGCTTTTGACCAAAAGCAGTGCTCATACCATAGTTGTAGTTATCTTACGCCCAGTTTCCCACTCTTGCTTGCTGTGACGTAAATATTCCCTTCTGCCTTCCAAGATCACGCACGCGAGAAAGAATCGTAGGGGGAAGAGCACGTCTAACTTCTCGCAGCACAATAAATAGCTTTCTAGCATAATTGTACACGAACGCGTTAAGGCACTCATAGCTGATCTTGGTACATCTCTGTTGGTTTCGCTAATTTCTACGGTTCCTTTCTTATGCATTTCTTCTTCACATCTCGATTTGTCGGAGTTGTAAACAAATTACTCACTGAACGATGGGGTAAGTTTGTTTATCTCACCCACATATTTTCGGGTAGATTTACCCGCTCCTTAGACAACGATTGTCCTTTACTACGTTTCACTGGAGACGGGATTTGTGTCCACGGTTCCCTTCATATGCATTTCTTCTTCACATCTCCATTTGTCGGAGTTGTAACCAAATTACTCACTCAACGATGGGGTAACTTTGTTTATCTAACCCACAAATTTTCGGGTAGATTTACCCGCTCCTTAGACAACGATTGTCCTTTACTACGTTTCACTGGAGACGGGATTTGTGTCTCTTTGTTCGACAAGAACGATGAAACACATGGCTTTACACCAGCTCCAGTATCATTTTCACTTGTTAAGCACGTATCGCCATCATTATACTTCTCATGCACACTGCCCGCACAGTCGAGCGTATACGACACCACACATTCCACAGACTCATCATGCAGAAACGCTGATAACTCATTTGCCACTTCTTTCTCACTCTGCGAAAATCCTTGTGTTTCCTTCTGACGAAAAGTCAACTTCGACAACCGTTGTTGTAGATATAATACAATGTTTTCTTTGTTTCTCGTTGCCATTGTTCTACTTTGTATTAAAATCACTAGCACTGTAGCGAGTTAGTCGTCGACTAAGCAGTTCAACTAAGCTCCACGACCTCGTACTGTGCTCATAATTGATACCTACAATCCCGTCCCCTGTTGTCATTAGCAGCCCATATTATCGTTGCATGGTTCACAATATGTGGGGCGTCGAGTGCTGTAAAAATCATTGGCCATCTGCGACCTCACACTCAAGGGGTTCCTTGTCAGACAATGGCGTTTAAAGTGAACACACTTCTAATAAAGGGAATATTCAGAAAAATAAACAAGTAAGACTTTAAAAAAGCATATGACAGTATAGACCGAGAATCCCTTTTTGAAGTATTAGAAGAATTTGGACTAGATCAAAAGACAACAAACATCATAAAAGAAACACTCACGGAGACCAAATCCAAAGTAAAATTTATGGGAGAATTGAGCACAGAATTTCAAATAGACAGAGGAGTACGAAAAGGAGATGTACTGTCCCTAGTGCTCTTCAATTGTACTCTTGAAAAAGTTGTTAGAGAATGGAAAAAAGCAGGTGCACCAGCACACAGACTGGGACCAAGACATAAGGGCATAGAATTACACTGTTTAGCATTTGCTGATGACATGGCACTGATCGCACAAGTCATTACCGATGCACAGAAACAGCTAGAATTATTACAAGAGCAGGCAACAAAAATAGGATTTCAAATTTCATTTGAAAAAAAAAAAATTTATGACTGACCTCAAAGATGTACCTTCTGATCTCAAAATTGGTAATAACTACATCTCTCGAGTAAAAGAATTTAAATATTTAGGTGAATGGATTGCAGAAAATTGTAATGAAAAGAAATTTGTCAGATCAAGAGTCCAGAAAATGGAGACGGTGTTTCAGTTAGCAAAAAACGTTTACAACAAAAAGAGTCTCTCGTGGAACTGCAAAATACGACACTACACAACAGTAATTAAACCCGAAGCTCTCTACGCATCTGAGACACAAAACCTTCAACACAGGACACTGAAAGAGGAATTAGAAGTGAAAGAACGTAAAATAATGAGGAAAATCCTAGGACCAAGAACTAAAGATGGTGTGCATTATCCAAAACCCAATGCAGAAATATATAAAAATATCTCTAAAATAACAGACACAATGCGCATGAGAAGAATCCAATTCATGGGGCATTTAGAAAGAATGGACTCAAACAGGTTAACGCACAAAATCCATACGTTTTTAAAGAACAAAACTACAAGACCGAACTGGTACAAACAGACGGAAAAAGACTTGAGAGAATTAGGGTCTCCAAATCTCCATGACAGAAATGAAATCAGAAAAATCACAAACACGGGGTTTTGCAGAAGAAGAGAGAAAAATTAACCGACATACGTAGTCTACGCAACGAAAGCTAGCCCATTCGTTGCTTATGAAGGAATACTGGGCGACCGAGCGATGTGGCGCAGTGGTTAGACACTGGACTCCCATTCGGGAGGACGACGGTTCAATCCCGCGTCCGGCCATCCTGATTTAGGTTTTCCGTGATTTCCCTAAATCACTCCAGGCAAATGCCGGGATGCTTCCTCTGAAAGGGCACGGCCGACTTCCTTTCCCATCCTTCCCTAATCCGATGGGACCGATGACCACGCTGTCTGGTCTCCTTCCCCAAAACCAACCAACCAACCAATACTGGGCGAAAATGAACGCCAACAAATGTTGGTTACGCGTGGTCCTAACAAGGGAACCTCCCCATCGCACCCCCCTCAGATTTAGTTATAACCTGGCACAGTTGATGGGCCTTGAAAAACTGAACAAAGATCAATCGAGAAAACAGGAAGAAGTTGTGTGGAACTATGAAAAAAATAAGCAAAATATACAAACTGAGTAGTCCTTGCACACGATAGCCAACATTAAGGATAACTTGGAGTTAGGGCCGCCGTGGTTAGCGTGAGCAGCTGCGGAACGAGAGGTACTGGGTTCAAGTCTTACCTCGAGTGAAAAGATTATTTTTTTATTTTCAGACAATTATTATCTGTCCGTACGTCCGTCCGATGCGTAGTATGGGGACGCTACACCTAAACAAACATCGAAACAAACAGAGCACAGGGAAAACTGTGCGACTGTGAAACTGTTGCATTCATTTGTTGCAGTTTATGTGACAAACTCCTATGTTTTCATCACCTTTTTGGGAGTGATTATCAGATCCACAAGAAAAAATAAATCGGGCAAGGTAGAAGAATCTTTTTACCCATTCGCCAAGTGTACAAGTTAGGTGGGTCGACAACATATTCCTGTCATGTGACGCACATGCCGTCACCAGTGTCGTATAGAATATATCAGACGTGTTTTCCTGTGAAGGAATCGGTTGACCTATGACCTTGCGGTCAAATGTTTTCGGTTCCCATTGGAGAGGCACGTCCTTTTGTCTACTAATCAAACGGTATTGCCGTGCGATCGCAAAACACAGGCTGTAAACTTATTACAGTGAACAAAATGGTTCAAATGGCTCTGAGCACTATGGGACTCAACTGCTGAGGTCATCAGTCCCCTAGAACTTAGAACTACGTAAACGTAACTAACCTAAGGACATCACACACATCCATGCCGGAGGCAGGATTCGAACCTGCGACCGTAGCGGTCGCGCGGTTCCAGACTGTAGCGCCTAGAACCGCTCGGCCACTCCGGCCAGCTACAGTGAACAGAGACGTCAATGAACGAACGGACAGATCATGACTTTGCGAAAATAAAGAAAGTAAACTTTTCACTCGAGGGAAGACTTGAAACCAGAACTTCTCGTTCCGCAGCTGCTCACGCTAACCACGGGACCACGACGCTCCTCACCTCATATTATCCTTGATGTTGCCTATGTCGCGCATGGACTACTCAGTTTGTATATTTTGCTTATTTTTTTCATAGTTCCACACAACTTCTTCCTGTTTTATCGATTGATCTGTGTTCAGTTTTTCAAGGCCTATCCACTGTGCCAACTTATAACTAAATCTGAGGGGGGTGCGATGGGGAGGTTCTCTTGTAAGTGATCCATCCGCGAAGAAGAAGAGAAGAAAAACAAGTAAGAAAGGTTATAGTATTTTATTTTCTGTGGTATGCAGCTCATTGGCGACGGAGCACATGCTCGTACCGAGCAGAGGTGGAGAAGGCAACGGCCATCCTGGAATTCTTGTCAAGTGATTTAGGAAAACGGGGTTCTGCATCGCTCTGTCCGGATCTGGAACCTGATCTTCCCGAAAGCCATCCAGCGTGTTTACCCTTGCGTCACATCGCAATTGACTTTATTTTTACGCGGAAAACGACGACGCCGAGGAGGCGAAACTGCGCACTGTTGTTTGAGAAACCAGCAGTGTTTATGCCTGGCCATTGTCTCGGTCGCTCGGTGTGTTAGTTCCTTCCAGGAAGGCAGCGAGTGGAGTGGCGCGCTCCGTGCTCCTAGCAGATTCCTAGCTCCCCCCAGATGACGGCGTGCGCGGCGCAGCAGTATTGCATAAAGGCCTTGCGCGAAGCGAGGAGCGATTCACTTCGAAACAATTCGCGACATTCAGTCGGTTTTCGTCGATAATATCTAAGGTGTTGCGCAAAGAGGCGCCGCACTGACTCACACACACACGCCTGAGCAACATTGATGGAATGAATCAAACAGTATTATAGCCTTAGCTTGACAGTCTTCGAGGTTCGCCCGCGTCTCGTGGTCGTGCGGTAGCGTTCTCGCTTCCCACGCCCGGGTTCCCGGGTTCGATTCCCGGCGGGGTCAGGGATTTTCTCTGCCTCGTGATGGCTGGGTGTTGTGTGCTGTCCTTAGGTTAGTTCGGTTTAAGTGGTTCTAAGTTCTAGGGGACTGATGACCATAGATGTTAAGTCCCATAGTGCTCAGAGCCATTTGAACCATTTGAATCTTCGAGGTTCTTGGCATTAGAATAACCACACATCCCTGAACATTACAGTGAGCTACTCACAAACGCTTTGTGCATGATTCTTACAAGAAGACAATAATAAAAATACCCTGGAAATCACAAGAGAAACTAGAGATCGTTGGAGCGTATTTGCTGAACAGCTTAGCGAATATCTGTGTCTCTCAATGAGACAAAACACTGTTACTCTCAATCATAAGCCAATGTGCAATTGTCCCTGTGCAACCAATTTATTCTCTATTAGGCGAGAAGTATTACGATTACGTGAATTTATGGCAAACTGCACTGAAGCGCCAAAGAAACTTGTATAGGCAAGCGTATTCAAACACAGAGTTATCTAAACAGGCAGAACACGGCTCTGCGATTGGCAACGTCTACAAAAGACAACAAGTGTCTGAGCAGTTGTTAGATCGGTTATTGCTTGTGCAATGACAGGTTATCAAGATTGAATTGCGTTTCAATGTGGTGTTATGGTCGGCGCACGAGCGATGGGACACAGCATCTGCGAGGTAGCGATGAAGTGGAGAATCTCCTGTACGACAGTTTCACGAGTGTACCGTGAACATCAGGAATCTGGTAAAACATAAACTCTCCGATATCGCTGCAGCCGGAAAAAGATTCTGCAAGAACGGAACTAACAACGACTGAAGATGGCTCTGAGCACTATGGGACTTAACTTCTAAGGTCATCAGTCCCCTAGAACTTAGGACTACTTAAACCTAACTAACCTAAGAACATCACATACATCCATGCCGGAGGCAGGATTCGAACCTGCGACCGTAGCGGTCTCGCTGTTCTAAACTGTAGCGCCTAGAACCGCTCGGCCACCCTGGCCGGCAACGACTGAAGAGAATCGTTCAACGTGTCAGAAGTTACAATCGGCAAATTGCTGCAGATTTCAATGCTGGAACATCAGCAAGTGTCAGCGTACGAAACATCATCGATATGGGCTTTTGAAGCTGAAGGTCCACTCGTGTAGCCTTGATGACAGCGCGACACCCTTGCCTCGGCCCGTCAGCACCGAGATTTGACTGTTGATGACTGGAAACATGTTGCCTCGTTGGACGAGTCTCGTTTCAAATTGTATTGAGCAGATGGACGTGTACGGGTGTGGAGACAGCCTCATGAATCCATGGACTCTGTATGTCAGCGGAGTACTTTTCAAGCTGGTGGAGGCTCTATAATGGTGTGGGGCGTGTGCAGTTGGAGAGACATGGGACCCCTGTTACGTCTAGATACGTCTCCGACAGGTGACACGTACGTAAGCATCCTGTCTGATCACCTGCATCCATTCAAGTCCACTGTGCGTTCCGACGGATGCGGCACCCCGCATGTCCAGAATTGTTAGAGTGGCTCCAGGAACGCTCTTCTGAATTTAAACACTTCCGCTATCCACCCAACTCCCCAGACATGAACATTATTGACCATGTCTGGGATGCCTTGCAACGTGTTGCTCATAAGAGATCTCGACCCCCTCGTTCTCTTACGGATTTATGGACAAAACTTCAGGATTCAAAGTGTCAGTTTCCTCCAGCACTACTTCAGACACCAGTCGAGTCCATGCCACGTCGTGACGTCGTGTTGCGGCTCTTCTGCGTGCTCGCGGGGGCCCTTCACGATATTAGGCAGGTGTACCAGTTTCTTTGGCTGTATACCAACTTGCTATTTCGAGAAACGGAAGTGTTTACAGAACAATGTACAATCATTTAACTAGCACTATAATTAACTTACGAAGAAGAATATTTTATGTTTAGTTCTTATAAGCTAGTGAAACTACGTAATGAAACTCACAACTAAAGAATGTACAAAGTTTCCACTTTGGCTGGCGTCATAGTCTCGTTGTATTTATGTAGTGACAACATTTTCGCCATATGAGGATCAGACGCTCCATTTGATATTTCTGTATACGTACATGAGTATTAACGATGTATAATATTTAGCAAACTGTTGTTCCGTTCTTGTTCGTGATACATGCCAAGACGCTTCGTAACTCCTGAAAATGGCTGCATGCCGAAATCGTTTGCAATAAACTGAGTATCGGAAAGTCGTCTAGTGAAAATGTTGTCTTTTAATAATGTACGTTTTCTCTGCCTCGTGATGACTGGGTGTTGTGTAATGTCCTTAGGTTAGTTAGGTTTCAGTAGTTCTAAGTTCTAGGGGACTGATGACCATAGATGTTAAGTCCCATAGTGCTCAGAGCCAATAATGTACGTTGTGACATAATATACACCTGAAAATTAGCTACCATGTATGTGCGTGCTTTTGGAAGTTTTATAATAATAATAGTAATGTTAATAATAATAATAGCCCCAAACATTTTGAGTGGGTATTATGTTGATAATTATCGCGTCACGTCCATCTATGTGCAATTGAATGGCATTATCAGACGCAGGGTTTTTTTAGCTGCTACTCTATATGAGTGCTGGGTTTGGCAGAGCAACAGCTACAAACCTTGCAGACATCTCTTTAGGGATTATATATTTTGACTACTGCTTCACAGTACATTTAGTCCATCGCGAAGTTTGTTGTATATAATGCACTAAAGTTCAAAAGAAATAATTTTGTAAATAATTACGACACCAGTAGAAAAAAGACATCCATTACTCCAAAGTTTTAGCGCCAAAGTGGTGCGTGTGCCGCTACCAAAATTTTTGATCACCTACTCAATGATATAAAATGCCTGACAGGCAGCTAAGTTAAATTTGAAAAGAAACTGAAAAAGTTTCTCGTTGACACTCCTCCTGTTCTGTGGAAGAGTTCATATTTCTGTAATGCACAAAATGTGGTGGGTAAGAATTACCCACTACAGTATTTAAAAAAATGTTGTAAATTGTCAGCATGTAGCTATATATTTACATATTAATGTGTAATGTCAATGTAAAATGACTAGGTACGCATCACTACGATTAATCGTACTAATGGTTCATTTAACATTAAACGAAGTAACTAACTGATGATACCTTTCAAACAATGAAGCCGGTTTTACTCTTTTTCACATAGACGGAGCTAACGTGACAATTACAAAAATGGTTCAAATGGCTCTGAGCACTATGGGACTCAACTGCTGAGGTCATTAGTCCCCTAGAACTTAGAACTAGTTAAACCTAACCAACCTAAGGACATCACAAACATCCATGCCCGAGGCAGGATTCGAACCTGCGACCGTAGCGGTCTTGCGGTTCCAGACTGCAGCGCCTTTAACCGCACGGCCACTTCGGCCGGCGTGACAATTATAGTATTACATGCATCTCATGTCTACAATGTTGATGTATTCTGAGTGGATTTATGAACTTTGTTTCCAGTGCTAAATAAATACAAAAAATAGGAGGAGTGACAATAGATACAGTCTGTCGAACAGATTACATACTTACAGCGTGGTATTGTATGTATACAAGCGAATGACATTGCCCTCCAAATTATTTCGCTAGAAACAGTGATTTTGGAAACTGTTAATACCCCGCGGGATGTTTTCCTCACGAAGACTTTCCAAATATTTTTACTCTTCTGCAGTGATTTTTCAGTTTTTTTTTCTTTTTTCGTCTAAGCAGAGTGACAAGCAGAAGCGCTGAAGGGCGAAGTAGCCATTCGACCGAGAAACGCTCGTCAGCACAGCGGCCATTAAGAAATCCGGGTGTAACATTTCTGTCGTTCTTCGATCCCCCAGGACAAAAAGAACATTCGAAGAAAAGATTTTGCTGCAGTCCTTTCTCGGGGACACCAACCTGGCATGCATTCCAGGGCGTATTCAGGGGACTTCATTCACCCACGAAATTGGTTGCCCGTGGCACTGTGGCGGGCAGTTCCGCGATGGACGTCGATCAGGCTCCGCGCTGGTGCGGAGCGAACCAGCCGGAGGATTGGCTGCGACCAAGGACGCTGCAGAGGCATTGCTTGCTGCGTCAGCCCAACTGCGCACGAAACAGTCGTCAAGAACCTTTCTCACATTCGCCTCGCGAATCGACATATAGGTAGACTACCTGTACGATGATCTAAGCACGGTTTCTAAGAGAACCAGCAACTGTGCTGTCTCCATCGTGTGTTTGTGGAAGTAAGAAAAGAGTTCCCGTTATTTACCAAGGAAACTGTGATATACGAGGGGCGTCCAATAAGTAACGCAACACTTTTTATTTTTCTGAGGGCAGGTTGGTTTGATTCAGGAGTCCAGTATACCATATTATTCCTCACTCTTTTGGCTACAGAATCCTATTTTCAACATAGTATCCGTTCAATATGACGGCCTTACGCCATCTAACTGGCAGGGCCTTTATGCCCCCATGGTGTCACTCTACTTGTTGACGTCGGAGCCAACATCTTGCTGCATCAAACCTCCCATCATCCATGAACCTACTGCGGAGTGGATCCTTCATTAGGCCAAACCAATGGAAGTCGGAAGGTGCGAGATCCGAGCTGTAGGGCGGATGAGAAGGAACAATCCAGTGAAGTTTTGTGAGCTTCTCTCGGGTGCGCAGGTTTGTGTGAGGCCTAGCGTTCTCATGGAGAAGGTGAAGTTCGTTTACATTTTTGTGGCGACGAACACGGTGACGTTGTTTCTTTAATTTCCTGAGGCTGTGTGCGGCCGACCGGCAGTCGGGTAATTGGACAGGTTGGCACGACCGTGTTGTATTGAGGACAGTTGCTTCGCCCAACGACTCACCGTGCTTTTGTTCAGTGGCAGGTATCCGTAGACATTCTGCAAGCGCCTACAAATATGCGATGCTCTGATTTTACGCCAAAAGAAGCTGAATGAAAGCTCCTTGTTTGGAACGCACCCCCGTTTCAGACGCCATTTTGAAGGCAACGTATAGCTCCGCCAGCTATCGAAACTTCATAAACTATACGAACTGAAGCGGAAATGTTCCACGACGTCCCACGACAAATTTCGCGTTTCTTCAACCGAAATCGGCCTAGAGAAAAAGTGTTGCATTACTTAATGAACGCCCTTCTTAGGACTAGATGATACCACTAGAATGAAATTTTCACTCTGCAGCAAAGTGTGCGCTGATATGAAACTTCCTGGTAGATTAAAACTGTGTGCCAGACCAAGACTCGAACTCGGAACCTTTCCTTTTCGCGGGGAAGTTCTCTAGAGCATAATTTTTTCCTTCTAGGCTCGCACTACTGCTGCAGTAGAATGGCTCAAATGGCTCTGAGCACTATGGGACTCAACATCTTAGGTCATAAGTCCCCTAGAACTTAGAACTACTTAAACCTAACTAACCTAAGGACATCACACACACCCATGCCCGAGGCAGGATTCGAACCTGCGACCGTAGCAGTCCCGCGGTGCCGGACTGCAGCGCCAGAACCGCTAGACCACCGCGGCCGGCCTGCTGCAGTAGACTCCCAGTAGTTTTACGAGCTGGCCCAACCAGCCCTTGAGACGGATTTCACAGCAGCAGGTTGCTTTCAAGTGAACTATATACTATATACTTCGGAAATGTCCGAAAGAACAGACACCATATCCATATAAGTTCATACAGTTCTGGCAATACCGGCCACGGCCTTCTTCTTCTGTGCGGATGCACACACATGACCCGAACTCTTACGGGACTTGGTAAGAATGTCTTCCACGAGTAATGAGTGTGTTAGGTAGGTACACTACGAATGTAGTGTGTGGACATAAGAGGTGAGAATGTGGGTCTCGCGGGAGGCGTGCGCGTCATATTCCGTGCAGTGGAACTATCCTCTGTGCCCTCCGTGGCTCAGATGGATAGTTCGTCTGCCATGCAAGCAGGAGATCCCGGGTTCGAGTCCCTGTCGGGGCACAGATTTTCACTTGTCCCCGTTGATATATATCAACGCTCGTCAGCAGCTGAAGGTATTAATATATAATTCTAATTTCGTTATAGACGGCTGCAGGTCATCAATGGTGTCTGCTCTTTCTAACATGTCCGAAAGAACAGACACCACGTCCATATAAGTATACTATCACGTGCAGTCATGTTGTTAATTCGATAGTATAGCGATGTCCGTCAGGTTTCGGCCTCGTAGGATGGACAGTATGTCGTCATACGTCAAAAAACAAATTAGTTGCAACTGGAGATGTCGTGTTCATTGCTACATTTTACATGTACATATAAACTCGCAATTTCTTAATAATGAAGAAACTAACTCCGTAGATGCTTGACGTTGTATTCACCATCTTTCCGGAAAGGGCGGTTGTCGTGCCCGAGACTTGCGCCATTGTATGTACAGTAACTCTGATACTCAAGCATCGACACAGAAGATTTATTAAAAATCTTAAAAAATTAAAAATGAAGGAGTGAGAATGAAAATAGATCGCTCGCCGCAATACGCTTCAAATCTCAGCTGCTAGATCAACTCTCCAGACTGGCAGAGGGAAGTATCAAAGTTCCTGTCCGCAGCCCGAGGTCTGGTGGCTAGCGTTGCTTCCTTTGGATCACGGGGTTCCGGGTTCGATTCCGGCCGGGTCGGTCATTTTTCTCTGCCCGGGGACTGTGTGTTTGTGATGTCCTCATCTTTTCATCATTATCCTCATCATTCGTGACAGTGGCTACACTGGACTGCGTAAAAATTGGGACTATGTACGGGCACTGATGACCGCGCAGTTGAGCGCTCCACAAACCAAACATCACCCAAGATCCTGTCTGGCGCTTAGGCTCTAACATGTCAGAAATATACTGCTAAAATAGAGAAATTAAAAAAAAAATTTGAACATAGCTGCCGTTCAGCAACGTTGAAAGTAGATGAATGTTTTGAGAAAACCAGCCAACCAGTTGCAGGTATACAATTTATTAAAATCCCTTGACAATGGTTTCAACAATTATAAAATTGTCTTCTTCAGATGTACATCGACACGTGAAATCATATATCGGCGACGACAGATTTCAGAGCGAAGCAGCTCATGTCAAATAGCATGGTATGTGTGACCACCAGTAAAACCAAATAAAATCCAATAGAATTGTAAAGTCGTTTAGGGTTAACCCAGCTCAAACTGGAATGATTTTAATGGATTTTATTTGGGTTTATTGATTGTCACAATACCGTGTTATCTGACATGACCTCCTTCGCTCTGAAATCTGTCGTCGTCAATAATGTGATTTTAAGTGTCCGTTTACTTCTGAAGCAGAAAATATTACGATTGTTGAAAGCATGGTGAAGGATTGTTAATAAACCTTTTTACCGACAACTAGTTGGCTGATTTTCTCAAATCATTAAGAGATTTTTAAGTCTGGAAAAAGAAGCATTGTGCAGTTCGGACTAAAAGACGCCTCACAACTAAAAGCTTGCTTAAGCCATGTAAATGGTAGCTTGTAAACAATTTTCACGTGGCAACTTAACGACGCGTACGCAGTGCTCGTAACACTTCCACAGAACCGGCCGTCCTATGTACTCAGAAATCCGACACGCGGTTGCGCGGATCACACACTTGGTTACGTAAAACCTGCGGGGGAATGCGGCTTCTTTGCGGCGTGTGCCCTTCACCTCGTCGCGCCGCTTCGCGTTCCGAACACGTTGTCGACCGTGACCACAGACCGGGGGCACCCGCCCAGCGCTTTACCCCGCCTCACTGTTTTCCTGGTTCCCTCTCTCCGCTGTTTCCTGGCTCCCTCTCTCCGCTTTTCTTTCCATTCTTGCCGAGCGTTGGAGAAGAATAGTTTATACCTGAGTATGAAGTAAGAACGAGGATAGTTTCATAACACTGGCAGATTGCTATGAAAGAGCCGATAAATTTTATTGCTCCTCACTAGTAATCATGATCCTTGTAAGGTCGTCGGCACACGGAACGCGCTTTCGAATGTCCACGATGAGCGTGCCGAGTTCGTCGCGCTACTGAACGCTCAGAATTCAAATGGCTCCGAGCACTATGGGACTCAACATCTGACGTCATCAGTCCCCTAGACTTACTAACCTAAGGACACCACACACATTCATGCCCGAGGCAGGATTCGAACCTGCGACCGTAGCAGCAGCGCGGTTCCGGACACAAGCGCCGGCAACGCTCACAAGGGAACCTCCCCATCGCCCCATCGCACCCCCCCCCCTCCCCCCTTAGATTTAGTTATAAGTTGGCACAGTGGATAGGCCTTGAAAAACTGAACACAGATCACTCGAGAAAACAGGAAGAAGTTGTGTGGAACTAGGAAAAAAATAAGCAAAATATACAAACTGAGTACTCCGTGCGCAAGATAAGCAACATCAAGGAGAATGTGGGCTCAGGAGCGCCGTGGTCCCGTGGTTAGCGTGAGCAGCTTGCAGAACACGAGATCCTTGGTTCAAGTCTTCCTTCGGGTGAAAAGTTTAATTTTTTATTTTCAGACAATTATTTTGCGAAGCTGCAGGTACATAGAGCAGTATTGCTTACGTGATTGTGTGTCAATTGTCATAGTTCAGGCACTCACACATAATCAACTTCGCTCTCAAAAATTCCAGGACATGTTCATATTTGCTTGGACATATGCAGGATTTGACGGTCTACACACGGAAAAATTTGAAAACGTTAAAAACATATGTTTTGACAGAGCACAGGGAAAACTGTGCGACTGTGAAACTTGCATTCATTTGTTCCAGTTTATTTGACAAACTTTTATGTTTTCATCACTTTTTTGGGAGTGATTATCACATCTACAAGAAAACCTAAATCGGGCAAAGTAGAAGAATCTTTTTACCCATTCGCCAAGTGTACAAGTTAGGTGGGTCGACAACACATTTCTGTCATGTGACGCCATGCCGTCACCGGTGTCGTATAGAATATATCAGACGTGTTTTCCTATGAAGGAATCGGTTGACCTATGACCTTGCGATCAAATGTTTTCGGTTCCCATTGGAGAGGCACGTCCTTTCGTGTACTAATCGCACGGTTTTGCGGTGCGGTCGCAAAACACAGACACTAAGCTTATTACAGTGAACATAGACGTCAATGCACGAACGGACAGATCATAACTTTGCGAAAATAAAGAAAGTGAACTTTACACTGGAGGAAAGACTTGAACCAAGGACCTCTCGTTCCGCAGCTGCTCACACAAACCACGGGACCATTGCGCTCCTGAGCTCGCACTATCCTTGATGTTGCCTATGTTGCGCATGGACTACTCAGTTTGCATATTTTACTTATTTTTTTCATAGTTCCATACAACTTCCTGTTTTCTCGCATGATCTGTGTTCAGTTTTTCAAGGCCTATCCACTGTGCCAACTTATAACTAAATCTGAGGGGGTGCGATGGGGAGGTTCCCTTGTCAGAAGCGATGCGACTTGTGCATACGGTACGCGTGTCTCAGCGTGGTATACACGATCGCAGCGCACTCCAGCAGCATTTGTCGGCAGCAAATGGCTCGCAAATGACACTGTTTGCGAAATGAATAGGCGTTAAATGCCTACGTCAACTCTTAAAATGGACGTTTCCTCCCTTGTGCAAACGCTTGTCATGTCGTTCTGTCTGTAGTATACATAAATAAAAATTTCACTAACTATGAACATAGTATAAGACAAAAACGAAAATACCATGTCCAGTCAATAACGACATTGGCTTTTAATAGTCCCATTACAAATACTCTATGCAAAGATATACATTATTTCATCATTTTCACATTTCAGTGAAACCATAACGTCATTCTAATATGATCTCTGTTACTATTTACTGTCGCTATTTGCGACATGTGAAACGCAGAGCTTGAAACAATGAAGTGCAAAGTACGTTACTGCAAGTAGTGCAAGCTGTTTTGTAGATAGCCGCGTGGTCTAGGGAGCCTTGCCACGGTTCGCGCGGCACCCCTCGTCGGAGGTCAAAGTCGTCCCTCGGGCATGGATGTGTGTAGTGTCCTTAGCGTAAGTTACTTTAAGTTATGTTAAGTAGCGTGCAAACCTAGGAACCGACTACGTCAGCAGTTTGGCCCCATAGGAACTTACCACAAATTTCCTAAAATTTTTCTTGTAGCTAAAGCCAGTCGAACAAACTCAATCCTTAGAAAGACCGCACTGATATTTACATAAATCGACTGTTATAGAATATTCTTCTATTAAACGAATAATAAAGTATCAGAACCTATTACAAACGTGAAGGGTAGTAAAATATAATCGGATAAAGTGGGATGCGAACAGCAACACATCATATTGTCACATTACATGTTTGTGTCTCTACTTTGCATTTCACCATCTTCTGCAAGCCTTAATTGTACATATGTTATTAGCTAACCTTTAATTATTAGCAAGAACAATGCGTTTTTGATGGATCCTCAATATTTCGCCGTCTTGAAACGGCCCTACTTTCATAATAGGTACACAAGTTACAATAATTCTTTAACCACCAAAATGACGTTTCCCGTCATTCTTTTAGAACAAATCATAGAATTAACGGTGGGTTTCGAGAGATCCGCAATGTTTTGGAGCTTAGAAACGGCATATATGCATTCGGGCTTCAATTGAAAGCCAAAATGTCGCGACTCTGTACTGAACAAAGAGGGCGTCATTTGATGTAAGTGGCGTTCTTCCATCTCATTGGTCTATGTTCAAAAGCACGTTCAGAATATCAGACAAGCTAAATATTACCGTGCAGTTTGGGAAAGACTCCCCAACGTGCTTTTTCCACGATATAGCGTCAGAAACTCGGCACGCTAACACTCAACGTTCGAATGCACGGTTCGTGTGCCGGCGGATTAAGGCTTTTGTTTGGTAAGCTTTCAACAGACACGTTATTTGCCGGCGTCTAGCTGTAGTGTTCAGTGGTGATATACTGCTCAGAATGGAAATATAGGAAAACTCGGTCGGTAAGAGCATTTTCCGCGAATAGTAACGTCCTGGGTTCGAGTCCCACAAGCCACGTTACTGTATGAGGCGGATGGTGCTACTACTACCACCACCACCACCACCACCACCACCACCACCACCACCACCTTTCCACCCTTTCCTGTTACATGGGTGCTTGCGAAGAATGGTTGTGGGTAAAACTTCGTATGACATTTAATTTCTCCGATTTTCCCATCATGATCATACACTCCTGGAAATTGAAATAAGAACACCGTGAATTCATTGTCCCAGGAAGGGGAAACTTTATTGACACATTCCTGGGGTCAGATACATCACATGATCACACTGACAGAACCACAGGCACATAGACACAGGCAACAGAGCATGCACAATGTCGGCACTAGTACAGTGTATATCCACCTTTCGCAGCAATGCAGGCTGCTATTCTCCCATGGAGACGATCGTAGAGATGCTGGATGTAGTCCTGTGGAACGGCTTGCCATGCCATTTCCACCTGGCGCCTCAGTTGGTCCAGCGTTCGTGCTGGACGTGCAGACCGCGTGAGACGACGCTTCATCCAGTCCCAAACATGCTCAATGGGGGACAGATCCGGAGATCGTGCTGGCCAGGGTAGTTGACTTACACCTTCTAGAGCACGTTGGGTGGCACGGGATACATGCGGACGTGCATTGTCCTGTTGGAACAGCAAGTTCCCTTGCCGGTCTAGGAATGGTAGAACGATGGGTTCGATGACGGTTTGGATGTAGCGTGCACTATTCAGTGTCCCCTCGACGATCACCAGTGGTGTACGGCCAGTGTAGGAGATCGCTCCCCACACCATGATGCCGGGTGTTGGCCCTGTGTGCCTCGGTCGTATGCAGTCCTGATTGTGGCGCTCACCTGCACGGCGCCAAACACGCATACGACCATCATTGGCACCAAGGCAGAAGCGACTCTCATCGCTGAAGACGACACGTCTCCATTCGTCCCTCCATTCACGCCTGTCGCGACACCACTGGAGGCGGGCTGCACGATGTTGGGGCGTGAGCGGAAGACGGCCTAACGGTGTGCGGGACCGTAGCCCAGCTTCATGGAGACGGTTGCGAATGGTCCTCGCCGATACCCCAGGAGCAACAGTGTCCCTAATTTGCTGGGAAGTGGCGGTGCGGTCCCCTACGTCACTGCGTAGGATCCTACGGTCTTGGCGTGCATCCGTGCGTCGCTGCGGTCCGGTCCCAGGTCGACGGGCACGTGCACCTTCCGCCGACCACTGGCGACAACATCGATGTACTGTGGAGACCTCACGCCCCACGTGTTGAGCAATTCGGCGGTACGTCCACCCGGCCCCCCGCATGCCCACTATACGCCCTCGCTCAAAGTCCGTCAACTGCACATACGGTTCACGTCCACGCTGTCGCGGCATGCTACCAGTGTTAAAGACTGCGATGGAGCTCCGTATGCCACGGCAAACTGGCTGACACTGACGGCGGCGGTGCACAAATGCTGCGCAGCTAGCGCCATTCGACGGCCAACACCGCGGGTCCTGGTGTGTCCGCTGTGCCGTGCGTGTGATCATTGCTTGTACAGCCCTCTCGCAGTGTCCGGAGCAAGTATGGTGGGTCTGACACACCGGTGTCAATGTGTTCTTTTTTCCATTTCCAGGAGTGTATTCCAAAAAGTAGGCAGGAGAAACTAATAATTAATTAATATGTTACCCCCCCCCTCCGCCCACCTCCCCCTCCCCCCGCCACCGCCTTCCCACTACAGGGTTTGGTAAAAGTGAACAAGCGATATTGATATGCGCAAATATCTTAAAATATCAAGTGACTCGCATTGACAAAAAGTCTGGTAACCTCTAGTCTACAATCAAAGATATTTTCTTTGTCTGAAGTTCAAACTGGACATTTTCATACTAATATTAGCATTCAAAAACTACGTTGGTAAATAAGAGGGACTGAATACATTTGATTATAATTCTGTATTACACTGTCCAATCACATTAGTGCACCGAGCGAGGTGGCGCTGTGGCTATCACACTGGACTCGCATTCGGAAGGACGACGGTTCAAACTCGCGTCCCGCCATCCTGAAAAATGGTTCAAATGGCTCTGACAAGTATGCGACTTAACTTCTGAGGTCATCACTCGCCTAGAACTTAGAACTAATTAAACCTAACTAACCTAAGGACATCACACAGATCCATGCCCGAGGCAGGATTCGAACCTGCGACCGTAGCGGCCGCTCGGCTCCAGACTGTAGCGCCTAGAACCGCACGGCCACTCCGGCCGGTGGCCATCCTGATTTAGGTTTTCCGTGATTTCCCTAAATCGCTCCAGGCAAATGCCGGGATGGTTCCTGTGACTGGGCACAGCCGACTTCCTTCCCCGTCCTTCCCCAATCCGATGAGACCGATGACCTCGCTGTTTGGTCGCTTCCCCCAAACAACCCATCCCCAACGCACATTAATGCGACCACCTGTCAAAAGCCTGATGAACCGCATTTTGTAGCGCGATCTTCTGCTAGACGAGCAGAGTGACATACTAAGCGAAGAATCTTCCATCGCATCACTTAATAGCGATGAGGACACTGAAAAAAAATCGCAATTTTACTTCTTATTCGAAGAGCAATCTAAATCAGTATTCCAATTCTTGCTGTACGCGTTCTTCTTCTTCTTCTTCTTCACCAGTCTCCATTTCATGGGTCCACATCTCTGTTTCCAGATCTGTTCGATGTTATGAGGCATTTTTGTAATTCTTTCAACCTAAGGCCACTTTCTAAATTTTGTTCCTAAAGAAATCCCTATCATGTGGGTCTATTGTGTTAATGTTTGCTTGTTTGATGTCATTTAGGTCTATGTAAATAATACTGGTCGTCCTTTCAGCTTCATAATTGTGTTAATGATTTGCTTTATCAGTCTATCTCTGTCTGTTGTAGCCCATTGTGGGTATTACGTTGTCAAGATGTTCATAGATTTCTTGGTTAGGTCGTGGTCTCTTGTATTCTGTTTATCTTGTTATCTTGTACTTCGGCCAAGTATATTTCTAACATTCTTCTTTCTGTTCTCGTAATTTGGTTTATACCACCTTTCCGCGTTAGTGTTACTGTTCGGGAACCATACAGACCGTTAGGTCTCACTACTGTATTATAAAGTTTAATTTTCTTGTCCCACGATACACCTTTTTTCTTGTATATATCTTTGTTGGTCTGGACTGCAGTGTTCTTCCTATTTGTTCTTATGTCTCCACAGTCCTCTTCCTTGTTTAATGCTTAACCACTCACCCAAGTATTTGAATGAACTGACTCTCGATTGTACAAGCTGGCATATAGTCGCGAATTAAACAATGATCCAGAAAGTATAATACAATTTTACCCGCGAATAATTTTCGTGTATTCTACCACTCCTCTGCTGTACATTTTTGGAGCACTAGCAATGACGTCATTTGTCGTACAGGTTTTGTTACTAAGATAAACTAAAACCATTGACTGTATGAGATTCTTTTCTTATCTAAGAATTAAATCTGTATCGGCACTACTCTTTGTTTTTTTATATGGCGTAAGCGATTTCAAATTTCCAATCCATTTTAACTGTTCACTGTTCCTTACTTGCTATATGATCATATTACTGAGCGCTCTGCACGTAGGCGTAAAGGTTCTACCGCAGTTACCGACGTAGTATCTCATACATTAACACTGTGGAGTGAATGTGGATCAGTTGTCATAGGCTTCGTTTGGACGGAGTACAAATTATAAGAAACTGAATGATGTTCTGGATGGTACCGACAGGGATGTGGACCCATGCGGATTCCAGAGACGTGACCAGCTGCGCTAGGTTTCTCGGTTGAGGATTCGTGGCCCGAAAAGCCCGATCGAGATGGTCCTACAGATCCCTGATTGGGTGTAATTCCGATGAATTTGATGGCCAGGGGAGTACGGTGCTCTCCGAGCCACGGTCGTGCACTGCGAGCTGTACATTGTCCTAATGGTACATGCTATCGTACTGAGGAGAAACAAACGGCAAGTAGGGGTGGACATGGTCCCCAAGGTTAGATACATACTTGTGTTGACCCATTGTGCGTTCCAGAATGACGAGATCCCCCAGGGAACGCCACGGAAACATTCTCCAGATCGGGACGCCTCCTCCTCCAGCCGACGGTTGTTACCGAGCGTTTGCTTTCAACGTTTCCCGCCGCACTCGCCCATCTGACCCATGGAGCATAAAACGCAGCCGGTCGGAGTGGCCGTGCGGTTCTAGGCGCTACATTCAGGAGCCGAGCGACCGCTACGGTCGCAGGTTCGAATCCTGCCTCGGGCATGGATGTGTGTCATGTTCAAATGGTTCAAATGGCTCTGAGCACTATGGGACTTAACATCTGAGGTCATCAGTCGCCTAGAACTTAGAACTACTTAAACCTAACTAACCTAAGGACATCACGCACATCCATGCCCGATTTGTGTGATGTCCTTAGGTTAGTTAGGTTTAATTAGTTCTAAGTTCTAGGCGACTGATGACCTCAGAAGTTAAGTCGCATAGTTCTCAGAGCCATTTGAACCATAAAACGCGATCCATCTGGAAAGGCCACCTGTCGCCACTCAGTGGATGTCCAGTTGCGCTATTGGCGTGCAAATTCCAGCCTTCGTCGCCGACGAACAGCAGTCAGCATGGGTGCATGAACCACACGCCTGCTGCGGAGGCCCATACGCAGCAACGTTCGCTGAATAGTCGTTGATAGCCCCTTGGTTCATCTGACGGTCAGTTGCTCAACAGTTCAACGCCTGTTCTCCCGTACACATATCCGCAGCCGTTGTTCACCCATGTCAACTGTGGTGCGCCACAGATACCTCGTCGCCAGTTTTCGATAGCGCCATTTTTCCACGCACGGTATACTTTAACCACAGCGGCACGCGAACAGTTTACAGACTTAGACGTTTCGGAAATGCTTCTACCCTTGCCCTGAGAGCCAATGATATGCCCTGTAGGACCTCAGATACATCTCTCCGTTTCAACATTACAACTATCGCACTGTTTTCCGTGTCGCCAGCCGGCCGGTGTGGCCGAGCGGTTCTAGGCGCTTCAGTCTGGAACCGCGCGACCGCTACGGACGCAGGTTCGAATCCTGCCTCGGGCATGGATGTGTGTGATGTCCTTAGGTTAGTTAGGTTTAAGTAGTTCTAAGTTCTAGGGGACTGATGACCTCAGCAGTCCTATAGTGCTCAGAGCCATTTGAATCCGCGTCGCCCCCAACCCTCCACTGCTAGTGCTGCCACATGCCGTCTGTGAGTGGTTGTTGCACGTTGACATCGAACATAGGCGGTGGTCACGTTATGTGACCGCACCGTGTGTGACAGGTTCTGGTGGTGAAACTTTTAACTGCTGTGCTGTGTGTCCTGTGATATGACTTTATGACGGATTCAAAAAGACTGCCGCACCGATACACGAACCTTGCACGGTTTGTTCTACCCTCATCATCTGCATTCGAGTACCGCCAGCCTCCAAGCTCCAGTCTACTAGTGAGCTTCTTCTAATCTTCCAAATTTATGAAAGAAGGGACGTAGGAGATCTAGCTATCGTTTCTGCCAGAAATACTGTTCTAGTTCCAAAACTTTTTCGTTCCTTGTAAATACGTTTCTTTGTATTCCTTCGCCGGTTCCTCTTCAGTCATTCATGTTAAGGGAATTCCATCGTAGTTTCCATCCGGTTTAGTTAACGGGGAGAAGTGAGTGTACGACTTTCACTGGAGACAGGAACAAACGTAGTGGGCCAGAAGGGTCCGGGTATCTTCGTGGAAGCCAGTTAGAGTGTCGCTTTTAACTGACCTTTTTTTCACACTGGTGGGGGAACTAGAGGCAACAGCCTCTCCTAGTCCGGGAGCCAAATGTTCATCCCATTCACGTATTTAAGACCAGACCACATTTTTAAATAAAACAGCTTAATATCAAATTTACGCAGTTAATTTACAAAATAGCGATACGATAAAGTTGTACAAATGGTTCAAATGGCTCTGAGCACTATGGGACTCAACATCTTAGGTCTTAAGTCCCCTAGAACTTAGAACTACTTAAACCTAACTAACCTAAGGACATCACACACACCCATGCCCGAGGCAGGATTCGAACCTGCGACCGCAGCAGCCTCCCGGTTCCGGACTGTAGCGCCAGAACCGTACGGCCACCGCGGCCGGCTGATAAAGTTGTACACAGTGTATGATATTATGATTAGAATTGTATGAGAACTAAAGGATCGTATAAAATTACTCGTACATTTACCAAGAAATTGCGACTCCTTGCATATACCGTTTTGTACATAACCGCAGACTTCCAGAATTTAAATGTACCCCCTCAGTCATAAAATTTTCGAAACTGGAATACTAAAAAGCAGAGCAAAGTTAAGATTGTGGTTTTAATGATCAGGTGTCCTACACACAGTCTCCTCATATGAGTACAATGCACGGAACATTCGTACAATCATCTGAAATTGTCAGAAAAGTTATTTTTTGGGATGATGTTCATCACATTGACTTGATTATGGGCTTCGTCGTCAAAGTGTTGACCTTCATGTGAATTTACGCCCTTTGTCGTTTTTTTTGAAGGTTCGTACTGATAAAGTCAAGTCTTGACGCCCATGATTATTATATAAAAGAATTGTCCGCGTTTTACGTTTCAATCAAGTCGTGCCAGGCGTTCAGGCGTCGTTGTTTTTGTTCGGGAATCAAGGAGTGCGCTTTTCTCTTCTTCAAAACGTTATAGAGAATGTCTTGATAGGAGCTGACGTCTCTTTGGAAGCAATGCCTTCTTTGCCTTTGATATCTGCGTTTTATGTCCTTCTTGCATCGTCCGTCATGAGTTTCTTTTTTGCTACCAAGGTAGCTGAATTCCTTAATTTCGTCTACCTCATGATCACCAATTTTGATTATAATTTTCTCACTGTTCTCAATTCTGCTACTTTTCATTACTTTTGTCTTTTTCCGGTTTATTCTCAATCCATATTCTTTATATTAGACTGTTAATTCCATTCAGTAGATCTTTTATATATACAGGGTGGTCCATTGATAGTGACCGGGCCAAATATCTAACGAAGTAAGCATCAAACGAAAAAATTACAAAGTACGAAACTGGTCTAGCTTGAAGGGGGAAACCAGATGGCGCTATGGTTGGCCCGCTAGATGGCGCTGCCATAGGTCAAACGGATATCAGCTGCGTTTTTTAAAATAGGAATGCTCATTTTTTATTACATATTCGCGTAGTACGTAAAAAAATATGAATGTTTTAGTTGGGCCACGTTTTTCGCTTTGTGATAGATGGCGTTGTAATAGTCACAAACATATGGCTCACAATTTTAGACGAATAGTTGGTAACAGGTAGGTTTTTTAAATTAAAATATACAGAACGTAGGTACATTTGAACATTTTATTTCGGTTGTTCCAATGTGATACATGCCTGTGCATGTGCATAAGATGTGTGTCGCGCAGTGCTTGGCGTTCTGCAGTGTCTGGTCACAACATGTCCATCTGGATAACCAGCCAGCATATTAGAATTACCGAAAACATTTTAAAACATATTACAATAAAATATAATAGTGGCTCAAACGAAATGCTGCCATCTGTCATGTAGTTAACAGTAACATTAGGGCGCTTTTAGGTTTACATGGTAACTTGCACGGAAGCCCTTTCTGTTAAGGAACGAATATATGACGCAGGACACAAATGGTATCCACGGAAACGCAAATAAGCTAGTGTTGTCGTTTTGTTGTTGTGTTACCGCCATCTCCACTCGATGCAAATTGGCTAATAAACGAGCGAATGAGTCAGCTGCAGTAAGGAGCCCTGCCGGCAACGACATCAACCAAAAATTTACCAAGTGGCGCCAGGGTAAAGTTCTAGTTTCGGAGCGTAAGACGAAAATTACCCTTAGTTTCTACACTGCCGGAAAAATATTGCAATATCCTCAAGAGCTGTGATCAGTGGCACGTGGCATACTATCTGCGTATTAAAGGATTGCAGAGGTATTGTTTCACGTGTCACGGCGCTCATGGGGCCTTTCTGTGAGCCCTGCGTTTTGACTCTGCCGGATGTAGCTGTGCTGAGTTTGGTCGTGAACACTGGTTGCAACATTTGTTCTAGGATACAACCACATCTCGCCAGCGAGTATTTATGCCTATCGAGCAACTAAGGCCATTTGAACAGCGTCGTATTGTGCGGGAAACTCGGTGGACGAATCGACGGATTACTGCGCATGTTAGGCACGATTTACCGGTGGTGCGGCGATGCTTACAGCAGTGCTACCACACCCAAAGACGGGGTTCTGGACATCCGCGTACTTCAGGCGCACGTCAAGAACGACAAATTTTGCGAGAAGCGGCGTCGGGCCAAACATCATCCAGGGAGGAAGTCTGGGCGCGTCTTACACGTGATGTGTCACGAAGGCCCACGGGGGCCACTGGGAATCGTGTGCTTGCAGCATCATTAAGAGCAATTGTGCCCCTGGCCAGCTCGACAACGCCAAGCACAGTTACTTTCCTGTCGTGAAATAGCTGACTGGAAAGTGGAATGGCCCTCTGATGTCTTCAGTGATGAGAGCGGGTTCTGTCTGTATGCGAGTGATGGACGTACACGTTTACCACCTAGAACTGATGAGTGCCCAATTCTTACAGGTCCCACCTCAGGCTTTATGATGTGGAGACGACCAGGTACGCATCAAGTGTTTTTACAGGGGATAGTAGCTAGTGTCTGTTATACTTCACAGTTCGTACTGCCATTTCTTCGACAGCAAGATATTGTGCTTTTTGAGTAGGTCAGGACACGCCCGCTTACGGCAACTCCGACGCAGCGTGCTCATCGTGGTGTACAAGAACTGCCCTGGCCAACAAGATCATCAGATCTCTCGCCAGTTGAACACGTGTGGGAAGTGATGCTGCAGGAACTTATTCTTTCTCCAGAGCCTGTAAGAACTGCAACAGAACAGTCAAGATGTGTGGGACAATCTGTCGCAGGATGCCTTTTAGAACCTTTACAATCTTTGGCGTGCGGGAATACACAGATGCATTGCCAACCAGATGGGAGTGAGAGGGAGAAGGGGGGGGGGGGAGGGGGGGAAGTTTACACTGTGCATCGATGCGACTTTTTGGGCATCCTCCACTGTGACGCGTGTGTTTCATATGGTCTGAATTTGTTATTATACATGGAAGCGCCAAAGAAACTAGTACAGGCATGCCTATTCAAATACAGAGATATGTAACCAGGCAGAATACGGCGCTGCGGTCGGCAACGCCTATATAAGACAACAAGTGTCTGAGCAGTTGTTAGATCGGTTACTGCTGCTACTGTGGCAGGTTATCAAGATTTTAGTGAGTCTGAACGTGGTGCTGTAGTCGGCGCACGAGCGATGGGATGAAAGTCAGGAATCGGTAAAACATCAAATCTCCAACATCGCTGCGACCAACTACGACTGAAGAGAATCGTTGAGCGTGACAGAAGTGCAAGCTACCCGCAAATTGCTGCAGATTTCAATGCTGGGCCAGCAACAAGCGTCAGCGTGCGAACCATTCAACGAAACATCATCGACATGGGGATTCAGAGCCGAGGCCCCACTCGTGTACCCTTGATGACTGTACGACACAGAGCTTTACGCCTCACCTGGGCCAATCAACACCGACAATGGAGTGTGTATGACTGGAAACATGTTGCCTGGTCGGACGAGTCTCGTTTCAAATTGTATCGAGCGGATGGACGTGTACGGCTGTGGAGACAACCTCATGAATCCATGGACCCTGCATGTCAGCAGAGGACCTTTCAAGCTGTTGGAGCCTCTGTAATGGTGTGGTGCGTGTGCGATAGGAGTTATACGTGACCCCTGATACGTCTAGATACGACACTGAAAGGTAACACCTACGTAAGCGTCCTGTCTGATCATCTGCATCCATTCACGTCCGTTGTGCATTCCGACGAACTTGGACAATTCCAGCTGGGCAATGCGATAGCTCACACGTCCATTATTGCTCCAGGAACACACTTCTAAATTTAAACACTTCCAATGGCCACCAAACTGCGCAGTCATTAATATTATTGAGCATATCTGGGATGCCTTGCAACGTGCTGCTCAGAAGAGACCTCCACCCTCTCGTACTCTAATGGATTTATGGACAGCCCTGCAGGGTTCATGGTGTCAATTCTCTCCAGCACTACTTCAGACATTACTCGAGTCCATGCCACGTCGTGTTGTGGCACTTCTGCGCGCTCGCGGGGGCCCTACAGCATATTTGTCAGGTTTCTTTGGCTCTTAATTGTAATACTCCTACAGTGATGTACTACCTGTTACGTCACTTGATCTTGCCCTCTTGTTGCACTTTTTTTCCGGCAGTGTATATTCATTCCTGTAAAAAGTAAAGTCTTATAAAATCGGCCGATACTTATTACAAAATTCTGCATTTTATCATAATAATTATTCCTTGGTATTTCGGTATGGCCATAAGCATTCTTGAGCATAACTTGTGGACTGTGTACCAAAACTAGGTGCCAAACTTTTGGTACGCGTCGCTTCTGTTTAGCCATATCTCGTTCGCACAACGGCGCTGTCCGTCAGCGCTGACTGGTTGCAGCGTGATAGTTCGTCTGAATTTCGCGCGCGCCTTTCACACACGGCGCGCCTCCGAACAATAGCTGTCGATAGACAGATAGCTGCGAATTGTGCGCCGCGGCCGGTGACGCTGCGAGTACTGTGCCCGCCGCGGTGACGACGAGTTGTACCTGCCGCCGCGCCGTCAGCATGTTCGGCCGAGTCTCGGCGCACGGAATGGGTTGGCTGGTATTCGCTGCACGTAGGCGGAACTGGCGCACCGTCGGCCTGCTGGTGGCACGGCGCCCCGAAGACGCGGGGCGGAGGGTCCGCGGAGCAGCCGCCAACAGGTGATGGCTACCAGCTAACAGGCTCTGCTCGTGCTCCTTGCTCATTATAACTCTGCAGCTATTAACGTCGTTACTGTGTGTTATTACTTTTAACTGACACAGCTTAATCTTATTATTCAGTTATGCTAAGCGTTTGTGTGTCAATATCTCAGCTACATACGTATAATAACTTCATCTTACACGATATGTTTCCGCTTCCAGCTGAAACATCCCCAACTGTTTTTTTTTCTTCTTCTTCTTTATTGTGATTTGATTCCCCTGCCCCATATGGGCAGGGGAGGGCTGTCAGCGGCACAATCCGCCGCTCTTCAGCCGAGTGACATGACAATTTAAAATAAGAATAAAATGTTACATACATAAGGCGATAAAGGGGAACTTAAAACAGAATAATGGGAGAAAATGGAGATAAAAAAAATAGACAAACACGGAGACGTTTATGGAGGACAGTTAAAAAAGTCACCAGAAAGTTAAAAAACACAGTTGGCAATTCTTCGAAACTCAGATAAGACACTGGATGGACATGCACAGGTTAAAAGTCGGCCACAGTAGTAAAAACACTCCGGAACAACACACTTAAAACCCACTTGGACCACACACGACGAAGAGTAAAACTGCCAGGCGGGACCTGCCGAGGGAAAGGGCAGAGAGGATGGAAAAGGAGGGGAGAGCAAGGGGCAGCAGGGGAAGCGGCGGGATGAAGAGAGGAGGGGCATCAGTGGGTACACAAAGAGGCAGGAGACACGTGGGGCGGGAGATGAAGAGGGAAGACGGGGCAGGAGGGAGTGCAGAGACACTGAAAGGAGGCACAAGAGATGGAGGGGGAGTAGGAGGGGGAAGCCGTTCAGGAGGAGGGAGGGGGAGGAGAGGTAGCCCTGAGGAGGAGGCAGGAAGATGGGGTTAGAGTTGGTAGGAAGGGTAGATGTCAGGGCGAAGCTCATCATCTGGGAGTGGTAGATGGTGGAAGTTGCGTTGGGAAAGGAGGTGGAGGGTGTGGAGATGGAGAGAGGATGGGACATAACGGTAAGGCGCGGCAACTGGTTGGGGGTGGAGAGGAAGGGAGACACCAGGGGGTGAGGGGGATCAAGGCGGCGGACAATATATAGTGTGCAGATGTGTTCAAGGAAAAGGAGAAGGTGGGAGAAGGGGATGAGGTCGTAGAGGATGCGCTTGGGGGACGGAAGGCGAATGCGGAAGGCGAGGCGGAGCGCATGGCGTTCGAGGATTTGGAGGGCTTTATAGAACCGGGGAGGGGCGGAAATCCAAGCTACACTGGCATAACAGAGGATGGGGCGGATCAAGGATTTGTAGGTGTGAAGGATGGTGGAAGGACGCAGACCCCACGTCCGGCCGGACAGGAGTTTCAGGAGGCGGAAGCGGTTGTGAGCTTTGTTTTGGATGGTAAGGAAAAGGGGAGTCCAGGTGAGGTGGCGGTCGAGTGTGAGGCCAAGGTATTTGAGGGTAGGAGTGAGGTGGATAGGACGGCCATAAATGGTGAAGTAGAAATCATGGAGGCGGAAGGAGCGGGTGGTGCGGCCTATGATGATCGCCTGGGTCTTGGAGGGATTGACACGGAGGAACCCCCAACTCTCTTGTGGTTCCCTTTTTAGGTACTCCACGTCGACGTGTGCTCGTAGATACGTATCGTCGGTAGGTTTTCCGGCTTTGCTTCCCGACGTGACAGCGACGACTCTCCGATGAGGTGCGGGCCTTGTGTTTTGCTATTACTGCGAGTCTTGTAAATGTCGCTTTTATTTAGTAATTTGCCCGGCTAAAACTCTCCCCTTTTATGATTAAGACAGCCTGCGCCCCCTTTCGGATGGAGTGGGGACGTCAAAGAGTCACAAAAGTTCATATTAAGCAGTCCGTAAAACACGTAAACGTTCACTTCAATTAGCGTGTTAGTTAATGCCTACACTTTCCGCTAGATGGTGCTGACTTACTGCTGAATAGCTTTGGTTCCGTAGAACCTTCACTGATTAGTACGTGGTAAATGAAATAAGTACAACACTCTCGTATTTCGCTTTCACTCTATCTTCAAGGATTAAGATGGCGATGGTTGAAGGCCTATTTGAAAGGTTCCTAGCCTGGAGGAATCTAAATAGTCCGCAAATGCCGATATGCACGCGCTCTACGTCCAGATTCGCAACTAACGGCACACGACACTTTCAAAAGTCCACACGTTAATATCTGAATACCGGCACCGCTAAATTCACTCGTATCAGCAGATAATTTGAGTTTCTGTCGTCTATATGTCCGTAAAGTTCCGATCTACCACTAAAGTCCCAAAATCGCCTTAATACTCCGCTGCTACCAACAAATGGTTCAAATGGCTCTGAGCACTAGGCGACTTAACTTCTGAGGTCATCAGTCGCCTAGAACTCAAAACTAATTAAACCTAACTAACCTAAGGACATCACACACATCCATTCCCGAGGCAGGATTCGAGCCTGCGACCGTAGCGGTCGCTCGGCTCCAGACTGTAGCGCCTAGAACCGCACGGCCACTCCGGCCGGCTGCTACCAACAGTCAGAGATCTTACACTACATCACTTTTAATCTCCGTAATATTCTAACAGTTTATCGTGAATCCTAACACGATTAAGTCCAATCTAATTATTATCTCGCTGACTGACACAGGTTCCCCGCCATTTAACGAAACAATCAAGGAAAAAAGGCGGCAATAATGACGATCAGGCCTTTTTATAGGTTTTTCATCACAAGAGTTTAACGTCACTGCATTCTCCATGACGGAGCTTCCGTGGCTTTGCTGTACTTAGACGTTAAACTATTTGCTGGTATACTATAATTTTGATCTGCAATTACCGAACTCTGATTCTACACTTTTTTCCCCTCTAAAAATTCCATTCTTAATTTTAAATTATTCTTTCTATACCTTTTATCACTGCATACTGAACCGAGGTGTTACACAGCCTTTATTCCGTTTCGTTGGCGTCATTAATCTCTTCTTACCTTGAGCAGATTTTTCCATTTATAATTATCTATGATGCACGATGTCCTCGACATCTTACAGTTTCATTGGCTCTGTGGCATTCAGCCAGGTCAACTTGCATAACATCATAGCCACGCCCGCGATCTATTCTGGCACCGTTTCGACAGGTGACGCCACACTTAATACGAGCTAATTAACGCAGCAATCTCCACTCTGCCATGCAGTGCATCACCCTGAGGCTAACGTGGCTGATTTACACATATGCTAATCTCCCAGAGCGAAGTCTCCTGTTCAATGTTTCACTAAGATGTCTCTTTTTTTCTGGTAATGGTTATCTGTTCCTCGCCTACTCTTTCCAGTATCTATTCATTTCCTAACTCATTGCTCACTTAACTCTTGAAGTCATGTAATAACACGGTTCAGATACTTTCACTGTCTTAATCTCCGGTATTCTCGCAGTCCTCGTCTTAAAGCTAACAGAAGTTGCGCTTTCGTAATTTACGTGCTACAGTACACTGAGACGACAAAAGTAACGGGTTAGCGGTATGTGTGGTGTCACCGCAAGGCACCACACTTGCTATGTTGTAGGCTTCAAATCGGCCGCGGTCCGTCAGTACACATCGGACCCGCGACTCGCCACTGTTGACGCTAGCAGACCGAGCGCCGCCACTCGGCTGGTCTTACGAGACAAGCTAGCGCACTGGCGAAAAAATGGTTCAAATGGCTCTGAGCACTATGGGACTTAACATCTGAGGTCATCAGTGCCCTAGAACTTAGAACTACTTAAACCTAACTAACCTAAGGACATCACACACATCCATGCCAGAGGCAGGATTCGAACCTGCGACCGTAGCGGTCGCGCGGTTCCGGACTGTAGCGCCTAGATAACTTTCTAATTACCTGAGATATTCCATATACATCCCGCCAAGTATAGTTCATTGATCCTCACGTCCGCCTACGTGATCAACGCCTGCAATTATCGGCCACACCTCGTGATCCGACTAAAGCCGTCGGCACACGGACCGTGTTGTCGAACGTTAACACTGAGCGTGCCAAGTTCAACGTGCTGCTGAACGCTCAGGAACGATGCGACTTGTGCATACGGTACGTGGGCCCCAACGTGGTATACGCGATCGCGACGCACTCCAGCGGCAGTTGAGGGATGTTTATAGTTCTTAAATCACACTGTTTACTCAACGGGCGCGCGTAAAATTCCCACACTAGCTCTATTAAAACGCGCGTTTCCTCCATCGTCCACGAAAAGGAAAGTACCATGTCCAATCAATAAGGACACAGGCTTATAAAAATTCCATTACAAACAGTGCGTTACAATCGATTAAATATCGGGCATGCAGCCGCGCAAATATTTCGGCCGCGTATCGTCCGGCCATCCTCAGAGTGAGTCATAAGCTCACTCTGAGGATGGCCGGACGATACGCGGCCGAAATATCAGTGGAGGAAATTTTATTTGCGCTGCTGCATGCCCGAAATTTAATCGATTATTCATTACGCCGCGAGAAGTTGAAAACGCACTGTGTGTTACAAATTTGGAATACTTCTGCGCATAAGATAAACATTATTTCACCATTCCCACATTTTAGTAAAACCCCAAGGTCAGTCTTACTTGATCATTGTTCCTACCCAGTAGCAGAATCTTTGCAACATGTGAATTACGATAGCGTAAAAGAAAAAGGAGCAAAATATCTTTATACAAGTAGCGCAAGCAGTCCTGTAGATTAAGCCAATCGAAAAAAGTCACCCCTCAAAAAAAGGTGAACTTATATTTACATAACATCAGATGTTATAGTATATACTTATATTAAATTAATAATAAAGTATCAGAACCTAATAAAAACGCTAATGTTACGAAAAAAAATTTGGAAGTGTCAATACACGAACCACCGCCCCATCAGACAACTCTTGACAGGGTAGTGACGCTACTCATTACGCTAAACCAACAGCTGACATGCAACACCTAATCATATTATGTTACACGTTGCTGAAAACGTTAATCATAGATATGTTACTAATTGAAATTTAATTATAACAAATTGTACCAAGAACAATGCGTTTTGGTTTGATCTTCAGTGTGTCGCTGCCTTCAAATAGCCTACTCTCATAATACGCAAGTTACAATAATTCTTTTGCCACGAATGTGATGTGTCTTATTATTTTATTGGAATGAATCACACTGTTAACAACGGTTTTTCCAGTGATTCTCAATTTGCTAGTGCTCAGAAACGGCACATATACATATAGGCTTGAAATGAATGCCAATATGGCGCCTCACAACTCTGTACTGAAGGGAGACAGCGTGCTTGTGACGTAGGTGGCGTTGTGACATCTCATTGGTCAACGGTCAGACGCACGCTCAGAATATCTGACATGCCAGATATTGCTCTGCACGTTCGGAAAGAATCCCGAGCGTGCTATTCCATGCTGTGACGTCAGAAACTCGGCACGCTCAACGCTCAACGTTCGGATGCACGGTCCGTGTGCCGACGGCTTAAGAGTCAAATTGCGCGACTCAGCCGGGTCACCCTTTTTCCATGACGCCCATAGTTCCGCCTCATACATAACAGTATGTACATAAACAGATAACGATAGTATCGCGCACACAAGGTATAAAAGGGCGATGTATTGGCAGAGCTGTCATTTGTCCTTAGGTGTTTCAGTTTCGTACCTGAGTATGGCCGCACGACGGGAAGTAACAGACTTCGAACGCGGAATGGTAACTACAGCTAGCCGCATGGGACATTCCATTTCGGAAATCTTTAGGGGATTCAATATTCCGAGATCCAGACTGTCAAGAGTGCCCAGAATATTAAATTTCGGGCATTACCTCTCACCACGGACAATGCTGTAGCCGACGGTCCTCACTTAACGACCGAGAGCAGCGGCGGTTGCGAATAATAGCCAGTGCTAACAAACGAGCAACACTGCATGAAGTAATCGCAGAAATCAAAGTGGGACGTACGCGAACTATCCATTAGGCGTTAATGGGCTATGGCAGCAGATGACCAATGCGATTACCTTTGCTGACATCGCGCGCAGCGCCTGTGCTGGGCTCCTGACCCTACCGGTTGGACCCTAGACGATTGGAAAACCGTGGTCTGGTCAAATGAGTTCCGATTTCAGATGGTGAGGGCTTATGACAGGGTTAGAGTGTGGCGCAAGCCCCACGAAGCCATGGATTCAGTTCGTCAACAAGGAACTGTGCGAGCTGGTGGTGGCTCTGTAATGGCGTGGGTCTTCTCGCCCAACTGAACCGATCATTGACTGGAAATGGTTATGTTTGGCTACTTGGAGACCATTTGCAGCCATTCGTGGATTTCAGGTTCCCAAACAACTATGGAATTTCTATGAATGTCAATGCGCCATGTCACCAGGCCACAACTGTTCGCAATTGGTTTGAAGAACGTTCTGGATAATTCGAGCGAATGATTTGGCCACCCATGGAACATTTATAGGACAGAATCGAGAGATCAGTTCGTGCACAAAATCCTGCATCGGCAACACTTTCGCAGTTGTGGACACCTAAGCCGCAGCATGGCTCAATATTTCTGCAGCGGACTTCCAAAGACTTGTTGGTTCGATGCTAAAGGCGAGTTGCTGCACTACGTTTGGCAACAGCAGGTCCGACACGATATTAGGAGTGATCCTCCTAGTTATATTCACACTGATCGTCACTGTTTTACTGTCTTCGTTCCACACGTACTCTCACTGTCCCGTACTGAGATCTTACCGTTGTTCATTCTTGCGTATGTCCTGTATGTGCCCATTAGCATTCGCTGTCAGCGCTATACATTCTTACGGCACATATCTAGAACGTATGCTGACGTACATTTCCAGACACGAGAGAGAAGACATGAAGCCAGCGGTTGAACTAGTCTTTGAACTGATCACCTCTAAAAAGAACACGTTCTTCGTAAGACAACATGGCCAACCAAAACAAACAAATAAATAACATCCACCGCTGGCGATCGGCTGATCAAAGTACAACGGATTTATCTAGTGTGTCTTCGTAACATCTTATCACAAATAACAAAGTTCAGACTGGGCTGTACCAAAACTGAATGGTTAATATACGCTATCTGAAAAAAATTATTACTTTTACATTTCATCAGAATTACCCGAAATCTAGCATTAGTGAAATCTGCGATTTCGTTGTCTATTACTTTTTCATTTACGCAGTCGAAACCGGTTATAACAACGTCGAAGGGATAGACGACTTATAGTCGTTACAGGCGATAGTCGCACAAACCAGGCTTTTGCTTTGTTTTTTGACAAAAATTTCGTATCTGTAAATTTTAGGCTGCCATAGAGTTAACACTTCAGAAACTATCAGAAATTCATTACACCTACAGTACTTGCAAAACAGTATTTGTGGAAAGGAAGTGAAGAAGATCTTTGCTTATGTTTATGCAGTACGTACAACAATAAATGCCAGCAAAATATAAAAACGTTCAATAAGTGAAGAAAGAAGTAGCAACAATATAAATTGTTCGATAATGTTCCCCAACATGGTCTTGGATAATGAATGGGAGATACAATGTTGGGCATGTTTAAAGCTTACTGTAACTTCATTCCAGTTACTATATTACAAAAATTAATCAACATTAGCAAAATGATTAGACAATATTCTATACATAAATTACACGAAGGCCTACATTTTATCCCACGTTTGTCTTTGCAATGTAGTCCAAATGTGATGTACTGAATATAATGTATTGAAAATATCTAAAAAAAAATATTAATCATAAATAGCGAATACACTATTATTCCATTTCTGTTCTTTGAAAAAATAGCACATATTGCAATTTAATTTTCTACAGTCACGGCAAAAACAGTGTTGTCTGTTTTTAGACAATTTTTTTAACTTTAAAATGAAATACAGTAACGCGTACCAAAGTACACAGTCCTACTTAAGGTAATCAGTTATCTTGTTTTATTTAAGATGTGCATACGCATTTTGCATTTGACGATGCATTCATAGTTCTGCATAACATGAGAGATAAAGCGTTAAATTGTTGTTAGTAATACCCAAATACGTAAGAAACAAAAATGAACCTTGGAATTTATAGCCGATGTATTTCTCCGAAAATGTAATAAAAAAACATCGCTTTATATTATAAGTGACAACGACTGATGTTGTGCTAAGCGTTTTTTTAATATAGGGTTTACCTAGGATTTGCACGTAACCGTTAGATTTTGCTGTTACAGCTAGTACGTCGTTAAAATCGATGTCGCTATAAACGGTATCGAATGTACTTATTTTTCCCAAGATGACCAGTTTTATGTAGGACTTTCAAGCAGTAGAGTTAGACAGTTCTATTAGTATGCGTTAAATTTTGGAAAATGATGACAGACCCTTTCCCGTGCATTTGGCTGTGCAAGTGTATAACATCGCAAGTTGTCCTATAACCAGGAAATTAGATCTTTATACAGTTGCAGAACGACAAAGGGTATATTAGAGACTATGTCTTCAGTTATTTGGTCATTTAATTACTTTTTTCAGCTGTGAATTGCAACAGCTGCTATTAAATACTTAACCAACAGTAATAAACACATAATTTAAAAGTCAACTTTGGTCTTACTTTAGGAACATATAATTTAATGATGCTGGAATTAGTACTAATGAGCTACTTACGAAACAAGTTTCGTACGGGACTATGAACTTAGTGTCCCAGCAGAGACATGTTCTGACAAAATGGTCTAATATTGTCAAATGATAAATGTAGCTAGTCACGAGCAGGTTGTGAACAAAACACAACTTACTGCAACTAAAATCATTGTCATTTATACTTGAGTGTCACTTGTGCTGCAGCTACCCTATAAATTGAACCCTATCTGTTTGTTTAATGTTCATAAATAAGACGCCATAGTTTAAACTGTCGACCTTAGCAGTGTAGTGGTAAATCTCGACTGTATACTGTCTTCTCGGCTTAACTTATTACTAACTGCTTTTCGACTCTCGAAATTAAATGCTGTGGCGTGACGCTGACAATCTTTCGCCACTTAACGTAAACGAATGCAAATCATATTTTATTATTCGTGTCATTTGATACATGAATTTTGCAAATGAATTCTAATGTTAGGAATTACGCGGTAAAGAGGTGTTGGTAATCTTTTGAAAGCATACTTAAACGTCTACTTAGAAGTGGCTCAGCAGTTTGCATAAGGCCGAAGAACGGCATATTTTAAGTACATTTTTTTTATTGCACGTGTATTCATTTACTCGTTGAGATACGTATGGAACACGTCAAACCAGCTCAGACGTACGCTTGACAATGGCAAATAGCCGAAACGAGTTTTACTACGAGTAAATAAATACGCAGTACAGCAAAAAACTTATGCTTAAAATAAAACTTAACAACGTTTTTCTGCAAATATTTGTGGCCCGTATCAAGGTTCTTTCGCTAGGTTTCAATTCACTTGGCAGCCGTAGAATTACTGCATTGCAGGGCTGGTCATGCCGTAGTCTGTGTTGGTCATGCGAGAGAAATCCTTCAGCTCTTACTGAGACTCCATGGAGCTGGGAGTGGATAAAACGGGCTGCGTTACAACCAAGGGAAAACTCTGTAAAAAAAATAAAAAAAAATAAGAAGAAAGGTGGTCGCTAACAAGGATTTGGAACTTTTGTAAATTGTTGATCAGACAACATTTTGCCACTCAATTATACGAGGGTATTTCAGTAAATAATGCTCCAGCATTACTTGTATCAACAACATCATTATCATACGCTGCACACAAGCTTTTATAGATGTTCTTCATGGTTTCTTTTTCCGTAACCAAGAATTCTACTAGGGGACGTATCTTATAACGAGTGCGTTGCGTAGACGCCATTTTGATGTTTCACTACGGTTGTGCCAACTTTCGGAACTGTTCGAAACTTCGCCCACGTGCAGAAGAAACATCAAACTGGAATTCTCAAGAGAACTGGGTCCACAGCCACTGCGTAATTACTGAATGAAGTTATTACGCGTATGTCTGTTACAAAATATTTATTGCGACTGCAGTTTCAACATTTCGTCGTTGTCAAGTACTGAGTGATTTTAAAACTAACACTTGACGTTGTAGAGTGTGCTTTAACAGCCCGCAATGCTTGACAAGATGTCGAAACTGCGATCGCAATTTTTTTTTTTTTTTTTTTTTTTAACAGCCATACGCAGAACGATTTCACTCAGTAATCAGGTCTGAAGTAACTATTAGGATGTTTTCCTGCATGTATTAAATGGCATAAAAAATTGCGCATTATTTATTAAACGACCATCATAGGTAAACTGAGCTTGTCATTTACCGTAGTATAGGTGTGTGCCAGAATCACTACTTGCCATGAGTAACATTTCAGCAAGAAGATTTGTATCGTAGGTGCCCACAAATGTGAAATATGCTACGGGCGCCACAGAAAGGATGTCATTTTGTAGGTGTGCAAACGGTGTTTGACTAATGTCGAGCCGGCCGGGTGGCCGACCGGTCGCAGGTTCGAATCGTGCCTCGGGCATGGATGTGTGTGATGTCCTTAGGTTAGTTAGGTTTATGTAGTTCTAAGTTCTAGGGGACTGATGACCACAGAAGTTAAGTCCCATAGTGCTCAGAAAATTAAGAACTCAACTTATTACGATGTATTATCACTAAAACTCTCGAACATGAACGAGGAGGAATGGTACCAATTGCGTGAGGAAATATTACAAGATCTGAGTCGCACTGAGAGTTGTGCGATGTGTAGAGGAAGATCCTGTTTTCGGTAACGTGCGTCCCCGCTCCAGTTGTTTAAGGAGACGACTTAGAGGATTTGGAATTATGCTTTCGATCACAGAAGATTTGGGAAGAATGTGGAAGCAAATTCAAGGTGCCATTGTCAAAGGAACCATCCCTAAATTTGCCCTAAACGGTTCAGGTAAACCACGGAAAAAATAAATCTTGATGATCGGATGGCTAATTGAACCGCCTTCCTCCCGAATGGGAGGTCAATGTTCTTACTAATCAATGGACCGCGTCTTGGTACAGAAAACAACATCCGTGTCATCAAGTAGTTGGGCTGCTGTTGCAATGGAATTTAAGTATGGCTGGAAATGTTTCTAAAGTAAAAATAGAATAAAATCGCTAATTGCTTTTCTGCTAAATATATCCATATTCTTTTAAAGATAATCTGTCGTTAATTTCAGTATTTTATACGTTTAGTGTAGCCAGTATGTACCAGAGTGATCAAACTTACATACCTCGATTTATCGTTTACTAATTTATAAGAGATGGTAAGTTGACCATTAAAGTAACGGATTACCGAAACAAACTGTAGGGACTGAAAAAGGAAATCTTAAAAAAGGTTGAAGTACATTTGCACACTCCATTACTGGCGATGTGTCACAGCTGGTTAAGCTGTCTGCTGGTCTCTGTCATCTTATTAGAAGTGCTGAACGGTGTGAAATGCGTGACATAACTAGCACGTGTAGACATCGTGGCCACACTGAAGCAAGTATTCGGGATCAACAAAGACGAAAGTGATGGAGACAGATAGGAAACAGAACAGCAGTTTGAATAACGATAAAAACACCAAGAGACGCAGGGGAAGCAGTGAAGGTATTCACTTATTTAGGATGAAAGACGAATAAGACTACGCAGGAAAGTAAGACGCCGGCACTGGTGTGAATTAGGTGATTAAAACATTTTGCGCAAGGAAATATAGAAGTGAAGGTAGAAAGAAATGGACGGAATCAATCGCAGGAATGATCGACAGTGACCGTATGTGAGAAACTATCCTCATTCTGGACAGAGTATCTTCAGAAATGCAGTCAGAATAGACGGGTTGCAGCCAATACGCGATAAATCTACACGAGGTACTTGAATGTCGTAGCGTATTTTACGTTGTGCGGGTGGATCGGTAAGACGTCGTGGAAGGCCAGACGGCATCGTCCTCAGGTAGTGCGTCTCGTACGGACCTTGACATTTGCTTCATTATTTTGAGCTAACAGTGAAGGTCCCACAATCTTGATGCCCTTGGCTATGGTGTCGATTACTTGGAGACGGTATACACTCTTCACTATTGCCGCGAACGATTGGCGAAGTCGACAATGGCCCTATATACTGCGCAGTAATATATTCGACTGATAATCATATAAGGAATAGAAAAGCTACCTAAACGCTGTTGTCGAAATCAGACTGAAATTAGAAAGTCGTAGGTAGCGTAGTAATGCTTCTTAGAGACCCAGTGCGTCTGCTCTGATCTGTAACTCAATATCGTATCCGCTCCTTTTATGGCATTGAGTGTTGCAAGCTGTACGATGACCTGTTGCGGAACTAATATATCCTGATGACTAGCTACCGAACGAAAAAGTACAGAAACAGTTACGTGAAGGTTATACATATAAACTTCCTACATCTACATCTGAATCTACATACGACCATTCGATACGTGGTGGAGGGTACTTTGTACCACTAGGAGTCATTCTCTTTCCCGTTCCACTCCAAAATGGAGCGAGGAAAAAACGACTGTCATTATACCTCCATAGACCCCTAATTCCTCTTATATCGTCTCCGCAGCCCTTACGCGGAAAGTTCAATGGTGGGAGTAGAACTTTTGTGCAGTTAGCCACAAATACCAGTTCTCTAAAGTTTCTCAATAACGTTTCGCGGAAACCTCATCTTCCCTCTAGGGACTCCCATTTGAGTTCACGGAGCTTTTCCGTAATACTAGCGTGTTGATCCAATTAATTACAAGTCTAGCGGCGCGCCTCTGAATTGCTTCGACGTCTTCCTTTAATCCGACCTGGCGGGTATCCCAAACACTCGAGCATTACTCATTAATCTGTCGTGTAAGTATTCTGTATGCGACCTTCTTTATAAATGAGCTATACTTTCCTAGAATTGTCTCAATAAACCGAAGAATACCACTAGTGTCCCCTGCTACCGACCGTGGGTGCTCGTTCCGTTTCATACCGCTATGCAACATTGCGCCTAAGTATCTATCGACATGATTAACTTAAATTTGTCTACATTTAAAGCATGCTGCCATTCATGACACCAAATACGAATTGCGTCTAATGCTGTACCCTTCTACAGTCACTAAATGACCACATCTCCCCGCTTACTAACATGTCAACAAAAAGAGTCGCAGATTGCTGCTTACTCTCACTGTCATATCGTCTATGAATGTAGAGACGATACCCTAGTCTCTGATAAACATTCGCCGTCCAGGACAACGCACTACGGACCGATGACCTAAGCAGTTTGGTCCCTTAGGAATTCACACACATTTGAACATTTTGACAACGCACTAGGTTCTATTACTTAGGAAGTCTTCGAGCCATTCGCATATCTGAGTAAATATAGAAGTAGATGCTCGGACTTTCGTTAAAACTCTGCAGAGGATACTGTGTCGATTGCTATTCCGTTGCCCCCTCATCCTTATTCGCAGCATATCGTGGAAGAAAAGGGAAATCTGAGGAGGAGGAGAACAGTGTTTAACGTCCCGTCGACAATGAGGTCATTAGGGAGGAAGCACAAGCTCGGATTAGGGAAGGATGGAGAAGGAAAGCGGCCGTGCCCTTTCGAAGGAACCATCCCGGCATTTGCCTTTAGCGATTTAGGGAAATCACGGGAAACCTATAAATTAGGATGGTCGGATGCGGGTTTGAACCGTCGTCCTTCCGAATGCGAGTCCAGTGTGATATCCTTTGCGCTGCCCCGCTCGGTATAAGGGCAATCTTAGTCCCGCACGAGCGATGCTTTCTTAATCCTTTCTGATTTGTGGATATAAGCTTTTATGTCTCAAGTAAATCTATTATATTCGAACTTAGAATATGCTGAAGCGTTCTGCAGCGAACCGATGTTAGCGATACTGGTCTGTAAATTTGCAGAGTCGCCCTGCTACCCTTCTTATATACAGGAATTATCTGCGCTTTATACAAGTCGCCTTGAACTTTGAACTGGACGAGAGCTTACTACCAACTACGTTACTATCTTCTTACCAACCACCTTGCTACCAACTGTTTTGACGTACCACATAAACTAGAGCGAACACCTCATAAATTGGAGGTTCATGGTGACTAAACTCTTCTACATGTAAATGTGTACTCCGCCAGTCACTGCGCAGTGGGAGGCGAGTAGTACTTCATATCCGTATTAGTGGTTTCATGTTATATACCGTTCGCATATTAAGCGAGAAAAAAATGACTTATGGCTCGGCATGGGCCCCACTTTCTCGTATCTTGTTCTGGTGATCCCTGCGCGAGATACACGATGACGTCAACAGCATTCTCGCGCCATCTATGGCGAACACCGATTCTCGAAATTTGCTCAACAGTGTTTTCACGAGAACAACGTCACCTTTCTTCCAAAGATCGCCATTTACGTTCCCTGAGTTCTCTGTCACTCTTCCGTATGGGTTTACCAACCGGATAAGAAGCTGATGCTTCAGTCTGGAACCACGCGGCTGCTACAGTCGCAGGTTCGAATCCTGCCTCGGGCATGGATGTGTGTGATGTCCTTAGGTTAGTTAGGTTTAAGTAGTTCTAAGTTTAGGGGACTGATGACCTCAGTTGTTGAATCCCATAGTGCTTAGAGCCATTTGATTTGAAGAAGCTGGTAGCACGGCCCTGAATTCGTTCGATACAGGCTGTTACACCTACTTGATAACGACTCGAAACACTAGAGCAATAATCTAGAATTTTCGCACTAGCGTCTTGTACGCGATTTCGTGCACATATTCACTGCATTCCTCCAGGATGCTTCCAACAAATCTAAGGATGCGTTCATTCAGGGCTAAGTTTATACATTCACCTCCCCTAATGCTAACCATATGTATTCGTCCCATCTAACTACGTGTCGTAGTGTTGGACCTAAAAATTTAAATGATGACACGGACTACGGTGATTAATCAGTAATTTTGTAAAAGTATAAATTTGTATTAAGCAGATGCATTTGTCGTCAAACATATAATGCAGCACGAAGGGAACTCGCTGCCACCGAGTAGTTGCTGTGATCAGGTGTCTTGCTTGAACGCAGCTTGAGTACAGTATAGTCACAGGGCCGTGTAGGGTTAGGCAACAGCTGTGGCAAATTATTTATTTGTTGAAACTTCCGGGCAGATTAAAACTGTGCTCTTGCGCCTTTTTTTCCGTTATAGTTCGCTGCATTTGTTCGGGGCGGACATCGTATGACACGCGTTCATTGTGTTAGTCCATTGACTAGTCTTTATTATTATTATTATTACAGAGGGCAACTAACCCTCTGACCGAACACGCTTAGCTACCGTGCCGGCATCAACTGAGCTACCGAAGCGGGAGTCACGACCCGCCCTCAACAGCTTTACTTCCGCCAGTACCTCATCATCTGCCTTAATCTGCCAGGAATTTCCATATCGGTGCACACTCCGCTGCAGAGTGAAAATTTCATTCTATTTATTTATCGTACGGCGTGTCCACATATAATGAACATTTCAGTCGTAAAAAAAAGCAAGTGTGATGTCACAAATATATTACAGACGTTAAACTACTTATACTATCTAATTGTTCAGCCCACTCTGTTGCTGCCGAAGATAGTTTGAGCAGATTCGCCACGTCCGTTTGACAGGCTCGTTTTTGGCACTCTTGAATACAGTGGAAGACTGTCTGGCACTTTGCTTCACAGTCGCATTGGAGGACAGGCCGCATAGCCCATTTAAACTGTAAATCCGCACTTCTACAAACCTTGTACGTATTCTGTTGACAGTTTTTCAGACGATACGCGGCAAGTCAAACGCACAAGGTTTATTAGCCATGTTGTTAGCACTGTACTGCTGTAAACATTACCCATTCCCCCCACCCCCACGTTGTACGGTGAAATTGGTGGAGTGCAGATCCTCAGCTAACCTGATTGTAGGCTACACCAGCAATGGCTTCGTGGACTCGTGGACGGGCAGTAGCGGGTCACTATTGATCTTCTATTCACGTACCAAGGCTTCTTGCTGGCGGAGTTGCGGAGAAGAAATGTTGCTGAATGTGGCAAAAATAGATGGCAATACAGATTAGGAACAGTTTACAATGATTTATCGATAAGTTTTACCACACTTTTAACTGGAGTACGAACGGTGCATGGTAACAAAGGGCATCGTTCACTTGCATAGATCTGTCTACAAACCGTGGTATGGTCTTAGAGCCAATAAACGATGGATAACATCACTTAAACAATGTCTAGTTGACTGTTCTTGGCGGCGGCTGTAGATGAGTAAGAAAAAAACAAACCCATAGCCGCGCGGGGCAGCCGCGCGGTTTAGGGCGTCTCGCCACTGTTCGCGCCGCTCCCCCCGCCAGAGTTTCGAGTCCTCCCTCGGGTATGGGTGTATGTGTTGTCCTTAGCGTAAGTTAGTTTAAGTTAGATTAAGTATTGTATAGCCGTCCGCTGTGACCGAGCGGTTCTAGGCGCTTCAGCCTGGAACCGCGCCGCTGCTACGGTCGCAGGTTCGAATCCTGCCTCGGGCATGGATGTGTGTGATGTCCTTAGGTTAGTTAGGTTTAAGTAGTAGTAAGTCTAGGGGACTGCTGACCTCAGATGTTAAGTCCCATAGTGCTCAGAGCCATTTGAGCCAAGTATTGTGTAAGCGTAGGGGGATGATCTCAGCAATTTGGTCCCACAGGAACGTACCACGAATTTCCAACAAACCCATAATGTTCGAATACACCACTAGTAGCGTCCTGCTTGACACAGTCACGTCGTTTAAATATCTGGGCATAACGTTGCAAAGCGATATGAAATGGATCGAGCATGTGAGGATTGTGGTAGTAAAGGAGAATGGTCGACTTCGATTTACTGGGAGAATTTTAGGGAAGTGTGGCTGATCTGTGAAGGAGACCGCGTATACGACGCTATTGCGACCTGTTCTTGAGTGCTGCTCGAGTATTTGGGATCCGTGCCAGGTCGGATTAAAGGACGACATCGAAGCCGTTCGGGGGGCGGGCTCCTAGATTTGTTACCAGTAGATTCGAACAACACGGAACTGTTACGAATACGCTTCTGGAACTCAAAGGGTAATCCATGGTGGGAAGGCGACTTTCTGTTGGAGGAACACTATTGAGAAAATTTAGAGAACTGGCATTTGAAGCTGACTGCAGGATGATTCTATTGCCTCCGGTACACATTGCGTCTAAGGACCACGAAGATAAGATACGAGAAACTAGGGATCACACGGAGGCATATAGATAGTCCTTTTCCCCTCGCTGTGTTTAGGAGAGGAACAGAAAAGGAAGTGACTAATAGCAATACAAGGTCGCCTCCGCCACGCACCGTACGGCGGCTTGCGGAGTATCTACGAGGGGCGTTCAGAAAGTAAGCTCCGATCGGTCGCGAAATGGAAACGAATATGAAAATCCGATAAAGCTTTGCACAGATGTGTTGGGTAGTGTCTCTAGTATAACCCGAGCTAGCATCACGTAGCTCTTCTCATTTCGGAGCTCGCAGTGAGTGCGTAAAGATGTCTAGAAAATAGTGTCTGCCGCCAAGTACGAGGGCCTGGTGAGAAATTTCGCCTGAAGCTATGCAGCTAACATTACATAACTGTCGTGCTGTTTCTTCTTCAAGACAATTCTCAGCCGCATTCTGCAGGGGCAATGAAGATGCTCCTGCATCGTTTTCAAATGGAAATGTGAGATTACCCACAATACAGTCCGCAACTGTCTCCCCCTGAGTTTCATCTCTGGTCACATGAACCGCTGTCTTTGAAGACAACATTTTGACACAGACAACGAGGTGTAGGCCAGCGTGGAGAATTGGCGGAAAGCACTGGCGGCTGCCTTCTATGATGAGGCTATTGAAAAGTTGGTACAACGCTATGACAAAAGTCTAAGTCAGAACGGCGACTACGTAGAGAAGTAGCTGAAAGGTGTAGCTAATTGTTACAAGTAAAACATTTCAGATGTTCACTGTGGTTTCAATTTGGCAATCAATCGGAGCTTACGTTCTGAACAGGCCTCGTATATGCATGTCTTGAGGCACTGCCCTGTGGTAATGACTGAGTGGATGCATCTCTCTGCTTATGCGCACGTTTATTAGATGTATGTCCAGTTGGGAAATGTTTGTGTGCATAACATAGCTCTTGTCGTGTGTGCTCTCTTTGTAGCTTAGCCTTAACTAAGTTGCGCCTGAATCGTAGGCAGCTCGACACTCTTCTATGTAGGCCTTGTCCCGTATTTTCTGGAGGACATAGCAGATAATACAGAATTGTTTGTTTTTACTATGGCTGTTACCTGATATTTATCCACTTGTAAATAGATCTTCCATTCATTGCACCAAGTGAAAAGTTATCCAAGTCTTTCTGCAATTGCTTCGCGCATACGACAGCATTCTCAGAGTACGATCTGACAGAGTTGGAAGAGGAGATCAGTGTTTAACATACCGTCGGCAACGAGGTCATTAGAGACGGAGCCCAAGCTCGGATTGGGGAAGGATGGAGCAGTAAAACGGCCTTGGCCTTTCAAAGGAACCAACTGGCCATTTGCCTTAAAGGATTTAGGGAAATCACGGAAAACCTAAATCTGGGTGGCCGGACGCAGATTTGAACCGTCGTCCTCCCGAACGCAAGTCACACGGATCACCTCTCACGGATCAACCTCTCTCAGTCCGTTAGAAGGCCACGTTAACCCGTTGTGTACTTGTCGGTGCTTATATATCAGCATCGGAGTCGCAATGGGTTGCATATAAGCTGCATCAACGCCCTCGAAAGGAACCCTTTTAATCGCCCCTCATAACTCGAATAACTACCTAAGTTCGACGAAATTTGAGCAGCACGTATATAAAGTAATCCCATCCGTTCGATGCGAAGCGATGGTCAGGAGCACGGAATTTTAACAGAGTAACATCGGCTTCAGAGCTTCCTCTGTCTCTCTCTCTCTCTCTCTCTCTCTCTCTCTCTCTCTCTTTCCCTCACCTAACTGAAATTGGAAACATTGGTCGTGGGAGTAGTGAATGAACGCGCTGTTGTCAAAAACAGTTGAGCAAGGGGTAAATCGCGCACTGGGTGACCTTTCGCTCGCAGCCTTAAAGGTCAGCGCCTACTGCCTGTACCCCTGCCTGCCTCCTGCACTCATCCAGAGCACAGTTATTTCTACTGCCGGGAACACCGCACTGTCAGCCACGCGACTATCCTTCCCACACAACGTCAAATATCCTCGCGAAAGAGGAAGTCACGAGTTGAGCTTTGCTCTATGACTTCATAGGTGACACATTTCAGTGTAACTGCCTCGATATAAGGGGAGGAGCGGGGAGGGGGGGGGGCTCTCAAATGTGGACACAGGAGGTGACGCATGGAGCATTCGCTAGTGGTGGGGATTCAAATTTTGATTTATATTTTCTGTCGTTTCCCTAAATGATTTGAACCCTTGGATGCTTCGAAAGTCTTACACTCCGTTTCTTCCGGCTACCCTGTCCATTTTGGGCTTAAATTCTTAGCACGGCACTTAGTACTGCACTTTTTAGCGCCCCAGTAAAGTTTTAAGTTCATCGGATAAGATGCAGTGCAAGCATCGATGACAAGCTGTCATATAAGCCTCAAAAATTAAAGTAGCGAAACTAACATAGCACTAGATATGGTGGCAGTAATCCACGTTTCCGTTAGAATTCATCATCCAGACGACAGAGGAAGACATTGGCAAAACATCGCCACTGAGGCCTAAGCTAGATACCAGGGCGCAATACTCATGACGATAATGACGAAGCCTTTAGTGATTCCAATCGGTAGTGCAACGAAAATCCACATTTTGTACATCGCTTTTCGCCATGTGCACAGTTCATCTACATCTACATCTACATCCATACTCCGCAAGTCACCTGACGGTGTGTGGCGGAGGGTACTTTGAGTGCCTCTGTCGGTTCTCCCTTCTATTCCAGTCTCGTATTGTTCGTGGAAAGAAAGATTGTCGGTATGCCTCTGTCTGGGCTCTAGTCTCTCTGATTTTATCCTCATGGTCTCTTCGCGAGATATACGTAGAAGGCAGCAATATACTGCTTGACTCCTCGGTGAAGGTATGTTCTCGAAACTTCAACAAAAGCCCGTACCGAGCTACTGAGCGTGTCTCCTGCAGAGTCTTCCACTGGAGTTTATCTATCATCTCCATAACGCTTTCGCGGTTACTAAATGAGCCTGTAACTAAGCGCGCTGCTCTCTGTTGGATCTTCTCTATCTCTTCTATCAACCCTATCTGGTACGGATCCCACACTGGTGAGCAGTATTCAAGCAGTGGGCGAACAAGTGTGCTGTAACCTACTTCCTTTGTTTTCGGATTGCATTTCCTTATGATTCTTCCAATTAATCTCAGCCTGCCATCTGCTTTGCCGACGATCAACTTTATATGATCATTCCAATTTAAATCACTCCTAATGCCTAATCCCAGATAATTTATGGAATTAACTGCTTCCAGTTGCTGACCTGCTATATTGTAGCTAAATGATAAAGGATCATTCTTTCTATGTTTTCGCAGCACACTACACTTGTCTACATTGAGACTCAATTGCCATTCCCTGCACCATGCGTCAATTCGTTGCCGATCCTCCTGCAATTCAGTACAATTTTCCATTTTTACAAACTCTCGATACACCACAGCATCAACCGCAAAAAGCCTCAGTGAACTTCCGATGCCATCCACAAGGTCATTTACGTATATTGTGAATAGAAACGGTCCTACGACACTCCCCTGCGGCACACCTGAAATCACTCTTACTTCGGAAGACTTCTCTCCACTGAGAATGACATGCTGCATTCTGTTATCTAGGAACTCTTCAATCCAGTCACACAATTGGTCTGATAGTCCACATGCTCTTACTTTGTTCATTAAACGACTGTGGGGAACTGTATCGAACGCCTTGCGGAAGTCAAGAAACACGGCACCCACCTGGGAACCCGTGTCTATGGCCCTCTGAGTCTAGTGGACGAATAGCGCGAGCTGGGTTTCACACGATCGTCCTTTTCGAAACCCATGCTGATTCCTACAGAGTAGATTTCTAATCTCCAGAAAAGTCATTATACTCGAACATAATACGTGTTCCAAGATTCTACAACTGATAGATGTTAGAGATATAGGTTTATAGTTCTGCACATCTTTTCGACGTCCCTTCTTGAAAACGGGGATGACCTGTGCCCTTTTCCAATCCGTTAGATTTCATCATCCAGACGACAGAGGAAGACATTGGCAAAATATCGCCACTGAGGCCTAACCTAGATACCCAGTGCGCAATACTCATGACGATAATGACGAAGACTTCAGTAATTCCAATCGGTAGTGCAACGAAAATCCACATTTTGTACATAGATTTTGGCCATTTGCACAGGGCATCTGCGACCCAGAATGTTGTAACTCAGCCCCCCTCCCCCCATTGTCTGGTCGGAACAGACAGTATCTAAAATAAAATTCGACTATTGCTGCAAGATTTTCAGGTAGCTATGTATGTGTGCTTGCGATGAGCCTTTGCACATCCCACCCGTGCGATGACATATTAGCGAAACGGTGTACTCCCATACGAATGCGCGAGCAGCGCTGCGGTGCTCTAGGCACTGGACTCGCAATCTACATCTACGCTGTCTACATCTACATCTAGAGCTACATCTACACTCCGTAAACAACCGCGCGGTGTGTGGCGGAGGGTATCTTGTGTACCACTGTCACTCCTCCCCCTTTTTCTATTCCAGTCCCGAATGGTTCGCGGGAAGAACGATTGATGATAGCCCTCTGTGTGGGCTCGAATCTCATTTGTTTCATTCTACGACTGCTAAACAAGCTTGCTTTGTTTCGCCCTAACGGGTAGAAATTCCTCGGTCTCTCAGTGGCTGCTGCCACCGGTCACAAAGGCGCACTGTCGCCGTACCGTTGTGGAAGTAAAGGCTTCCGTCTGCCGCAGAGTCATTGTCTGGCGCGCTCATCTCGCATGTGTGCTGTGTGTGTTTCTGAGCGCGAACAAAGGAGTCCTCGCGGCGACACACTATTGTTCGCCGCAGGCGCCTCTAACCTTGTCCTCCGAGCCATGCAGGCACTGCGGGATACTCCTTCCTGTTCTCTGTTTTGTCTGGTAGAACCAAGTACCCAAGCACACTCATAAAAAAACGAGCTCTTATCGTATTATTCTTCTGAGTTCACCGTCATATTTCCGGAAGCGGCTGTGAGTTCATGTGATTGCGACAGAATTATTTTTCTTTGTTGTTCCCGTCAACACAGAGGTCACCAGGCAAAGAGTCCAGTTACTCGAGGAGAACTTACAGACTTTGCTGCAACTTTTCTGATATTGGTGATAGCAAAACTACAGACAACCTAAATACCAACTGCTGCGCGGAGTAGCCGCGCGGTTTGAGGTGCATATCACGGATTGCGCGGCCCTCCCGCCGGAAGTTCGAGTCCTCCCTCGGGCATGGGTGTGTGAGTGTTGTTCTTAGCATAAGTTGGCTTAAGTAGTTAGCAAGTATAGGGACCGATGACCTCAGCAGTTTGGTCCCTTAGGAATTCACACACATTTGAACATTTAAATAGCAACTACTAGAAAGGAACATGAACGTTTCTCCCCCTGGAAAGAGAGTCAGTCACTGTTCCACCTCAATAGTCCTTTGCTATTGGCTGAACAAAAGATTAAAATTTGGCTTTGTTTTGAGTCCACACTATCTGATCAAAAGTATCCGTACACCGTTGTGTAATTCGGAATTCACCACTAATGTCCTGAGAGATGGACCTACCACTGTAAAAGGACGCGAGATGAATTATGTTGTTAGTACAATGGGTCGGTCATGAAAGCTGCCTCCTGGCCCAATGCATTATTACGCTACTGACCATTAAAACTGCTACACCAAGAAGAAATGCAGACAATAAACGGGTGTTCATTGGACAAATATATTATACTAGAACTGACATGTGATTACATTTTCACGCAATTTGGATGCATAGATCCTGAGAAATCAATACCCAGAACAACCACCTCTGGCCGTAATAACGGCCTTGATACGCCTGGGCATTGAGTCAAACAGAGCTTGGATGACGTGTACAGGTACAGCTGCCTATGCAGCTTCAACACGATACCACAGTTCATCAAGAGTAGTGACTGGCGTATTGTGACGAGCCAGTTGCTCGGCCACTATTGACCAGACGTTATCAATTGGTGAGAGATCTGGAGAACGTGCTGGCCAGGGCAGCAGTTGAACATTTTCTGCATCGAGAAAGGCCCGTAACATTCGGTCGTGCATTATCCTGCTGCAATGTAGGGTTTCGCAGGAATCGAATGAAGGGTAGGGCCAAGGGTCGTAACACATCTGAAATGTAACGTCCACTGTTCAAAGTGCCGTCAATGCGAACAAGAGGTGACCGAGACGTGTAACCAATGGCACCCCATACCATCACGCCCGGTGATACGCCAGTACGGCTATGACGAATACACGCTTCCAATGTGCATTCACCGCAATGTTGCCAAACACGGATGCGACCATCATGATGCTGTAAACAGAACCTGGATTCATTCGAAAAAATGACGTTTTGCCATTCGTGCACCCAGGTTCGGCGTTGAGTACACCATCGCAGGCGCTCCTGCCTGTGATGCTCTGTGATGCAGCGTCAAGGGTAACCGCAGCCATAGTGTCTTAGCTGATATTCCATGCTGCTGCAAACGTCGTCTAACTGTTCGTGCAGATGGTTGTTGTCTTGCAAACGTCCCCATCTGTTGACTCAGGAATCGAGATGAGGCTGCACGACCCGTTACAGCCATGCGGATAAGATGCCTGTCACCTCGACTGCTAGTGATACGAGGCCGTTGGGATCCAGCAAGGCGTTCCGTATTACCCTTCTGAACCCACCGATTCCATATTCTGCTAACAGCCATTGGATCTCGACCAACGCGAGAACCAATGTCGCGATACGAAAACCGCAATCGCGATAGGCTACAATCCGACCTTTATCAAAGTAGGAAACGTGATGGTACGCATTTCTCCTCCTTAGACGAGGCATCACAACAGCGTTTCACCAGGCAACGCCGGTCAGCTTCTGTTTGTGTATGAGAAATCGGTTGGAAACTTTCCTCATGTCAGCGCGTTGTAAGAGTCGCCACCGGCGCCAACCTTGTGTGAATGCTCTGAAAAGCTAATCATTTGCATATCACAGCATGTTCTTCCTGTCTTTTAAATTTCGCGTCTGTAGCGCGTCATCTTCGTGGTGTAGCAATTTTAATGGTCAGCAGTGTAGATACACACTGCATGCTCCCTGAGTGGGATGCGTTCCTGTACGACCATAATTACACTGTTCTAGGCGCTATAGTCTGGAACCGAGCGACCGCTACGGTCGCAGGTTCGAATCCTGTCTCGGGCATGGATGTTTGTGATGTCCTTAGGTTAGTTAGGTTTAAGTAGTTCTAAGTTCTAGGCGACTGATGACCTCAAAAGTTAAGTCGCACAGTGCTCAGAGCCATTTAAAACCAATTGCACTGTTTGTCCGAAAACGCTATTACAATGTTCCTTCCTTATTTTAATCCAGAAGAGATAGGTCTCTGCCTTTAATGACCTCAATGATAAGCTGGGCGTCCTTTCCAGCCCATGCACTACTGAGCACTAATTGCTCACCTCTTCCCTTCACCTACATTCGGTCTCTCTCCTTTTACGGTACATTCCAGTCTGTAATTTATGACGCATTGTAACATTTTAGCATCGCGCTGTCCACTTTAGCACCATCTTTTACAAATAATATTCTTTCCACTGCTGCTGTGCCACTCATCGTTGTAATTCGCCTAGGAGTACACCGCCATTATCTCCTGCTCCTGTTGTAATAGGAGCTCGCATATTGTGACTTCTCTTGAGACCGAACAACGTATGGATCAACATGGTTTCCACAGGCAACGGTAGTGAGAAAAGCTGCTTGTTATGTTTGTTGGTGAGATCGTAAGGCAGTGGTTAGCAGAGCTTAAGCTGAGGCCGTGTTTCTTAACTTCCGGGAAGCCTTCGATACAGTTCCGCTCCGTTGCATAGTAAACAAAATACGCTCGTGTGGAATATCTGAAGAGAAACACTACTGGCCTGAGTGTTTGCTAGCACACAGAAATGGCTCTGAGCACTATGGGACTTAACTTCTGAGGTCATCAGTCCCCTAGAACTTAGAACTACTTAAACCTAACTAACCTAAGGTAATCACACACATCAATGCCCGAGGCAGGATTCGAACCTGCGACCGTAGCGGTCGCAGGTTCCAGACTGTAGCGCCTGGACCGCTCGGCCACTCTGGCCGGCCAGAACCTAGTATGCCGTGTCAAAATGATTGGTAGCGTCCGGCATGCCCCAAGGTACCGTGATAGGGCTGTCATTGTTCTTGGTATACATGAAAGACTGGCAGATAGCGACTGTAAGCTTATCACATTGTCCTTAGACCAAGCAATTGTTTAAAGGGCGGTAATGGCGTTAGAAACTAGCTACGAAATGCAGAAAGAGTTGGGAATGATCACCAACCATTACTACCCTTAAGAAAACGCTAAATGACGAAGGATATGAGCACATTTTGGGGCATTGTGTACCGCGTACGGTAGAGGAACAGCTCGAAGACTATGAGTGCTTGTACCAGCATGACAATGCACTCTGCCAGAAAACAGCGTCCATAGGGCATTGGTTTCTGGATAATAACGTTCCTGAAATGAACTGGCATCCCAGAGTCCCGACCTAAACCCAGTGGAAAACCTTTGGGATAACTCAGAATGTCGACTTCGCTCTCGACCCTTCCATGCAACATCACTACGTTCTCTGGTTTCCGGTCTTGAGGAAGAGCGGACTGCCATTACTCCAGACACGTAATTGAACGTGTCTCCAGCAGAGTTCAAGCCACCATAAAGGCGAAGGATGGACACACCTCAGTCCCCATCTTATTCTGTTACTCGCTCCTGTGAACGGGAACGCGTTATGCAGGCCTTGGTGTCACTCGCGTCCATCTAGAAAAGTTTTTACTGAGTTGAACGAAGGCGATGTTGGCCTGATATATTCGACGATGCCCTTTGGTTACACTGACTAAAGGATCCTTCTAAGAAATACCAAATTAAGATAACCTGAAGATGCCTAAATAAGGCGAAACGCGTCGTTGAAAAGTAAAGAACTAAAATTGCAACCAAGACTGTTTTTACCCAATACGGTTAAGAAAGGATAGAACGTGATTTTTACCGGGACTTTGAGGAAGTTTTGACATGCAGTACGACGAGTCCTGCGTTGGTGTCACCAGAGATGAGCACGGGCAGCTTCCAGAAATAGGGGAGAGCGTTCCAGAGCGCGATACGGCGCGCGACCGGTGCCGCGCTGGAGCCGTCCAGGAATAGCGTGGGCAGCTGGCTGGCTGGAGCTACGTCAGCCACGGCGCGTGTCCGTGCGGCGGGCGCTTTCATCCGGTGCGCTGGCCGCTGACGACAACAGGACGCTCCGCTGCCCACCGCACCGGCCTTGTTAGCAGCTCAATGGCAGCCCGCCCCGGCACGCTCAATGACGGATGACGTCACAATAACGAGGTGCCACTTTGTCTATCGATTTCACAGTGTGACGTGGCGCAGCACCTGTTGTCTGCACGAGGGACCTGCTGTACACTACAGAGTTTCGTCACCCCTCAGTCAGTACTGTGGAAAATGCTATGCTTCACTAGTCACACTTACTTCTCAACCAGTTTTCCGTAATACACCGGCAGAAAAAAATCCCAACATCAGGAAGGAGTTGTACGGCGTAAACGAAAGTTGGCAGATGTGTTCCTGCATCAGAAAGATGACGTCTATTCAAATTTCGTGCCAGTCTCATAAGAGTGGCGGTAGTAGCGCCGCTATGAGGATGCAAATCAGGTTTGCTTTAAATACGTGCTGTAACGGTCGTGAGCGTTAGTAATCTTTAGATTGAACTTGGTGAGTTGCTGTTTGAACGTGGTCGTGTAATAAGGCTACGATAATCTGGATGTTCCATCTGCGATACTGCAGAGAGACTTGACAGAAATGTAGTCATTTTACATGACTGCTGCCAGCTGTGGTCACTAGAATGTACGGTTGCAAGAAGACCGGGCTCCCGACTGCCAAACGGCACTACCAAAAGGGAAGACCATCGTATTCGGTGCATGGCTCTGGCGCATCGCACTGCGTCTGCAGCAGCAATTTGAACAGCAGTTGACACCACAGTGACACAACGAACAATTAGCTCAAGGACAACTGCGAGCCACACGCCCTGTAGTGTGCATTCTGTGGTGTCACCGCCAGACACCACACTTGCTAGGTTGTAGCCTTTAAATCGGCCGCGGTCCGTTTGTAGACGTCGGACCCGCGTGTCGCCACTATCAGTGATTGCAGACCGTGCGCCGCCACACGGCATGTCTAGTCTAGAGACACTCCCTAGCACTCGCCCCAGTTGTACAGCCGACATTGCTAGCGATGGTTCACTGACTACATAAGCTCTCATTTGCAGAGACGACAGTTTAGCATAGCCTTCAGCTACGTCATTTGCTACGACCTAGCAAGGCGCCATATTCAGTTACTACGAATGTATTCTGAACAGATAATATTGTGAATCATGTACCGTCAAGAGTGACGTTCATCATTAATGGATTAAAGTTAAGTATCAAACTAATTATGTCCGCTTTCTGAATTCTAATTTCTTGTCATGTTCCAGACCTCACGTCAGTATAGTCCTTCCCTCCTCACGCCAACCTGCGTGAGCTAAAACGCGTGCATTTCGGCCTCCACTAGTAACACGGTGTTGGCTCTTCTGCCAACACAACACATTCCACTGATCCCTAACCACCAATATTTGCGACCTCAATGGTTTGAAGCGAGAGCTCATTCGAGGCAGGGTGGAGGTCTGTTGTGTTTCCTGTTGAAGCTGGTTGTGCCTCGGTGCCAGTGATGGCCGTGTGTTGGTTAGAAGAAGGCGAGCGGGGGGCCTGCAACCAACCTGTCTTTATTGTATTGCATGGAACTGGGGATCTAGAAACGACGGAGAGGCTTCGTCCCCGCCGTAGCACTCAGTGATTCGCAATGCCACAGCAGGCTACAGCAGTCCACTCACCCCACCGCCGCCCCACACCGAACCCAGCGTTGTGCCGTTCGGCCCCAAGTGGACAGTGGACCGCCCCCCCCCCGCCCCCCCCCCCCCCCCGGGAACATCTCACACCAGACGAGTGTAACCCAAATATGTGCGTGGTAGAGTAATTATTGTGTACGCTTATGTGGAGAAAATGTTTGCGCAGCAATCACCGACATAGCATAACTGAGGCGAAGTGAGGGAAACCAGCCCGCATTAGTCAAGGCAGATGGAAAACCGCCTTAAAAACCATGCACAGACTTGCCGGCACACCGGACCTCGACACCAATCCGCAGGGCGTATTCGTGCCGGGGGCCAGCACGCCTTCCCTTCCGGTAAGCAGTGCGTTAGACGGCACTGCTAACCGGACGGGCACGTGTCTTCATGCTAGACACGCTGGACGTACAACTGGAGTTACGGTCTGGGGTGTGATTTCGTATTACAGCAGGAGTACTCGCGTGGTTATTACACACACCCTGACTACAAATTTGCATGTCAGTCTTGTGTTTCGACCTGTTGTGCTGCCATCCATGAACAGCATTCCAGGGGCTGTTTTCCAATAGGATAACCCTCATGCATATACCGCTGTTGCTACGCAAAAAGCTCTACAGAGTGTCGACATGTTGCCTTGGCCTGCTCGGTCAGCAGACGTGTCTTCAACCGAACACGTATGAGACATCATCGGACGACAAATCCAGCGTCATACAGAAACAGCGTTAACCGTCTCTTTACTGAACAACCAAGTGTTACAGGCATGGAACTCCATCCCATAAACAGACATCCGGCACCTATACAATACAATGAATTCACGTTTGCGTTCTAGCATTCAACATTCTGACAATTGCAGCGGTTATTAACGTACCAGCATTTCGCATTTTCAATGGCTTACCTCGTGCATACATTAACCTGTGACCTTGTAGTGTTAATAACTATGTTGCCTAGAAAAATGTATTCCCAAAATTTTATTACTGTACATCAGTTAGTTTTGGTGTTGCCATTTTTTTTTTCAGTCAGAGACCGTTGGGTCTTCCGAGACCTGTTCGGACGGGGAGAGAGTATAAAGTGACCTACTCCGACGCACAACTAGTACTATCTACGACTGGACGATGTAGTGGTAATAAATCACGTACTCAACCGTCCTCATCAATCAGTCAAAACCATATCCCAATGATATTTCCTGAGATTAGACTTCAAGCACATACAGAAAAAGCAGCAGGGAACTGTAATTCATCATAGTTAAGTCAGTTGGCACGAAATATTTATAAACTGTGTGCAAATGGTTCAAATGGCTCTGAGCACTATGGGACTTAACTTCTGAGGTCATCAGTCCCCTAGAACTTTGAACTACTTAAAATTAACTATCCTAAGGACATCACACACAACCATGCCCGAGGCAGGATTCGAACCTGCGACCGTAGCGGTCGCGCGGTTCCAGACTGAAGCGCCTAGAACCGCTCGGCCACTCCGGCCGGCAACTGTGTACAAAAACCTTCCTTGTTAAACAGTCTATCGACACGGCGCAACAAAATCAAAGGGTAACGTGTTTGAAACCCCTCAATTTTCTCCTGTTCCTGAGCAGAAGTTTGAAATTTGACTCAAAGGAGTCTTCAACCTTCCTCTGTAATGATGAAAAGCATGGCCCCCTGTGACGTCATCTCGGGCTCGGCGAAGCTTCAAACAGCAAGGTGTCCACACATGCGAAAAAAAAGATCAGAAGTTCTTGTGACATGTAAGTAGGGTTAATGACATCACGATGCACCCAGTTTCACTACACCTTGGACGTGTTTTACGACGGGAAGATCGTCACATCCCACTTACCCACATTTCATCCCTTGATTTGACACCTCTGTGATGGAGGTCAGAACCGCAGTGCCCGGCGAAATCTTGCGGTTTTGTTATGGGTGGACGAAAAAAAAAAATTTTCAGACTCACCACCGTTTGTAATCGACGTGAAAAGGTCGCAGGAGGTGGCGTAAAAATCGTCAGTGAAATCACCCCTTTTCTCAGGGCGTTGATTCCTAGACGTTTTGAACAGCATTCCAGGGGGTGTTTTCCAACAGGATAACGCTCGCCCATTTACCGCTGTTGTTACCCAACAAGCTCCACAGAGTGTCGACATGTTGCCTTGGCCTGCTCGGTCAGCAGATCTGTTTCCAACCTAACACATATGATACATCATCGGACAACTCACACATCCGAGAATCTGGTGTTTGAAAAAGACAGTTTACTGTGCAACGTGTAGCAGAACAACATTCTCAACAGCCTTTGACACAGCAATTCTTGTTATGGTATACAGGATGGAACCACAAGAAACCATTCAGAAGTATTCGACAAAATCTGAGTGTGGTCTGGAGCAGCAAAGGATGTTTCATGCCTTCTTTACCTGATCATGACGGACATGTGGGGTATGTCATTGACACGTGCATGAATAAAACAGCAAAGGGTATCTCTAATATTCTCAGTTCGGCAACACGTTCAGTGTCACCGGTGCAACTTTGTTGAGGACTTTGAAAATGTACCGGCACGGAGGCAACCCTTGACCGATTCCTAGGCGCCTGAGGGTAGGCAACGCTTTCAACACCCCTTAGATTCTGCGTGCCACTACAGCAGCACCGGCGCGTTATTCTTGTCGATATCGAGCGGCGGTGTGCCTGAAATGTTTGCCTCGGTCACCCTTTAAGAAAACCGCGTGATTTAAACGCTGGGCGTTGCAGTAAAATCTGACGGCCTCCTCACCATGGGACACATCCTAGGTGGCTTGGGCAGATTTATAGTGAAATTTGTTTGCTAATATGACATCATTAGCCCACTCTCATAAACTTCTGTGCTCTGGCCCCTATATTACATGTATCAATATCTTGCTGTCTGAAGTGTCGCCGAACCCGAGGGTGACGATGCAGGACGCCACGCTTTTGCGCCATTGCAGAGGAAAGTTGTACACTCCTTTGAGTCAAATTTCAGTTTCTGTCCGGCATTGGGAGACAATTACGAGGTTTCAAAAAAGCGACCCTTTAATTGTGTAGCGCAGTGTATTAACGAAAACTTTATTAAATCGCTACGGTAGATCCAGAGATTAGCTTCCACACAGACAGAATAACGCGGCGATGGACTTAAAATTAGTAAACTGTATAAACCATACATACTGTGTTTCTGGAGGAACAGTAACTATTTCACAGGTGCCACTAGCACCTTTTGTGTGGCTTCCTTTACAGATATATCACATGCTTTCACGTGTATCTCATGAGCGCGACGATATGCGTTTTTTCATAAATCTCGTCTCTGTGAATGAACACTGGAGATACCGCATGAGATAAAAGTAGCTCAATCTTTACAATCACATCTATAAAATTAATGCAATTTCAGATACAGAACGAGATTCACACATAGGCGTCCAAACATGTTTGCGTGAAAAGTGAAAGAATAAATAGTTTGCAGAATGAGGTGTTTATAAAAAGAAAATAACTTACTTGACAAACACGGAAAAGTTTCAAACGGAGGTTCCAGCCCCAACAAGATGATAATGAGATGTATAACCATAAATAGTGCATTCCTAAAAATATACCTTGTATAGCTGCCTCTACGAGCAAATAAAAACTATTTTTTGACAGCGCGATCGCAATTTCTTGATGTAAAGACTCCATAATAACCAGTGGCATATCGCAAAAAACGTCCTTTGGATCACGCCAAATGTACTTTGACAGATTTCAAACAAAACGCTTATAATTTACTCACATTCTTTAATTAATACTGGAAAATAAAATACAAATTTCACAGTATACGTAATCGAAATAAATTCTATCAAGTGGAGGCCGGCGACGAAAACTTCCTTTTCATAACTTACGGCTTGTGATATCATTTCATTTAATATCATTAATTTATCTGGTTTTGGCCACGATCAGGCAACACCACGGGAGACGAACGTTGTGGCAACGTCCCTCTACCACGCAATGTGACTACATGAAAGTAAAGGACGTGTCCACTGTGGCTTTTCAGGTCTGAATTGTTTTAGATTCTTGGTTTGTCCTTTATGAACAAAATTTCGATTATTACTATTCACCTATATACGAAAGATCTAATAAAACGGATGTCTCACAATTTGCGTAGGCGGTTAAAAAGAATGGGATAAGATGGATGAGCACCCCTCACAAGCCACATATTTATGCAGTCAGTGCTGAGCTGCGCTTGAACTGGTGTAAAGTGCGACGCCACTAGAGCTAGAAATCGCGCTTTGCATACGATGAATGGTTTGGGTGTGGCGAATGCCCGGAGAACTTTACCTGCTCTGACGTGTAGTGCCAACAGTGGAGTACGGAGGAGGCGATCTCGGCTGGGGGGGGGGGGGGGGGAGCGTGTTTCTCTTGTTTAGGAAGTGGTCCCCTTACGGCGCTTAAGGAAACGCTAAATTTGGGCGGATATGAACACATGCAGTATGTGCTGCATACAGTACAGAGTTCAGGAACAGTTCAGAGACGATCACTAATGAGCATGACAGTGCACCCTGTCATAAAGCAGCAGCTGAGAGGCAATAGTTTGTGGACAACAACATTCTTGAAATCGTCTAACCTGCCCCGAGTCCCCACCAGTAGAACACCGGTGTTAGACTGTCGATTTCGCTCCAACACCACTGTCTTCTTTGGTTTCGCCTTTTGAGTAATGAGCAGTTAGTGGTTCACAGACATTTAAACACCTCTAAAGCGTCCCCCACAGAGGGTAGGCCGTCATAGAACCGAAGGGTGGACACACCCTATATTAACGTCCACTAATAGGTGTCCGGATACTTTTGATCAAATCGTCTACACTACATTTGAGAATAACTATGCAGCGAAAAGTACGTAGTAGTGAAGAGTATAAAATGGAAGGATGGTTTAACCGCAACAGGTAGTGTGGCAAATTTATATAACTTCAGAAATGCAGTGTGCTCTTGTTAATGACCCCCTGCCCAGCAAATCTTTACGATCTTCTGGAATGGTTTTGTTTATAAACGACTTTTCTGCTACCAGTCACGACTTTTTTATTTATATTTCACACGGCTCGTTTCGGGAAATGATTCCCATTTTCAAGCGAGATTTTCTCTGTCACATCACCCTTTTTACGTAATGTTTTTGATGTGTGAGTTTCTGCTTTGTTCTGTTTACTTTACTGCAATGAATAAAAAACGCGCAATTTTGAGTTGGTTATCGATCTTTATATGTAGTTAGCGGCGAAAAAAATTGTTCAAATGGCTCTGAGCACTATGGGACTTAACTGCTGAGGTCATCAGTCCCCTAGAACTAACTAACTAACTAACCTAAGGGCATCACACACATTCATGCCCGAGGCAGGATTCGAACCTGCGACCGTATCGGTCGCGGGGTTCCAGATTGTAGCGCCTAGAACCGCTCGGCCACTCCGGCCAGCAATTAGCGTCGAAATTTGGAAGAACCTGTACTTACAGTTTTCGTGTGATCCATTTGTGCAGAATCTCTCACATGTTAAACGGCAGATACATAATACAGGACACCATGTGGAAAAGTAGAGCAAATGTCGAAGAACACCACTGACTAAATAAACGGGATAAAATGGATGAGTTAGAACAAATGGAGATATATTCACATCACAGAAAACATGAAGATAAAATATTAAACGAAAAACCTTGAAGTGAATCAGTGAATTTCTTCAGATGCTTCGACAGTATACTTAAATAAAAATGGTAAGACACATAATTAAAGCACCGTTGTAAAATAGATACAAGCAAATTATGATCTGGATTCTTAAGACAAATGCCCTGTGTACAAAAGTATGTTGTACTCTGTGGAAGACCTATAACATTATCTCTGTCGACTGCACTTAAAAACATCTTTTTAACTTTGTGCTGATCTGGGCCCACTGCGTCGTGAATGTCATATAGGCACATTATGTATTACGCTATGAGAACAAGACGCTGCTACGTTCGATTATATCTTTTATTACAGTAGGCCTATTTCAGCGTGATTGCCATTTTCAGGATAGCTGTGGAAACTGTTTATGTAAGTTATTCTAGATGGATACTGTGCACAGAAACTTGTGCGTAATAGTTAACGTATGTGAGACTCTGCACGAACGGACCGTAAGAAAACTGTAAGCACGGGTATTTCCAAATTTCGCCACAAACTACATATAGAGATCGATAACCAAATATAAATTGCGCGTTTTTTATTCATTCCAGTAGAGTCAATAGAACAAGGCAGTATTTCACACTCAAAAACATTACCTAAAAATGTCATAGCACACAGAGAGGATCATTTTCCGAAACCCACAGTGCGAAAAATAAGTTCAAAAATGGTTCAAATGGCTCTGAGCACTATGGGACTCAACTGCTGTGGTCATAAGTCCCCTAGAACTTAGAACTACTTAAACCGAACTAACCTAAGGACATCACACACATCCATGCCCGAGGCAGGATTCGAACCTACGACCGTAGCGGTCGTGCGGTTCCAGACTGTAGCGCCTTTAACCGCTCGGGAAAAATAAGTAAAAGAACATCATGACTGGTAGCAAAAAAGTTACTTATAAACTAACCCACTGTTTTCACAGTTCCATGCTTTCACAGATTTTCTGGAAGTACTTTGAAATGACCAATGATAACAATAATTATTATTATTATGACGAGCGTAAACAGGATTCCCTGCTCGTGCTAAAGTGTAAAGTAACACTCGCCGATATCACTGCTGTGCTTTGCGAAACTCGGCACTACGCTCTTCGGACGCGCGTGTGTGTTTACGCGAGCCGCCGGTAGCGGTCACGTTGGCGCACTCCGTGAGGGGTCCGCGCAGTGGAGGGGTTAGGCGGCAGCAAGTGACGTGCTGTGACGTCTCGAGCGCGCTCCGTCCGGCAGGTAGTAAAAGCGCGCGCCGTCGCCTGCGGGGCAGTCTGCTAGCGGCCGCCGACCAGCCAGGTTCATGGGCATGCTCGACGTCGACTCGCACGTGGCGGCGCCTCCCGCGCCCGCCTCCGCGCCCTCGGCCGCCGCCCTCTGCTGTCAGTTCCTCACCGCCGGGTAAGCTCTCGTCCGTGGAGGAACCGCTCACTGCTGACAAGGCAGTCGGGATGGCTGCAGAGCCTTGCAAATCAGGGATGATGAAATGCGGTGTATTAAGTCACTTTTTAGGCGCTGCTGACGATATATTTTGAACAGGTGGTGCCCCACAGCTTGTAAATATTTGAGAAAAAAAGATATTCAGAATCACTAAGACCTGTTGATATGCATTAACTATTAGTTTCACTCTGCCTGCCGGCGGGGTGGCCGAGCGGTTCTAGGCGCTACAGTCTGAAACCGCGCGATCGCTACGGTCGCAGGTTCTAATCCTGCCTCGGGCATGGATGTGTGTGATGTCCTTACGTTAGTTAGGTTTAAGTAGTTCTAAGTTCTAGGGGACTAATGACCTCAGAAGTTAAGTCCCATAGTGCTCAGAGCCATTTGAACTTTTTTTTTTTTTTTCAATCCGCCAGTCATCATCAGGTAACATAAAATTATGTACATCACCCCGTTTTCTCGCATACGAAAGGCACTGTGAACCATAATGTTTTAAAGCAGCAGTAAATGAAAAAATTATTAAAAATAAAATAATTAAAGAAATACGTAGTAATACTGCCAATACCAAACGAAACCATTCTGTCCATTTTTACTACAAAAGAAAATGTAAAATTCGTTCAAGTTTCTTTTATTTAGTTTTCTGTTCTGTGCTTTTGCATACAAACTGCTTGTTACCTTCAGCGCACAGGACATATCTTTTTACTATTTGTAGTCCGTCATAGTCGAATTATCAGTGACCGTCTTCTGCTGAAATTATATTTTATTGTATCGGACAATAAATCATTTAAAAAGAAGTGGTTCGACGATAAGTGACGTGAAACTTCTTGGCAGATTAGAATTGTGTTCTGCACCAGTCTGCCACAGAGTTTTAATCTGCCATGAAGTTTCAAATCAGGATACACTCCACTGCAGAGAGCAAATTCATCCTGCAGTTCCTGACGTCTCCTTCACAACCGATTTTTTTGTTTTTTCTTCAATACACGCCGCTCCAATCTACCCGTCAATCCCCCTCGCACAGACAGGCTGATCATCTTACCACAGTGACAAAACTGAACATCTCTTTCATTTCAATAATATGAAAGAAAAAAAAAACATTTGTGGAGACAAGCCGGCCGGAGTGGCCGTGCGGTTCTAGGCGCTACAGTCTGGAACCGCGAGACCGCTACGGTCGCAGGCTCGAATCCTGCCTCGGGCATGGATGTGTGTGATGTCCTTAGGTTAGTTAGGTTTAAGTAGTTCTAAGTTCTAGGGGACTGATGACCTCAGAAGTTGAGTCCCATAGTGCTCAGAGCCATTTGAACCATTTTTGTCGAGAAAAATTTCCCCTTCAGTCAACAAACCGATCTCCCCCACTTGTATCTTACAGTAGTAGTTTCTCGTTTCATTCACGAGTAGAGTATGGTAACAGTGATTGCTTGGCTACCTCTAATCTAACTTCTACAAGCTATGGATAAATATTCTATGGTTGTTAGGTATTTAATATTGCTGGTTTCACTCTCTCAGGCAGTATTCAAGTACATGTCGTGTAAGACTTCCGTCGCTGTGTTTCGTATACATTTCGCTTTGGCAACACCAGTACAGTCATATCGATAAAGCAAAGCCTCTCTTGATGTACTGTGACAGTTAATTTGATCAGTTAATTTCGAATCAGCATCGTGTTGTTGCGTATAAGGGCCTTGGGTAATGTGACTGACTCCAGCTGAATGATTACTTGTGTACTCATACACAATACCGTTACACAAATATTATGTACGTTCTCAGTGGAAGTTATGGCTCACTCCGACCTTTTTTTCCCATGATATCAAGGCAGCTTCAGTCGTTTACATACAGCCAGAAGTATGAAGGAATGTTTAGAGTTTAACGTCCTTTCGACTTCGAGGTCATTAGGGACAGGGCATTAGGGAAGGTCGAAGGAGGGATTGGCCATGAACTTGCTTAAGAAAAGATTCTGGCCTACAGAAATGACACGTGTTAAGTAAGTGAAACAGGTTTATGTCGTAATATAGCCTATCTGAGGTTGGCTGTCATATTTGCATCCAGCCTAAAAAGAATTTTGTATATGCGTATTTCAGGGGAAATATAGCAGTATGGCTAGCTATCTGTACGCTGAATAAATTTCGCCAGTTTCATCCAACTTCCGAAGGAACATGTGTCGTACTTCCTACTTTAATAATTAAAATGTAAGCCAAATTTAGTCGTTAAGCTGTTCACAACATATGAATATACTGCGAGTTATCTGCAATTGTATAAGAGAAAAGGAAGACAGATTATTTAGAATCATAACGGGTTGAAACAAATACTGTAATACCACAGCTGTCGTTAACGACAAATGTGCCGTTTGCTCCTTAGCTGAAAGACTTTCACACTGGTATAGATCTGTAGGCTTTAACGCCCGCCACTATGCGACATAAGACTTCAGATCTGTTAGCCCCTTCCTCCAGCTTCAAATCTTGTCCACCTTAGTGGTGCAGTTCTCCTGGGAGCTTAACTTCACGCTCTCACTTAGAACTTCAGTGTGTAAGGAAGGGCCCTGCGGAATATCCCTGCAGCATTGAGCAGAACAGCTCCGAGTATTCCTTTGTCATCTCACACTTGTTGCTTTGATGGCAAGGTAGAGTACTTGAACAAATAACAAGCTAATGTAATATCTTCTGCTTTATTACGTGGTACAAACCATCACCACCAAACTTAGGTTCGACTAGCGAGTTACCCATAAAGCCAGACTACTGCGTACCGAACTTTATTGCTGAGTCGTTATCGCATGTTGGCCGTTGCACATACGGCAACCGTTAGCCAGTAACATCGGACTTAATAGCTGCCATCAAAGCCAATCATGACGCTATTGCTGAATGGACTCCCAGTTTCCGCGTAACTGCGCTGTGAAAGCTAGAAGAATTTTCTTTGATCTCACGTACAGAGCAGTGTTACAAAACAGCGACGCAAGGAATACGTAATCGTGAGACCTGCTGTTCGTGATCCGGATTCGTAGTCCTCTACATTTTGCACTAGCTTCGAAAATTCCAGACCAAAAACTGGTAATAGAATAATCATCATTTCCTTAGGTATCAGTCCCACAGAAATCTAGGCGATACAGTTAGGCAAACAGCAGCTCGCACAGAGGCCGAAAAGTTCTTCTCGCTGTCCATCCGTCAGTAGAAACAGAAAAAACATTAGTACGTGTTACAATACAAACCACACTATGCCAGGTAGTGGTTTGTAGAGTATAGAAGTCAATATAAGAACTCTGCGCAAGTCCTAGAAGTGGATCAATGTGTTATGTAACCTAGTTGTTAACGGGCTGTTAATACTTACACACACACACACACACACACACTCAAAAACAAACATTCCGTGCAATGTGCAATGCTTCTAATCAGTGTGTTTTCTTTTGAGGCAGTTGTTTCCCCAGCTTCTTCCACGCAATGCTGTACAACAAGGGATCCGTAAAGCTCTCCCTCCCTCCCTCCCCCCTCCCTCTCTCTCTCTCTCTCTCTCTCTCTCTCTCTCTCTCTCTCTCTCTCTCTCTTAGTCGATTCCAACTCCCCGTGACCCCATGAACTAAAGCGCTCCAGTTCTGCCGTGTATTATCTACAGAAGACTTCCCACGTTGGAATCCATTACTCCTGTGATGTCATCAGTCCATCTCATCACATACCGTCCTCTTCTCCTTGTGCCTTCGATGATACCCACTATTAAGGGCTTTTCCCATGTGTCTTTTGATGATGTGCACAGTAGATCAGTTTTTGTTTCAGTGTCAAGACCTTGCAAGGAGGAACCTGGGTTTATTTGTCTTAATATGGACCTATTCGTTTTCTTTACAGTCCATGCAACTCTTAAGGAATTTCCTCCAACACCATAATTCAAAGGAGTATATTCTCTGACGTTAAGGCTTTGTAATTGCCCAGGTCTCATATCCGTACAACACATATGGAAAGAAATTTGTACTTAAGAGTTCGGTTTTTCTACTCATTTGCGACTCTCGAGAAGCAAGCTCGTTTTTCGTAGCACGAGCGGACGCGCGGCGTATTTTGTATGCGCGCAAAGAATAACAATATTTTATTTTATCAAGGTATATATGTTTGATCTAAATCGCAGTTTAATCTCAGTTTAAACAACAATAAAATAAACTTACGTTAAATGAGCAAAAGCACTGTTTAATTTAATAACAAAATAAAATTCATTATATCACTCTGTTCCCACATACAAGTGATATCCCACGGTAATGACCCACTGGAAGCATTAAAGAGCGCGGTGCATCAGATCCAAGCCAACCACTTATTCGATTGCTGATTATCACTTAGATAACTGCCTCTTTGTGGGACTGTGCTGCTAACTCGTAATCTGTGTCATTTTCTTGTACGGATCGTAATTTTTTCTCACCTAGCTCGCTGTTTGTTTAATACTACTGATGCTCACTAGGACGTATAACAACACAATTTATCACAGTGTTAGTTGAACGAATATACACTCCTGGAAATTGAAATAAGAACACCGTGAATTCATTGTCCCAGGAAGGGGAAACTTTATTGACACATTCCTGGGGTCAGATACATCACATGATCACACTGACAGAACCACAGGCACATAGACACAGGCAACAGAGCATGCACAATGTCGGCACTAGTACAGTGTATATCCACCTTTCGCAGCAATGCAGGCTGCTATTCTCCCATGGAGACGATCGTAGAGATGCTGGATGTAGTCCTGTGGAACGGCTTGCCATGCCATTTCCACCTGGCGCCTCAGTTGGACCAGCGTTAGTCCTGGACGTGCAGACCGCGTGAGACGACGCTTCATCCAGTCCCAAACATGCTCAATGGGGGACAGATCCGGAGATCTTGCTGGCCAGGGTAGTTGACTTACACCTTCTAGAGCATGTTGGGTGGCACGGGATACATGCGGACGTGCATTGTCCTGTTGGAACAGCAAGTTCCCTTGCCGGTCTAGGAATGGTAGAACGATGGGTTCGATGACGGTTTGGATGTACCGTGCACTATTCAGTGTCCCCTCGACGATCACCAGTGGTGTACGGCCAGTGTAGGAGATCGCTCCCCACACCATGATGCCGGGTGTTGGCCCAGTGTGCCTCGGTCGTATGCAGTCCTGATTGTGGCGCTCACCTGCACGGCGCCAAACACGCATACCACCATCATTGGCACCAAGGCAGAAGCGACTCTCATCGCTGAAGACGACACGTCTCCATTCGTCCCTCCATTCACGCCTGTCGCGACACCACTGGAGGCGGGCTGCACGATGTTGGGGCGTGAGCGGAAGACGGCCTAACGGTGTGCGGGACCGTAGCCCAGCTTCATGGAGACGGTTGCGAATGGTCCTCGCCGATACCCCAGGAGCAACAGTGTCCCTAATTTGCTGGGAAGTGGCGGTGCGGTCCCCTACGGCACTGCGTAGGATCCTACGGTCTTGGCGTGCATCCGTGCGTCGCTGCGGTCCGGTCCCAGGTCGACGGGCACGTGCACCTTCCGCCGACCACTGGCGACAACATCGATGTACTGTGGAGACCTCACGCCCCACGTGTTGAGCAATTCGGCGGTACGTCCACCCGGCCTCCCGCATGCCCACTATACGCCCTCGCTCAAAGTCCGTCAACTGCACATACGGTTCACGTCCACGCTGTCGCGGCATGCTACCAGTGTTAAAGACTGCGATGGAGCTCCGTATGCCACGGCAAACTGGCTGACACTGACGGCGGCGGTGCACAAATGCTGCGCAGCTAGCGCCATTCGACGGCCAACACCGCGGGTCCTGGTGTGTCCGCTGTGCCGTGCGTGTGATCATTGCTTGTACAGCCCTCTCGCAGTGTCCGGAGCAAGTATGGTGGGTCTGACACACCGGTGTCAATGTGTTCTTTTTTCCATTTCCAGGAGTGTAGAAGAAATAGGTATGGGTAATTGTAAAACAGCAATGGAATGGTACAAGACAGTCTTATTTGTGGTCGGCGCAGTTTATACATAATTGCGCCGCTCGACGGTTAATAGCTCCAGGAAGACGTCTACACAACAATACTCCTTCACTTTCTGGGACAAAAATGCAAGGGGAAACAATATGGGACCTAACCGGATTACCATCCTGCTATTTACAGTCACCCGATGATAAGTCCATATCTGAAAGTTCTTTCTTGCTGCGTGACACTTGTCATAGACGGGATGTGGTTGCGTGGTCCTCTTCCCTTACTTCGGCGTTATTTCCGGGTAGAGCAAGAAGCCAACAGCTTTCACGTACGTGTCCTGGTTAGAACGCAGGTGCACCCCACTGCTGTTACCCACGGTGACTGTTGAGGACTTTTTCTGGTTCAACGAGAACCCCGTGCCTCTGACTTGCGTAAGATCTTTCAGAGTTTCCATTGCGTGTTAAGTAGATAGCCCGAGCTCTGAATCCTTGCGCGTTTAGAGCGAGCAGATATGTTTGCGTAGCCTCCGGCCGCTGCTGACGATCTGGTAAAGCTCTCAATGGGGCCTATGAACTCGAGGTTCATCTCTTTGCAAAATTCCTGCGGTCCTTGATAAGGCAGACTGGCAGATAACGTGTTACGTCAAGTAAGCTCCCGGCAACCGCTGCCCCCGCGCTGACGTCACTACGGCTGTTGTTGCCAGCTGCGAATCCGTCCAGTCTGAAAGATATGGAGGGGTGAGCGCGATATATTCGTCCGTACAGCAGGCCCCCCTGCTGGCTCTGATACAGCGGCGAGGGCTGCTGTTTCGTTCATCTGACGTCATCCTTGGCTGCCGTTGCGACGTTGGCCTGTTCATTTCCGCATAGCGGGATATTAGTTACATTGCGCTGTTTAGATCTCGCGATTGTTTTGATGCGCGTACTTCAATGCTTTACCAAGATCGCCAGTTATGAGATGCAAACAAATGGATAATATTGACTTGTGTGTCAGTGATCTATTCGAATGAAATTTATGGCCTGGAGGTATTCAGGGTGGCACAGTATTTCTTATGGGCTTACCGGCCTATTGCAATCCTTGCAGCGCTTCAATGAATTCATTTGATATCTAATGCTATGCCTGCTAGATAAGGAAACCATATGGTGGTGCAGTGCTCTTGAGTCGGTTGCTCTTGCTTCTTGTACGAGATTTCCTGCATAGATGCAGTGCACTTTCCGAAAACAGTTTCAACAAATTCTTTCAACTACCTTACCTATTACAGATTTGAAATGTTCATGCTGTTTCCAAATATTAAGCGATGTTATGCACACAAGATATTCATCATGAAATTTGCAATTAGTAATTCAAAAAATGGTTCAAATGGCTCTGAGCACTATGGGACTCAACTGCTGAGGTCATTAGTCCCCTAGAACTTAGAACTAGTTAAACCTAACTAACCTAACGACATCACAAACATCCATGCCCGAGGCAGGATTCGAACCTGCGACCGTAGCGGTCTTGCGGTTCCAGACTGCAGCGCCTTTAACCGCACGGCCACTTCGGCCGGCAATTAGTAATTCGTCGAAATGAAAGTTTATGGTTCGAGATACCTTTTCAAGTCTCAAAAAATCTATTATGACTATATGCAGACTAAATCCATAATGAGGTTCGCCGAATCGACAGTGAGGTTCCCCCAATTTGTTCGATGCTAAGGTGCTATTCCAACACATGGAGAGCCTCTACAATGCCGTTCGAGTTTATGGCAAATAAGAAGTGGACTGAGGCCTGAATGGGAATTTGGATTGAGGAGGGAGGCATGCTAGGGTAGTCTGGTGCAAAGCCACTGTGCCAGGGTGGTGTAGTGGTTCTTGCATCTGCTTAGTGGGCAGTAGATTCGGGTTAGAATCCCGAACTTGGCACAAAATTTCATTCGGATCTTCAGTCTGCATATATACCCCAGTAATTTGTCGACTGAGTCGCATATCTTCGTAGATATTCCATACGATCGCATTTTAGTTACTAGCCGACATGTGGCACAGTGTCGACCGTCTTGTGGAAATGCAGGAAGGTGGGACGAGCACGTAAGATCGGTAGTAGCAGAGAAGGTGAATGGTGGCCTTCGGTTTATTGGGAGAATTTTAGGAAAGTGTAGCTCATCTGTGAAGGAGACCGCATATAGAATATTAGTGTGACCCATTCTTCAGTACTGTTATAGTGTGTGAGATCCACACCAGATCGGATTAATGAAAAATATCGAAGCAAGTCAGAGGCGTGCTGCTAGATTTACTTGTGGTACGTTCGATCAGCATGCAAGTATTGTGGAGATGCTTTGTGAACTCAAATGGGAATTCCTGGAGGGAAGACGCTCTCTTCGCAAAGCACTATTGAGAAAATTTAGGGAACCAGTATTTGAGGCTGGCTGCAGAACGATTCTACCGCCGCCGACGTACATTTCACGTGAGAATCACGAAGATAAGAGAAATTAGGGTTCATTGGTGACATATCGATAGTGGTTTTTCCCTCGCCCCATTTGTGGATGGAACGGGAGAGAAATGACTATTAGTGGTTCAAAGTAGCCTCCGCAATGCACCATGCGGTGGCCTGCGGCATATGTATGAAGATATAGATGTAGAAGGAAGCTACCTGTTCACTTGCTTCTACTGTAGCTGCTGCTTGCGTGAATAGCGCGAGCAATGTATATGACGATAATTTTACATGAATCAGTGCTGGTTCTTTGAGATAAGCTTAGAATATGCTCTAGAATCCTGCAGCACATAAACTTTACCAGTATATTCTATAATTCTGAACATCCATTCATTTACTCTTTTGTAAACTGGAGTGACCTGCCAGCTGTGAAAACTAGTTCATTCAGAGGCACAAAGATGGTCGCGCTTCACATTAACGTTATTATCTATCAGTTTATAAGCCTGTTCTTCTTCCTTCTACAAGTGTTAGTCGTTTATCTGCTACCCAATCGAAGCCCGTTATGGAAACTGTGTTTTGTGAAATCCAATAAATACTTCTGCGAACACTGTAAGACCTGTCACTTTACGCTCGTCGCCTGGGAGAGTCAGTATGTGGATCACAAAAAAGTGGAATTTCATTTCCTATTGTGTAGCGCGGTGAGAACAAGAGAAACCTTCTAAAGACAAATCATTTTCTGCTTGAGCAGCACAGACAGCAGTTCAGTCTGTCGGGAAAATCCCTGTTTTACCTGTAGGGATGATACGGACGCTAATGGGTCCCCACTGCTGAATAGCGTGCTCCGAGTGGGGAGATGACGGTTGTGTGTCACACACAGGAAACGCTCCTCTGATAGCACGCCCTACTTCGCGATAGAGAATTAAACGTTGCCTCCGATGGAGGTACCACAGGATATGCTGTGGATGTATGTAGAAACCTAAGTCCGTGAATTACGGGGAACGACAGAAAGTTCTGAAGATGTTCAAGCCAGCTGTTTCACCGTTAATATCAACGGCAACGTGGAAATTCCACACACTCATACCGGGAGAGCGTTTAAGATACTGACCTTGTATTTGGGAAGAATGGGGCTAAAGTCACCGCTTGGCCTTACCAATTTACCCACGATTGGTTCCTCTCTATGTCGTTTCGGGTGACTGACGTGATAGTTCCTTAAAAATGGCATGTGCCCTTTCTTCGCCCTAACCTTCTCCAACGGACGTAGTGCGGTGTTTCTAACAACTTCGCATCCATGGAATTTTCAATTTTTACCTCATATAGAGGATATGTGATGGTGACAAGGCAGTAGCTACGCATCTGAGAGGTGTGCTGCAAATGTCAGGATATAATGGGCTCACTCCAAGGGGACTGCAGCAGGAGAACCGGTTTGGAAAATGGATACGTGATGCACGTTTATGCAACATGCTTGTGCTTTTGTGACATAACTGGAACAGTGCTCATGATGGTTAGAAGGCGTAACATACGACAGTAAATAAACGTGTTCAGTAGTACTTTCTTGCTGTTCGGCACTGGAGTCCTATTCGGGAAAGCTTATTTTGAATTCTGCCCAGTGCATCCTTATCTGCCTGTCATGCCTCCTTTGAGTCACAAAACGTGAATTGCAGACTGATTCCTCCAAGCCTCATCCTCGTACCCCCCAACGCTAGTAATCCCAACTGATCATTCTACTCATCACATCTAATAATTGTTGTAGTCTTGAAAGACACGTGAATATGCATCAAGCACTGTGTCTAGTTCGCTAACCCTTTCATGTGGTTCGACAGTTGTCAGGCGTCTGAGGTTAGATACCAACAGCGACTTGCACTTCTCAGCTTATAGCCTGACAAATTGCCTTAGCGAAGAGGTCAGACCCTCATAAGGACAAGCAGCTATAAAATCGTCAACTGATGCTCACAGGAAATCACTCAAAGGTGTCACTGAAGCATCCAAACAGTCAGTGTGGATCTAAGCTCTGAGTTGGCCAGCCCTATCAATCGTCAAATCTACGAGGGCAGTTCAATAAGTAATGCAACACATTTTTTTTCTGAAACAGGGGTTGTTTTATTCAGCATTGAAATACACCAGGTTATTCCCCAATCTTTTAGCTACACAACACTATTTTTCAACGTAATCTCCATTCAATGCTACGGCCTTACGCCACCTTGAAATGAGGGCCTGTATGCCTGCACGGTACCATTCCACTGGTCGATGTCGGAGCCAACGTCGTACTGCATCAATAACTTCTTCATCATCCGCGTAGTGCCTCCCACGGATTGCGTCCTTCATTGGGCCAAACATATGGAAATCCGACGGTGCGAGATCGGGGCTGTAGGGTGCATGAGGAAGAACAGTCCACTGAAGTTTTGTGAGCTCCTCTCGGGTGCGAAGACTTGTGTGATGTCTTGCGTTGTCATGAAGAAGGAGAAGTTCGTTCAGATTTTTGTACCTACGAACACGCTGAAGTCGTTTCTTCAATTTCTGAAGAGTAGCACAATACACTTCAAAGTTGATCGTTTGACCATGGGGAAGGACATCGAACAGAATAACCCCTTCAGCGTCCCAGAAGACTGTAACCATGACTTTACCGGCTGAGGGTATGGCTTTAAACTTTTTCTTGGTAGGGGAGTGGGTGTGGCGCCACTCCATTGATTGCCGTTTTGTTTCAGGTTCGAAGTGATGAACCCATGTTTCATCGCCTGTAACAATCTTTGACCAGAAATTGTCACCCTCAGCCACATGACGAGCAAGCAATTCCGCACAGATGGTTCTCCTTTGCTCTTTATGGTGTTCGGTTAGACAACGAGGGACCCAGCGGGAACAAACCTTTGAATATCCCAACTGGTGAACAATTGTGACAGCACTACCAACAGAGATGTCAAGTTGAGCACTGAGTTGTTTGATGGTGATCCGTCGATCATCTCGGACGAGTGTGTTCGCACGCTCCGCCATTGCAGGAGTCACAGCTGTGCACGGCCGGCCCGCACGCGGGAGATCAGACAGTCTTGCTTGACCTTGCGGCGATGATGACACACGTTTTGCCCAACGACTCACCGTGCTTTTGTCCACTGCCAGATCACCGTAGACATTCTGCAAGCGCCTATGAATATCTGAGATGCCCTGGTTTTCCGCCAAAAGAAACTCAATCACTGCCCGTTGTTTGCAACGCACATCCGTTACAGACGCCATTTTAACAGCTCCGTACAGCGCTGCCACCTGTGGGAAGTCAATGAAACTATACGAGACGAAGCGGGAATGTTTGTAAAAAATTCCACAAGAAATTTCCGGTTTTTTCAACCAAAATTGGCCGAGAAAAAAATGTGTTGCATTACTTATTGAACTGCCCTCGTAGATTAGTCTTCGGTAGCTGAACATCAGAAACTTGGTAGCAGACAGTCGTATTCACTCGAGCCCATCCCAGGTGGCATGCAGCGGAGCAGGTTGCACGCTTCAGGCTGCCAACTGATCTCAGATCCCACTGACTTACGCCACCTACTAACTGATGACAACTGGACATTGGATAGGCAGGGGAATTGTGTGTCCCCGTCAACTCCATAACTGGGATGCTGCATTTGGGTATCAGAGATAGGCATCGCAGCCAACCTCCTGGGGTCCCCATTATCCAGGGCCACTTATTTGTACGTCATCGCCCTTCTCAAAGTTACCCTCCCTCAAAGCGGCCTCCTCCCAAATGCCAACAGGAGACCGATTTGATACCGCGAGCCTAACGTCCCCTTTGGGTCCTCGGCTGCATGGTTTTACTCTGATGACAAGAAGTCAGAACACATGTCGAAGACGCCTCAGGACGCCGTTAGAGCCTCTACTACTTTGAAGAAACACCAGCGCTTGCTTCAGCAGCTGTTGTCTCAAAAATTCTGTTGCTGTTATCAAATGACGCAACTGTACAGCGACCAAATCCGTTTATGCCGTTGTTTGCGAGCACTGTTTCGAGTGGAAACTTTTCCTGGTGCTTTAGTGCATTTGTCCTGTAACTGAAAAAGTGTAGATACTAGTTTCGAGAATCTCTTTATCTGAAAACATTGAGCTTTGAACGTGGCATCTGAAAGATTTTATAAGTTTACTATCTACCATGCCGTTCGCAATTTTTATGTAAGAACTTGATCACCTGTCACATGTCGTATATAACAAGAAGATAGCAGTTCTTAGTTGTTAATCTGTACCAGCGACATTCCTGCGATAAGATACAGCAAGATAAGAATGATGATGTTGTGCTTTCTCTCCAACAAACTGGAAGAGCTGACAGAAATAACGCAAATTACTTCTTTGCTAATTGAGTGGTTCCATGGATGCTGATGTAAACGCAGTTATCTTTCGAAGAATTCCATTGAAGATGACGGCTGAATAGCTAGTAAAGTTTTATATTTTTATGTCGCATTATCTGAAACTTCTCGTAACAACTTGTCTTATTGTAACCTCTTTTACCTCGTGCGTATGGGGAAAAATAGACGCTGTATCATAACGGATAGCGAAAACTGACGCGTGTATCAATATATGATGGTTGATGCATAAACTTTGTTCCAGTACATTTGTCCACAAACGAAGCGTTTCCGAAATAATTGCAAACGTATGTAAACATGGCTAATGGAATGTAGTTTAATTAAATCGGGCGATGCTCCGGTAATTAAATTAAAAAACGAAACATTTACAGTAGTTGATGAGTTTTGCTATTTGGCCAGCAAATTGACTGATGATGGCCGAAGTAGAGAGGATATAAAATGTAGACTGGTAATAGCACAAAAAGCGTTTGTGAAGACGAGAAATTTGCTAACGTCTTTTCTGAAAGTGTTTGTCTGGAATGCAGTCTTGTACGGCAGTGAAACTTGGACGATAAGCAGTTCAGATAGGAAGAGAACAGAAGCTTTTGAAACGTAATGATGCTGATGAAATGGGCATATCGCGTAACTAGTGAGGAGGAGGTACCGAATCGAACTGGGGAGAAAGCGAATTTGTAGCACACGTAACAAAAAGAGGGGATTAGTTGATTGGCAGTTTGGTACTGGAGGAAAATGAGTGGGTAAAAATTGTGGAAGACGACTGTGGGATGAATATCGTAAGCAGGTTCAGATGGATGTAGTTTGCAGTAGCTATTCAGAGACGAAGAGGCTTGCACAGGATGGACCAGCGCAGAGAGCTGCATCACAGCAGTTTTCGGACTGGAGACCATAAAAACGACGCTTACAAGCTGCCACTGACTTCAGTTTGAAATATTGCCCTACTTAGGGCAAATGAGTTTGAAATATAAATTCTCCGTTTAATTGCGCTCTTCAAATTTCATCCACAGCCTTTTTTGACAAGAAATACGAAACTACTTCAGCGCGTTACAGGGTGTCCCAGGAGAAATGGTCAGTATTTAGGGATATGATAGTGACGATCAATCGAAGCAAAAAGAATTCTCGTAAACGTAGACTCTAAAATGCATAACTTTAGAGCTATGAGCACTTATTCATCTTCGCTACGGTGAAACATATCTCTTGTACTGAACAAGTTCTCATATCTCTTAAGTCATGTATTTTAGGGCCCATGTTTATCGACAATTTTTCCTTGTTTGGTCCATACTACCTCCCTCCAAAATATGGAAAGCAAAGAGCTCGCAGTAAAAGATTCGTTTCACACCAGCGAAGGTGAAGAAAATGAGCCCTTTTTTATTAGACTTTTTCGTTTCGAATAATCGTTCCTGTCATATCCATAATTGTGACCATTCCTCCATGACCTTTTTTCTTACAAAGTACCGCACATTCGTTCCTGTTGAAAGAGAATTTCTAAGAGTTTGCTTCGCATTTGTATGCAATACTGCACTCATCTATGCGATGACTTACGAATTCTTTCAAACACCGCCGGATCTTATTATAAACTTTGGCAGGATTATAGAATTCGCTGCTCCATTTCTTCAGTCTAATTAGCGGGAGTAAGTATCACTTCTGAGACGATCAGGTGCTCTAGGAGACATCCCTGGACCTATCCATCTCGGACCACACTGGTGCCTTAGATGTCGTCTTTCATCAGCAGCAAAATATAGCCGTGTACAAAATGGCAAGTGCCACATTCCCCAACCATTGTCTGTAGTGAAATTTGAACACTGCTAGAGAAGATCCTGGTCGAAATACATTTCTGCTATCTGGAACACCACTTCTGTGGTGGCTCTTGTCCTCACTTCGGCAGTTACCTCGCAAACACCTCGTTTACTGGCTGTTGTTCACTGGTATGTCTTTGCTTTTATTACAACACTAACGAACGTGGCGTAGCTTCGCAGTTGTAAAATGTGTATTGGAACTGTATACGTGCTAATCTCCTTGTCCCCCCCCTCTCCTCCCCCCCCCCCCCCCCGCGTCTGTCGCTCTCTTTCTTTCTCCCCCGTCCATTTCCTTCTCCCACTCTGTCCATTTCCTCTCCGCCCCCCTCTGTCTGAACTTCACGCTTCTTTATTGTTATTAAAAGCGAAGTCGCTTAACATAGTCGGTGAATCGGTTGGTATTAGTTGTGAATGCGGTGTGAGACGGAGCTTTCGAGCTGCTGGATTTGTGAGAATAGTAGCTTCAATGACAATGCTTCGCATAATTTCAATATGCGAACGGGAAGCAGTACAAAGTGCAACACGACTCAGATCCTGTAGTAGTATTTTAGTCATAAGCCAGTGGGCAACTTACCTGTTTCTTGAGCTGGTCACTGTGGGTGGTTTTGGGTCTCGGGGTGATGTGCTTGGGTTGGTTGTGCTTGGGTGGTTCTAGATCTCGGGGACTGATGACCTCAGATGACTTAGAGCCATTTGAACCATTTGAACCTGTTCTTTGTTAAAACCGACTGCGAAAAAGAAAAGGAAACAGCACGTTATTGCTTATCCAACTTTTGTGTAGATTTATATATGAGGAGAAAGAATACAGATGTGTGAATCAATTCATCACATTGTTTAAATGCCCTGATATCGTACTTAAAACTGACCGCGAGAAATAAAATTAAACCAAACGTTTTCACAGCACAGCATTTTCTTTCCCACAGTTGCGTTTCAACAGAAAACCGGTTCACTTTCGTTAAAAAAAAGAAAAGAAATATATCCTATGCCCGCCCGAATACTGAGCAGAGCATCGTGTAAAACGTTGGAGTAAACATTAGAGCATCATTTAAAAATTAGAAGAAAAACAGTCAAGAACTTTTCGAGACTACTGGAAACAAGGTTAAGCAACATCTTGTTTTTACTTCGATACTTTCATTCGCGCCACAGTTCTCGAATAATGATGATACATCCTGTACATAAACATCCACACGATGCTACAGATGCTACATTAAAGTGTAGATTCCTCTGTAAGTGGGGCAGGAGAGCTGCTTTGCAGGTCAGTGAGTGGGACATAAGGGCAGATCACCTCCATCAAGGCTACGCTAAAACGAAATTATATTCAGATTTATCTCCTCGTTGACCGTAAATTATTGCTCTTGAAACTTGTCCATCAGTCTTCCCTGCGAGAGGTTAGGCACAACGCGTCCGCTAAGGATTAAAAGATAAGCCGACACGGGGAAATCTGGGCTGGCTCAACTTAGCTAAAGTGGAGGGTGGCCAAGCCTGCATACAGGTCACAGTCCGCAAATACACAATCGGGTCACGGACGTGAAGCTGCGGGCAGCGTGCGAGGAGAATCGAATAGCAGACAACAGCGTGCCACCTTTATTCCGTTGTTTACACCTTTATTCGTGGGAACAAACCAGGTGGTAGGGCTCGATCACAGTGCCTGCGTTTCAGACCTGCCAAAGTTACACCGTTTATCTGAGTCTGCCTTGCACTTTACATCGTTCGCTCGTGGTCGATTAAAGGATATTAGGACAGAATTATGACTCTGTCATTAAGCGTTCTTATGTGAGAAGAGATCCGTCCCTTCATGGTGAAATAAAATCGTTCATTTGTGCCACCTTCGTTTGTTTAGTAGAGAGTTAATACTTTGTATCAGCTGCAAAAGCAAGATGAAAAAATGGCTCTGAGCACTATGGGACTCAACTGCTGAGGTCATAAGTCCCCTAGAACTCAGAACTACTTAAACCTAACTAACCTAAGGACAACACACACATCCATGCCCGAGGCAGGATTCGAACCTGCGACCGTAGCGGTCGCGCGGTTCCAGACTGTAGCGCCAGAACCGCTCGGCCACCAGCGGCCGGCAGCAAGATGAATTAATTAATAAATTTCAATAAGTAAATCCACAGAAAGTACGTTATTCTAGACGCACTTGGAATTATTTCTAGTAAGATAATGCTGTTGGTAACATATTCTCTCATCATTATATTTAATTGACTCGTAATGTACGTGACGTATATCCTCTGCCGACATCGATCAATGAATTCATTGTAAGTCTTCCGTATAAGGAAGCACTATGGGGTAGCACATTCAAAACCTTCAATTTTTGTTTTTCCTTTAATTTGCTTCGAACGAATACTGGTATCACTCCTTTAGTAAAGACATCTTTACACATTTGAGCTCCTGCTCCATCTCCTAATGATTTTGGTGACCAGTAGACATTGAATTCGAAGAATCCTTCTTTTTTCTGTTACTGCGATAAACTCCGTTAAGTTTTATTGGGTTTCATAAATTTTTACGATAACATGAGACTGTTGTTAAAGGCTTATCTGTTGTGACCTGTTATTTCGGTCTCTTCATGCACAGAAATTTATAGATAATTTCTGTGTACAGTACGAGGAATTTTTCTTGTTGTTCTTGACACATTTTTTCGAAGTTATGCTCCTGAAAAACTAAATCGTTGTACATTAGTAAACCATCATTGCATGCCATAATATTTTGTTCGTTGACAGTCAATGCAACAGTGTATTCCGTTGAAATCGCTGAAAACAGCTACCGGTCTCTTTTCTCTACATCCCTCCTGTTCTCCAGGAGCGCGTAACGCATGCACCAATTAGACATAATGAGCGAAAACGCTGCACAATTTAAGACAATTATGTGCCAGAAATAATAAAATGCAACTGTTTTACAAGAAACGTGAGCATAATGGTGTAAATCGTTACCGAAATAATTTAAATGATGTATAGATCAGACAATTTTAATATTAATAATTCAGTTGGCAAAAAGCAGTAGATAGTGCAATTTCTGATTTTTTAATGAGTGTTATCCTTACTTTGTAATTTTCAGTCCTCCTGGTTACATGGTTGTGTTAGTTTCCTGAACATGTATATATAGTTGTTGTTTTCGATGGCAAGTTGTTTTATAAGTTGGGAGAGAGATGCACATTTTTTAAAACTACTCGTAGAGTGACTAAGATAGAGCGCAGATTTCTTGTAAAGTAAATCTCTGAATGTCGTTCTATCGTCCGTTAAGGAATCACCCATCATCTACAATAGCATAGATATTCCATGTAATTAACTCGAGCAAAATATGCGTTCGAATAATGTGATGAAATATTTTGTAATTTTTCTATGATTTTTTTATTTTTTATTTGAATGTAGGAACTTACAGGCGCTCAACGTCGAGGCTATCAGCGTCCTCCTTTAAACGTAGTCCAGACACTACCTTGCCGACAGATGCCAGTGATTACATGATTCCCGACGTTATACTGTTAATAAATACTAATCGCCATTTCAGCGTCCAATTCAGAGAGCACCACCAATATTGTTTATAATATTACGATACTTATTTTTAGTAGGCAAGGCTGACGCAGAAGCCAGAGAACTTTTATATTCCCAGTTTTCCAATCAGTGAAAAAATATTCGTACGTAGCTGCCCTGCAGATTGTGCAGAGAAAAAGGATACGTTCGCCTTGACGTTTAGTACACGACCCCGCTAACGAGCATCAATTGACATGGTGAAGCTAGCAGACTTCATCATTACGTCAAGAGTAAACCGTTGTTTCATCCTGCCGATTAACCTCTGCGCAATGTATCAGCGTAAGACATTCGCGGGCGGATGTTTACTGCGGCAGTTTTAAAGAAACATAAACTAGAAGACGAACCAGTAAACTGTGCCGTTGCTGCAAGACGGTCTGCCTATTTTGCGACACTCCTTCTGGCCGTTGATCAAATTGGAAAGAAGCAGTAGGGTAATGTACTGGTTACTCCACCAGTTGAAAAGAAGTCATTTCGCTGGCCGAAGTGGCCGTGCGGTTAAAGGCGCTGCAGTCTGGAACCGCAAGACCGCTACGGTCGCAGGTTCGAATCCTGCCTCGGGCATGGATGTTTGTGATGTCCTTAGGTTAGTTAGGTTTAACTAGTTCTAAGTTCTAGGGGACTAATGACCTCAGCAGTTGAGTCCCATAGTGCTCAGAGCCATTTGAACCATTTGAAGAAGTCATTTCTATCCAGTTTATTGTGATTGACAGAAGGAGCGGTCAGCAAATTGTCAGAACGTGTCGCTAAAGGATTACTGATGGGCGAGCTGGTTTCAGGAATTTGCTGCATCTTCGATTGACGTTTTGCCTCGGTCACTGTTTCTCGTACTCAAACTATTTTCATCCGAGCAGAGAAAAGCACGGTGGCTCAACTGTTTCCGTTCTGCCTTTGTAATTCATTTCATATTTTTTTCAAATCCCTTCTCGTTGAGTACCTGTTGTGGAAGTGGCATTAACAATAATAAATCTCAGGATAATCGATGTAGCCTCGCCAGGAATAAAGGAGCTACATAGACAAACAAATAATGTAGTCCCTATAACGGGCAGTTGTTGCTAATAGGGTTCTAATTTGTATAATTAAATTCGCTCCCGAAGTATACAGCCACTGACTTGAATGTCTCCTACTGCAGAATCACCCGACGCCCTATAAAAATGTTGTGCCCTACTGAATAGCCTTAATACAGCTATAATTTCTGTTCACGGGCAATGACGATCACCATCAGGGCTCTATTGTCAGATATAGTGACGGTCTAAGCTTTACTGCTAGTGACACTTACAATGCTGTCTTCGACATTGTCCTGCACGCACTGGTGCCCTCTCGGCACAATCCTCTGTCGTAGAGAATAAATCATCTATGGCTGCTCAACTAGCAAAAATTCGACTTTTTCCGCACTAACATGATTTGGGTAGCAGCGTTTGAAAGCTACGTCTGCCCTTCTGGTTAAAGCAACAACACAGTCTTAGTGACGACTGGGAATCAGAATAGAAACAATTCGGAAGTTATGCAATCGATACAGAATTCACATTATTTCCAGCAGGGACTGGAAATGTAGTTTGCCAGTCCGTTCGTGACTCACGCGATAACACGGGGACTAGAACGGACAGGAAATTTGTTGCAGGATGTATAAAGTTGGTCGCCCACTTCAAGCAAGAAGCTCATATTTCTTACTTTCACGGCCATTACTTTGCATGTTATTGCGTCAGTAAATTAACACAATAACTGACATTGTTTTTAATACCAAACTTGTTTTATTCTGCGGAATCACCAACTGATAACAAGAAATATTTGTATCTCGCTCTCAAAACGTTCCCATCCACCTGTTCGGTATTTGGTTCGAAATTCAGTGTTCCGATACAAGTGCCGAGTAGAGGTAACTGTTAACACCAGACAGATGCCTACGTGTGTGTATTCCGTTCTGCTGTGCATAATGTAGGAAGGTGTCACGTAATCGCCACAAACACTTAACGTACTTGCACCAGAGACGTACGTTTATTCGCCATGAATGCGAACACAGCAACATGTCATTTTTGGCTAACAATAAAGTTAGAGTATTTAGGAACGTGACTTAGTTGGAGTAAATTTTGGAACTCTCAGAGAAATTAGTTTTTCTTTATTATCAGGACTAATGGACGTAAACAATAAATATGAGCCAAACCTTCCAGTTCAAGAACCTTCAACATCGCAGCGCGTCAGCAATCGTTGGTTAATATATTAAAAAACTAAAAACCTGCCTCGATTGCGAAAAAAGCACCTAGTGTTGTTAACTCAGGTTTCGGCATAGATAACTACTTTGTCAATGATTAAAAGGACACCATAGCTATACATTTATAAACGAAAAAAGAAAAGGAAAACACTAACAGTACATATGTACAAAGTCAAAACCACTACTTAACTTAATGGTGTACGCTCCACTTCACACCGGCCTATGTTCGATGGGCCATGACCCGCCATAAACTGCCAACTTTATTGTTCTGAAGAAGGTGTAGTTATCTACGTCGAAACCTGGGTTAACACTTAACACTAGGTGCTTTTTTCGCAATCGAGGCGGGTTTTTAGTTTTTTAATACCTTCCAGTTCATATTGTTCTACTTAAATTATCCTTTACGTCGTTGGGCCTTCGCACGCACCACGAAGCATTAGCTTGTGCTCATGTTTGTGTGTGTGTGTGTGTGTGAGAGAGAGAGAGAGAGAGAGAGAGAGAGAGAGACGTACAGAATTCTCTCCATAGTTTTGATCCCTCTCAGTACGCGATTTGTGAGATCTTCCGGGTACTTGAATGTTCTGCAGCAATTTATAATTGTTTGCTCCGTAAAGGCTACTTAGTGAGCACCTGCCTTGATGATTTGTCCGACGTTGTTTTCGGTAAAGCAAGTCAAACGTATTCGAAGTTTCGTTTCGCAGCGTACTGTACGTTAGCCTGAAACTTACTTGTAGATTAAAGAGTGTACGTGGCAGGGATTCGAACCCGGACTCCGGCTTTTCATGTGTAACACTCGTACCAAATCGATAAAGCCTTACTGCCCCACGCAGCTCGTGAGTGTGAAGGTACTTCTCCTACTCTGACAAACATTAACAAGCTTACCTAACTGGATTAGAGCTTGTGGCAGAAGGAATGAGCTGAAGAATGGTTCCGAGGTAACCTATAGTTTTTTCCGAGAATGAACCGTTATCTCTGAAGCACTCGACGATTGCTAGCATAACAAGTTGAGCAGGTAGGTTTCTGATGAGTTTGGGAGAACGAAAGACAGGTAAGGTCAGATTGAAGAACTGAGTCGGGCAGTAAAATGTGTGAGGATTGTGTGAGGATTTTGCAGGGTCGATTCGACACACGTCCACGCGCACACTTTCTTGTTGTGAACAAACTGTCTTCTGCATATGATAACGATTTCCATCAAGCGGAGCCAGTGTTGTGTTTTTGCCAGTGAGAGTGAAGTACCAGGGGGGAGTAGCGGATCCAGTGTTGTGTTTTTGCCAGTGAGAGTGAAGTACCATGGCGGGGGTGGGGGGTGGGGGTATCAGAAAGAAAAATGCACGTACCCCTTTACTCCTGGTTTCAACTCAGACATAATCAGTTGGCACTTTTCTGTCATTTCGGTACAGCATTACGTGACTCATACATGAATCTGACAAGTGAGGCAATAAATGACAATTAGTTGAAACCCTCAGCTGCCGACAGGTGTTGTTGCAAGGGATAAGTCCCTGCAGTCGCGCTGTGCATCTGTGTCCTCGGTGACTCAGATGGACGCCGGCACGGTAGCTCAGCGTGTTCGGTCAGAGCGCCGGTTGGCCTCTGTAATAAAAAACTGAGTGGAAGGATCAACCACCGAACTTGAACAGGATGTCTTGCGACGTCCGCAACGACCAAACACAACGATATATATGTATATGTATAACTTGAACAGGATGTCTTGCGACGTCCGCAAACACAACTATATATATATATATAGCAGGAGATCCCGGGTTCGAGTCCCGGTCGGGGCACACATTTTTAGCTGTCCCCATTGAGGTATATCAAGAACACCTATCGGCTGCTGAGGGTTTCAATTAATTACCATTTATTCTAGAGAAGCTGCACGGCCATCAATGGTATCTGTTCTTTCGAGAGCAGTTGCTGTCTTCATATAATGTGAGGCAACATTTGTTTCTAGGAGCAGTAAAATGTTCTTCAGAGGGGAATACCTCGTGAGATGACTGGTCACTGAGTCAATATGCTCTCGTGGACGGCAGCAGTTCCTGCTCACTTCCGATGAAATTTCGTGTTGAGAGTGGCGTGATGCACGTCACTCCGTTTTGTGAAAGGCAGCTAGCGGGAAGACTTGCCTAGCATGGCTGATGCAGCGGAGGAGACCCGTTTCACTGTTCCCGGAACGCTCGTGCTGCGTGGACCGCTCCCGGCGAACGCCATCTCGGGCGAGCGCCGAAGATGGTTATCCAGCTGCATAGCTGCGCGGGGTCAATTTCAACGTTACGGGAACAGTTACCCAGCGGCATTCCTTTGCTATATTAGCGGTACTGCCTGAGATAATCAAGTGCATTTACAAAAATTAACAGAAACAGAAAAATCAGTACCTGTGTATTGAACGGATATTTTATTAATAATTTTTGATATCGTAGCGGAACGAGAGCGATCGTATAAAACAGTTCAGCATAAAAACAGTCCAGACTGCAAAAAATATTTATTTAGTAATTCCAGTAACTTATTTCGGTCTAAGCGACCATCGGCGGACTGGAAGCTCTGAAACGTATAACGAAATAGTAAATAAATAATTTTTACGATCTGGACTGTTTCCTATTATACTGATATTTGATTGAAAAGTGACTAATTATGAAGGTAATGAAATTGACTCCTGGTAGTGGAATTTCATGACGATTATTTGGTACAAGTGGCCACTTCGGCCTGTTAAATCCCAAAACTCTGCCACAGTGTCTTGTAGAGTGAGATAATGCTACACTGTGACGCTTTCATAGGACGGGAACGTTGAACTCAACAAATGGTTCAAATGGCTCTGAGCACTATGGGACTAAACATCTATGGTCATCAGTCCCCTAGAACTTAGAACTACTTAAACCTAACTAACCTAAGGACATCACACAACACCCAGCCATCACGAGGCAGAGAAAATCCCTGACCCCGCCGGGAATCGAACCCGGGAACCCGAGCGTGGGAAGCGAGAACGCTACCGCACGACCACGAGATGCGGGCTAAGGAACTCAACAAAGCTATGGGTGTTGTTCGAAAGAAGCTGTACCTCTATTCATACACACAATCATTCGCAATGACACACACAACGCTAACTTGTAAAAAGACTTAATCATCCACATTATAAAAATAGGTTGATACTAAGTAAAGGACAGGAACCGTACCTCGGTGTTTCGGTGCGCGACGAAAGGGGACGAAACGTTTCAAAAAGGTTCAAATGGCTCTGAGCACTATGAGGCTTAACAGCTGAGGTCATCAGTCCCCTAGAACTTACAACTACTTAAATCTAACTAACCTAAGGATATCATACACATCCATGCCCTAGGCAGGATTCCAAACTGCGACCGTAGCAGTCGCACGGTTCCGGACTAGAACCGCAGGGCATCCGCGGCTGGAAACGTTTCTTTGACCCAGTGAAGAGACAGGATTTAGGATACTCGGTTACAGGTTTATGATGTATGCCCACTTCGTACTGTACAGTTGCGGACAAACAACCCAAAACGAACGAAATGTCTTACCCTTGCTAAACTGGAAAGCTGTGACACTTTAAAAATACGCGCCATACCACTAGTACAGCCCAGACAACTCTTTTCCTAGAGCAGTGATCGTTCAGTCCGTTGCCCGGACATCCCCCATGAATAGATTCAAAGTTAATTTCCATCTCCGTCCTTAACCAGTCAGACCGTACGGACTGTGTCCAACGATGATTCAGTAAAGATGCATTCTTTCAATTTCCACGGCACAACATTTCTGACCTGCTGGTTTTGTATCGGCACGATTTTACGTCCGAATCTACCAACAGCTGTACTTAAACCATTATTTCCGCTGTATCCCTTTCCAGAGGAGTGCTACCCTCGTAGGATTGTGAGAGGAAACTCTGGAAGTAAAGAGGCCTATATTGAAAAATTTAGGCTTTCACTCTGCTGGAACTGTTGTAAGTAGGCTGTATAGGTTTTTATGTTGGTAACGCCACGTAGTGCTCTGTATGAAAAGCGCTGACTGCTCTGTGTGCAGCCTGTGGCTGGTTGCACTCATTATTGGAATGTCCGCTAGTGTAGTGTTGAGCAGTTGGAGGTGAGCCGCCAGCAGCGTGAATTTTGAACACCTTAAAGGTAAATACATTGTTCTCTATCAAAATCTTTCATTTGCTAACTATGCCTATCAGTAGTTAATCCTTCAATAGTTAGAATCTTTTATTTAGCTGGCAGTATTGGCGCTCGCTGTATTGCAGTAGTTAGAGTAACAAAGATTTTTGTGAGGTAAGTGAGTCATGAAAGGTATAGGTTATTGTTAGTCAGGGACATTCTTTTGGAGGGATTATTGAAAGTCAGATTGCGCTGTGCTAGAAATATTGTGTGTCAGTTTAGTGATAATCAGAATGAGTAAAGAGAGAACTGTGTGAGTACGTTCAGTTTAGCTCAGCTGTTTGAAAATGAAATAACGTGAGAGTTTTTCCAGCACTGTCATTCTTAATTTTCTATGGGAAAGTTTCACTGTGTTGCTGTTATCTTTAACTGAACGGAAACCCTAGTCAAACGTTTTGTGCAGGTTAACAGCTCGCCGCAAAAACAAAATCTTCTAACTGGCTGCGGTTACATAAGTGATGAACGCTGTGAAACGCGGCAAGTCCTTGTGTAAAGCCGAAGTCCGTCGTAATGTTATGAGAAATCCCGAAAGCTACAAACGCCAAATGTAGTCCGATTTCGCAGCACATGTCATGTAACTAAATACTTCTTTTCCCAAAATGTTTTTCTTGCTAATGCTTCTCTGGATATTATATCCTCTCTACTTCAGCCATCATCAGTATTTAGAGGCCCAAATACCAAAACTCATGGACTGCTTTTAGAGTCTCATTTCTTAAACTAATTCTGTGAACAGCACCTGATTTAATTCGACTACATTGTATTACCCTTTCTTTACTATTGTTGATGTTCATCCTATTCCCTCTCGAAATTACTCCTTCGCTTCGTCTTCTGCTTGCTCACTATACAAACTGAATAACATCCGTTCTCAACTACGGCTTCCGTTTCATGTCCTTCGACTCATAACTGCAGTCTGGTGCCCGTAAAAGGTGTCCTCGTTGAATGACTGGGAGAATACAGGAGGATGTCGACAAAATTTCCGCTTGGTATGATGAATGGCAGCTAGTTCTAAACATAGAAAATTTAACTTAATGCAGATGATTGGGAAAACAAACTCTGGGTTCGAATGCAGTATAAGCAGTGTGCTACTTGACACAACCAGGTTAAATATCTAGACGCAACGTTGCAAAGCGATATGAAAAGGAACCAGCGTGTGAGGACTACACTGGGGAAGGCGAATGGTCGATTTCTGTATATTGGGAGACTTAGGAAAACGAGGCTCCACTGTAAAGACACCACATATAGAAAGCTAGTGCGATGCATTCTTCATTACTGCTCGAGTGTTCGTAATCCCTAAAAGATCGGGTTAAAGGAAGTCACCGAAGCAGATCACAGGCGGGCTGCTAGATTTTGTTACCACGAAGGTGCTTCGTGAACTCAAATGGGAATCGCTGGAGGCAGGGCAACCTTCCTTTTCGAGGAACGCTATTGAGAAAATTTCGAAGACGGCTTTTGAAACTGACCGCAGAGCGATTCTGCTGTCGCCGAGGTACATTTCCCGTAAAGAGCACGAAAATGAGAGACATTAGTACTTGTACGGAGGCATAGAGACAGTCGTATTTCACCGAGCGAGGTGGCGCAGTGGTTAGCACACTGGACTCGCATTCGGGAGGACGACGGTTCAATCCCTCGTCCGGCCATCCTGATTTCGGATTTCCGTGATTTCCCTAAATCGTTCCACGTAAATGCCGGGATGGTTCATCTGAAAGGGCACGGCCGACTTCCTCCCCCGTCCATCCCTGATCGGACGAGACCGATGACTTCGCAGTTTGGTCTCTTCCCACAAACAACCCAACCCAACTAACGGTCGTTTTTCCGTCACTGTCGCCAGGAAGGGGATGGATACCCTCCACCATGCACCGTACGGTGGGTTTCAGAGTATGTATGTAGATGTAGACGACGGTTCAAATCCTCTCGCGATTTGTCCAAGTGGCCCCAGGCAAATGCCAGGATGGTTTCCTTGGGAGGTCACGAACGACTTCCTTCCCCATCCTTGAAACATTCAGAGCTTGTGCACCGTCTCTAATGACCTCGATGTCGACGGGATTTTAAACACTAATCTTCCTACCTTCGTTTTGTCTGAGTTTACTGATTTCAGCTGAACAACTTTCTTGATCTGGTGCGTGTGGTCGGATGACTTCTTCGACTACCCTCGATCAGTCCTCGCCGTGAGCTAACGCCTTCTTCCTTGTCTGTTGCAGGATGGGCAGCTTCACTTCGGCGCCGAAGATCCTGAACGAGGACACGCAGGACAGCGACGTGCAGCTGCCGGAGCGGCTGCCCCGCGAGGAGCTGCTGGAGCGCTGCCGCCAGCAGGTGGCGCCGCTGCCCGCGCTGCTCAAGAGGCGTTTCCGCCGCCTCGGCTGGAGCCCCGACCCGCAAGGTAAGCGAGCACACTGCAGTCGCTGTCTCGCCCCTCCGGCGTACACTCCAGGCAGGCCTGATAAGGAGGCCTGGGTGGTGAGCGCTCGCGGAAAAATGGAGCTGTCAGACGTCATTATGCAGTGCAGGGGCAGTGCAAACTGTGCGCTGTCTTCAGAGGAATGGCTGTGTGTTAAAAAGTTTATCGCAGTCTTAGACGCAAGCGTATGTGCTTGCACCGACATTAAAAAGGTCGTGGGATACCTCATAATGTCGTGCTGGATTCCTTTTGCCCGGCATAGTGCAGCACCTCTATGTGGCATGGACTCAGCAAGTCGCTGGCAGTGCCCTGCAGAAGTATTGAGCCTTGGAGTGTCTATACCTATCCATAATCGAGGGAGTGTTGCCGCTGCAAGATTTTATGCCTGAACTGACCTCTCGATTATGTCCCACAGATGTTCGGTGGGTTTCATGTCGGGTCATCTGGGTGGCCAGATCATTTGCTCGAATTGTCCAGAATGTTGTTCAAACCAATCGTGGAGAATTGTGGCCCGGTGACAGGGTGCATAGTCATTCACGAAAATTCCATCGTTGTTTGGGAACATGAAGTCCATGGCTTGCTACAAATGGTCTCCAAGTAGCCGAACATAATCACAGGATCCAGTCTACTCCATGTAAACACAGCACATACCATTATGAAGCCACCAGCAACTTGCACAGTGCCTTGTTGACAACTTGGACCCAAGGCTTCGTGGGGTCTGCAGCACACTCGAACCCTATGATTAGCTCTTACCGATTGAAATCGGGACTCACCTGACCACGCCACGGTTTTCCAGTCGTCTAGGGCCCAACCGTTATGGTCACAAGCCCAGAAGAGGCGCTGCAGCCGGCCGCTGTGGCCGAGCGGTTTTAGGCGCTTCGGTCCGGAACAGCGCTGCTGCTACGGTCGCAGGTTCGAATCCTGCCTCGGGCACGGATGTGTGTGATGTCCCTAGATTAGTTAGGTTTAAGTAGTCCTAAGTCTAGGGGACTGATGACCTCAGATGTTAAGTCCCATAGTGCTTAGAGCCATTTCAACCATTTGAACCTTCAAGACTCCGTCTTCCGCACATATTGTGGACATGAGGCAGCTCATCCATTCCATCAACAGGCATAAAAATACCTCAACTCAGAACCCTTGGTCGAGATGTGATCATACCTATTGAGGTATGGATGAGCTGTGGTAGACTTCCGGATGTGCTGCTCATCGATTCCCGCATGATGGGCGTGAAAGTGGAGCTTTCTGGATTCTAAATCGGTCGCATTTGAAATGGAATGCAATAAATATAGCTGTTTGCATAAAGGAATAAATAAAGACTATATACCATTTATTTTTTGCCATGGTTAGCCATCTAAATGTTCAAAAGGGTGTGAATTCCTAATGGACCAAACTGCTGAGGCCATCGGTCCCTAGACTTCACACTACTTAAACTAACTTATGCGAAGAACAACACACACACACGCATGCCCGAGGGAGGACTCGAACCTCCGGCGGGAGGGGCGCCGGCCGCGGTGGTCTAGCGGTTCTAGGCCCGCAGTCCGGAACCGCGCGACTGCTACGGTCGCAGGTTCGAATCCTGCCTCGGGCATGGATGTGTGTGATGTCCTTAGGTTAGTTAGGTTTAAGTAGTTCTAAGTTCTAGGGGACTGATGACCACAGATGTTAAGTCCCATAGTGCTCAGAGCCATTTGAACCATTTTTTTGGAGGGGCAGCGCAATCCGTGACATGGCGCCTCAAACCGCGCGGTTAGGCGTCTGAGGCCTCTTCTGTACAAGAATAATTTTTTAAAAAAGTAGTGTGTGGGCAGTTCGGGTTCATGCCCAAGGCTTTTCATGAAGACGTCATGATAAAATCATAAAAAGTGTTTCGTACTCTTTGTATCCCGCCTGGAAGGCGGCGCGTGGGTCTGCTCCTGAAAACCGAAGTGTAGGCCGGATGTAGGAAGCTAGGAGGAGCAGTCGAAGTCACACTTCGGCACTGCGTATAATTTAAATCACCTTTACTATAGGAAGAATATGAATACATAACTTTGCATTGAGGAGCACGTAGGGGCGAAGCCGGATGTATCAAAGCTCACAGAAGTTACACAGGCAAAATCTGTAGTGGCTCGCCCACTATGAAATAGAAACAATGTTGCTTGGTCGTCTACTCGGAATCAAATGGGCTGAATCTGGAGCGGCGCTCATACAGCTGCACAGCGCCGGCTAGAGTGCGCTGTCGTCAGTGTGTGTCGTAGTGCCAACCTAAGAAATCGCACCTACGCCGTGGCATCGTAGCTATCGATAGCACGGGAACTGATATGTAGTGCAATCGTCAAATCTTTAATACGATGGTTCCACATAATAGTACGATGGTTGCACAATAGACAAATCGCAGTTCGCAGACCGCGGTTCTCCCGTTCATTTCACTGACCTTGATGGGGCAGGCCGACCGCAGCTAGTCTGGGCCGCATAGGTCCTTGTATCGTAGCCGGCGGCAAACAAGGTCACGTTCTCGACAATGAGCGGCAAACGAATGAAACGGCCCACTCGGCGTGGCAACTTGCGAAAGAAGCCGCCTCAGAACGACCAAGTAAAATGAATCATCTAAAATGCGTCTGAAGGCTACTCTTCGTACGTCTGCTGTGTCTGTATTAAAGCTAAGTGCTAGGCAACACTCCATAGCCGGCCGAAGTGGCCGTGCGGTTAAAGGCGCTGCAGTCTGGAACCGCAAGACCGCTACGGTCGCAGGTTCGAATCCTGCCTCGGGCATGGATGTGATGTCCTTAGGTTAGTTAGGTTTAACTAGTTCTAAGTTCTAGGGGACTAATGACCTCAGCAGTTGAGTCCCATAGTGCTCAGAGCCATACACTCCATAAAACACTTCACCACCTTTTTTCCTATCTTTCGTATCCAACGGTCAATAGAAAATATTGTTTTTAAAAATAATATTTTTTCCGATTAGAATTACTGACGATCTGTATTTTTTAGCGTGGCATTGAAATTTTAAAATTATAAAATTTTATAATTTTTTAAGTAGTTCCATTCCGAAGGCCAGACACCTGAGGGACATAGCGCCAGGAAACAGAATCAGAACATCAGTTCAACTGCATTCTGACTGGAAATAGTTCAGATTCTTTTCTCCCGCCACAGTAACGGCAGTTTTGCAGTTAATTTCACCTACTTTTCTCCGAAACTAATGACTTTTTGGTGGAAGTTCGGTTTTGGCAAAAATATTATTTTCATCTCTTTCCTTGACATGTCTTGCCATTACACTGGTATCGTCAATGTACACATTTTTCTTTAAATTAGAGCCTATTAAGTCAAATCTGTCTATCTGCGCAATGTGTGCATAAGCTTCCGAATAACAAAAAAGGAGTTTCTAAAAACTCTTCTTTTTTATTACTGTAATTATGTTTAAATAGTTATACATCATAATAACTGACATGTCAAGGGATATTTCAATAGTCAAAATAACGAAGAGAGTAGGTAAGAAACCCCATAATCGCACAGTAATGACTACGATTTATTTTCTTTTTGGTGGGATGGGGAGTGGGTAAGTGCAAAGGAAACTGTTTTTCTTCAAGGTGAACGCTGTCAGCATGAGTAATGTCCTGCAAAAGAATAAATAAAAAGAGTAAATTTAGAATTTCGACGATACTTAATAATGAGATGAGTTGGGCACTATAAGTGAAAAAAAAGTGTGGTTCTAAATTATAGAACATTCGCAATTCATTTTTATTTATAAGAAATATTTCTCGCATTTAGCAACTGAAGAGTCGATTAATGTCATTTTGAACTGTCAGTGATAATTCCAGCAGATTATTTTGTCCCTGTTTCATGCCTCGTGTATATAGTTATAGAGCCTACAACGATTTTTGAAATATATAGTAGCTAATTTTTGTTTTTGTTTCGCAGCTTTCGAGGAACCTGTCAACAACCCAGACTGCATAAGAGTCTTCCAGTGGAACGTCTTGTCTCAATGTGAGTAGTAACTCCCATACGAAGTTAACATTACACATATTGCAAGATAATTACCCGATACACTTGAATATTTCACCTGTTACTGAAAATATCCGTCCTCAATTTTCAGCTCTTGGACAGACGAACGACAACTTCGTTTGCTGTCCCGACGACGCACTGGAGTGGCATAGGCGGAGATACCACATCGCCGAGGAGATCGTACAGTATTGCCCAGACGTCATCTGCTTGCAGGTTCGTTTCCCTTCTCTGAGTGGTTACTAAGCTAATCTATAACTATTTCCTCTGTACTGCCAATCACTGCAGATCTCCTTAGCACACAATGCAGTTTCCATTCGCTCGTTGAAAAGTTAGCAGTCTTGCAGAACAAGATGAATTTGGCGCGGGGGCAGTTATTTCCGTTTATCGTATTATGTGGCTAGCCATAATCGTCATTTTAAGCATCACGGAAACTGGTCACAGATGACATACAACTGAGGCGTGACGTAACAAGCGGCAACTAAAGCCTCCAAGCCTTCCTTGTCCCCGGTAACACGGGTGTTAAAGGTTGTGAATTTCAGCAGACTCATATGCTTGTATGTCTGCCTCACACAATTGTTGAACTCTACACTGGTATGCAGATAATGATTTATCATGTCAATAGGGTATATATGCAGTTACGGAAATGGCTGTATTTTCATTCATTTAGTGGCTTCAACTTCCAAATATATGGTGTGCTTCTGTTAATACTGGAGACATCTTTATAAACACAGCTAAATTCTTTATAGGCACGTCTTTTGGGCGCTACTGGATACTTAAATATGGTCTGTAGCACTCGAACCATAATCAGTGAAAAATGTGCGCATAAAAAGTTTTCGATCGTGAATACTTTTCAGTGCAGCTATTAGAGACATATCAAGATTTTACCATGTGCGCTAAGACTTGTCTTGAAGCCAGTCTTACCAAAGAAAAAGGTCATTGCGTCGAAACTACGGAGTATATAGATTTTTTTGTTTTCTCGTTGCAATATGCTTCCCGGTTTCACTTAACTCAGACGGAAACATTATTTTACCTAGTTAATACACTAGTTGAAAATTTTGGATAAAATTACACACTAGCAAAGTTGTATGCTGGCTAGCGCCCAAAGGACAGAATCATTTTTGTACTGATTACCAACACAACACATTTATTTCTTTTTTACATCTACAGACATAGCTCGCAAGTCACCGTATGGTGTACGGCGGTAGTAATTATCTTTTCTGTTCCACAACCAAGTGGAACAAGCGATAAACGACTGTCTATATGCCTCCGAACGAGCTCTAATCTCTCTTATCTTGTCTTCGTGGTTATTACGCGAAATGTTCGTTGGTTAGCCGGCCGAGCGGTTCTAGGCGCTACAGTCCGGAACCGCGCGACCGCTACGGACACAGGTTCGAATCCTGCCTCGGGCATGGATGTGTGTGATGTCCTTAGGTTAGTTAGGTTTAAGTAGTTCTAAGTTCTAGGGGACTGATGACCTCAGATGTAAAGTCTCATAGTGCTCAGAGCCATTTGAACCATTTGACCTACAACGTCATCAGTAAACAGCGCAAATTTCTGCTCACTCTGTCGGTCAAACTGTTTATGTATACAGAAAATGGTGGTTCTATCACATCTCCCTAGAGCGCTCCTGACGATACCCTTGTCTCTGAGAAGCATATGCCGTCTCGGACAACGTATTGATTTCTGTTGTTTGAGAAGCTACGAGCCACTCACATACATGGCACCCCACTCCTTATTTCGGACCTTCATTAACAGTCTCCAGTGGGGCACCGTATCAAACGATTTCCAGAAATCTAGGGATACGGAATCTGACTGTTGCTTCTCATCCATGACAGCTGAGTTTCTCCCGAAAGTTGATTTTTCAAATCCGTGCTGATTTATGGACAGACGCTCTTCTTTCCCGAGGAAATTTCGAACTTAGAATATATTCAAGAAATCTGCAGCAAACCGATGATAAGGATGTTGGTCGGTAATTTTTCGGGTCCGTTCTTTTAGTTAACAGCTATCATGAACATGTTCAGTGACAGGGTGCGGATGTTGCGGATCCCGATTCCAAACATTATGGCAATTAACCGCTTCTGATATATTAAAGGTTGTCTCTGAGAATAAACATCTTTCCTGGAATATGGAATTCATGTAAATACCCGGCAGCATATCCGTGGCAAATTGTCGGCGGCATGGTTTGTCGTTCGGCCTCAGACGCTGCAGAATTTCCCCTTTTTAAGCAAACAAACGAAGGCGCTGGTGTACTGCACGATGCAGTGTTGCTCAGGGTACATTAAGTTGCCTAGACACCTGCTGATGCCCTCCACTGTCTCTTCGAAACACTACGTCGTGCACCGCCACAGTGTTTCAGAACACTTCCAGGTACCAAAAACTTATCATACCATAGCTCAATTGTTTTCACATAAACTGAATCACATCCATACAAACTACGATAATTTCTTTGCACAGTAATCGGCGTTTATTTTGTTTCTGCAAACCGCGTTATGCTTTCGTACGCTGCTGCGGAAACGCCATTTTCACTTCATGAGATCATGCTGCACACTGGCGACAATAGGTGGCAGGTCTGACGTGGGAATATAAATTCCTTGAGGGCCTCTAACACGTGGTGCAATTTCATTATCATGTCTACCGTAGTTTTTTTCCCTGGGCCTTTGAAATGTGGGTGGTCTGATAGGGACACCCCTGCATTACTCTTCTCATTTCAGATGGAATATTTATGAAATCTGCTGAACTTCTGTGGTTCTCTTTGAAGCGACTCTCTCTCTCTCTCTCTGTCTCTGTGTGTGTGTGTGTGTGTGTGTGTGTGAGAGAGAGAGAGAGAGAGAGAGAGAGAGAGAGAAAATTTATAGCGCATGGGAAGATTCTAGGAGATTTCTATTAAGCAAAGTTTTCACGGTTGTCACGGTAAAGAAAATTAATGATTATTGTACATTTCCGTGACGGGCGAGAGAAACGTTCATAGACGGCAAGCATAACCAAAATATATAAGAAAATGAAATAAATTATTACTGATAATACATGCGAATTAAGCATCCGTTTACGTCTCCGTCCAATAATATCGTGGGGCAGAAGACCATCAGGCCACAGAAACGCCTGCCAATGTCACTGTTCTACAGTAATTGATCCATCAGCTTAACATTATGCTTACGTAAAGATACACGCAAGAAATGAGAAGAACTAATCGGCAATTCTATCTCAGAGTGGCTCTATTTAGGATATTCAAATAAGTAACGAAAGAAGTCATTTTACCCTCAAACAATTCGTCATAAATCCTTTCTTTACTGGCTGTGAGCAGAATCATCATCATCATTTAAGACTGATTATGCCTTTCACCGTTCAGTCTGGAGCATAGCTCCCTTATAAAATTCCTCCATGATCCCCTATTCAGTGCTAACATTGGTGCCTCTTCTGATGTTAAACCTATTACTTCAAAATCATTCTTAATCGAATCCAGGTACCTTCTCCTTGGTCTGCCCCGACTCATCCTACCCTCTACTGCTGACCCCATGAGTCTCTGTGGTAACCTTGCTTCTCCCATGCGTGTAACATGACCCCACCATCTAAGCCTGTTCGCCCTGACTGCTACATCTATAGAGTTCATTCCCAGTTTTTCTTTGATTTCCTCATTGTGGACACCCTCCTGCCACTGTTCCCATCTACTAGTACCTGCAATCATCCTAGCTACTTTCATATCCGTAACCTCAACCTTGTTGATACGGTAACCTGAATCCACCCAGCTTTCGCTCCCATGCAACAAAGTTGGTCGAAAGATTGAACGGTGCACAGATAACTTAGTCTCGGTACTGACTTCCTTCTTGCAGAAGAGAGTAGATCGTAGCTGAGCGCTCACTGCATTAGCTTTGCTACACCTCGCTTCCAGTTCTTTCACTATGTTGCCATCCTGTGAGAATATGCATCCTAAGTACTTGAAACCGTCCACCTGTTCTAACTTTGTTCCTCCTATTTGGCACTCAATCCGTTTATATTTCTTTCCCACTGACATTACTTTCGTTTTGGAGATGCTAATCTTCATACCATAGTCCTTACATTTCTGATCTAGCTCTGAAATATTACTTTGCAAACTTTCAATCAAATCTGCCATCACAACTAAGTCACCTGCATATGCAAGACTGCTTATTTTGTGTTCACATATCTTAATCTCACCCAGCCAGTCTATTGTTTTCAACATATGATCCATAAATAATATGAACAACAGTGGAGACAGGTTGCAGCCTTGTCTTACCCCTGAAACTACTCTGAACCATGAACTCAATTTACCGTCAACTCTAACTGCTGCCTGACTATCCATGTAAAGACCTTTAATTGCTTGCAAAAGTTTGCCTCCTATTCCATAATCTCGTAGAACAGACAATAACTTCCTCCTAGGAACCCGGTCATATGCCTTTTCTAGATCTATAAAGCATAGGTACAATTCCCTGTTCCACTCATAACACTTCTCTATTATTTGCTGTAAGCTAAAGATCTGGTCCTGACAACCTCTAAGAGGCCTAAACCCACACTGATTTTCATCCAATTGGTCCTCAACTAATACTCGCACTTTCCTTTCAACAATACCTGAGAAGATTTTACCCACAACGCTGATTAAAGAGATACCTCTGTAGTAGTTACAATCTTTTTTGTTTCCATGTTTAAAGATTGGTGTGATTACTGCTTTTGTCCAGTCTGATGGAACCTGTCCCGACTCCTAGGCCATTTCAATTATCCTGTGTAGCCATTTAAGACCTGACATTCCACTGTATTTGATGAGTTCCGACTTAATTTGATCCACCCCAGCTGCTTTATTGCACTGCAATCTACTGACCATTTTCTCCACTTCCTCAAATGTGATCCTATTTCCATCATCATTCCTATCCCATTCTACCTCGAAATCTGAAACATTGCTGATCGTATTTTCACCTACATTGAGCAACTCTTCAAAATATTCCCTCCATCTGCCCAAGGCATCCACAGGATTCACCAGCAGTTTTCCTGACCTGTCCAAAATACTTGTCATTTCCTTCTTACCTCCCTTTCGAAGGCTGCTAATTACACTCCAGAATGGTTTTCCAGCAGCTTGACCCATCGTCTCCAACCTGTTTCCAAAGTCTTCCCAAGATTTCTTCTTGGATGCTGCAATTATCTGTTTGGCTTTGTTTCTTTCTTCAACATAACTTTCTCTGTCTACCTGAGTTCTAGTATGTAGCCATTTTTGATACGCCTTCTTTTTCCTTTTACAGGCTGCCTTGACTGTGTCATTCCACCAAGCTGTTTGCTTCATCCTACTTTTACACACCACTGTTCCAAGACATTCTTTAGCCACTTCTAGTACTGTGTCCCTGTACCTTGTCCATTCCTTTTCCAATGACTGTAATTGACTACATTCAACTAAGTGGTACCTTTCTGAGATCGCTGTTATGTACTTGTGCCTGATTTCCTTATCCTGAAGTTTCTCCAAAAGACACAAATATTCACTCACGGTAATAGATGTTATCACAACAATCAATGGGGTGTGCTTTTCTAAATAAAGTCGACTTACACACTTCAATTGAGTATCGTATATTTAACCAAATGCAGAGGTACATAGAAACAGATTCTTACACTTGTGGTACCCAACAGAGAAAAGCGCCACAGGCTGGCAACAATAAATGAAGTACATAATCATCGCTTGTTCCGTGACCGATACTGTACATTGTTCATTTCCGCTTGGCTTTCTTAGTAAATGTGTCTGTCCAAACGATACCATCATGACTTTAATTACAAAACAACAGAAAACATTGCTATAAATTACAGTATTAATACATTTCTATAAATTCGGTTTTGAAATCACTTTGGGGGCAAAGCATCAATGTCTTTTATAAATAATGATCATATATATAGTTTTATCTTCTACGCGTACTGACGGTTTCGGGCTTACTTGTGTTGCAGGAGGTGGACCACTTCAGCTTCCTGACGAAGGTGCTGGGCTCGCAAGGCTACAGCGGCATCTTCTACCCAAAGCCCGACTCCCCGTGCCTCTACATCAAGGGCAACAACGGGCCCGACGGCTGCGCCATCTTCTACAGGCGCGACAAGTTCGAGCTGCTGCAGTCCGACTCGCGCATCCTCGAGGTGTGGCGCGTCCAGAGCAACCAGGTGAGTCGATTGTGCAGCCACTGTAACGGTTCCGTTCATAGCCTGCAACACTACCACAGCACAAGCGCCTCTCCATACTCAAAAGGTGTCTTGTGGCGTTCACTGAGGAGACAAAGGTCGTGGGATAGCAGTATGCACATCTACAGATGGCGGTAGTATCGTGTGCAAAAGGGCAGTGCATTGGCGAAGCTGTCATTTGTACTCAGTTGATTCATCCGAAAAGGTTCTCCACGTGATTATGGCCGCACGACGGGAATCGACAGACCTTGAACGCGGAATGTCAGTTGGAGCTAGACGCATGGAATATTCCATTTGAAGTCGTTGGGATATTGAATATCTCGAGATCCATATGTCAATACCACATTTCATGACCTAGTAGACAGTGTCGGAAGTTCCATGCGGCTTTTCGCGGATGATGCTGTAGTATACAGAGAAGTTGCAGCATTAGAAAATTCCATTGAAATGCAGGAAGATCTGCAGCGGATAGGCACTTGGTGCAGGGAGTGGCAACTGACCCTTAACATAGACAAATGTAATGGATTGCGAATACATAGAAAGAAGGATCCTTTATTGTATGATTATATGATAGCGGAACAAACACTGGTAGCAGTTACCTCGTAAAATATCTGGGAGTATGCGTACGGAACGATTTGAAGTGGAATGATCATATAAAATTAATTGTTGGTAAGGCGGGTACCAGGTTGAGATTCATTGGGAGAGTCCTTAGAAAATGTAGTCCATCAACAAAGGAGGTGGCTTACAAAACACTCGTTCGACCTATACTTGAGTATTGCTCATCAGTGTGGGATCCGTACCAAGTCGGGTTGACAGAGGAGATAGAGAAGATCCAAAGAAGAGCGGCGCGTTTCGTCACAGGGTTATCTGGTAAGCGTGATAGCGTTACGGAGATGTTTAGTAAATTCAAGTGGCAGACCCTGCAAGAGAGGCGCTCTGCATCGCGCTGTAGCTTGCTCGCCAGGTTTCGAGAGGGTGCGTTTCTGGATGAGGTATCGAATATATTGCTTCCCCCTACTTATACCTCCCGAGGAGTTCACGATTGTAAAATTAGAGAGATTCGAGCGCGGACGGAGGCTTTTCGGCAGTCGTTCTTCCCGCGAACCATACATGACTGGAACAGGAAAGGGATGTAATGACAGTGGCACGTAAAGTGCCCTCCGCCACACATCGTTGGGTGGCCTGCGGAGTATAAATGTAAATGTAAATGAACAATGCAGTGACGGACGGCCTTCACTTAACGATCAGGAGCAGCGGCGTGTGCGTAGAGTTGTCACTCCTAACAGACAAGAAACATCGAGTGAAATAACCACAGAAATCAGAGTTGAAAGTACGGCGAACGTATCCGTTACGACAGTGCGGTGAGATTTGACGTTAAAAGGCTCTGACAGCAGATGATATACGCGATTGCCTTTGCTTAACAGCGCGACATCGCCTGCAGCGCGTGTCCTGCGTACATGACCACATCTGTTGGATCCTAGACGACTGGAAAACTGCTGGTCAGATGAGTCCCGATTTCAGGTGGTAAGAGCTGATGGTATGGTTCGAATATGTCGCAGACTCAACGAAACCATCCACCGACCCAAGTTGTCAACAAGGCACTGTGCAAGCTGGTGGTGACTCCATAATGGCGTGATCTGTGTTTAAATAGAATGGACCGGGTTCTCTGGTCCAACTGAACCGCTCATTGACCTAAAATGGTTATTTTCGGCAACTTGGAGACTATTTGCAACCATTCATGGACTTCATTTTCCCAAACAACGATGGAATTTCTATGGATGACTATGCGCCATGTCGCCAGGCCATAATTGTTCGCGATTGGTTTGAAGAACAGTCTGGACAATTGGAGCGAATGATAGGCCACCTAGGACGCCCGACGTGAATCCCATCGAACATTTATGGGACACACAAATTCGTGTACCAGCAACAATTACACAATTATGGGCAGCGTTAGAGGCAGCATGGCTCAGTATTGCTGCAGGGGACTTCCAACGACCCGTGGAGTCCATGCTACGCCGAGTTGGTGCACTGCTTCGGGAAAAAGGAGATCCGACACGGTATTACGAAGCATCCCACGACTTTCGTCGCCTCAGTGTAAAAGACCTAGAGTTATTCTAGCAATATCGTTTGTTTCAAGTGTTAGTTCTTTCTGGATATTCTGTCTGGTAGCTGTTTGGACTAACCCTTAGAAATAATGGTCTTCCATATTCCAGTGCAATTCCAGTTAGAGGGACCAAAGTAAACTGTAACCTTGCTACCTTTTGGTCGACACTTAACTTGCAATCATCAGTAATGGACCCAAAATACACCCTTCTGGAAGGTGGGAATACGGGAGTGTTCGATAAGCAAAATTGTACCGAAGGCTTTTCATACCACCAGTTGTCTCAGAGTGTGTGGCCTGGTGGCTAAGTGAGTAAGTGTCACAGTAAAAAATCCAAAGTTACAGAATTCAATACAAAGTCGATTCAAGAATTTTTTGTCAGTTAATGTCCCTTTCATCTCTGGCACTGTTTTTTTGTTTGTTTATTTTTGTTTTGCTGTAGGGCGCAAAAAAATAACTGGGGTAATACGTGCACAAGTCACAACTACAGAATGCGAACACAGAGATGAGTTACTGTGCAAGTCCGTACATAGATCAGTTAGACCATGCAGCGTGGTGTACAAAACCAGCTTTGGGTTGAAGACGTGTGTGGTGTCGTTGGTTCCGCGACAGCTGAGTCACTTTTGGGCTTCCTGTGGACCGTGCGGATTACTATTTCTGCTTTAATACCAGCTTCATCTGACTTTTCTGTTGTTTTCATTCAGTGGTATTTTCACTACTTCTCTTCCTATTTGCATTGCTCTGTTGTAGTTGTCTCCATCTTATGTCATTTCTTTATTGCTTTTCCTTGTTTTCTTTGTCTCCTATCTTTGTCAAATCCATGCTGTTATAAAGATACTGGATTTTATCACGAAAGCTAGCCGATAATGTGGTGTTGCCCAGTTAGTTGTCTCTTTCTTTCTCCCAAATCCTCCATTTGTAAAGGCTGATTTTTGTATTTATGTGTGTGAAAGCTGAATGATTTCTCATAAGATACAGGCGTTTGATAGTGACCTCCTGTAGATTTAATTCATTCTAGATGTTTCTGTAGCCTTCTATTTGATTAAAAATGCACTTCCCTTTCATACTCACAACTCAGCCCTAAGAATGCTGGAGATGTTCAATTCCGAGTATTTCTTCAGACAGTAAGTCATGTAAGTTCGATCTGAAATTGATCGAGACATTCCAGGGGTATGCCTTACATGCCTTATAGATTAAAAGCCGTCGGGGCTGTCACAAACGAGTCCAGGAAGTCCGAACGCCATCAGTTAGACTCACTCTCAAACTACCCCTTAAGTGGCTAGGGATGCCTTATCACAACAGTATGTTTTGTGGCCAAATGTTTCACGACAGTGGTACGAAAACTCCCTAGAAATTAAGTAATGGATTTTTGTCGGAATTTTCAGAGCGAAAGGAATAGTGGGATATCGACAAATGGGTTATGAAACTGACCAAGGCGAAATCTAGCTTTGCAAAAAATATTTAATTGCTTGAAGGAAATCGGGCTAATTAAGTACTACTTAATTAGTGATTTTACAGCAAATTCGAATATTTTACGAATAGCTGGTGCTACCTTCATAAATGAAATGTCGAAAAGTTCAAGTCTTCAAGGATTAGCTACTGTTAGCATAACAAGGTACGCTGGCGTAGAAATTGCGGAAATCTTTCTTTCCTGTTGAAAGAATAAAATAAATATCGAATTACAGCATAAACTGAAGCTCTCTGCTTTCTGTTGATCTCTATACTTTTACTAATAAGAGAATACCGGCCGATATTTAAATATATCATATTTCGTGCTTTCTGAACAAAATTTATATTACACGAGATTGGGAAGAACGATCAAATGTTGTGTGAAATAATTTGTCTAAAAGTAGGAAATAAAACATATTAGAGAAACATTTGTTGTGAGTTATATGAATGTGTGGCTGCAATGCCTCTTTCTGCTATAAGTTATATGAGGATTCTATTAAGTTCGTGAAGTTAAATTTCGTAAAACTATCTTTCATAAAACCTCGTAAGAAACAATTACAAATAAGCAATATTATATTTGCAGGTTGCCAAATTAAACTTTAAATTCTGATTGAAAACGAGCGCCAGGCTGCCTACAGATAATATCAGATGCGATAGCGCAATTATATTTATGCAACGAGACACCTAACCTATAGTAAATCGTATCACTGAAAATCTTGTGATTTGATGCTAATTAATTTTGATAGTATTTTTAAATAAGTTCTTCTGCTCCGGCTTCGTCGTATTTTCTGTGGAAATAAAAAGTTTAAATGCGGTGCGTAATGGCGACCAACTTCCTCAGTTAAAGATGATCGCAGCTAGCTCCACAGCAGCTGCAAAAAATGCTACACAAACTCTTGCGTTATAACAATTGTGGCATGGACTCTTAAATGATTACTCTGCACTCCAGATTAGCTTATTATATTTTCGTAACTCTTTTACACATCAATTATGTTCTAGTAATTAAACGAGAGCAAGACAAAAGCTATCGCAATACAATCGTACCTTCGGCACTCAAACAATAGCTAAGACACAAGAAAACATCAGAAGACGACTAAGTTCATTGTCTTCCAGTCCTTTTATGATATAACAAAGATTATAGTGTTCAGTTCTTTAGTTTACACATATGATCTTTTATCATGGAGAATAATATCTTTTTTCTATTATCAGAATCGATAAATTGTCTTTAAAGTTATTTCGTCACATTGTCTGTACTCACAATTTGGCATTAAAGTTCACACAATATTAAGCATGTATAGTTCTTTTGTCGTTATTTATATTGTTCATGTCAAATATATGGAAAGGGACACTACATGGCCTAGCTGGCAATGAATCCACCTTAAATGCGAATGCACAAATACATCAGACGGCCTGTCGGAATCGCGGAAGAGCGATATCGGAGGAAATGGCAATTTATATATAGTTGTGAGTTACATTTTTGGTAAAAAAATCTTTCATGTTCAAACGTTAAAGGAGTGTGTGTTTGTTGTTGCGGTGCAGGTGGCGGTGGCGATGGTTCTGCGCGTGCGCGAGACGGGCCGCGAGGTGTGCGTGGCGACGACGCACCTGAAGGCCCGCCAGGGCGCTCTGCTGTCGACGCTGCGCAACGAGCAGGGTCGCGACCTGGTGCAGTTCGTGCGCGCCCGCGCCGCCGGCCGCCCCGTGCTGCTCTGCGGCGACTTCAACGCCGAGCCGAGCGAGCCCGTGTACGCGACCGTGCGCTCCTGCCCACACATGCGGCTCGCCAGCGCCTACGCCGACGGCGCGGAGGACGGCCGCGAGCCGGCCTACACCACGTGGAAGGTGCGCGAGGAGGGCGAGGTGTGCCACACCATCGACTACGTCTTCTACAGCAGCGACGCGCTGCGCGTCGAGGCGCTGCTCGACTTCCCCAGCGGCGACGAGATCGGCGAGGGCCGCGTGCCGTCCTTCGCTTACCCTTCCGACCACTTCTCCCTCGTCTGCGACTTCCGCTTCGCGCACGCCGACGCCGGCGCGGTCGCAGAGTCGTAGTCGCAGCGGCGGCCTCTCACCTCGGCAGCCAGACAGTGCTCGTTTATTTATTTTTTTAAAAACGTGTTGTTGTGCACCCACTATTTATATATTTTTTACTAGATTAGGCTGAACGAGCGTGGACGGTTTTATTGCACTCGGGACTGCTTTCACGGCAGCGGACGGCAGTGTGCGACGTGAGTGGTATAAGTTGAAGTCGAAACGGCACATGTATAACATTATAAAAATGTCTTTCAATAAAATATTTTGTACATACAGTAGTGTTATTTCTTCTTAAAGACCTCGCAGTCCTACTCTCATAGCACCCTTAAATTGAGTAGCCACCAGACCGAACCGACAAAGCCTTCTACGACCGGTGAATACTCATTACTGTAGAACACTCAGTATAATGTTGTTTTTTGAAACTGAACTACACTTCTCGAACAATCACGATATACACACAAAAACAAATAACTTGTAGACGACCATTCATCAAGAGCGTCGGTGAGGTCCGTCGGAGCTGGTCCTAGCTCGGCGAGGCACTGACTGTACTGCTGCAGCACTGGCCTTATAAAGCCGGCGGAGTACTACAACTTTCCCTGTATCTGTGAGGTGACCTCTGCAGAAAAAGGTTCGCATTAGTCTGTAGCAAGTTCTGTTTGTTTTGAAGAATTGTTTTCCTCTTGGTTGCACCTGCAAGTGCTTGTGTATGTTATATGGTACACAGGGGTGTCTTGACTGTAGTCTGCCTGGCAGGGGCCGTCTGTGGCAGACGTAACAACGACAAAACAGTGAATTATTATTTTAAAAAAGAAAGTTTTCTCTATTTTATGTGACACTCTTTAGTAATACCCGAAAAATAAATATGGATAAGAGGAATTAACTGGGGTGCCGTTAATTAAAAAAGCAGCCAAGTAAAAAAAAATTATAAGCTTAAATTATCACACGCCACAGATAAATTTACCACTGAAAGAGAAACATTCATAATTCAAGATTTTGTCTAGCCTGGAGTGGACTGACGGCACACATCGTTTGTTGGCCGTATGCCAATCATTAATATTACACATTATGCACAGAAGTGCTGCCTGGAAACTGCGTTTACAGATCGGCTTAAGGGGACCACACCCTGCCTATCTAACCCATGTTAATTTAGGCAAGTGTTTGACGCATTTCTGAAAAAAACTATTTGGTGCAGGACCTCATATTTTTACTGTATGTTACATGATGCTAATAGTCAACTGCACTAAAATCTACTTTATCCATTTTACAGGTTTGAAGAAATACTTTTTTTAATTTATTAACAAAAAATATTAAGTTTTTTCTGGAGAAAATATTTTTTGTCAACTTTCTAATGGGCGAATATTAATGAATGTAGTACCAGTGGTGGCTTTTTATGTTATGCAGAGTCTCTGAAAATTTAATTCATTTATCCATGATAGTTTTTGATCTAGTGGGGCATATGTACTGAAAATTTTAGTTTCGGGAAATTGACTTTAAAGAAAAAACTTTTGAAATTTGTTACTTACAGCTAATTAAGACTGTCCTGTTGCATATGATGGCCCTTATTTGGCCTCTAGCAAGTCTTCCAGCTTCTTTTTCACCTTCCTGGATGTTTGTCTTGCTTTCTTAGCCATATTACATGCAGACCTGTTTGCATTGGCTATCCTCATTTTATCGCAATGTTGCAGCCCAGTGATCATATTTCCACTAAGATTAATTCCCAGCTTTTTCAGTACCCAACACTTTTCAATATTACCACAACTGAATGTAATAACAGCATCATGAACTCCTTGTTTCATTGTATGCTTGCCTAAAAATACAGTCTTAAGATGGCAGTTCCAAATTATGCTGTTGAAACATTCATTTGGGTTCTGTGTCTGCCAATGCAGACATTTCCTTAGAAGGTCAGGATGAGCCAAGTCTCTGAAAATTGCTGTAATTGCTGCAAATTGCTGTAATAACAGCAGTGGGAAAAGAATGCTGGTCAGAATAAGATTCTCCAGTTGCCTGAGCTCTATTGTATTTGCACCACAAATTTTCTCCTGATGGACACAATCCATGACATGGCTTATCATCAGTAGAGGACTTATGGAAGAATATGGCCCAAACTTCTCTCTTCATTGCCTGCCCATAGTATACCTGCAAGCTCTCTATTTCAGTTTTAGTTAACTGACCCTGTCCGGTCAACAATTCTCCATCTTCTAATTTTTTCCTCCCATATCAACAGTTAGTTTTCTCAGCCTTGTTCCCAAACGTTTTTGAACATGGCCTACACATTCTATTTTGCTAATAATGGCATCTCCATATGGCTTAAAGTTCACCACATTATTGTATGCCTTACTGTCGCCATCGCCCAAACATTTGGTGTACCGTACGCCTCTTGTTTCTACGGAGTGATGAAATATTTGTTGTACTCCATGAACTTCCATACCACCACTTGTTCCTCTAAAATTAGCCACACAGTTGTGTTCTTTATGTTCATTGTCTTTACAACATTTGCAATATTTAGACATTATCTCCACATCTAACACTTGTAAATTTTTTCTCCTATCTACGTAATTATGTAACTCTCAATTCGTTCGATTAATCAATCATTCATGATAGGAAACACAGTCATAGCTCAGTCACTCAAAATGATTCTGAAATTTTACTTGTTAGAATGAAAGCAGGCGATGATTCTTCTTCTCTGCAGGCTCGTGCTTTGCGGCAGTCTGCTAATCTGTACAAATAAAATGCCTCGTATTTTTGGGAGCGTTGTATAATCAGTCGGGAAACCTCAGATCAAGCGGATATTTGGCTTTGATGAAGTTTAACCTTCCGAAGAAATAATGGAGCTCTTGGATTATTAAATGCAGGTTCGTATCCAGTCTTTCGGAAGTTCCCTTCTGATTAATAACTACGCAATATATCGATGAATATCATTAATTCTCAAAAGTCGAATACACACCTTTTGTGTGAAGGAGCCATATATATGTATTTCACTTTTAATCGTACAATTTCGTATCCGTTATCTTCTGTCACAAATCTCAATAATCAGATTACAGTTCTTCAAACAAAGCTCAGGCTAATCGGCACGAAGACAATCTCGGAAGCTCTCTTTCTTTTTTTTTTTTTTTCTAACAACCACCAGAGAGAGTACTACAAAGAATACATATGCGCTCATGGCATAGTTATTGTATGAACTACTTTTTGCATGGATTCTGCGAGTATGAAGATAGAAAATTAGTAAACGTCATTCAAGGGTAGAATTGTATCTGAATAATTCATCGAATATAAAGAGATATTACAATTGCCCCTCGCAGCGAGCAAAGTTAATGATAATACACTTTGCGAGCTAACAGAAAAAAATTTGTTGGGTTGTTTATTCAAAAGAGGAATATTTTGAATTAGTAGAATTTTGCTATAGAGAGTATGGGTAACATGTTAAGACAATAAGTTACGAGAATACCTAAGCTGTAGCTTTTACATGTACCGGGGTATACCCGCATCCCGAGTACATAACCAGGGAAGATGTAGATTGGTGTAATTACGGAAAAGGTCTACCCATTTGGGAACTGGCCTTCACAGGGAAACCCTGGAAAACCCGGAAGAATAGACCCCAGCTCAGGTATTAAAGAAGATAGGAAAGCTTAAATCCAGTAATTTTGAAATATATAGAAGCTCTATAGATTAGATCGAAGGAAAAGTGCCTCATAGCCAAAAAAAATTTTACAATATTTCTAAAAAAAAAAAATTTCAAAATTCTTCTTTCGACGATGTATCCGGCGATCTCGTTGTGAAGTCGATGGAACAGGAACACTGGATACGGACACCGGGTAGGCGACGTACATCGTTTGGTGGAGGCGGCACGGAGGACAGGCGATGGCTTATAGTACAGGATAGAAGCTGGTAACGTGCCGTAGAAACAGGAAGATGATCTCAGGAACAGATGGTCAGGGACGTGAACATGAAACAGGTTTAAAGTGGAATAAGAAAAGGTTCTGACTGAATAAATCCCTGTAAGAGAGGTTGGATTAAGGCAACGAAGTCCATATTTCATCGGTGAACTCAAAATCGGAGTGGATTCTTATATTCTTCCGTTTGTACTAGACTGGAACATCCATCAGTCCTGACAATCGCGAAATTTTTTTTTTGTAGTCCTCAATACTAAAGTTGTTTTGCATTACAACTGCTGATTGTCCAAAACATTGCCAAATAGACTGTGGGCATTTAAATTTTGTTGTAGCTCATATCGAATGTATTCCTCTCAAAAAAAATTTTAATCTTATCTTCGTTTTGTTACAGTGCAGGTGGAAGTAGAGCATTGAATCTGTCCGAGGTTTGCTTTCAATTACGAAATTATGAATAAAATTTAAGTTTACACCTGATGAAAAATTTTAAACATAGGCATACGACACTGACTCCACAAAAGGAATAATTTGAAAAATTTTCATTATTCTTGTAATTAATTGATTTATCGATCCACTTGCAAATAAATATCATTAATGATGACGTATGTTCATTTAACAAATCATCCAATCGCAGAATCTTCTTCATCCTCTCATGAACATTTATGGAAATATATTTCAACAATTATGTCCATAAGATGAAACACACAAATTGCTATTCTTAAAAAGTTAATTAAAATTCTTAAATTAATTCTCCTGGTAAAGAAGGCATAATGAAAAAATCTAAAAATTATAATAATTTTCTCTCGTGCAACCAGAGAGTTTCTTCAATTGTTTTCAACAGTGACATTATCGACTGTTGCTTCATTTCACAGTTCATTTGTTTTCTTGCGCGAACAGCGCACATCATACTCACAGCGTATTTACCTACATATCCCACACTGTTCAAGTTTCACACGCAATTCTCACATAAGTGCCGTGTCTTGAGGAAATGTAGATGCACTTTCATTGTATATCACTGTGGCTTCTGCTCATAGTCCACACTTACAAACACTAGTAATTAACATATTCTTCTACCTATCTTAAAATTTTTGTGTGTTAAACTATCACAGGAGTAATCTCACTGTCTCTTAACCTATCACAGGAGTAATCTCACTGTCTCTTAACCTATCACAGGAGTAATCTCACTGTCTCTTAACCTCTAGACCAACATAAACTTCTTGATATTTATATACACATTCGACTCATAGTCAAATTCCACTCTAAATTCTTCTCCATATTTGGTATCACAGATCTACGATCCTTCAAAAAATTTCTTAATATCATTATGCGGGAATAATCCCTTTATTCTTTTCGATTCGGGATATGCCAACAAGTATGATCCAGGATTTGGTATATTTACAATAACATATTGTCCGGTATAAATAAGATTCCATTTCTTTATGTTCTTCATCAGTTTCGAGGAATGGATGTGTCGCCTCAATAAAACCTTTTCTCCAAGATGAAACGTCTGAATCCGGTGAATCCGTTTATCATATGTCAATTTACGTTGTATTGCCTTTTTAGTTAAATTGACAAGTGCGAGTCGAATCTTTTCTTCCCATTTTAAATTCTGGTCTTCATACTTTTCGTCCGTTGCCTCCAGGTTTTGGAACGACTAAGAGCGGAGAACAATATGGACTAGTTGATGGCTCAATCAAGTTCCATTCTAACATTCTATTTATCTCCCTTTGAACGGATCGTTTTAAACGCCAGGGGATCTGATAGTGCGTGTAACAGTAAGTCTGATGTGGCTTCACTTGTCGGTGACAAATATACCCTTTAATAATTCCTGGTTTCTCATCAAAAATCTCTTCATATGCGTCTAACAAATAATGAAGCTGCTGCCTTTGTTCTCCGGTAAGCTGATTTGATTCACTAGCTTTTATCATTGTTGTTTGGTTAAAGTCCTCCTGTTGTATCAAATCCTTTGAAAGCTCCTTCCAACGACCGTTTGTAGTGTCAATTAATTGAATTATGGCACCGCGACAATATTTCTCATGCACCGTTTCCTTTCTATTTAAATCCAGTGCTATCTCTTCTCCATTTAATCTAAATTTAACTATTCCTTCCAAAAAATCAATCTGACAATCGTACTCCTGCATACTCCCAATACCCAGAATACAGTCCACTAATAACTTCTCCACTACAAGGAACGTGCATTTTATTGCTACATTTCTCATTTTCATCTCTAATTGTGTTTGTATTTTGACATTGGGAGAGCGTGCTCCAACAGCTCCGATGATTTTGCAGTTCTGTACTGGCAAAATTGGTACCTTCTTCTTCCTAATAATTCTCCAAAAAAGAGCGCCTAAGATGACATTGGCGGAAGCGGCGGTGTCCAATATCACATTCGTTGGAACTTCCTCTATTTCAACAAATACTTCCGATACCGGAACACTCGATCTGTCATTATGACACGTTATTAAATCCTTTGTTAACTCTTCGGTCAACAGCTCACCATCATTATATCTTAACAATTGTAATTTTACTGTTTCGCCCCTAACAGATCCCCTGACCGCTCCTCCGGGGCACGATGCGGTCACGTTTAGTTTGACTGACTGTTGGTCCGATTGGTATTTGTCTCTTCAGCTACTTCAGTGATTATCGGTTGTTGTGGTGAATTCGGTCTATATTGTCTTGCTTGATTTGTGTAATTATTGTTGTTGTTCTGCTGGTGTTGGTAGAGCTGTCTTGTGTTGTCATACATTGGATTATATCGATTAAAATTCCTATTGTTCCTAAAATAGCCCCTCGCTGCACCATTACCAAAGTTTCCATTATGGTAATAATTATTGTTTGCATTTTGTCCATTTCTAAATCTCCTCGGAGAGTGTAGTTGGTTATGATTATTGTTACCACTACCATTACTGCCATTCCCATTCGAGTTGCAGCTCGGATTCGCTTCTATTACACTTCTTTGATATGACATTTCTCTTGCCCTTTTATTGTCCTCCTCAATTATATCAATATGATCAAGCGTAGTCATAAATGATTCTATATCCTTATCATTTATATATAACAGCTGATTCCTTATACTGGTGGGTAGTCTGGACTTGAGAATTCTAAGTATATCCGACAAAGGAATCGGTACATCCCAATACAAAGATTTATTGATGTATTTCTCAAAATATCTCTTTAGAGATCCTCTAGAAAATGAGAAAGGCTCAGGATATAATACTTCCTGCCTAAGTCTTTCTTGTACTCCAGCAGACCAATATTTTGCTAGAAAAGCCTGCTCAAATTCTTTGTAACATTTACAAGAAGATGTTTGTTCGGATGCCCACAATGCTCCTGATCCTTGTATATATCCTGATACAAAACTAATCTTTTGCCATTCTGTCCAAGATCGTGGAAATAGACCTCTGAAACTTCGAATGAAGACTACAGGATGGACATTCTTTTTGTCAGGGTTAAAGATTTGAAATTGTCTTTGTTTAATCTTCTCCTCAACGGTATTACGATTCCAAAAACCCTCCTGTTCGTACTCTTCCCTGTGGCTATCCGTTATATCGAATCTAACTGGTGACGTTCCGGTTCTGTCTACATCGGATCTTGACGTGGACGGGATGTCACGCGCAGATTGAGAATTTTGTTTCCTACTTCTCGCTGTTTCTAAATCCTCCTGCGAGAGATTTAGTGATCTTTCGATATTTTCTTTCCAACGCGAGAATTCTTCGCCAAGTTGTTCTCGAACTTTCTTTAACCCTTTGTTGAAAAAATTCTCCTCCGAACTCTCTGAAATTGACTGTAAAGCTACTTTCACAGTTTCTTCTATGGTTTCCGAAGGAAAATTTTGCCGCTGTAATGTCATTTCTGAAAACTTTCCCGCAAGTACATTCATTCTATGTTCCACTGTCTCCTGTTTTTCCTTCACTTCGTCAAATTGCTTCTTTAGATTATCTTGGGATTCTATAATTTCTGGTATCATAGCTACGGAACACTGTATGTCCTCTTGAGCTTGTATTACTTGAGGAAACAGTTCTACTTGTTTTTGTATCGTGTCAATTTTGACGGATACATATTCGGTTAGTTCCGCTTTTAATTTACTATTGTTTTCTTGGCATTGTTGGCGGACCTGCTCAATCTGAGCAATAAGATTCTGTTCGGTCCTTTCTGCCTGTTCTTTTATTTCCTGTGTCTGGGTATTTAATCTCTGATCTAATTCGGTAAAGGTTGCTCTTAACTGATTTTGTAATTCTGTTTGATTTTCGGCTAATTGATTTTGGAGTTCATTTTGTATAACGGATAAGTCTCGTTTTACCTCCGCTTGGCCTTCGGCTAATAGAGACAACTGTTGCATAATAACAACTAACGTGTCAACAACAGTCTGATCAGCTGTTGTATGAATGTTTTCTGAACCAGCGGGATTATTTATATTGCTACCGCTAGCCACAACAGTCTCAGAATTGCTATCCGTGGCCTCTGCTTCTGCGCAAACAGCTGAAGGCTGTTGCACGTCTCGTTGCTGATTCAATGACATTTTAAATGCCGCTCTAGTCAATAACAATAAATAACTATCAATATCAGGTTCTAATCACAAAATACAGTTTCAAATTTACTGTCGTAGACACACTTAACTTTCAAATTACTTCACAGATGGTATCAAGTTCAATGTCCAGATACGAAAATCACACAATATACAGTTCTACAATCTAACTACTATCTGGAAAAAAGTTCTTTCTAAATTGATTTCAAACTAATTTAACTACAGGATAAAAAAATTAGATTTCTCTGGCCTTTTTCTGTAGTCTCGGTGTTGTCCAATAGTTGAAATCGTTTCTTGGTATCAGCAATCTTTTACTATGGGCACCGTATCTCACTTCATGTTCATTACTTCTCGTTCTCGTTGGTTTTCATGAAACAAAAAATACATATATTATATAACAATCCAAGAGAGTCCTGTCACACTGGCGCCATTGTAAATTTTTTCTCCTATCTACGTAATTATGTAACTCTCAATTCGTTCGATTAATCAATCATTCATGATAGGAAACACAGTCATAGCTCAGTCACTCAAAATGATTCTGAAATTTTACTTGTTAGAATGAAAGCAGGCGATGATTCTTCTTCTCTGCAGGCTCGTGCTTTGCGGCAGTCTGCTAATCTGTACAAATAAAATGCCTCGTATTTTTGGGAGCGTTGTATAATCAGTCGGGAAACCTCAGATCAAGCGGATATTTGGCTTTGATGAAGTTTAACCTTCCGAAGAAATAATGGAGCTCTTGGATTATTAAATGCAGGTTCGTATCCAGTCTTTCGGAAGTTCCCTTCTGATTAATAACTACGCAATATATCGATGAATATCATTAATTCTCAAAAGTCGAATACACACCTTTTGTGTGAAGGAGCCATATATATGTATTTCACTTTTAATCGTACAATTTCGTATCCGTTATCTTCTGTCACAAATCTCAATAATCAGATTACAGTTCTTCAAACAAAGCTCAGGCTAATCGGCACGAAGACAATCTCGGAAGCTCTCTTTCTTTTTTTTTTTTTTTTTCTAACAACCACCAGAGAGAGTACTACAAAGAATACATATGCGCTCATGGCATAGTTATTGTATGAACTACTTTTTGCATGGATTCTGCGAGTATGAAGATAGAAAATTAGTAAACGTCATTCAAGGGTAGAATTGTATCTGAATAATTCATCGAATATAAAGAGATATTACACACTTTACCAGTGTCTACACTCGTGGCAGTCACTACTCCATTCAGAGAAGTATGACCTCTTGTCTGCCAACTTCCATAAAGTGCAACTGCAATATCCGAACATCCATCATTTTCTTCCACTGCTTCCCTAGCAGCCAGTTTCATGCTTTCCTCACCGACCTCACATACAGCTTTCTCTATTACTGCAGTCAGTTTTTCAAATTTATTTGGTGGTTGATATAAGTTCATCACTGAACAAAATGTTCTCCCTGCAGCCATGCCCTTGCACATGGATCATAAGGCATAAACTAATCTAGTATTGATTTCAAGGGCGACTTTCCTCTGGTTTTGAAGAACTCATAAATGAAATCACAGCTGAGCATTTAGTGCAAATTAAATCCAAAGCAATTGCTAGGCCTTTTCTCCCAGTGGCACTCTCACAAATTTTCACACTCTATGGCTCACCACACTGTCTACATTGTACAAATTTAGAAATTACATTCCGATAATATTCTCAAATTTATAATAATGTTACAGCACCACTTTTCACTTACAGTAAATTCGTTGTAACTCTCTTGAAAAGGTGAGAGCTTCTTTGATGATTCACTTGCTGAAGAACTACAATAAGAAACATCGTTGCCAAGTGACATAACATCTTGTGCAGAAAGCTTTCTAAACTTGTTTCCTCTAAATTGTCGTTTCTAGCAAATGCCTTTACGTTTCGTCATCGTCAGTAAATACAACAAAACACACGTAAACAAACACTGCAAACGGAAGCATAACAACTACTCGCAATCACACTTGAACAAAGCTAACCGCGTGTTTGAAAGCGTGTTGTTTACAAACAGCAGAAACAAAAGAATACCGACCGTTGCATTCCAAGGGTAGCCAATACCCTCGGGAGTAAAAACAAAGTCCCTAACGGACAATGTAGGGGATATAAAGATCTAAAATATAGGCAGAAAAGTGGGTGACAGAAAAGTGGGCCTGGCACATAAACACACGTGGTAGGAAAATGCTCTTTAAATGCTAGAAAAAAAAAATTTCAGCAAAATCCTTTTCAGAGTACTTGAATAAAACCTTAATCTATTGAAATATGATGAAAACCGAGAACCGATTTTTTTCGACCTGAACCACGGTGTGGTCCCCTTAACAGATCTCAGGGACGCACGAGTGGCTGCTACAAATTCTAACATCAGTAATTTTAGGCAGTGGCCAGCAAGCGATATGTCGGCAGTTATGCAGTTCTCCTAGCTGAAACAGAAAAATGGGCATGCAAGGTTAATGTTTTTGAAATGAAACATTGGTAAATAATAACAATTATTCATACCTGTATATAGACAATACTTTTACATAGATAAACACTTTACACCCCTTGAAAATATCTTTCTAGTACAAAATCATTCGAGAGAGCGATCATTAAGGGAGCGATCGACAAGAGCGGAGTCATCAGTAGAGTGACAGAGGCAGACGCCGCTCGTGTTTATAGATGAGTAAACAACTGAAGACAACTTTGCTGCCTTAGTCTCTTCCTGTTCTGGAAGCCTCGTAAGTGCAAAAATGTTCGAGAGACTTCAGTGCGCTCCTTTCCGGCTCCGCTGAACGCATACAACTTGATTGTTGGCGCCGCTTACGCTGCGTCTGATGCATTATTTGCCAATTAAAAAATGCAATTCCTCTCTCACATTTAAAAAATTAATTACAGTTTCACATGATAAGACAATTTCAAAAGAACGCACGGAATTAATACGAGGGCCGTTCAGAAAGTAACCTCCGGTTGATTTAAAAAAATACACCAAGTTAAATAAAAATATTTTAATACATACATCTTACAACTACATCTTTGCACTATTTTTCTACATAGTCTCCATAGCGATTGAGGCACTTATCGTATCTCTTCACAAGCTTTGAAATTCCTTCTGCATAAAAATCACCCGCTTGTGCCTGGAGCCAGCCTGTGACCGCATCTTTGAGCTCTTCGTCGTCATCAAACCGCTGTGACCCGAGCCATTTCTTCAAATGCATGAAGAGGTGATAATCACTTGGCGCCAGGTCTGGGCTGTAAGGTGGATGGTTGATAACGTCCCACTTGAAGGACTCAAGAAGGGCCGTTGTTCTGCGAGCAGAGTGAGGACGGGCATTATCGTGCAAAAAAACGATACCGGAAGTCAGCATACCACGGCGTTTGTTCTGTATAGCCCGTCGTAACTTTTTTATTGTTTCACAGTACACGTCTTGATTAATGGTCGTACCACGTTCCATGAATTCAACCAACAACACCCCTTTGGCATCCCAAAACACCGTTGCCATCAGTTTTCTGGCAGAAAAATCTTGCGAGGCTTTTCTTGGTTTGGTAGGCGAATTTGAATGTGCCCACATCTTTGATTGTTCTTTTGTCTCAGGGTTCACGTACTTAATCCAGGTTTCGTCACCGGTCACGATTCTGTTTAACAATGGTTCTCCTTCGTCCTCATAACGTGACGGAAAGTCTAATGCAGAGGCCATTCTTTGAGTTTTGTGGTGGTCGGTAAGAATTTTGGGCACCCATCGTGCACAGAACTTACGGTAACCCAATCTTGCTGTCACTATCTCGTACAAGAGAGTCTTAGAAATCTGTGGAAAACCAGTAGACAAATCCGACATTGAGAAACATCGATTTTCACGAACTTTTGCATCAACTGTCTGAACGAGTTCGTCAGTCACCAATGATGGTCTACCACTCCTCTCTTCATCATGAACGTTTTCTCGTCCACTTTTAAATAAACGTACCCATTCACGGACAACTCCTTCACTCATAACTCTTGGTCCGTACACGGCACAAAGCTTACGATTAATAGCTGCTGCAGAATATCCTTTGGCTGTAAAAAACCCTATGACAGCACGCACTTCACATTTGGCGGGGTTTTCTATTGCAGCACACATTTCAAACTGCCACAAAAACTAAACTAGCGCAGGTACGACGTTCACTCGACCACAGCTTGATGCCAACTGACCTGTTGAGTGCGTGAACGCACAGATGGCGTCGCTACTCCCCCCACAACCCGCACTGTGACCAATCGGAGGTTACTTTCTGAGCCGCCCTCGTACAAAAATACAGCGTTTCTTACATAGGTTTAGATAAATTGTTTTAGTTTTGAGGCTTAAATTTATTTACACGTAAAGAGAAACGTTTCTACTGCCTCGATAAATGTTAGACAACGTGAAAGCAATATGCCATATATAAATGATCAGTTGTATTGCTAAAGTAAGACAGCCAATTACTCACAATTATTTGGGCTTTGTTGTGTACTGACTTTTGAAATGAGTAGCTGTTTATTCATTACTCGAAATTTAAAGGAGAAGTTTTTCTGTTCCTCTACTTATGTATATTTGTTAGTGCCAATTACTGAGAATGAGACGTTATGTTTAAAGTTAAATCCCTTCTACAGTCAAAGTTAAAACGTTGGCTCAACCAGCTATTTACAACGAAAAAATACTAAAATTTACACGTTTCCAAGATCAAGTCTTCTTCATCAGAATTGCTAAATAAGAACCTCTAAAAGTGATCAAGATGAAATATAAATAAGAATAGTAAAATAACACGGTCACTTCTCTTGCAACAGCGTCTTCTTAAGGTGTACATGCACCTCAACGTCAACCGATAAAATAGACTAAAATGAAATGGCGACGGTTGTACTGAGTACTGGCACCTTCACACTAAGAGACATCCGTGTGCACAACCCGTCACAACCGGAAGACTAACACATAAGTAGCGGAAGTAAGTACTTTATGATACCAAACACGAAATCAAAAAACACTAAAGAACAAAGATAACACATAACGTGCCGGGAAGCTCACAAATTTAGATACTGTCAAGAACAGAACGTCACCAGTATAACCATAATGAAAGTGGCTAAACGTAGGCGGATATTAAAGAAGATGTACAAAGTCTTTGAAGAAGTTTTTTTTTGTGTAACCTGTAAGTTGTCATTTAATGTATTTTGATTTTTCACGCTATGTATAGTATTCTCAAATCGTTCTGCACATGCAGTTCCCCTTCTTTATCCTGTATACACAGAACTGAGAGATCGTCATCACTTCCCAACATAGGATGGCCGGTTTCATGAATATGCACGGTTGTGACTGGCTTTACGAAATTACTTAGCCCAAAAGCGTTCCTACGTTCGTTGTACCTTAACTTGAAGGACCTGCCAGTCTGACCGACGTAGTACCGTATTTGCCAACCTCATCTCTTACATTAAAATTGCACAAAGAGGGTCACCCTAGTAGACCAATGTTTCAACTTTGACTGCATCAAGCGCAACGTTTACCATCGTTATTTGAAAATACGTTGTTAAATATCAGTTGTTCGTTATTGTTAAAATTTTTGCCATTTACAAATCATTGCCTTGCCTCATCTGTGATGTAGAAAGTGGTTTCTGAGACGCAGTCCATTGTAGAGCTCGGTTCCTTCCATCCAAATCCAAGCGTGCTGGGAGAAGGGCAGAGGAAATATCACAAGGAAATATTTGGGAACGGATTACCAGTTGGGGTAATTTCCTTACAGAACGGAAAACTAATCAAAAACCTTAGCAACTACACTAAGTTAATTCCTAGTCTCTATATTTTTGTCTGGCGGTGTAAGTCAGCATAAATAGAGCAGATAACTTATTGACATTTTCCCGACGTCCCGCCCGAAGTCGCAACATTACCACCTACCCAGCCAGCAGAGCAAAACCAATCGTGATGCTACCTGATAGATTGCTGTGGGCAATGGATGACCTCAATCTTTACAGCATGACTAGCTTGAGGACAATAGGGAACTGTCATTCATCGTCACTGTTAAGCTCAAAAATGGTTCAAAAGGCTCTAAGCACTATGGGACTTAACATCTGAGGTCATCAGTCCCCTAGACTTACAACTACTTAAACCTAACTAACCTAAGGACAGCAAACACATCCATGCCCGAGGCAGGATTCGAACCTGCGACCGTAGCAGCAGCGCGGTTCCGGACTGAAGGGCCTAGACTCACTCGGCCACAGCGGCCGGCCACTGCTAAGCACAAATCATAAACAAGGAAGTATTCATCAAGTCTATTCAAAGCAGAAAGGCTAGTTAGCGAAAACGAAAATATACAATAAATAAAATAACTTAAATGCGGAACAAATGGTTAGAAATCTCTTAGGATAGTGTTTTGGACTAAACCAAATTGTTTAAAGCTCAAACAAAATGTTTATTCAAGAAATATGCGCACAAATATACGAATGGTGGCCTTACACAGATTTGATAATTCGTGTAAAAATAATTAATTAAGCAGTGAAGATGTAGTCATTTAGTACAAACAGAACTGTTATATAGATCAATCATCATGCGCAAATAAAGTTCGTGCAGCAGCACATCAACACTCGAAAGTCATCAGCAAAATTTTAAACTTCGTCAGCGCTAAAAACTCAGTAATAGTCGCTACGAAAACCAAAATTCATTTATTACCATTACTATCGCAACAAATATCCAGCACGTTCATCACGTTATTATCAAGTGTTAAATACAGCGAAATATTATGCTTCAGAGCAGTCTTAGCGTAAACAACGTTACAGTTCCCATGGTTACACCAATATTTCTGGGTCTCGTCGGAATCTGGCCGCCAGTACCACTCATCAACCTTTCGCCATGAATGCTCACGAACAAAAGACTATGTGTGCCTTTCTGAAGGCGCCTTTAAGCTTTTAATCACGTTATGACTAATGAATTCACGTTACGTATTTACAAATTCTTGTTACATATTAATTTTATATATTTACCTCGGAGAAGATCAGCTTGAATTTCGGAGAAATGTAGGAATATGCGGAGCAATACTGACCCTACGACTTATCTTAGAAGATACGTTGAGGAAAGGCAAACCTACGTTTATAGTATTTGTAGACTTAAGGAAGACTTTTGACAATGTTGAATGGAATACTCTCTTTGAAAATCTGAAGACAGCAGGGTAAAATTCATGGAGGAAAAGGACATTCACAATTTGTGCAGAAACCACATGGCAGTTATAAGAGTGGACGGTCATAAAAGGGAATCAGTGCTTAAAAAGGGAGTGTTATTCAATCTGTACTTGAGCGATAAAGGAAACAAAAGAAAAACTTGGAGTAGGAATGAAAGATCAGGGAGAAAAAATAAAAACTTTAAAGTTTATTGATGACGTTGTAATTCTCTCAGAGACAGCAAAGGAATTGGAAGATAGTTGAACAGAACGGACAGTACCTTGAAAGGAGGAAATAAGATGAACTTCAACAAAAGCAAAAAAAGATTATGGAATGTAGTAGAATTAAATCAGGTGATGCTGGGGAAATTAAATTAGCAAACGAGACACTTAAAGTAGCAGATAAAATGTAGACTAGCAATGGCAAGGAAAGCATTCCTGAAGAAAAGAAATTCGTCAACATCGAATATAGATATAAGTGTTAGAAAGTCTTTACTGAAAGTAGCTGTATGGAGCGTAGCCATGTATGGAAGGGAAACATAAACGATAAACTATTTAAACAAGGACAGAACAGTAACTTTTGAAGTGTGGCACAGCAGAAGAATGCTGAAGATTAGGTGTATACAACAGATAGCTAATGAGGACGTACTGAACAGAACGGGGGAGAAAAGAAATTTGTGGAACAACTTGACTAGAAGACGGGATCGATTGACAGGACACGTTCTGAGACGTCAAGGGATCATCAATTTAGCATTGGAGGGAAGTGCATGTGTGTGAGTGTGTGTGTGGGGGGGAGGGGGGGGGGGTAAGAAATGTAGATGGAGACTAAGAGATGAATACAGTAAGTACATTCAGAGGATGTAAATTGCAGTAGTTATTCGGATATAAAGAGGCTTGCACAGGATGTAGTAGCATGGAGAGCTGCATCAAACCAGCCTTCGGACTGAGGACTACAACTACAACATGTGCAAACGACCGCCACTCAATTGTGAAAAACATTTACACGTTATTACAGAGGAAAATCTCAAGGTCAGATTGCGAGCTCTCATAAAAGTATTTGTACGTATTTACAATAGTTGTGAATAAAATACAGTAACACCTTGCCACATCTAGTACCACAACATGTTCAAACATCAGCTAAAAGTACACATATCTCCCAAATAATCAATGCTCGTGTGCCAGAATTTGTTTGCTAATGGTCTGAAATACTCTTGCTGATGCCATGCTGGGTTTGTTTGTGAAGAATTGGTAGTATTGGCACAATCTGCGCATAAATTTATTAAATTGTTTACATAAATGCCTAATTGTAAAAGTAACGTGTTGTGGTTGTTGTTGATGTCATCAGCTTCTGTATGTTAGCCGGCCGGAGTGGCCGTGCGGTTCTAGGCGCTACAGTCTGGTACCGCGTGACTACTACGGTCGCAGGTTCGAATCCTACCTCGGGCATGGATGTGTGTGATGTCCTTAGGTTAATTAGGTTTAAGTAGTTCTAAGTTCTAGGGGACTGATGACCACAGCAGTTAAGTCCCATAGTGCTCAGAGCCATTTTTTTCTGTATGTTAATGCGATCATAACTGCGTATTGCTTGACTGGGTCATTTGGTAACTATTTTTGTAGACTATTTTAGTTAAAATATTTATAACTTCTGTAGTTTTATGATTTAGGATCTAGTTTAACCTGCAATGAGCCTGTATCATCTTCACGATTTCTTTCTCGTTTTCCCATCTGTCTGGCGTGTTATGCTAATAACGCGTGTTACGTATTTTTCGTAAAAATACCATTAGTCTCCTGCTTATTTCGCGTTATTGGAGCGTCTATCTTGCCGCGTCCGTTATGTGACCAGCCCCGTTCCAGCGCTTGCATTTCCCCAGCAACAGCTGAGACCAGGGAGAGTCCCTCAGTGTACCAAGCATATCCGCTTCTTCACCCCGGCTAGCTCTTTGGCCAGCCAGCCGCACCATAAAATATATTCATCACTGACTTTCGTTTAGTAAGGCAGTCACTCAAAATGTTACAAATGTAATTTTTTTTAAATACTTTTCTTTCCCTACCCTTAAAGGCATCGCTATACCCATAGACATAAAAGTGTGGTCGTCACTTTGTGATATCCTGCTAACAGCTAACAAATACTGGGTGAAAGAGTTGTTCCACTGAATTTTGTGTATTGCTCTGCGAGCCGACTGCACGCCACACGCCTATGCTACTTTGGTAAGAGCAGCGTATGTCACCACCCTTTGCATTCAAATCTCATTATTGCGCATGGTCAAACATGGCACCCCTCCTTCGAGCTGTTTCCCACAGTTTTTACCAATGGAAATGGAAATGAGCGTTTGGCGTCATTGGCCGGGAGGTCCCTTAGGGGGCAGGTCCGGCCGCCTTGGTGCAGGGCTTATTACATTCGACGCCACATTGGTCGACCTGCGCGGAGAAAATCCCCGACCCAGCCGGGAATCGAACCCGGGCCCGTAGGACGACAATCCGTCACGCTGACCACTCACCTATCGGGGCGGACAGTTTTTACCAATTAGAACACCTTACGGGCTCGACAAACTTTTTATTAATATTTCGTAATCTCCTTTTATAAGTTCATAATCCATAGAGGACAGGTGATTACTACGGACAACCCCGCATCGTGGAGATGTGCTGTTCCACTCTGATAAGGCTGCCTCGCCTTTCATTTGTGTTTACCATTCAATAAACACAAAAATTTGTTGACTTTCTGATACTCTGTTACTCATTTGTGTCCTTCCCCCCTGACCCTAATTCTTTAACACCTTCCAAGTGAAACACCTCCAGTAGGTTCCTTTGTCCGATGCTGCTGCGTTCAAGGAGACAATACGGTCTTTCAGGTAAGCTATCATTTATCTGGAGACAACGGAAGGAAATTACACTTAGAGCAGCCTGTCCGATAGTCAACATTAGTAGTATTCCAGCACTTCATTTGGCTATCTCTTCGACGTGATTCAATTGAGACTAACGTACTTATCATTAATTTAACACTCGCCTCGCATTGCCGAACCACTTACGAATTGCCCAAGGCTACGCATAAAAAAAAAATAATAAAACAAACAGAGCCAGCTACAACTTGTAGTGCCGTACCGTAGCAGTTTTAAACGATACGTTGTGTACAGTAAAGGCAGTCCTTGATTAACAACTGTATCACCATTACTTTTTTGTTGTGGTTGAATGTAGGCGTAACGTTACCCGGGCAGATTAAGTCTACTCAGAAAGATATCGCGACAGGAATCCATCTTCCCGCCGGATGTTTTCTGGTCTTCTTATGACGCTTCAGGAAACGGGAAGTTTCAACTCAAGGCAACACAGTCGTCATAGACTAGCACAGAAGAAGCCGCTGAAGTTACTTCTCTCGCTTCTGTTGCAATGAATACACATTTGAGCACAAGCCAACTTGAACAGGCGTTTGGTATTCCTAAAACCAGTGTACATAGCATTCTAGCGTTTCACCAGTTCCATTCTTACCATGCACACGTATACCAAGAATTGTTTGTGACTGAATTACAGAATCGTGTTCATTTCGCTCGGTGGACACAGCAGAAAATCCTCTCAACCATAACCTCTTCTCCGATGTTCTTTTTACCAATGAATGTCCCTTCTCAAAAAAAGGACTGTTAAATACAAAGAATACGCATTACTGGTGTAGCGAAAACTCACGAAGATTTAAACAGGGTGAGCGTCAGTGTCAACGAACAATTAAGATCTGGTGTGGGATGCTTGGTATTACAATTATTGGCTCGTATTTTGGATGAAACGCCGCTGAAAAGCAGAATGCTTATATGGTACCAAAATGTTCAAATGTGTGTGAAATCTTATGGGACTTAACTGCTAAGGTCATCAGTCCCTAAGCTTACACACTACTTAACCTAAATTATCCTAAGGACAAACACACACACCCATGCCCGAGGGAGGACTGGAACCTCCGCCGGGACCAGCCGCACAGTCTATGACTGCAGCGCCCCAGACCGCTCGGCTAATCCCGCGCGGCTCTATATGGTGCCAACACTATGGATATCCAGTATATAGTCCAAGACGGGCACGTCGTGTTCTTAACCGAAGGTATCCTGCCATATTGATTAGTCGGGAGGAACAGTGGTTTGGTCCGTTCGATGTCCTGAATTAACTACTCAGGACTTTTTTCTTTAAAAGACATTGTCCATCTTGATATACCACAACTCCAGAGAACATCTTGCTTGCTTGTTATTCACTTCAGCAGGCAACACTGGAAGCAGCGATGAATTCTTTCATCGAACGTGTGGTCTGGTGTATCACTTTCAATGGTTACCTGGAAAAATGTGCACGGTCTGATGTGTAACGACAAGAAAAGCGACCTGCTAACCTTACCTTGCCGGGCACCTGCCAAGAAAAAATATAATCACCATCAGTAAGTGGTCATATAAATATTTGTAAATGGCATTACAGTGTGATAAATCATAAAGTATGTTCATTCAATAAAGGGTTTAATATTGGAAATTGGTGATTGCTCTTGGTTTTTCGTGTTCTCAGAGTTTCGACGTGTACTACATTGGGGTGAAGAATGCTGGGAATTCTATATGGACCTGCGTATAGAAGCTCAAATTTACTGCATCTACTCTTTCCTCTGTTGGATAAATAGTGTGTGCGTACTAATATCTTGTGTCCAATGTGAAAGTCACGGCGTGTAAAAACCTGTTTTTGCTGTCTTCTCTGGCGCTCTGCGGCACGTTTGATGATGTTGAGCGTAATGTCAATTATTCCATGGTGACGTAGTCGACGAGATGTAGGAAAAGATACTAATTCTTGAACTTTGTTAGGTGGTTCAACGTTTTTCAATATAACAGTCGGAGGAGATAGAATAGTAGATTCATTTGGTATGGAGTTAATTACATCCTGGAATGAGAGTATGTGTGTGTCCCAATCAATATGTCTTTTATGGCAGTACATTCTACATAGTTTACCAATTTCTTTCATCAGTCGTTCAGAAGGGTTCGAAGAAGCGTGATACCTCGATATATAGATCGGAGAAATGTTTCTAGATCGTAACATCCGTGTCCATATCGCAGATCTAAATTGTGGTCCATTGTCTGGAATTACTTTCAATACATGCCCTACATGAAATAAAAAAAAAACGCTTTACAAATGCATTCGAAATAGATTTAGCAGTAGCTTTGCGTAACGGAGTGAAGGTAACAAATTTCGAAGTGAGTTAAACAGCGACAAAGATGTAACAAAAACCTCCACTAGATCTGGGAATCGGACCAAAAATGTCTACTGCGGCCATGCGCCTCGATTTAACGGGTACAATGGGATGTAACGGAGGAATATGTGAAGTCGTGTCTGATTTAGCTTTCTGACAGATTTTACATGACGCTAAAACTCGTCGAATACGTTTCTCCATTTTGGCAAAATAACAGTTTTTTCTCAGTATAAGAAAACATTGTCTGGCTCCATAATGTGCGTAACTTAAATGAGTATACCAAATTAATTTGTTAACAAGTTCGTCAGGAATGCATAATAACCAGTTTTTGCTGTCAGGGTGAGAGTGGCGAAACAGAATGTTCTTGCGTACCGTATAATGGTTTCTAATGGTAACATTATTCCTATCCTGCCAAAGGTGTTTAATTTCTTTCCATACGTTGTCTTTGCTCTGCTCTTGTGCTATGTCTCGTAATGACGACGAAATGAAATTTCCAAATGCAACTCGTTGAATATACATGACGCTAAAATTTGCTTTGCAGAAGTTGGTTGCGATGTCTTGCTGATTGTTGCTGAGAGAACGGGATAGTGCGTCTGCTACAATATCTTGTGTACGGATATACGGAATAGGATAATGTTTGGCTTTAAATGTGTCATGCTGTTTATCTTGAAATTAATACATAAAACCGGAGATAATACCAGGGACGTTGTCAAAAACTGGAGCTTGCTGTAAAAGAATATTGCGTAGCTCTGTACGTTCGTCATCTGTATTTGCGTTGCTCTGTTTTAATTTCTCAGAAATCATTTGCATAACGTCATAGTCGGCTTCGTCTGGTGTATTATAGTTGTGTACGTATGTCTCCGTAAACAGTGTGGAATGACAGTCGGTGTTACGCAATGTCGAAATGACCTCTGTTCGATTAATTGTCTGTTCATCTGCAGATAAAGCGTGCTGAAATTCTAATGCCAGTTGTATTTTTTCATCCTTTAACATTAAATAGGAATTTTGAAAGTCAATAATTGCGTCATGTTGTACCAAAAAATTCGTACCTAAAATAACGTCTGTTGTTAATAAGGGAACAATCCAAAAATTTGAATGGAACGTATGACCTGCAAAACAAAATGATAAGTGTGTCTGTAATTTTACATCTACTCCTTTACCAGATACTGCTCCTTTTACTTTAGTTGTGCCTAATGGTAACGTAGGATAAGTATTCTCTTTGTTACATTCGTTGAATGTTTCTTCATTTATAACTGACATAGGTGATCCAGAATCGATTACTGCTGAAAATGTGGATAATCCAATCTTTACTTCAATGACAGGGTGGGAAATGGTTTTTTTGTATAACTGGTTTTTCATGTAAAAGTGTGTCTCGGATGTCGTCAAAAGTAATAACATTTTCATGAACGAGATTCTGTGTATCAAAAGTATTGCTTATGTCGCTGGAAGATGCAACCTGTACTGTATCTAGTCAAATTCTTTCTGACGTGCTGATATTTGCGGGAGGATGCTGTAGCATTTCGACTATTTTTACTGTTCTTTTACTTCTTACTGACGTATTAGATTCGGGATGTTACCGACTGTCTGGTTCATTCATAATAACCTGTTGTTGTGGTTGACTCTGCTGCTGATAAGACCTACTGTTATTAAATGTACGACGAAAACTGTGCTCTTTACTTTTACGTCTGTCATGATAGTCATTCCTATACGGCGCGTTGCGATAAGAGTTGAAATGATGTGTCTTCTGTACGTAGTGTTTCCTTGCTGCTGTGCGTTACTATCTGGTGGGGCCAACGCTATACGTGTAGGCAGCGACAGTGTTGCCAACTCTAAAAAATCCAAGTCGCTAGATTCAATATCAAAAGTCGCTAGAAAGTCGCTAAAACTGATTTTACTAGGGATGTACTGAAAATTTCGTGCTGTGAATGGTGCAGTAAACCAATGGGGGGGGGGGGGGGGGGCGGAGGTAATAAAATATTAATACAAATTGTCTCGTACGTAATTGTTATATTGTCTTAATTAAATGACGCATCACTTGCAACAACATACGTATAAAATACGCTAACGTTAGTTAAACATGTTATCATAATTGACGCAACACATAAATTGTTGTTTCAATCACAGTAGTCAAATATACTAGAAATAAACAACTATATTGGTAACAAAAAGAAAGCAAGAACTCAAATTAGGTTACAAAATATATACATACCGGTATGTGAGCTATTCATCGTCGTCACTCAGAAGATCGAATAACTCTTCTGTTTCATGCTCTGACAGAACTGTAGTTGATGTAGAGGGTTGAACGTCGCTCAAAAGATGATGTTGCAGTTCGACTGGTTTTGTCGCAAAAGAGTAACTTTTGTTCGTTCCAATAAGCTCCAATAGCGTCTGACGGTATGTCAAAAGATGCACAATCTTTACTTTGTTTCTTCAGCTGGTCTCTCGATATGATCAAAACATTAATTGTCTTTAACGATAATCTGTTACGGTGTTTAGTTTTTACAATGTTCATAGAACTGAATATTCTTTCCACTTCTGCATTTGAATGCGGTAGGCATAGAACAGTCAATGCTAGCTGTGAAATCAAAGAAAAAGGATTCTCCCCTACGGCATTTTTATACTGCAAAACCTCACTCCAATATCGAACAGTGTTAGTAGTGTTATCCCACCTAATGAAGTTGATATTAAGCCATTCTTGCAGCATACCGTCTATGAAATCACCACTAAAACCCAATCCTTGGGCTACATCAGCTACAGCATTATTTTTATTCACTTTAGTGTTTCTTTAACATTCAACATTGACATTTTTTTCAGGATCGTAACGTTACTTGGCAGTCTTTGTTGAATTTCTTTATGAGTTTCAGACTAACCTGAATGCATCTCTTCTTAAAATAAACTTCATTTTCTTCAGACAAACTTGACTCAGACAATTTCTGTTCAAACATAAAGCCAAGGTTCGGATTTGCGTACATACATTCGCTTGGAACTGTCGTTGTCAACAAATCAACAGTTGGAAAAACCATTTTTTGTCCGAGTGACTTCAAGTGTATCTAGTAATTTAGTGGGGCCATTGTCTTCTCCTTCAAAAGCTTTTATTGCTATTTGTATGTCTTTTAAAGCATGTTTAAGGTAAAACATGTAAAGATGATTTGAGTCGTCACAATACATCTTGTACAAAATATCGGCAGTGTAACAATTGTCTTGAACCATGGCAAGTGAAAAATGTAGCTTTAGTTCTTTCCACTGCTCCAGAATTCTTCGTATTGCTGGTTCAATTGAAAGCCAAAGTGTTGCACAGACCTCCAAAATTTTTAGTGGCTGTTTTCCACAATTTATTGTCCCATAAACCTTTTTGTATTCCTCTTGTCTTTTGGGTGAAATGGAGAATCAATTGTAGGTTTCCCGTACAAGAAATTGTAGGTTACCCGTACAAGAAACTCTGTGTTTCTAGGTATGGTATTCACTGAGGCGTGCGAAACTGCAAGCTGAAGAGAGTGACAAATGCAACGGATCAATACCAAATGCTTCAAACCATATTCTCTCTTGAGTTGTTCGAAAAACCCATTGTTTACTCCAACCATTGCAGAAGCATTATCTGTGCCAATTCCTACCATATTAGCGACTGGAAGTTTGAGATCTTTCAAAGAATTCATAAGAATAGCAGCCAGATTTCTTGCATCTGCAGTTTCTACTACAGCGAGTTTGAGAAATGCTGATCTAATGGTTTGGTTGTTTACACTATAGTACCGTATAACGATACCTAGCATTTTAGATATTGATACATCTGTAGATTCATCTATTAGTACACTGTATTTTTGGTTACCTATATCTTCAACCAATGATTGCGAAAAATATGGAGCATAAACTTCAGTTATAATGTTAGTGCACTTTGTTCGATGTAATTGCATGTTTTTAGCGCCCTCATCACCGGAAAACATCTTGTACAGTATTCCTAAATTATCTACTGCTAAAATAGAACAATATTCATCAATAAATAAAGAAAGGGCGCCGTCCACTCTGCTTGCTATTCTAACTGTAGTTTTCGGAACAATTTTCACGGGTAAGGTGGTTTTTGTTTTTTTTTTAAACAATTTTTTGTTTATGCTTAATAGTTTTCGAATGCTTTCTAATATCACCCAATTTAGCATAAAACTCTGTTGCACATACTTGACATCTTGCCTTGGATAAGTCTCCAACGACCGGTTTCAGCCACCCATTGAATTCAGGTTCTGCTTCCCACGCATCGCGATATTTTTGATCGTACTGCTTCTTCTTCTGCGGTAAATCCATTATGTAAGCCACCACAACAAAACTTTCACCAATTTATAATCACTGAAAATACATTAAAACTCAGGCGAACTAGAGGTCATGAAACAATCTACTCACTCGGTAACTCGATATCAGTCCTATTGTTCATTGTTTAAAACGTAATAATGTCTGAGATAGCCCAACCGAATTGTACTTGCGTTACCACTGTGCATGTGGTAATAATTTGACTGCGAGTTAACATTTCGAAAAATTAGAGGTTGCTGGACAGAAATGTATTTTATTATACTTAATATTACGTATGTTTTTTTGTCAATTCGAAAAATAAAGGGAGTTCAAAAGTTGAAGAATTGTAGATCGATACGCTATCGACGATAACAGGTTAGTGGATAATGAATAATGAATTGTTCTATAGTCAAGGTTTTCTTACTCTGTAGGCAATTCCCACATTCAGGTTTACTAAATGCTGAACAATGCTACGTGATCTGCTAAGAACTTTATTTAACTTAGTAAATCTAGAACAAAGTCAGTGTAGTACCCATTCTATAGTTAAAATCTTAGTTTTGTTAATGAAATTACTGGCGCAAAATAGCTTTGATTTGTACCTCAAAAGTCGTCAGTACTCCAAAAGTTGCCAGATAAGTCGCTAAATAATTTTTGTCGCTAAGGCGAAGACAAAAGTCGCCATTTCTAGCGACAAACTCGCAAAATTGGCAACAATGGGCGGCGAAACATTAAAGCTTGGTTGAGCTTGCAAACCACATTGTTGGTTAGGTATGCTAACCGACTGGTTTTGTTGTTGTTGTAGGGAAAACCCTCTATTGTTACCAAAATGTGTCTGCGATTGCTGAAAATTTTGTACATACTGATGATTAAAATTTTGCCTGTTATTAAAATTATGCTGGTATTTCTTCTCATTTCGGGAGTGTCTAATGAAAACTGTCACTTTCGGTAAAACTTGTCATATCAGGTTTTCTTTACTCATTCTTAATCCTAGGTCGATCGAGAGTTGAAGAGCTGTTTTGATAGATATAAAGAATAGTAAAAGAGTAGGCAGCAGTGCAGAAAACTAAAGAAGAAATAGCAGTACTACGGCTCGGGGCCCCGTGCACGCTACGACACATATTCATTGAAGTGTAATGAATCCCTTGAGGTCACTTACGCGCTGCAGTTAAATTTTAGTTTCTGCGATACAGGCCAAGCTGATGGAAATGCGAAAGCAAATTGTTGTATCCGGTCCAAAGGGTGAATCTGTGTTCTGTCATTATTAAAAACCTTACATTTTCTCACGGATAGAAAGTGCTTATAATCAAAATTATCGTCTGTGTATGTCTGAACAGGTTCAGGATTGCATGAGAATCTATCTCTCTGTGTCTGTTCGGATTCTAAGTCACGTACTCTCTGTAAATTACCTAAATTATACTGGCTGTGTGAGTGTGACAAATGTTCGTAAAGTGGCGTATGCTGTGACGTGTTAAAGGCTGAAACATTTTTCATTTCTATCACTTCTTGCTGTAAAGATGACACTTTTCTACGCAATGTATTATTGGACGAACCTATCTCACTGATTGCTGTAAGTTTTGGAATTCGGGTGTTTGATTGAACGTAACAGGTGACATATTGTCTGATTTAGTGTCATTGTTATTTTCCATAACGTCAATAAGACTGGCCAATTCATCAATTTTTTCAGTCAGTGCCTTTACGTGATCGTCGTTTTTAGTATCACAAGTATTAATTTGTTTTTGCGTTTTACGTGTGGTTTTGTTTAATTTCTTAACGTCTGCTTTAATGGCATGTTCAGTAAGCTGTTCAATAGAGGTATCACGTTTTTCCTTAATTTGTTTAAAGTTCTCATTAGTTTGATCGACCTGTCATGTTTTTCGTTCGACTGTTTGAAACTTTCATAAAGTTGTTTGTACGATTCAGTAAGTTGTTTGAAATGGTTGTCGTATTGTTCATTGAGTTGTTTGAAATTGCTGTCGTATTTTTCATTCGACTGTTTGAGATTTTCATTAAATTGTAACAATACTGCCGTAACTTGATCCAAGCCAAAATTAGCGACTCTTTTCTCTGTGCTGTGTGTTGGTATATCTGCATGTGTCACGTTTTGTGTAACCATTTGGTCATTGTCTGTTTCACAAGAAGGTTTGCTAATCGGACGTGCAGTGTGGGTCACTACATCGGAATCAAATAAATCCGACGTATTTTGACTACATTGTTCATTTTCGTTAGAAACATTTATCTGTTCACTGTGTAAATTTTGCAAGTCAAGTGTGTCAAACTGGGCAGCGTCCATTGTAACGGAACGTGCCGCGTCATCAATTATTAAATTTTTTATGGACATAATTGAATTTGGTTGCTCATCATTAGGATTAAAATAATTACTAGTGGTCGGTATGCACTGGTTATCTGTAATTGGAGGATTATCATTATGACACTGAGTGTCGTTAATATTAACAGTCAAATTATTCAAGTCGGCTTTTTCGCTCATTGCACATCGCGATGTACTGTTAGCAGTTTTTCGAGGCATTTTCACAAGTCAAAGACAAGCATAAAATCAAATAAAGACAAAGCAAAAATGGAACAAATACAATAACAACAAAGAGCAATAAACTGCCGATGATCTGTGAAAGAAAGAGTGACAAATTAGTAAATGCGTTGCGCCAAATGCAAACTACATTTAACATTAAGTAAATAAGAGCAAATATATAACTGACTACTTTTGAGAAATTCACAAAAAATTACTATCCTGGCAGGGTCGCCAAGTGTAACCTCTCACTATATATATATATATATATATATATATATATATATATATATATATATATATATTGTAACCTAGCAGCAGTTTATTATTCCATAACCTACCAATAATACAATGTGACTAACCTCCTAATAAAAAATGTGACTCATATATAACCTTTCAATAATTAACTGACTGTGAATCTAAACTGGTAAAATTGGATGTCAGCAGTGCTGCGTCATGATCCTGAAAATTCATTCTGCATAAACTGAAAAATCTTACCTCAATGAAGTCACCGGATAATGCGTATATATCTGCTCCTATAAGAAATTTTTTCTGGCGCAGCCCAGTGCAATGCTGGCCGATAGATCTGTCATGTATAAAAAGAAACAACTGATTTTTGTTTACAATAATCGGGATGACCATGGATTGGAGAAATTAGTAAATTCCTTAAATTGAGATGAATGATTGTCAAAAGTTAATTTTTATAAGAAATATTATTATTAAGAGATTTTTTTAAAACATTTACATGGGACTTGATATAACAATACTACTTATGCGCGAGGCTACTTTTACCTTATATCGCTCAGGCTCCGCCATCGCTCCCCACGACCGGCGCAGCCAACTCGATACTGCAGATTGTTCGCTACTACTTACTCCTACTGCTACACAGTTCCTACTGCCGCCAACACTGCTCTCTGGTCTGAGATTCTCTTATAGCTTACATATCACAGGAAACACATGAGCAATCCTTTGAAATTACATCTGCTCGAGTACGCTAGCAATAAATTCCTTAGTCATGGACCTCTTACAGGGTGTGCCAGGTCAGTCGAGCATCGGGACGGACCTGCGCTGGTCTACACTTATAGGGGCCAGTCTGGCAGCAATGTTATAAGTATTCTACATAAACTTGTACTTTGTTTCTATGTACTTGTGCAAGCTATATTCCGCCTCCAGGGACACAACACCAGAGCTGGACGGAACGGCAGACTGGAGCTTGGAGATCATATGGTCTGCCTGAAGGAGGGCAGTGACAGTGGTCTGCAGCAGGTCCAGGAGGGGCTCTGTTCCACTCGAGTCTAGGGCCTTGTTCACTTCCCACCTGGTGTACCGGGGTCCGGGCGAGGCGTTCGTTACGGGAGGCGCGGCAGCGCCAGAGACAACGGCGGGTGTTTGCCATCCAGCAAGCACCACTAGCGGCAAGTTGCGGCACAGCCTCCAGGATGGCACGGGTTCGAGTCCGGTCCTGTCCTTGGAGCAGCGGCGGCCTGAGGGCCATAGGCGACCACCTTCATCCCATGGTCGGACAGAGCAGGCCAAACAGGGTAGAACAGCGCTGCGGGCGGCACGCCAACACTACACTGCACCCATCGAATACTGTAAATTAGTTGAATAACGAAATGCTACTGAATACTGCTGTATCACTCTGCACTGCCTCTTGACGCTCTTGAACTTGCTCGGCCTACTGACGAAATACAGCATGGTGGGTCCCGGCTTCAGCTCGGCCATTTGGAGTCCCGGGGTCGACCCCCTGGCCCCGCAACAGAATGATTACTGGACATGAATGGGTGCGGATGATCAGATAGGATGCTTACGTACATGTCACCTGTCAGAGTCGTACCTAGACGTACCAAGAGTCCCATATCACTCCTACTGCACACGCCCCACACCATTACAGAGCTACAACCAGCCTAACAGTCCCCTGTTGACGTGCAGGATTCATGGATTCATGAGGATGTCTCCATACCCATACACGTCCATCCTCTCGATAGAATTTGAAATGAGACTCGTCCGACGAGGCAACATGTTTCCAGTCACCAACAGTCCAATGTCGGTGTTGACGGGCCCAGGCGAGGCGTAAAGCTCTGTGCCGCAGTCATCAAGGGCACACGAGTGGGCTTTCGGCTCCTAAAGACCATATCGCTGATATTTCGTTGAATGGTTCGCACACTGACACTTGTTGACAGCACAGAATTGAAATCTGCAGCAATGTGCGGAAGGTTTGCACTTCTGTCACGCAGAAAGATTCTCTTCAGTCGTCATTGGTCCCATTCTTGCATAATCTTTTTCTGGAGATTTGATGTTTTACCGAATTTCTGATATTCACGGTACATTCTTGAAATGGTCGTACAGGAAAATCGCCACTTAATCGCTACCTCGGAGATGCTGTGTCACATCGTCCGTGTGCCGACTATAACACCACGTTCAGACTCACTTAAATCTTGATAAACTGTCATTGTAGCAGCAGTAACCGATCTAACAACAATGCCGGATTCTATCCGTGCCACTGTAATGGTGAATTTACAACATGTGATTGTTACTGACAGTGCCTGCTAACACTCGATCGAAAAGGACCACCAAAAATACACTCCTGGAAATTGAAATAAGAACACCGTGAATTCATTGTCCCAGGAAGGGGAAACTTTATTGACACATTCCTGGGGTCAGATACATCATATGATCACACTGACAGAACCACAGGCACATAGACACAGGCAACAGAGCATGCACAATGTCGGCACTACTACAGTGTATATCCACCTTTCGCAGCAATGCAGGTTGCTATTCTACCATGGAGACGATCGTAGAGATGCTGGATGTAGTCCTGTGGAACGGCTTGCCATGCCATTTCCACCTGGCGCCTCAGTTGGTCCAGCGTTCGTGCTGGACGTGCAGACCGCGTGAGACGACGCTTCATCCAGTCCCAAACATGCTCAATGGGGGACATATCCGGAGATCGTGCTGGCCAGGGTAGTTGACTTACACCTTCTAGAGCACGTTGGGTGGCACGGGATACATGCGGACGTGCATTGTCCTGTTGGAACAGCAAGTTCCCTTGCCGGTCTAGGAATGGTAGAACGATGGGTTCGATGACGGTTTGGATGTACCGTGCACTATTCAGTGTCCCCTCGACGATCACCAGTGGTGTACGGCCAGTGTAGGAGATCGCACCCCACACCATGATGCCGGGTGTTGGCCCTGTGTGCCTCGGTCGTATGCAGTCCTGATTGTGGCGCTCACCTGCACGGCGCCAAACACGCATACGACCATCATTGGCACCAAGGCAGAAGCGACTCTCATCGCTGAAGACGACACGTCTCCATTCGTCCCTCCATTCACGCCTGTCGCGACACCACTGGAGGCGGGCTGCACGATGTTGGGGCGTGAGCGGAAGACGGCCTAACGGTGTGCGGGACCGTAGCCCAGCTTCACGGAGACGGTTGCGAATGGTCCTCGCCGATACCCCAGGAGCAACAGTGTCCCTAATTTGCTGGTAAGTGGCGGTGCGGTCCCCTACGGCACTGCGTAGGATCCTACGGTCTTGGCGTGCATCCGTGCGTCGCTGCGGTCCGGTCCCAGGTCGACGGGCACGTGCACCTTCCGCCGACCACTGGCGACAACATCGATGTACTGTGGAGACCTCACGCCCCACGTGTTGAGCAATTCGGCGGTACGTCCACCCGGCCTCCCGCATGCCCACTATACGCCCTCGCTCAAAGTCCGTCAACTGCACATACGGTTCACGTCCACGCTGTCGCGGCATGCTACCAGTGTTAAAGACTGCGATGGAGCTCCGTATGCCACGGCAAACTGGCTGACACTGACGGCGGCGGTGCACAAATGCCGCGCAGCTAGCGCCATTCGACGGCCAACACCGCGGGTCCTGGTGTGTCCGCTGTGCCGTGCGTGTGATCATTGCTTGTACAGCCCTCTCGCAGTGTCCGGAGCAAGTATGGTGGGTCTGACACACCGGTGTCAATGTGTTCTTTTTTCCATTTCCAGGAGTAAATAACTGTAATCATTAGTAACCTGAGATAACACATAATACACAAGAGCATCATTTTTAAAGCACTTGTGATCAGAAGTTTTCAGATTTAAAAACGAAATTGGGATGGACATGGCTCTTCCTTGGTAGGACCGTAATATCAATTCCAACTTTACTGCAAAACTATAACACACATACGCACACTCACGCAAACGCAACTCACACACACGACGTGTGTGTGTGTGTGTGTGTGTGTGTATGTGCTTATGTGTGTCTATTGTTGACGATGGACTTCATGGCTGAAAGCTTTAATTGTGAGAGTGTTTTTGTTGTGCCTATCTGCGACTCAACATCTCTGCTATATGGTGAATAAGCACATGTACGTACTTTCACACATATAAACAACAAATAACTAAGCAGAACATAAAGTTAACACAAAATCGTCTCCCATATAATGCAAGTTCACCTTGCAATACTTTACATAAAAATGCACAATATTTTCAGGGCACATATACAGTATAGCAAAAAAATTGATGTTTGGTTTTCAGGTACAAAGAATTTCGTATGACAAAATAATTTTTTGTAAGATGCTTATGCTGCTAGGTCGTACTATCGTATAATTTGGGATCAGGACAGTACAGGTGCGAAGTGCCATTACACAGAGAGAATGCTTCATAAAGTTGGGATCGTGCAAAATGGAGACTAAAAACATAGTTTGGTGGCCTCAGAACCCTTACGATGATCCCATGTGTTCACTACATCGATTAAAGCTACATTTACGCCTCAGGCAGGATATTACACTTATTTTAAGTGAGTAAGTACGGTAACTTTAAACCTCTGGATCTCGGTAACCATAATGGTATCGAAAAAAGTTACAAGGTTCCCTGAGAACATCATCTTGAGAACATTTGGTAAAAATTTCTACGATTTGCCATGAATATGAATTACGGGAGTGGTCATCTTCACAATTTGTACTTTAGGTAGCAAAAAAAGAAAAAGATCGCTTTTTTGGTTATTTATTGATAATGGATACAGGTTTTCGAAAATGGGAAAAGCATCGTTTCCAGATAAATGTCTAAATAATCTTCTGTTAACATTTGATTCATTACAAATGGTTAGTTGTTTAGATAAGTGCGGCCCACGGTGCAAAAATGGCTAAAACCCGGCTTTTCCAGTTTTATGCGTAAATACGGTACCTCTGAATCTCTGTGACGGACAATGATACCGAAAAGGCTTCTAAGTTGCCCGAGAATATTGTCTTAAACATCGATGATAAAAGTTTCAACGATCTGCTGTAAACAGAAATTATAGAATTTGCTATCCCCACAGGTGATATTTCATTCCCAAAAATCATGGTTTTTCGGCGTTTTTTCAGGAACCGCCCATAAACAAATGGTGCCTTTGTAAGCTGCCTAAGGTCCATCCTAGACGACACCTAACGCAAAGAACCAACCGATTTGCCTGGGCTGGAGGAAGTGTGTAACGTTGAAATTTTGGTCCTCCAAGGGCTGTCCAAAACACTTGACCCCTTATCTCTGTGATCAATGGAACCCGAGACCAATACCAATGTCCCTCCATCCTGCCGGTGCACATCCCTACCTAAGAGTAACCATGCAGGTTGTCTGATGATGGCCCCCAGATCGGCTCGGATGTTCAGTGTCTCTGATGTTTCCTATTAGACCTACTTACTAACATGGAAGTTCTCTCGTGGGATAGGTCACAACAGCACCTTTGAGGAGTCAGACTTTATCTCAGCTCCAAGTATGTTAACATCAAAGGATACATTTACTCCAATGAAACCAGTTATGGCCGTATTATTAGTATATGGTATCAAATGAAAATTTCACACATACCCCATGGGTGAATCTCTGATTGTAATATTTGTATATAGTAGAAGGGTAATATCAGTGATTTTGAGGTACGTGACCGTTAGCGACAGACAGGAGATCCGTGTTTGGACCCCAGTTCATTAGCCACTGCATATTCATTACCACATAATTATTTTCACACGCTTCCCTGTGTGTGTGAGAGAGAGCTACAAACGTATGAAATATCGACGTAGGATTAATGAAAACGTTTCTGGACTGTAATTATGGAGCATGATGTCCAGAGTAAATTTAACAGAAAAGGAGACAAGTTAGTGGGACGTCTGCAAAAGTGATCAAGAGATGACTACGAAAGGAGAGACAGAAGGGGAACTGGGCAGGGGGTATGTAGCGACAGAAAAAGATTGCTTCATGTGAAAGAAATTATCAATGGGGTCAGTTGTATTGATTATGGAGGAATTAAGCGGTTAGCACAAGATAGAAAGAGACAGATTGTATGACCAAACAAATCGAAAGAAGTAGGTACATACATTTGATGTCATTCACTATTCATGTCTTTTTTATTCTACTACACTCAGTTGTACCGATAATTGTAGCTGTATTCTACACACACACTAACAGACTTCGATCAGTCAGGCAACAGACCTGAAAAAGAAGTCTATCGACAGATCTTTGGTAGTTGTTGTTCACTGAGTACCAGTCTCAATACATCTGTTGTGATTGCAGTGCACTGGAGTTGTGTAAGGAATACTGCTATCTTTGATATAACGTATCGATACTGTACTCCTTGCTTATCGCTGGCTGCTGGGAGTTTCGGAGCCGAGCGCGTCTCTTCTCTGAGGGAGCATTGTCTTGAGGCATAATGACAACAATGCCCCATGGCTAGCTGTCAAGCACTGTGGTAGCGTGTGCAGAAAGCGAATCACTCAGTGTTGGGCTTTCATGCGGAGCGGTCGCCGGCGGCCATGTCGCTGGTAAGTAATAAGAAGAAATTGGTAGAAAGTGGAATTAATAGTTGAAAGTGTTACGTCGATTTGCAGAATGAACGTATTTCAGCATTTATTTCGCGGAAAGGGGCGCTTGATTAATTAAGGGATTTATGCTTGATACAGTGTCGTGTTTGAGAATCAGTGACTGCCATGGAAAGGCATATTGATAGCAGAACGTAAATTGAAAAGGCTTCCGTGATCAGTGATTACCTGTTTAATTAATGCGGAAACGTAATGTAGCAATGGTTACTCATTGTGAACGAGAAACAAACATTACTGTTAACCATTAACTTACGATGAGTAGTCTCTCAGGCCATGTGAAAATTTTCGAATCGGCTCGCCAAGGTCAGTTCTGGCGGGATGTTTCTATGCCCCGCTCTATACAACTTCTTAAATTGCCCGTCCTACTATGTTTTGTTTTCGGTTGCAGTATCACCTCTGTTTGCTGTTGACACGTGTTGTTGACACATATTAGGGTCTCCTAGACAGCACATCGCGAGCTACGTACCTGTTTCCTTCATTATAGTACAAAATGTAGTTGCAGAAATGTGTCAGGTTTAACGATCATACGTTTGATTAAAGTTTTACTCGGTGCATGGAGGAAAATATCAGCAATATAGATCAACAAATCTATGAAAACGACGACCATTTTACAAGAGCGAGTGATCACACTTCTGCTAGTGAGCACAGTTTGCTCCCAAACTTGAGGATCATTCACGGTACGAATTTTTGGGCAGCTGTGATGGGGACCTTCCGGTCCTCCTACAAAATACGTAAACTGTAAGTAAAAATCAAATGTGGTTTGAATGATGATAAAGAAATTGTAGGTCCCAACACAGAAAGTCAATTTTGCGAACTTTCTTTTTGTACTTGTCGAGTGCAGTTCTTACGTAAAAGTTTAAACTCTGGAATTTAGTTCCATGTGAAAATTTAGTTGCTACAGAGATACTTTCTAACATTTCCCCCATGAGTACCACTTAAAAAATCGCACAAAATATTTGATTCTATGTGATAAAAAGGAAAATAACGCAACAAAGTCAACAAGCAGTGTTCAAACAACACATGCATAACTGTTAAAAATAAATGATATATAATTTAAATTAAGATTTTCAAATGATTTGTGCCTTAAATATCGGTTTTAAACATAGGCGTCCCAAAGACCCCACCTAATGTAATACGTTACAGAAAAATCTCCTCGTGAGTTAAGGCTTGAATGAGACTGGATGGGCCTTGGTATTGTTAGGGAAGTATGTTACGTGAAAAACGGACGACAACAAAAAGTAATTTGACTCGTACTGTAATTATTTCAAAGTGACCTTTTCCATCCTTTAACTGAGTAACTTTAACATTTGAAAAACCAAAAGAGACATGTGCTCATATTAAGTACATGGTCAGGTTTATTTCTTGATGAAGAGTGTTCGCTATGTAAAGTTCCCATAGGCTATTTGAGTCTGATAACCCCAAAAATTAATCCAAAAAATAAACAAAGAAAAGACGTCATTAACAAGACGAGGAGCTTTACAGTCTCTTGTCTGCTACAACAACCAAATCACCTCTATTCGCCCTTGGCTTATCCTTTCGATACACACATTCATCCCAAAAATCTCACCGCTGTAAATTTCAGATTTTAGCCGTCTTTCTGTACTTACTATTTTGGGAGCTCCACTACTTGTTATGATTGCTTCAAATTCTGGGACTTTATTGCAAATGCTTCAGCAGTTGCTCACCAGGATTTTAGATAATCTCATCTCGGGGAGTCAGGGGTGTGGCATTTATTTTCGTCTTACCCAAATACTTTGAAGCCTCCACAGCTATCATCATCTGGACTGGATAGAGAGTCGCCTACTATATAAGGAATTACTGGAGCACATCCCACACAGTCAGCTACCTCCTAGGTAGCCAGTACACTTCTGACACATTTAGGGGGACCCTACAGTTCTCAACCACAAGTAGTTGCAGCCTAGGTTGTCACAGTCCGTCGAAGTCAGTGGTTCAAGCCATCCAGTTGACTCAGAACCAGGGGGCAAGGGCGGGGGCTGGGGATATGATCACTTCTGCACTTCTGAGAGATTCGATGAAACTCCATGAGCAAGGCTGGTGTTCTATGCATAGTCTATCAATCACTGGAATAATCCAACTGTGACCTCTGAGCTCAGATCACAGGCATCATTTGTTTCAATGTGAGCCGCAATATGCAACTGGTTTCACGCTGTTCCCTCAATAATTCCTGGAAAACTGCGCTACAGCATGTTGAATGAAGCCCCCAGGCCTTTTACATGATCCTCCCTTCCCTTCCTGCTACTTCCACAAGAGGTAGTATTATTAGCGTTACGTTCGAACTGCAGATGATTAATAGTCCCCAACCATTTTTCACTTTCTTCCCCCTGACACAGGACACAACATGCTTCCCATCACATGAAGCATTTCGCATTAGGTCTGTTTCAGTTACAGTGGCAGACAGAATCTAAAACTTGCAGGTAAGTGTATGAGAGTAGTATCACGAGTTCCCTCTGTGCAGGGCACCTAGACCTGCCACCGATTAGCCACTCATAGTCAAGTTGACGAGTAGTAATAGCATGTATCTTTCCTGGAGAGGAGACAGCATCTATGGGAGAGGGTACCGGTAGTGTTGGAGGTACGTTTTATATGTCTGGTAAGTGACTCTCTGAAGTTCACCCAACACACTGATTCATAGCAGCTTCCAACTGCTTGACAGCAGTGAAGGCAATTTCCGACAACTAACTTAACCCATGCTGAGAGAATAAGACTATGTAAATAACTTAGATGTACGCTGAAGAAGCGGTTCCCTGAAGTTGATTTTGAAAAAAGTTAAGCTCATCCCTGTTGTTTGTTTAGGAATGCCACGATTAAGTTCAAACGAAGATTGGCCATACGCAGTTCGTCTTGATATTTTTGCTGTACCTTAGAAAGGATGATCAATGTTTAATATGCCACAAACACCGCGTTCATTACACATGAGAACCATCATAGCATTCACATTAAATGATTTACAGAAACTACGTGAGACCAAGATCGGATGTTTCGACACTGACACGAGTCCTATTCATACCAAACACCAACAGAAGTTCTTAACTACTTCAAAATTTCGCTCTGTCGTACTACGAACGTATCTTATCCAACAGTTCATACAAAGGTGAAACGCGATTGAAAGTGAACTGTTGTCATCTTCAGTATAAGCCAACTGCCTCAATAATCAGTTCAAGCGAATCGTACATTTACTTAGCTCAGATTTGCAACAAAGGGTTTTCATTTATTTTATGTCTGGCAGAGATGGGCTCACATTCTGCACGCTTAATTTAAGAGAAAAATCTAAGTAAAATTACATATTTTTCTCCTATGAATGACCAGGGATACAACAGACAAAGGTGCAGAGCTGTGAAACGTTGCTGAAGTAGTGTTTTACACTTGACCGTAAACGTCGGACCAATTCTTGAAGAAAATGTTTACAGCATGAGCTACTGTCAGCTCCCGGCTATGACGACTCTGCACTAAACGTTTGTCTACTGTCTAAGGCAATCAACGTTTAATAGTATCACCAGACTATCGTTTCCCTCTTACAGCTTACATTAGAAAGCGCTTTGTGTTCACGATCCATCCGACTTAACAGCTTGCATTAGAAAGCGCTTTGTATTGCCCACTCATCCCCTGTTTTAGAATCACAGCTGCGGTAATCCAGATAGCAAATGGCAGCAACAGTTAACTGAGAGTACGGCGTATATGAAAGCAAGAAGGATAGTGTGCTAATGTCAGCCCCTTGTTTATGACGACTGTGCGCTGAAAATTTGTCTGCCGTCTAATGCAATCAGTGTTTAATAATCCCGCCACACTATCGTTTCCGACTTGCAGTTTAGATGCGAAAGCGCTTCGTATTGCAATCCCATTTCCCGTTTTAGCGTCGCAGCAGTCGTAATGCATACAGCAAATGACAGCAACAATTAACTGAGAGTACTGCATGGCATTAAAGAGAATAACAGAGCAAGAAGTATAGTTTTACGTTTATGGGTGAACGCATATGTCTTATCGAGTCAGAATAACGTGTATTACAAAAGTATACCCAGCATGTCACTTTAGAAGTCTTCATATATCTGAGAGGAAAATGTAACAATTATTAGACTGTTCCTGCATAGTTAACTACATTAGCGTGGAATAGCTTATGCCAAAACTTGCAGTGGATCGTTCCTGGCAGTGGCGGCGAATCATGTGTGACACACAGGGGACTAACACTACAGAGCCGACATTCTGAAACCACATACAGGGTGGTGTACCTTAGGATCCCAAGTATCACACTCTGCAGTCCAGGGGGGCTCTCGTTTGCGAGTAATTGACAAAAACGAATTTCAGAATTTCTGGCGATGCACCAGAAGCCTTGAAATATGATTTATTCCACAACAGCACCGTAGTCTAGGTTAAATGCTCTTGGAATCTGCAGATAAACAATTGACAAAGAGTGCAAAAGAGATTAAAGGCGCTCACGAGAAATGCGGAAGCAAACTACATTAACTACACTACTATGACCAAGTACAAAACTTCACTAAAAAAAAAACAGTGATGTGACTACAGGGGAATTACATGACCTAATCATTAGATGTGGCACTAACAACAGATCGAATCCCAAGTGTAAATTGAGACAGCATTTTGGCAAACAAAAACAATATGATTATCTGAAAACTTATTTCTCTGACGTATAGAAATTGCATTTAAGAAAGATGGAAAAGGCTAGCGAGAGGAATTCAAATTAGTTTTTGTGGAGATAACGTTTCTTTTTCTCTAAATGTGTCAGCTTCTAACTTTCGTAAATTATTTCATTTGCATCCTAATTTCGACTTATTATCTAAATATGTAAAGAAACCATAATAAGGCAATAAAAATATGAGGTAAGAAAGTGGTTGAGTTATATGGCTGGTGTGTTGACGGTTGTAGGTTTGAGTCTATATGGGTGTTATCTTTTTTCTTACATCTTTATTAAAAGGATTTTGACCGTTATTTTTACTCAATTAATTTGTTAAAATGAAAATTTTGTTTCGTTTCTAACACTTTGCTACACCATTTTAATCGTCATTTTAACTTTTTTATTTGCTCTCATTTTTTACTTCCTTTTTCATTCTTTTTCCCATTTGGGATGTTTGTCCAGTTGATTTTAATTATATATCTAATGTAATATGTAAACTTTTAAAAAAATACCGACCTCTCAGTTAAAAACAAAAAACAAAATAACTATATTGGCTGTGTAATTGTATCAAAAATGTATGTTATGTTACAAAATGTACATTTTTTAGGATGATAATCTCCTTAGAAACATTTAAAACATGAATTCTTCTTACCCCATGGGCAAAAAAAAAATCAGATGAAGATTTAAAGGACAGAAGGTTTTATAAGAAAACGAAATTCAAGTAAAACACCTGGAAAAGCAAGGAAGAAAATGTAAAATGATGGAAAGGAAAAAAGTAAATCGAAGTATATACGTAAAATTACAAACATGGACAATGATTCCAAATTAAAGTAAGGATAAATGGTAGGATAAATGACCGTAAATAAGAAGTAAGTGCAGTTCAAGGAAGAGTTGAAGAACTATTTGAATAAAATTGATGATTGCAGTCTTTTCAGTAAAGATGCAAAAAGAGCGAAATTGCACCCATCATGATTCGAACCCACATTCTTGAGCATATCAGTCAATAACTTAACCACTTTTTTTTTTAAATTTCAGAGGGCAGCAAACCCTCTGACCGAACACGCTGAGCTACCGTGCCGGCACCAGTAGGCTACATTGTTACTGACAACAGTTTCAAAGCTCTAGTGAATTAGAAGAGATCCTGAAATTCTTTTTTGTCGATTACTTGCGAGGGACCACAAGGGTGAATGGATGTATGGTATGATACCTGGGACGGTAAGCTACACCACCATACAAGTGATTTCAAAATGTCGCTTCCATTCCTGTGGACTTTGTGAGAAGAAAAAATGCGTAGCATCCCTGCTGTGATCATTATGTGTTTTTATGAGTAAGTTGACAACTGTTATTTCCTTCCAGTCTAAGTGCTGCAATGGTTAAGGCACCGGGTTTGAGAAGAGCTTGACTAAAATCTCACCCAGTCATCCAGATTTTGTTTTTCAGTGGTTTACACACATCGTTTAAGCCTAAAGGGATATTCTGATACGATTGCTTTGAGAATTACATGCCTGATTTCCTTCTTTATCATGAGCTTGTACTTAATTCCTAATGACCTCATCATCTTTATGATTCATTGGAGCCTTGGCATTGCGTTAAATCCAAATAATCCTTCCTTTTCTTTTCATTTGCTCCAAAATATTACCGACCTTCCTTTACTGACATGTATTAATTCCCCACTGAATATACATCATCATCAGAATCTAGCTTTGTCTGTTTTCCTACAGTTTTTATTTTCGTTAATCTTATGTCATCCGTGTTGGAATGTGGTTTCATATACTAAATCACGTTAACAAGTGCTGATTATACCTTATTTGTAGTAAATGAAACTCAAAACAGACAACTGACTTCATCCAGCAAACAAATGTGTAATGTAATCCACTGATCCCCCTGATGATAAGGATGCAAGCCCTCGAAACGCCTCGTGAGAGAAAATAAAAATTGACTGATACAGGCAGTTGTTTTTATTTATAAATTTTGACAACATAATCCACGGAGAGCCGCGACCTGATTCTATATTAAAAAATGAATAGTCAAGATCGCAATAATATTTTTTTATTTACCGGTTCCGGCTTATCTACAAGCCATCTTCAGAATTTTTTGGCCCCCTATGGCTTATGCTGGCGACACCTCGAATTTTTTTTGTTATACCACGATGGTACACTGGTACGTGGTATCACGAAAAATCCGAGGAGCCGCCAGGACAGGCCATAGGGGGCCAAAAAATTCTGAAGCTTTCTTGTAGATAAACCGAAACCGGTAAATAAAGAAATATTAATGCGATCTCGACTGTTCATTTTTAAATGTTTTAATTTATCTTTAATTTTCCTTTGCGTATGTTTCTAACTATCTGTAATTTGAATGTTTCAATGTACGTCTTCAGGATGTTTTTCAAAATTGTAAATTGCTTCGACAGTTGTAAGGATGAAGATTAACGTTACCCTTTTGTTTATCCATATATAAATGGTTCAAATGGCTCTGAGCATTATTGGACTTAACATCTGAGGTCACCAGTCCCCTAGAACTGAGAACTACTTAAACGTAACTAACCTAAGGCCATCACATACCTCCATGCCCGAGGCAGGATTCGAACCAGCGACCGTAGCGGTTGCGCGGTTCCAGACTGAAGCGCCTAGAACCGTTCGGCCACACGGGCCGGCTATCCGTATATAATGTGCCCCGGAGGGTAATACTGTGTAGCTACATTTAAATAACAAAGAGGATAATTGGCAAATAAGTTGATACCAGTCATAACATTTCATGTGGCCACATTCTTCTTTCCTTAACTTAAACCCATTTCCGTGTTTGACAGCACTAATCGTTGGGGATTGGTTTTGTTCATTTGTTAATGTCCCACCACGAATAGTGTATTCTATCGTCAAGTTGCATACCATTGCCACTGAAACACCAAACAAAATGGCAACGTCGATACATGTACACTAAGCAACTCTGTTCTTTCAAATTCAAAGTACCGGTTAGTTATAATTAAAGTGCTACTACTCGCAGAGGTCCATTATTGTATGGCAGCGAAGCCAGATATTTAGGAATAATTCTTGGCTCCCAAATAAATATTTCAGAAACATGTGGAATATGTCTTTAATCGAAGTCATGAACTACGTTATCAAAGGCACTCCCCCGTTAAAGGCAATGGACTTCCAATGAAGATGAAAGTCGGACTGTTTCAAGCGTTCATTCCACCAGTCATCACATTCGGAATCTGGATTCTGGCTGCAGACAAAAATATCAGGAAGACACACAAAATGCAAAACGCATTTTTCGGAATGGGTATGGTCGCATCCCACTTCCTTCCAAGCACTCGTATTTACAATCAGTCCAACATTCAGAAAACACCCCAAATAATTCAGCAAAAATTCAAAATTTTCTACAATTCATCTTCTAAATTTCAGTTGGCAAAATCGGACTCATAAATTCATAATAATTACAAATTCTAATTTCAAACGATCGTAACCGTCATCCGTAAACTACAGCTCTGACACAAGGAAAGTGACAGCAAGCCACGGGTCTGGATACACAGGGGTTTGCTACCCGTCTCAACAAGCGGTGGGTGTCAGTAGAGAAGCAGTAACAGCTAAGGGAGTCGGCCCGGAGACTTCAGTGACTTTGAATGTTGACAAGTCACTGGATGACACCTGAGTAACAAATCCATCAGGGACTTTCAACCCTTCTAAATCTGGACAAGTTGACTGCTGGTGATGTGTTTGTAGAGTGGATACGTGAAGGAAAAACCTTAGCTAAACCAAGACCAGGCAGGACAGGGACCGTCGAGCATTGTGGAGAGTGGTTGTAAAAAATTACATCGATCCTTAACGAGTGCCGGAGTGCTATCAAGTAGTCGTGCTAGAGTGAAAAAGAATGGGGTATAATTGTCGCGTAGCTCCTGGCACATTTCTGTAGTCGGTGCTACACGATGCTTGAGGTGGTAAAAGCGAGGCCGCTGGACTGTATGTAACTGGAACCGAGTGATTTGGAGTGATGCAGCACGCTGTACCTTGTGGCAGTCCGATGGATGGCGTTGCGTTTTGGCTAATGCCAAGATGCCATCATGCGTATCGGGAACAGTGAAGCACGGAGGAGGTGCTGTTACGGTATGAGGGCGTTTTCCGTGGTTAGGGTTATGGCCCCTTACTGCGCTTAAGGAAATGCTAAATGCGGAAGAATTTCAACACATTTTACAGTATTATGCACTGCGTACAATGGTGGAAGAGATTGAGAACGACGACTCTTGGTATCAGCACGATAGTGCACCCTGTCATCAAGCTGAATATGTCAGCCAAAGGTTTGTGGACAATAGCATTCTGAAACGGACTGGCTTGCCCAGAGCCCCGACCTGAACCCAACAGAACATCATTGGGGTGAGTTATAATCGATTTCGCTCCAAATCCCAGCGTCCAACATTACCACCGTCTCTGGTTGGGGCTCTTGAGAAAGAAGAAGCTAAAATTCCTCCCCAAACATTCAGACGCCTCATGGGCTACCAGTCCTTCATAGACGTTAAGACTCCATCAGAATACAAGCTGTTATAAAGGCGAAGGGTTGACACACTCCATATTAATGTCCACTAGAAGGTGTCCAGATACTTTTGATCGGATAGTGCATTTTTCCAAAATTATATGGAATTGGCGTGTCTGATACCATGTCAAAACCTGGTTTACGGTAAAAAATTTTAAGTTAATTGCGAAACAACAACTTGCAAGAAAACGGTGTATTACCTATTCCACACAAAAATTTTGCTGAGCGTAAGGCAGAATCCCGCCTGCTTAGCTGGGTACCAACGTGCTTGCCTCCCATGCTATGGGCCCGGGTTCGATTGCCGGCCGGCTTGGACATTTTCTTCGCTCAGGGACTGGGTGTTGTGCTGTACTCATCATCATTTCTTGCTCATCATCGGTCGCAAGTCGCCCAGTGTGGCGCCGACTGAAATAAGACTTGCACTTGGCGGCCGAACCCGAATGGGACATCCCGACCAACAATTCCATACGATAATTTCATTTTTTTCATCTCATATTCGAACAATTACATACATTTTCTGTAGGAGGATTTCTACAGACTGATTAAATCGAATGAATTACTCACAGTTAAAGCAACACACAAATATTCAGTGTTATCACCACCTGCTGTTGTGTGCTCTGTAACAAAGATGTTGCCGCTGTTTTGATAAGCATCGAGCGTTGCGTGAAAATCTTTCATTCGGTAACAACACGAAAAAAGCGCTTGCCACTATCACATTGGATAGCACCAAATACTCATTTGCTTCCAACAGGTTTCCCTTTGCCGTATTTCCTTTTTCCAAGGACCGATTCGTCTGTTTCCATAGTAACACTTCCACCGCCTACCTTTTCATTTTTGTGTCAACAGCGCTATCAATTTCAAAAACCCGAAAACCGGTGCCCACACGAATTCCACTGAAGGTGCGTGGTTTGGAATAAAACTGTCGGTGCATCGGACTCAAGTTTCATCAGAGTACTTCGATTCTTAACTATTCGAATAGATGTGGAGAAAAGAACAGGAAGTGGTAAAAGACTTGGCCATGAATTTCTTTAAATGTGTTGTGAGTTTGTACAATCCAGCACATTAACTTTTTGTATTTTTTCGTTCAATTAAATTGTTCATATGTTTAGAGACTTTCTTTTGATTTCTCGAAGTACTGGTATTACTTTTGCACTGTGAGCCATTCGAGCGTTCCTCATCACCTTTCTAGTAAGACTATTTATTATTTATTTCAAATGAAGATAGTTTTGACAGACTGCTATGTAGCTTAGGTTAAATGTTAAAATACTGTTGTGAGCTTTTGGTGCCAACATATGCTGAGTAGATTGGACCCTAATAACAGAGTTTGAGTCATAAAGCACCGCATTTCGGAATTTGTACCGGCTACTGGAGTGGTAGTTAGATTGAGACCTAAGAGAATAGTTCAAGTTTATTTGCACATTCCGTTCTATATGATGAGGTACTACTGATGTGGGGGTAAACACGCTCCTCCTCCATGTACTCAGTACTGTAGGCACAGTTTGTTTTGAGCTTGCGTGAGAGCAACGATGTACAAGACGCAAGTAATCGTCAGTTAAATACTTTTTGCAATCGAAAATGAGATCACTGTTTGTACTGGTAAGTTGAGAAATAAAAAAACAATGAAAATAACGCAACAAAACAAAGATAGTGAGAGTACAGCCCAGGGTCAAAGCAGACTATAATGCAGAGAACAACGCCATCAACAATGGCTCATAGTACACTGCACATTTGGTAACGAACATCTGCAAATCAGTAGGGGAAACTGGGGAGGTTTGACCCAATTTTTATAAAACATGTTATAAATCTTTTTGTTTTTCGATGATTTCTGTCTACTAATGGATTATAATTCCTCAATATTTACAGTATCTACCTGTTTCATAAAAATGTTCTTCATCCTACACAAGTAACTTTAGATCAGTTTTTATTAATGGCTAACATATGGATCAAACCTCCCTGCCTATGGGATGTTTGACCTGTGGTGAGGGATGTTTGAACTAGTGAGGCAGAAATGGTAAAATAAACTACAGAGACACAAATAAACAAGCAAAAACTGAAATACAGTGTTTTAATTATGTCAAGCTGGACATTCGGGTACAAAACATACAAGGTGTATTGTTCTAACATACATAAAGTGTTGAAAATTTCACAGGAAGCATTATCTTAGAGGCAAGACATTGTGTACCCCCAGTTAAAACTGGATTGCGTAATTTTTTAGCATCTCTTAACATAACAACACTAGTGTCATCAATGTTAGGAAAATGTAAATACTTTGATTTGGGTGGCACTCTTCTCAAAAACTGCGCTTTTACTTCATCACTGTTTACAAATTTAATATTTTACCAGCATAAAAGCATCCTTCGCTCTTCCTCGCATCAAATTTCACAAGAACATAATCTCCTTCTTGTGTGGGCTCTTGTTGTGACAGATCACTGAAGTCTGGAAACTTCAAAATCATCCTCATCTTCAGATGTTACATGGGTTCTTTCACTATTTATTCAACATTCTTCTTACTTCTCCTTAGATGTTCAGCATGCTCCTCTTCAATGGCTCTTTTGATGGGTGTGTCAGTCAAAATTCTACTAATACATCTTTTCCTACCACCTTTAGTGTTATTTCTTGGACCTGCTTTAGGAAATGGTCTGACCTCCTCTGGAGGTAGGCAGGCTGTGTTCTTAGTTGTATGAAAAGATATTTTTTTAGCAGTCTGGCTAGATTTCCCAGATTTTTCAACAAAAGACTTAGATGCAGAACCTACTGCTTGGTCCCCAAAACACGTTAATTCAACTATATTACTCTCCACAGAAGTGGACGCTACTGAAATATCCTCTGTAGAAGGTGCAATTGGATGATCCTCCATATAATTCGCTGCTGTCAGATGACCCACTGTTGGGACCGATACATTTTCATGAACCTCCTTAAAAATGGATGGCACTGCTACCTCTTCTATAGAAGGAGTTGTCTCCACTCACGTACCATGTGACCCTAAAAAGTCATCCTCTGTAAAAATGTTGGTGTTAAATGGCCAAATACCAATGCAGGCAAAACCTTTTTGGATATTAACTGGGTTACATGCACGAGGAAATGCTATTCTAACCAAGCTAGGAAATGTACATATAGATATTGTCTCCCCAGGATGAATGTGAATATAGTCATCAGCTGCCTTATGAAAGAAGGTTTTAAAAGGACCAAACACATCCGTTTCTAAGGGCTGCAGTCTATGGCTAGTATGAGGTGGCAGAGTCAGTAGTGTTATTCCATTATCCTTGGCAATCATTAGACCTTTTAGAGTGACACGTGAGTCATGATTATCAAGTATAATTAATATTGGGTGATCAATGGACGTTTTAGAGAATCTGATGAAATGAAACAAAAATATATCAAAATTCTCACCAGTCATCCACCCACTGTCATGGCAGCAGAACTCTGATCTTGGAGGAGCACCAACTTTCATTCAATCACTCACTCTTTTTTTAGGGAACACAAATAAGGCTGACAAGGCCATACCAATAGCACTAACAGCATAACAACTTGTCACTAATGTTTCTCTCCCTTACTGGCAGTTATCTTCCCTAGTCGTTGGACTGTGCTGACTCCAGTCTCATCTACATTATAAATGTTTTTCAGGACCAAAGGCATGTTTGTCAAAAACTTTACTTACATTATCAAAAAACTCCTTCACTGTTGTTGTGTTAAAAGCTGTTGCTCTACCAAGGCTTGAGGAATTCATAGGGATAATTTCTTGTTCCATAGCATGAAACCACAAATCCAATCATAACTTGCTGTTTCATTATCTTTCCAGTTGTTTGGATAGCTGAAATTGAGATTGGCTACATTAAGGGCAGCAGCATATTCAAAAATAAAATTTTCTAGCTTGAATTGGTGCTAAACCACAGTTTAAATTACTGGCATGAATCAAGTAATTCATTAGATCAGCTTCCTGGTCTATTGTAAATGTCTGATTAGACACATGGCTTGCTTGAAATTTCGTTTCCTGGCCAGATCTTACTTTCTCAACATATCTTCCCAATGTCTTTCTGTCAAAACTGAAATCTTCTGCAACCTTTCTGACACTTTCACCTCATTCAATAACTTGCATAACTACTCCTTTCATTCTTTCAGGGTAAACCTTATGCCTAGCGTTTTTGCCAGGTTTCCAAATAAAGGGCATCCTGAAGAAAAGAAGCAGAATATCGTTAAAACTACAGTAAATTGAATATAACTGTTGGGTCAAACTTCCCTTAAAATTTCGTGTCAAACCTCCCTGGCATAACCTCTTCACAGTGCAGTACAACCAATAAAATATTTCAAAATATTTACGAAATTCTTAGATGAAATGAAAGAGAAATAAACAATGAATAGAATGCATTTAATCCCATTCTCATTAATATTTGTTTGACCAACCGGTTTATGAGTGCAATGAGAAATATTCAGTTCGTTAACAGTGAACAAACATTAGCAGTTGCTGCACTGTCTCACAATATCGCTTCTCTTTGCGTATGTTTCTTTTCAAAGATAACCCCAACCCAACACTTACCACTGGATGGCATCACATTTCTGTGTTCCAAAGATGATAAAACTAGGGTGAGTCGAACCTCCCAAGGAGGTAGTTGTTTATATAGGTCGTTGGAACCTCCCATATGGTCAAACCTCCCCAGTTTCCTTTACGCCACACACCATCAGGTGGCTTGCAGAGTATGGATGTAGATGTAGAAGTCTCCCTGCTACCGTCGACTGCAACTAATCTGAGTGCGAAGTTCCCACGAAGTATGTATTTATATTGCACAGGAACGGATCTCGGATCTAGTGGTGAATGGGGGGGGCAGGGGGAATCTGCCCCGGGGGCAATTTCAGGGATCGCAAAAAAAAGGGCCTAGCATCCAGCGAACATTGGTCTATCGACTATTCATAAGATTTTGAAACGCATCCCTGTTGGTTTTTGAACATTCTGGAACGCGTTATAAGGTGATTTCTGGACGAACCATTAAAAGATGATTTTTGAATGCATGCATAGTGTATATGAAGTCTCTGCCAGGGGAATCCCCGTCGCACCTAGAAATAAAAAGTGTTTCCGCAGACAAAATGGGATGGGGCTATAGGACTTGAGCCAAATAAGCCCGAACGGGTGAATGCCAATCGCTGTTTGTTTATGTGGTTGATTCGGTGTGCGAATGATCAGCGTTGTTACGATTATTAGCGAAATACAACTACCAGAGAGGAAAAAAACGAATAACAAGAATAACAGGTAAGGAAGATTACATATTAATCTGCCGGCCGCGGTGGCCGTGCGGTTCTGGCGCTGCAGTCCGGAACCGCGGGACTGCTACGGTCGCAGGTTCGAATCCTGCCTCGGGCATGGGTGTGTGTGATGTCCTTAGGTTAGTTAGGTTTAAGTAGTTCTAAGTTCTAGGGGACTTATGACCTAAGATGTTGAGTCCCATAGTGCTCAGAGCCATTTGAACCATTTTGAACATATTAATCTTCTCGGTGTAAACGATCACATATTTTGTCGAACCTAATTATAAGTACCAAATTTTTGGCTGTGTGCGGTTCTGTTTGACGTGTTTGTCAAGCATAGATGTGTTTTGAGACATTTGTCAGAAATTTTGATTGACGGAAAGCTTGACAAGATGGTGGACATTCTCTGTGTCGATATTTCGCCACATATATTTAGTGAAAAATTGTTTTATTACAATTTACCTGACTGTATCGTGAGTTTCCATATCTATGGAAACTACGATGAAATATAAAAACAAAACAGCACTGACAATCGCAAAAATGGTACAGGCATCGCATCTTTCCCTGCCATATATTACGCATGAAGAGGTCATTAACAAAACCTATCTTTTACGCATACAATAACATACAAGCGCAAGTGGAACGAGATAAAAGAAATTGAAATTCTCCTGTTCTTCCATGGATGATGTGGGATAAATGTTCCCAAGTAGTGGTATTTTAACGAACTGTCATTAGTGGACGAAGTTGAAAAGAATCAATTTTCGCATACTTGTGTCTTCTTTTTCAATGTGAGGGCGAAGTAACGCTAAACAAGTTAATAAACGCTTCACTGTCCATTAGCAGAAACTAGATGTAATCATCGCATTCTCAGCGTTAGCATTTCTATTAACAGTTTTTCAATTGTATATTTTCTCCCATTTAAAATCATTCCCTGGACCAGCGTCTTGTTTGTTTCTTCTTTAAACGCAGGGCTAGAGCCAACGTTGTTGTTGTTGTTGTGGTCTTCAGTGCGAAGACTGGATTGATGCAGCTCTCCATGCTACTAGAAATGCTTTCTCTGCATTTATAGCCATTCCAATTAGTGTCAAATACAGCATACACGAAAAACCTGTGCTTCAATAGTAAGATTAAATTATAAGCTTTCTTGTTATGTGTACAGGCTTGGTTTGACATATCCGTGGCTAGGTAAGAGGGAACTTCACACACAAGTTTGCTCTTTTAGGGGGGCCTTAACAAGTTTCGTTGTCCATTAAAAGAAACTTGATGTAATCATCCTGTATTGAGAGTAATGCTATGGCAGATTTTCATGGGTAAATCTCACATTTTAAGCCATTCCCTGGATCAGAGTCAAGTTTTCTTCTTCTTCTTCTTCTTCTTCTTCTTCAGACAGAGCAAAGGCCAAGGACTGCTTTGCCTGCATTTGTGGCCGTTCTCACTATTGTCAAAATACTCGCGAATACGAACAGCGTTCTGAGGTTAAACTGATAAACACTGTTTGAACGTGTACGGGATTGCTTGGCAGATCTGTGGCTAGATCAGAGTGATTTTGTTAAACATGTCTGATAATTGATGGGGTCTTTCCAGGCAACGACGCACTCTTTCACTCTTTCATTGGTTACTTCATCTACTGTTACCAGTCAGCATCACACGTTGCCAACGAGTTTGGCATGTTGTTGTTGTTGTTGTTGTCTTCAGTCCTGAGACTGGTTTGATGCAGCCCTCCATGCTACCCTATCCTGTGCAAGCTTCTTCATCTCCCAGTACTTACTGCAACCTACATCCTTCTGAATCTGCTTAGTGTATTAATCTCCTGGTCTCCCTCTACGATTTTTACCCTCCACGCTGCCCTCCAATGCTAAATTTGTGATCCCTTGATGCCTCAGAACATGTCCTACCAACCGATCCCTTCTTCTAGTCAAGTTGTGCCACAAACTTCTCTTCTCCCCAATCCTATTCAATACCTCCTCATTAGTTACGTGATCTACCCACCTTATCTTCAGCATTCTTCTGTAGCACCACATTTCGAAAGCTTCTATTCTCTTCTTGTCCAAACTGGTTATCGTCCATGTTTCACTTCCATACAAATACTTTCAGAAACGACTTCCTGACACTTAAATCTATACTCGATGTTAACAAATTTCTCTTCTTCAGAAACAATTTCCTTGCCATTGCCAGTCTACATTTTATATCCTCTCTACTTCGACCATCATCAGTTATTTTACTCCCTAAATAGCAAAACTCCTTTACTACTTTAAGTGTCTCATTTCCTAATCTAATCCCCTCAGCATCACCCGATTTAATTTGAATACATTCCATTATCCTCGTTTTGCTTTTGTTGATGTTCATTTTATATCCTCCTTTCAAGACACTGTCCATTCCGTTCAACTGCTCTTCCAAGTCCTTTGCTGTCTCTGACAGAATTACAATGTCATCGGCGAACCTCAAAGTTTTTACTTCTTCTCCATGAATTTTAATACCTACTCCGAATTTTTCTTTTGTTTCCTTAACTGCTTGCTCAATATACAGATTGAATAACATCGGGGAGAGGCTACAACCCTGTCTCACTCCTTTCCCAACCACTGCTTCCCTTTCATGCCCCTCGACTCTTATTACTGCCATCTGGTTTCTGTACAAATTGTAAATAGCCTTTCGCTCCCTGTATTTTACCCCTGCCACCTTCAGAATTTGAAAGAGAGTATTCCAGTTAACGTTGTCAAAAGCTTTCTCTAAGTCTACAAATGCTAGAAACGTAGGTTTGCCTTTCCTTAATCTTTCTTCTAAGATAAGTCGTAAGGTTAGTATTGCCTCACGTGTTCCAACATTTCTACGGAATCCAAACTGATCTTCCCCGAGGTCGGCTTCTACCAGTTTTTCCATTCGTCTGTACAGAATTCGCGTTAGTATTTTGCAGCTGTGACTTGTTAAACTGATAGTTCGGTAATTTTCACATCTGTCAACACCTGCTTTCTTTGGGATTGGAATTACACTCCTGGAAATTGAAATAAGGACACCGTGAATTCATTGCCCCAGGAAGGGGAAACTTTATTGACACATTCCTGGGGTCAGATACATCACATGATCACACTGACAGAACCACAGGCACATAGACACAGGCAACAGAGCATGCACAATGTCGGCACTAGTACAGTGTATATCCACCTTTCGCAGCAATGCAGGCTGCTATTCTCCCATGGAGACGATCGTAGAGATGCTGGATGTAGTCCTGTGGAACGGCTTGCCATGCCATTTCCACCTGGCGCCTCAGTTGGACCAGCGTTCGTGCTGGACGTGCAGACCGCGTGAGACGACGCTTCATCCAGTCCTAAACATGCTCAATGGGGGACATATCCGGAGATCTTGCTGGCCAGGGTAGTTGACTTACACCTTCTAGAGCACGTTGGGTGGCACGGGATACATGCGGACGTGCATTGTCCTGTTGGAACAGCAAGTTCCCTTGCCGGTCTAGGAATGGTAGAACGATGGGTTCGATGACGGTTTGGATGTACCGTGCACTATTCAGTGTCCCCTCGACGATCACCAGTGGTGTACGGCCAGTGTAGGAGATCGCTCCCCACACCATGATGCCGGGTGTTGGCCCTGTGTGCCTCGGTCGTATGCAGTCCTGATTGTGGCGCTCACCTGCACGGCGCCAAACACGCATACGACCATCATTGGCACCAAGGCAGAAGCGACTCTCATCGCTGAAGACGACACGTCTCCATTCGTCCCTCCATTCACGCCTGTCGCGACACCACTGGAGGCGGGCTGCACGATGTTGGGGCGTGAGCGGAAGACGGCCTAACGGTGTGCGGGACCGTAGCCCAGCTTCATGGAGACGGTTGCGAATGGTCCTCGCCGATACCCCAGGAGCAACAGTGTCCCTAATTTGCTGGGAAGTGGCGGTGCGGTCCCCTACGGCACTGCGTAGGATCCTACGGTCTTGGCGTGCATCCGTGCGTCGCTGCGGTCCGGTCCCAGGTCGACGGGCACGTGCACCTTCCGCCGACCACTGGCGACAACATCGATGTACTGTGGAGACCTCACGCCCCACGTGTTGAGCAATTCGGCGGTACGTCCACCCGGCCTCCCGCATGCCCACTATACGCCCTCGCTCAAAGTCCGTCAACTGCACATACGGTTCACGTCCACGCTGTCGCGGCATGCTACCAGTGTTAAAGACTGCGATGGAGCTCCGTATGCCACGGCAAACTGGCTGACACTGACGGCGGCGGTGCACAAATGCTGCGCAGCTAGCGCCATTCGACGGCCAACACCGCGGTTCCTGGTGTGTCCGCTGTGCCGTGCGTGTGATCATTGCTTGTACAGCCCTCTCGCAGTGTCCGGAGCAAGTATGGTGGGTCTGACACACCGGTGTCAATGTGTTCTTTTTTCCATTTCCAGGAGTGTATTATATTCTTCTTGAAGTCTGTGGGTATTTCGCCTGTCTCATACATCTTGCTCACCAGATGGTAGAGTTTTGTCAGGACTGGTTCTCCCAAGGCTGTCAGTAGTTCTAATGGAATGTTGTCTATTCCCGGGGCCTTGTTTCGACTCAGGTCTTTCAGTGCTCTGTCAAACTCTTCACGCAGTATCTTATCTCCCATTTCGTCTTCATCTACATCCTCTTCCATTTCCATAATATTGTCCTCAAGCACATCGCCCTTGTATAGACCCTCCATATACTGCTTTCTGCCTTCCCTTCTTTGCTTAGAACTGGGTTGCCATCTGAGCTCTTGATATTCATACAAGTGGTGCTCTTCTCTCCAAAGGTCTCTTTAATTTTCCTGTAGGCAGTATCTATCTTACCCCTAGTGAGACAAGCCTCTACATCCTTACATTTGTCCTCTAGCCATCCCTGCTTAGCCATTTTGCACTTCCTGTCGATCTCATTTTTGAGACGTTTGTATTCCTTTTTGCCTGCTTCATTTACTGCATTTTTATATTTTCTCCTTTCATCAATTAAATTCAATATTTCTTCTGTTACCCAAGGATTTCTATTAGCCCTCGTCTTTTTACCTACTTGATCCTCAGCTGCCTTCACTACTTCATCCCTCAGAGCTACCCATTCTTCTTCTGCTGTATTTCGTTCCCCCATTCCTGTCAATTGTTCCCTTATGCTCTCCCTGAAACTCTCTACAACCTCTGGTTCTTTCAGTTTATCCAGGTCCCATCTCCTTAAATTACGACCTTTTTGCAGTTTCTTCAGTTTCAATCTGCAGTTCATAAACAATAGATTGTGGTCAGAATCCACATCTGCCCCTGGAAATGTCTTACAATTTAAAACCTGGTTCCTAAATCTCTGTCTTACCATTATATAATCTATCTGATACCTTTTAGTATCTCCAGGATTCTTCCAGGTATACAACCTTCTTTTATGATTCTTGAACCAAGAATATAATTTTCGCTGAATGGCGTGACATATTTTATGTTTATAGGAAGAGAGATACTTGTCTACATTTCCGTGTCATATATGTGTATCTCTACATGTCACTACCATTTAATCGATACTGGACTTCTCCTATAAATGAGTGCATCTATTCTTTTACTGTTAAAGAACATTTAAAAATAGCTTCTCAAACAAATCTCCAGATTTTCATAGGAATAGAACTGCATGGAAAATATTACGGTATTAAATTATGCAGGATTGCGTAAATAATAGAGAATTCTGTATATACACTAGGGCCTATAAAATTTTTGGTTTCCTCTCCTGCTGTCTCTTTCTTTAATTTTCTGGCATTTCGTATTTTTATTTGAAACATTTCTGGGCAACGCCAGAAGTCAAGGGCGAATCTTGGGCTTTCTTAAATTTGGAGGAAACATGGAGGTAAACATTCTACCTCCATGAGAGGAAATCAAAACATTTTCTGTGATTGGCTGTCCGAAGGAAGGGCGCTACATGCAAATTCGACAACAGGTCCGTACGTGTTCTGAAAACTTATTTACTTCGTTCTCAGTGTGCTTTCAATGTTTTACTGCAGGAATTTAATACAGTTAGATGCACTATTGGGTCACAGTGAGTAACATAGGAATAGTTTATTTTGTATAGGCCTACTATATTATTAAAAGTACTACCATCTCTCATATGTACTACCACAGATGGAGCTGTACAATTCCTATCTTCTATATTTCTTTCCAAAGTTCCTACACTTTTCTCAATCACAGAAGTGGACTCCCTGATTCTTCCCACTTGTACTTGAGCTTTCTTACTATGTTCCTGTAAAATTCTATCACAATATTCCTTCACTTCTGTCTGTCTTTTATCACACACTTCAGCCTGTGCTACAATATTCTTATCCAAGCAATCTACCCTTCCATTTACCTCCTCCCTAAAACTCTTTTGCTTTTCCATCAGCTCGAATTCAGTTTCTTTAAATGTCTCTTTAACATCATCTTTAAATTTGTTAAAATCCTTGCCTACATCCAACTTTATATTTGAAATCCTCTTTTCTATCCCATCATGTAGTTCCCTTTTAAAATCCTCAAACCTTTGTTCAAATTTCCTATCTAAATTCTTTAGTTCTTCTCCTATATCCTTTTGTGATTTGCTAACAGCTTCCATTTTCTTATTTATACCCTCTACATCTTCTCTTAAACCTTTATGGCCCTCTTTCATTCCTCTCATTTTCGCTAACAGTACAGCAAACATAATTTTTACCCCTCCTGTTCCATCTACATCTTTATCAACCTCTGTTCTGTCTTAATTACTGTATCCTTTTCCACCTTTTCCATAGCAATTTCATGTTCTTTATTTTCCCCTTGCTCGTCATCCCACACTTTAAAACTGGCTACACGTTCATCCTCTTTAATAGTCATCTTGTCTATTTTCTGATCCTAACACCAACAAACCACTCCCACTAATTATCAAAATTATTGAAACTGAGATCGAAGATTGCAATTCTTTAAGAAAGCGTCAAAATACCCTGTCCTGTCACTCCACGGTCGCCATATGTGACGACTTCAGTTCTACCCTGTCACTAAGTATCGCCAAAATACCCGAAAAATACCGTGTTAACTAATGCAGTCCAAATCAAGCCATATCTAAATAGACGTTTCTCCAAATTTTACTTCCCAACACAATATCTGACCATGCATTTATCCCAGTTTAGCATGGAATAACCATATTAAATAAGATTTAAGGACATTGACAAAAAAATTTGTTTCTAACACCAATAAACAAAAGAATACCAAAGTTGAGTGATGAACCCACAATTTTACACAACTCTCATTCAAAGTAATCACAACCCGTGTGGTTTGACAGCTACCCACCTTTGAATTACCCACTATAGAATGTTAGCACCAAATAGCAAGCGAGCTTCACTGTCATTGGTCGACGTTTAAGAAATTAATGGCGGGCGCCCTTGTCCAAGTTGCAAAACATTACAATACTTCTGGTAAATGCTACGGCACACAATTTAGACACATACCCTCAAAAAAGTTAGCCTAATATCTCTAATTTATGAAATCAACAGTAGGGTAGTCTGGGACATTTTTCAGAGAGGTATCTAATTTTTTGTTAAATAAAATTTATTTTCTGCTAAGGAAATCTTCCACGTCCAGTCACACATGTTTTGATTCAAATTATTTTCCTATTTTATTTAGGTAATATACCAAAAATTAGTGTTAAACTTTTTTTTCACCATCTACTGATTTAATTTTACACTTTATCATAATTTTCCACTGTGGCTGTCTTCAAAATTTTCTGCACAGATATTCAGAAAGCCTCAAGCAAAAAATAGCATTTCTAGACATTAGTTTGCCAGGGAAAGGAATTTTGGAAAAAAAGAGAGAAAGAAACTGAGTGGGATAATTTTCAGAATGCTTATTGTAAGTGATCCTAACAAGTTAATTTGATTTATTTAACGCAAAAAGTGTCAGTTGTTGTAAAAAATATTGTAATATTAGGTCTTACATCAACAAAGTTATATCTTACTCAGAGGACCACCTATGAAACTGATTTAAAATCCCAGTGTAAGTATCAGAAGTGTTATCAGGATCTGTTTTCTCCCCATCTCAAAGGGCAACCAAGAAAGCACATCCAGCAGGAAGCCAGTTATTCCAGAAGATGAAGAAGTGAAACAACCAAACTCATTCAAGTATTTGGCCTAATGGAGATGTGGATTAACAAAAGAAGTGAAAGACAGTAGAAAATGTGAATGAGTGAGCACAATGTTCATACTCCTTTCAGCAATAACAAACCTGGAGAAGACTAATTGCAAAACTTTAAGTAACACCATTTTTTGACAGTGAAGAAACTGTACTCCTTACAGAAAGCTGTAAGAGATGTTACAGATGATCCATTCTTAATTTACAGCTTTTATAACTTGGTGAAAAATAAGGTAAAAGAACTTTATGTAAAAGATGATCCAAAATGTATTCAAAATACTGATGAGACCGCTTTCTACATAGGTCCACCTAAAAGAAGGGAAATATCTACAGAAGTTGAAATGAAGCTTAATCCAAAAGACTGTGTCATAATTTGTGCATGTGCAAATGATGTTGCCAGAGAGAAAGGTAGTGAACTCATCACTGTTCTTGAAAGTGTAGCTGTTGTAAATCAACCACACAGATATGACCTACCTCCTTGGTCATGTGTTAATAAATTAATAGAAAGAGCAAACAAAGAGGTAGATGCTGTATGCAAAAAGTTTCTGTATGTGAACTTTTTAAATGTAAGCACGTTAGATAGGTCCATGCACACCAGCCATGGCCTTAATTTAAATCACAGAGGGAAACGTCTATCACAAAGTGAAAAAAGTGGTCCAACTAAAACATTCATATTTCTTTACGTACTACACGAATATGTAATAAAAACCGGGGGTTCCTACTTTAGGAAAAAGCAGTTGATATCTGTTTGACCTACGGCAGTGCCATCTAGCGGGCCAACCATAGCGCCATCTGGTTTCCCCCTTCAAGCTAGACGAGTTTCGTTCTTTGTAGTTTTTTCGTTTGATGCTTATTTCATGAGATATTTGGCCTGGTCACTATCAATAGGCCACCCTGTATATGTAAAAGAAAATGTAGATTATAAGAGTATAGCATCTGTTTGCAAACTCGGTTGTGAAAGAGACTTTGAAATCTCAGCTGTTGAGTTAATGACTGAAAGAACCATTATTTTATGTGTGTATAGATCTCCTGTTAGCAACATAAGTGTTTTTTTTTTTTTCAAAAGAATGGACTTTGCTTTAGGCAAACTTAAGTCAACTGGGAAAACAGTGGTACTATGTGGTGACTTTAATACTGACTTTCTGAGCCATAGCCCTCACAGGGAAACGTTTTTAAATATTATAAAACCCTAGAGTCTTTGTCTGACTGTTAGCTCGCCATCACATGTAACAGAAACTAGTATCACTCTCCTTGATCAGGTATGTGTAATCATGGACAAGTGTACATCAGAAAAATTTGATACCAGCTATAGTGACCACCTTTCACAATTACTGACCATACCTGTAAATCACATTTCAACCAGTATAGTAAATGTTATCCATACAAGGATTTATATTGGGAAAAATATTGAATACTTCCAGTACCTAATCAGCAAACAATCTTGGAGAGAAGTACATGATACCTCTATTACCAACGAAAGATGGAAAATTTTTTGAACATTTTCAAGCATAATTTTGACATAGCTTTTCCACAAAGGAAAGTGATTTCAAAAAGCACAGATAGATTCAAAAACTGGGTTACATCAGGCATTAGAGTATCTTGTTAAAGGAAGTGGGAACTTTTTCTGCAGTCAAAAACTCACAGCACTCCAGAATTTATTAATTATTTCAAAAAATACAGGCTAGTTTAGAAATGTGCCATAAAAGAGTCAAAAATTAAGGAAAATGACAAATATATTATGAAGTCATCCAATAAAACTAAGTCCATATGGAAAGCTGTGCAGGATCTTACGGGGAAGAAGACAACTCACAAAAATATTGTGATAGCACATGATGGCAAGAATGTCACTGACCCTAGGGCAGTTAGAAACAGTTTCAATTCTTATTATGCAACTGTTGCTGGAAAATTAGTGAAGGAAAAATTTGGAAATCCACATAATACAACATGAAAAGAACTTTCATCTATTGAAATAAATAATATATCCATGTTCCTCAGTCCAGTAAGTCCAACAGAGCTCCTAAATACCATTAATTCACTGAAGAGTAAGTATTCAACTGGCATTGATGATATCCCAGATTATATAAAAATAACAGCAAGACAAATACTTTCGCCTTTATTGGACATATGCAATTCATCCTTGTCATGTGGTGTCTTCCCTCAGCAAAAGTAATACCTCTATATAAAAAAGGTGATCATCAATGTATGGGTATCTGTAGGCCTGTGTCTCTATTGTCAGGGTTTTCGAAAATTATTGAAAAAGTGTTCCTTTCAAAATTAATTACATTCTTCGACAAGAATAATATTATTTCTGGATGTTAACATGGCTTCAGACCACAGTGATCAATTGAAACAGTGAATTTCGATCTGATAAACCATGTCTTAAATGCAGTGGATAACCACAGAAATATCTCAGGTTTATTCTTGGACCTAACAAAAGCTTTTGATGTGATTGATCATTCTATACTCCTGAAGAAGCTTGAATGGTATGGTGTAAGAGGTGTGCCAAATCAGTTGATTAAATCATATTTGGAATATCGCTCTCAGGTAACTGAAATCAAGTATATGGAAGGAAATGAACTCCAGGTACACCTTTCAGAACCATGTAGATCAAGTCATGGTGTTCCAAAGGGCTACATTTTAGGTCCCTTTCTGTTTTTGGTCTACATTAACAATTTCCCATCACACGTTAGGGATTCTGAACCAGTACTGTTTGCAGATGACACCAGTCTATTGATTGAAGGGAATAAAGAAGAAAATCTTACTGCATCTGCAAAAGATATTACAAAAGGAGTGTCTGAATGGTTTTCCAGGAACAGGACGATAGTTAATCCCCAAAAAATGGTACTCATGAATTTCCACACTGATCAAAATAAAAATCCGGCACAACCTGTAATATGTATAGATAACCAAAACATTAGTGCTGTCAATGAAACTAAATTTCTTGGGATTCATATCCAGGAAAATCTTAAATGGAGACTCATATCACATCCTTAAATTCAAAACTAGCAAAAATGAGCTATGTAGTAAGAATTCTCTGCAACAATACTAGTGCAGAAACAGTTAAGGTTGTATACTTTGCTCATGTACATTAAATACTGGGGAAATGTACACCAGGCCATAACAGTTTTCAGGAAACAAAAGGCAATTATAAGAATAATGAAACAATTTAGCAGCAGAAAACCATGCAAACCTTTCTTTAAAGATCCTACCCCTTCCCTTCATTTATATACTGGAAGTAGTCATGCAAGTCAAAAAAAGCATACTGAGAAAAGAAAACCTTTTTCCTCAAAACAAAAGTGTCCATGATTACAGTACCAGGTCAGACAGTGACACATATGTTAATCATTGTAACACCACATTATGCCAAAAAGGTGTATATCATGCAGGAACATAACTTTACAACAGATTACCAAGACATATAAAATCTCTTCCTGAACTACAAAGCTTTAAAAAGTCTGTGACAGCCTACCTTCTGAAAAACTGCTACTATTCAATCTCACAGTATCTTATGCAAGAAAAAATGTAATTTGTATCTTTAATTTTAAAAATAAGTTATAAATATAATGTATTTCAAAAATTTATAATTATTAACTGTATAGATCCAATTTGTCATAAAAATTTAAATAATGTATGTCTGATGTTTGAAAAACCAATAGCTAAAAAGGTTTTCTGTCCAATATACTGTGTACAATATATATACTGGAAAAGAGATTTATATGGACAAATTAAGTCCGGTGATGCTGAGGGAATTAGATTAGGAAATGAGACACTTAAAGTAGTAAAGGAGTTTTGCTATTTGGGCAGCAGAAAACTGATGATAGTCGAAGTAGAGAGTATATAAAATGTAGACTGGCAATGGCAAGGAAAGCCTTTGTGAAGAAGAGAAATTTGTTAACATCGAGTATAGATTTAAGTGTCAGGAAGTCGTTTCTGAAAGTATTTGTATGGAGTGTAGCCATGTATGGAAGTGAAACATGGACGATAAATAGTTTGGACAAGAAGAGAATAGAAGCTTTCGTAATGTGGTGCTACAGAAGAATGCTGAAGATAAGGTGGGTAGATCACATAACTAGTGAGGAAGTATTGAATAGGATTGGGGAGAAGAGAAGTTTGTGGCACAACTTGACTAGAAGAAGGGATCGGTTGATAGGACACGTTCTGAGGCATCAAGGGATCACCAATTTAGTATTGGAGGGCAGTGTGGAGGGTAAAAATCATAGAGGAAGACCATGAGATGAATACACTAAGCAGATTCAGAAGGATGTAGGTTGCAGTAGGTACTGGGAGATGAAGAAGCTTGCACAGGATAGAGTAGCATGGAGAGCTGCATCAAACCAGTCTCAGGACTGGAGACCACATCAACAACAACAACAATGGACAAATAAATAAATAAAAACAATTGGGAAATTGTTGCAGAATCCTTATTTTTGGACCAGTCAGGACAGAGTAGATTGACCCATTTCATGTTAAAGCCATTGATGATGTTAAATAACACTACAGTAATGTCAAAAGGTTTCGCAAAGAACTCGTTACATTAAATTGTGGTTCTGAAATAAGCCTATTGTTTTTATTTTAAAAGTTCATATCTTGTAATGCTCATTTTTCGTGATTGTGAGAGTACTAAAATCCAACTGGTTAACTGCCAAAGCATTCACAATGAAGTGCCAGATTTTGAAGCACTCCTGAAAAGCATGGAGCTCACATAATACTGGGTACAGAAGTAATAATAATAATAATAATAATTACTATTATTTTGTTTTATTTTTACTGCCAATGAAGAATAAAATTACATGCATATAAAGACTGCACAAATACATACAAAAATGGGCAATTTAAATTATGGTAAAATTATAAGTAGGTACATTGAGAATTTATGGTCACAGAATTTCTCCAGAGTATAAAAACAATTCTGAATTAGCAAATTCTTGGCAGTGTCTTTAAATTTTTTCAGCTCCATTACCTTAATTGAATTTGATAGTTTCTCGAACACCATAACGGATGTGATCTTAAAACTGTTTTGAATTTTAGAATCAAAACAGTATTCTTTTTACATTGTTACATTGCCTTGTGTTATAGCTATGTACACCAGAATTTACAACAAAATTGGAAAAGTTTTACTTGATGTCTAAAAGACACAGAAATATATATACGTGATAATGTCATAACATTAGTGAAATGATAATTAAATCGAAACCCTTAGCTACCGACGGGTGTTGTTGATATATATCAATAGGAACAGCTGAAAATGTGTGCCCTGACTGGGACTCGAACCCGGGATCTCCTGCTTACATGGCAGATGCTCTATCCATCTGCCCCACCGAGGGCACAGAGGATAGTGCGACTGCAAGGACTTATCCCTTGCACGCTTCCCATGAGACCCACATTCCGAATTGTCAGCAACCTACATTTGTAGTGTTCCTAATAGATATTTGCCCATTCACTCATTACTTGCGCCAGACTAAGCTGACGAGTCCCGTAAGAGTTTGGGCAAAGCGTGCGCATTCGCACAGAAGGTCAGTGGCCGGGTAGCCTTTAACTATATGAAGATGGTATGTGTTCCCGAAAGAACAGATACCATTGATGACCGTGCAGCTTCTCTAGAATGAAATGATAATTAAATTGAAACCCTTAGCTGCCGACAGGCGTCGTTAATATACATCAATGGGAACAGCTGAAAATGTGTGCCCCAACTGGGACTCGAACCCAGGATTTCCCGCTTACATGCTTAGTACGAAGGACGCAGCATGTTATCTTGGATGTCAGATGCCAGATGTGGAAGTAACTTCAGGTGTGCCCCAGAGAAGTGTTTTGGGACCCTTGCTGTTCGTGTTGTATATTAATGACCTTGCAGATGATGTTAATAGTAACAGACTTTTTGCAGATGATTCTGTTATCTATGATGAAAGTACTGTCTGAAAGAAACTGCTTAATTATTCCGTCAGATCTTGATAAGATTTCAAAATGGTGCAAGTACTGATAAACTGCTTTAAATGTTCAGAAATGTAAAATTGTGAACTTCACAAAATGAAAAAAAAGTTGTATCCTATGACTATAATATCAGTGAGTCACTGCTGGGATCAGTCAACTCATACAAATACCTGGGTGTAATGCTTTTTAGGGATATGAAATGGAATGTTCACACAGTTTCATTTGTGAGTAAAGCAAGTGGTAGACTTTGGGGGAAGGGCACCCTATCTACGGAGGAGATTACTTACAAATCACTCATGCAACCAATTCTAGAATATTGCCCAATCGTGGGATTCCATACCAAATAGGACTAACAGGGGATATTGAATTTACAATTGTGGGAGTCCATACCAAATAGGTCTAACAGGGGATATTGAATTTATACAATCGTGTGAGTCCATACCAAATAGGACTAACAGGCGATATTGAATTTATGCAGAGAAGGGCAGCACGAATGTTCACTGGTTTGTTTAATCTGTGGGAGAGTATCACAGAGATTTTGAAGGAACTGAAAGGGCAGACTCTTGAAGATAGACATAAACTATCCCAAGAAAGTCTGGTAACAAAGTTTCAAGAATCAGCTTTAAATGATGACTCTAGGAATATTCTACAATGTCCTAAATATCACAGAGTGTCACGAGCATAAGATTAGAATAATTACTGCAGGCACAGAGATGTTCAGACAATCATTTATCCTGCACTCCATACGTCAATGGAACAGGAAGAAACCCTTGTAACTGGTAAAGTGGGACATACCCTCCGCCACACACCTCACAGTGGTTCGCAGAGTATAGATGGAGATGTAGATCTGGATTGTCTAATAAAAGTCACAAATTAGTGTTTTGTCAATATCCATTCTGTTTTGCAGTTGGTGCAGTTATTACTGCCAACACTCCTATAAATAACCCAGGAAGCCGGTGTTTTAAAATTATCCTATGAATGTCTGAGATTTATCCCATTTCATGTGGTGATTTTCAGACACCTTTTTACCCTTTACTTAGTGACTTACGTGAGATAACAGTGTGAAATTTTCACGAGACAATGGGTAATCATGTGAGCATAGCATACAAAGAAAGTGTTAAAACCAGAATTGTAGTAAAAGTTACACATATGTCTCAAAATCACCCAAGGCTACACCCTTGATCACTTTTAGTTTTTCATAGAGAGTCCTAGACCATACCTATGCCACTCCCTCTCTCTACTTCTTGGCACAGGGATCATATTCCTGTGGTAGACCCAGGTCCAAGACCTGACCAGTTAGCTCATCCAGCACATCCTACCCCAATCCTGTTACAGGCTTATCCTACACCATCAGATGTCAGGCCACCTGTGAAAGCACCACATAAAATAAGATCTCCACTGCAAACACTGCACAGCTTTCTGTGTTGGTGGGACTGCTATCCAGCTGTTCACCAGGATGAATGGCCACTGCCAAATTGTGGCCAAGATCAGAGTTGGCCACTCAGAACCACAACATGTGGCTAAGGAGAACTTGCTCTATTTTGATGGCTGCTTCACAACCCATTCCACTAAGAACTTCTCTGAACTACACAGATGGAAGTTTCTCTCCACTCCCATGGTCACCCTGGTCTCTGTCTCCAGTAATCCACTGCCCCCACACCCTCCACCCAACAGTTTCCCCTTCCTCCATCCTACCACTCTCTCCTTATTGACGTCCCTACACCACCTTCAGTCTCCGCTGCTCCTCACTGGCTCTGGCACTAGTGCGTAACTTGCCTAGCCCATGTGCCTGCCACTTCTTGCTCCTACATTCCTAGCTGGCAAACTGGCTATTTCCCTCTGAGCAGTAGCCACCCACCCGCAATCCCTGTTCCTTTCCCCTGCCTTGTTCTCCCTGTACCCACTCCTCTCAACACAGTGCCCACACCAGTCTAATCCACCTGCCAAACAGCAGCACTGGCACTGTGAATCCAACCGGCAATGTGAAAATATTTCCTCCAAAAGCTAGCAAGTTTTCATTATTTTTTGTGTACCCCTGCTAATGACTCAATGCTTATGCTTTTTGGTCAACTGTCTCCGTTATTCCTGAAGTATTTACATTACACCAAAACATTTGTGTTATAAGTTGTTGATTTTATGATAGCGTTACAACGAGTTCTTGTGATAATACCAGACTTCGGAACTAAGTGGAAGAGATGTGGTCCAGATCTTGCAGGAAAAATTAGGTGACAGGTACCAGGTCACAAGTTTTTTTGAGCCCAGTGCCTGTCTTAGCCATGTGGTAGAGGATGTTGGATCACTGTGCAAGGATTTTACAAAGCAGGATCATGTTGTGATAGTGAGTGGAGCAGAAAACAGTATTGATAGGGATCAGGGCTACAGTATTGAGTGCGACCTGCTAAAAATCTGCAGTGAACCATACAAATTTTGGCTTGGTTCGTGCTTACATGCAGTATGATCAGACCCAATTGAGCAGCTCTGTCTGGAGGGTCAATATGGAGTTATATTAGCTGCTTTGGGTGCATACTTTGTCAGACTTGGATTTGGTTCCTGTTGATACTATTGGTAGGTGGGACTTCACAAGGTACAGCCTGCAACTCAATAGGGGAGGGAAGGGTAAATTGGCTGTAATGATAGTAAAATCTGTAAGATAGGGCACTGAAACTCATGGTAGTACCTCTTTTTTACACTAATGTCAGTGTTAAGTGATTCAACATTGAATAAAATTAAGCTTAATGAGAAGCTCAGACAGGTGTATACTACAGATGTTAAACTATCATAATACTCTCTTAGAAGCACAGTAAAAAGTAATGTTAGTGTAACACAAGATTCTCATGAAAGTACAGTGAAAAACAACGTTAGTTTAATGCATCAGAATATCAGGGGATTTAAAAACAATGTAGATGAGCTTCTTATTTGTTTAGAAGATTTAGAAACTAAAGGTGGAACAGATGTACTATGTTTGTCTGAATATCATATAGACACAGATATGGAAAAGGTAAATGTAGGTGAGTATCCGCTTCCAGCACATATGAGTAGAGACATTGTGGTGAGAGGAGTTGGTGTATATGTTAAAATTTATTTTAATGTGAAGAATTTAGAAACTAAAAAATTTCATGTAGAGCAACATATACACACATCCAAAAAAGTTTTTCATCACCCCGGTTCCCAGAACTCCTGAAGACAGAAATTGACTGTGGATATTGTGTCGCAGACACTGTCCCTTTGGCTGTTGAGAGATATCACTAAATGCACCCAAAGATGTAAACAACCATGAATGAGCAGCACCTATTAGACGGAGGAGGTCCGACAGCTAATCATTCCACCAGGAAGGAGGTACACGGCTTGTGTTGTCTGTAGTCCAACCATGCCTAGATGGTCAGTACCACAGTTCAATCATGTCTGCATTGTTACTTTGTGTCAGGAAGGGTTCTCAACAAGGGAAATGTCCAGGCGTCCTGGAGTGAACCAAAGCGAAGTTGTTCGGACATGGACGAGATACAGAGAGAGAGGAACTGTCGATGACATGCCTCGCTCAGGCCGCCCATGGGCTACTACTGCAGTGGATGACCACTACCTACGGATTATGGCTCGGAGGAACCTTGACAGCAACGTCACAGTGTTGAATAATGATTTTCGTGCAGGCTCAGGATGTCGTGTTTCAACTCAAACTGTGTGCAATAGGCTGCATGATATGCAACTTCATTCCTGATGTCCATGGCGAGGTCAATCTTTGCAACCATGACACCATGCAGCACAGTACAGATGGGCCCAACAACATGCCGAATGGACCGCTCAGGATTGGCATCACGTTCTCTTCATCAATGAGTGTCGCATATGCCTTCAACCAGAAAATTGTTGGAGACATGTTTGGAGGTAACTCGGACAGGCTGAACGCCTTAGACACACTGTCCAGTGAGTGCAGCAAGGTGGAGGTTCCCTGTTGTTTTGGGGTGGCATTATGTGGGACTGATATACACCACTGTTGGTCATGGAAGGTGCCATAATGGCTCTACAATATGTGAATGCCATCCTCCAACTAATAGTGCAATCATATCAGCAGCCTATTGGCGAGGCATTTGTCTTCATGGACGACAATGCACAACCCCCTCCCCGTCGTGCACATCTTGTGAATGACTTCCTTCAGGATAATGATATTGCTTGACTAGAGTGGCCAGCTTGTTCTCCAGACATGAACCCTACCAAAAATGCCTGGGATAGATTGAAAAGGGCTGTTTATGGACGACGTGACCCACCAACCACTCTGAGGGATCCACGCTGAATCGCCGTTGAGGAGTGGGACAATCTGTACCAATAGTGCCTTGATGAACTTATGGCTAGTATGCCACAACGATTACAGGCTTGCATCAATGCAAGAGCATGTGCTACTGGGTATTAGAGGTACCGGTGTGTACAGCAATCTGGACCACCTCCTCTGAAGGTATCACTATATGGTGGTACAACATGCAATGTGTGGTTTTCATGAGCAATAAAAAGGGTGGAAATCGAGATGATGCAAAACTTTTTTTGATGAGTGGAACCTTGTGCCTGTGGCCTTACACTAAATAATGGTACTTTTATAACTGTAGACATGTATAAGTCCACCTTGGGAAATTTTCATTTATTTCTGAAAAACTTGGAATCTTTGTTGTGCTATCTATCAGACAGAGGGAAGCAAATTAATGTTTGTGAGGATTTCAGTGTATATTTTCTGAAAGAGTCTATTAGAAAGAATGACCTTGAATTATTACTTGGTTCTTTCAATTTGACATATTTATTTTTCTATGCAGGTAGTACAGGAAACTAGCAGACTGGTAAATAATGTCTTTATAGACTAAGATAAATTTAATCAAACAAAAGCTTTTCATCTTAAGAATTGTCTTTCTGATCATGAAGCAAGCTAGTTATAACATGTGAGATAGCTCCATGCAGTAGTGCAAAACAGTCCTCTAATATCATGGATTCAATTAACGATTTAACAGTTGCAAATTTGGAGGGAAAGCTTAAAACAGTTAGACTGGGATGAGGTGCACAGGGCACCTGATGCTAAGTTAAAATTTAACTTATTTCATGATACCTTTAAGAGTATATTTGAAAACAGTTTCACTAAGGAAACAGTGAAACCTAAGTGTAAGAAGCCATCTAAAAAGCTGTGCCTTACTAAAGGGATAGAAATATGACCCAGAAACAGTCAAACATTATAAAAACTACTGCACTGTATTACGAAAAGTTACTTAAAAGTCGAGAAGTATGTGCTTATGTTTGAGATTAGTACCTCTGATAATAAAACTAAAACAATTTGGAATATTGTTAAAATGGAAACAATGCAACCAAGAGCACAGGAAGAATGTATTTCTCATATCTCTAGCAAACTCAAGGAAAAGTTTGTTAACAAAAAGTCAAAAGTAGAAAATATTTTTAATAATCATTTTTAAGTGTTGTAGAGAATATGGAATCACGTTGTTCATTAGAAAATGTGAGGGTGTGTATGGAACAGGCAATACCTATGCAATTTGATAAAACTGAAGTTCAACCCACCTCTCCTACTGAAATTAGGAATGCAATAAATTCACTTAAAAGTAAAAGCTTGTATGGAATTGATGGCATTTCCAACAGAGTACTAAACGCGTCTTCCCAACAGATAAGAAGTAGCTCACTGGAACAGGACATTTTTCCAGATAGACTGAAATATGCTATTTAAACCATCATATAGAAAGGGGGATAGTTCTGATGATAACAACTACTGCCCAATCTCACTTCTGATAGCTTTGATCTAAATTCTTGAAAAGTAATGTATTCAAGAGTAGCTTCACTTTGTAGGGATATGAAATGCAGTTATCAAATAGGATCAGTTGTGGGTAAAGCGGGTGGTAGACTTAAGTTTATTGGTAGAATACTGGGGAAGTGGAATCAATATGCAAATGAGATTGATTGCAAATCACTCTTGTGACCGGTTCTAGAATATTGCTCAAATGTGTGGAACCCATACCACTTAGGACTAACTGAGGATTTCCAACATATACGGAGAAGGGCAGCACAAATGGTCACTGGTTTGTTTAATCCATGGGAGAGTGTCGCAGAGATACTGAAGGAACTGAATTGGAAGACTCTTTAAGATAGACATAAACTGCCACAAGAGTGTCTATTAACAAAGTTTCGAGATACGGCTTTAAATGATTACTCTAGGGATATATTACAAGCCACCATGTATTTCTCACATAGGGATCATGAGGCTCAGATTAGAATAATTACAGCACACACACAGAGGCACACAAACAATCACTCTTCCTGCACTCCATATGTGAATGGAACAGAAGAGACCCTATCAATTGGTGCAACAGGACATACCCTCTTGCAGAGTATAGATGTAGATTTGCAAAAATGAAGTACTAACAAAATGTCAGTTTGATTTTCAGAATAGCTTTTCAGCATAGAATGTTATATATACTTTCACTGATCAAATATTAAATGCCCTGAATAACCAGACATCACCCATTGGGAGTCTGAAGAGAACAACACTATCACTGAACTGTTCAAACACATTCTCTGCCCTACTTTCCTATTCATAATGAGTCCTACTCCCATTGTATAATTTTCTGCTACTGTGCCCTTAACTATACAATATATTAATGCAAAAAATAAACTGAGCAGAATATTCAACAAGCTCTGTTAAGAAGATGATGTGAATGTACTTAACAAACCAGATGATGCTGTTGAACAAAGTGAGTGAAAGAGCAGTTATGGTGTCAGCAGATTATAAAAGACATGAACATGTCAGTAATCATCAGGAAGAATCATTTCATTTGTAGTAATTTAAGCTGCTGTATTAGGCTCTTGCCTAACCACTACCACAAGAGTTGTTGTATGTTAAGAGAACAGAATGAAGCAATTGTGGCAAGTAAGACTATGCATATCACAGTAATGTAAGTTATGTTATTAGATTCCTGCATAACCACGACCTTGAATAGCATCATGTATTCTTTTCAAACACCAAAGAATTTGTGACAAACAAGACTGAAAGTATGACTGCTGTTTGTTTCACTTGCAGAAATTCAAGCTGTGCTATTAGGTTCCTGCCCAACCAAAACCTCAAAAATTGTCATATATTCTTAGAAAACGATGAAGTATTTTTTATGAGCAAGACTACAAATATGAATTATGCTCAATTCATGCAGAGTAATTTAAGCTGTGTTGTTAATTCGTGCATAACCACATCCTCAAAAATTGTCACACATTCCTAGAAAACAGTGAAGAATTTTTTTTACAAGAAAAGTGTTCCATAAAGTCCCAGCCTAACCACAGACTGTGATATCTTAAGAAATTGCGAAGTATTTGTACCTGTGCTTTTAGGTTGAATGCTAATGACAGATTTGCAAGTTGTAAAGCAATTATTTTTCACAAGCAGAAGTTAAATTGGAGCTCTGATACTTCGTTCAAGCTTAATGGCTGCAAACAACAGAAAAAAACATGATTCTTCTGTAGAGCAAGTAAGAAAATAACAACAGGGAAGTGTTCTCAACAACACAACTTTAGTACATATCCATAACTCTTTCTCAGTGCTTGAAATGAAATTAATAACATAGTTAGCTCCTAAAATAAATAGAAGTAATAAATAAAAAACAAAATGTCTGCAGGTTTATGTGAGATTATAAGCTCTTTTCATAGTTTCAAGGAATGCCATAAACATTTCACTCTCTTGGATGCTATTTATACGTCACATGTACTTGAATAAATAAGACTCAGAAGTGTTTAGATTAGATTAGATTAGTTTTGTTCCATAGATCCATGTCTGCTAACACTCGAATTGCAAATACAGATTTGTTAAGGCGTTTCTGCAGTTCTGTGGTGTGCTCTTCCCAACTGAATTTATTATCAAGTTGTAATCCCAGGAATTTAAGACTGTCAACCTCTTCTATCTGCTCTTCTTCGTATTTTATGCATATGCTGGGTGGATACCTCTTACAGGTTCTGAATTGCATATAGTGAGTCTTTTCGAAGTTTAATGTCAGTGAGTTGGCTTTAAACCATTTATTAATACCCATGTAAATATCATTAGCAGATCTTTCTAGAACTACACTTGACATACTATTTATTGCAATACTTGTGTCATCTGCAAACAAAAAGAACTCTGCTTCTGGCAGTGTAACTGATGAGAGATCATTAATGTACACAAGAAAAAGCAATGGCCCTAAGATGGATCCTTGTGGGACACCACATGTAATTTCTTCCCATTCTGATGATGACTGATGACTTAATTCACTAGTCCCTTGCACTGACACCCTTTGTTTCCTGTTAGTGAGGTATGACTTAAACCATTTTGCAGCACTGCCCATGACACTACAGCACTGCCCGTAATTTCTTCCCATTCTGATGATGACTGATGACTTAATTCACTAGTCCCTTGCACTGACACCCTTTGTTTCCTGTTAGTGAGGTATGACTTAAACCATTTTGCAGCACTGCCCGTGACACTACAGCACTGCCCGTGACACTTACACTTATTCAGAGTACAGAAAGATCATTTGTTGAGACTCTATATGGCCTCAATACTATTGGTGTGCAACTTGTCTCTGAGCCTTTGAAGTGCAGGCTATGGTTCACCAAGAGATAAACAAAATCTTAATTGCAAAGGTAGTTATATGAAGAAAATTAGTTAGAAATAACAGTGCTTCCTGGCAATATATACTCCTTCAAAATCCTGAGAAGAATATGTTTCATTCTCCTTGGTACTTTTTCAAAGAAGCACTTATTGCTGCCTCTTTCCACTTCCCCTAAAGACCCACCTTTCAACAACATGCTTGTCACTATGAAATTTTTCTGTTCCCAAATTTGGATTTGTCGATCTTGATGACTTTCTCTTCACCACTAAGAAGGTTTCCACGCCAAACACAGTCCAAAATGCACACCTCTCTCCAAAAACTCCTTCAGTCTACCACAGTGGATTGCACCACATGTAGTTTTGAAGCTATGAAAGTACTGGAATGCTTGCTGACCCACATAAATACCAACTTCAAAATATGGCCAACTGATAACAACTACCAGGAAACCATCTACATTTGTGTATACCGAGACGAGAGATAAGTAAGCCCTCTCTTAGACAACACCATTGAATGCCACCTGAAAGATCGTTTCTGCTTATAAGGAGCATTTCAGCAGTAAATTTTTTGCATAATTTTTGTACCTAGCAGCAACGCTGAAGACACCAACTGTACTACTTCACCCTGCAAATTAAACTGAAAACAATATGGGTGGCCATCAATCATAAAAATCCCTAGCATAAGGCCACAAATAAACAACTTAGTGAAATATAAGTAAATAACTGGCCAACCTTATAATTCACAATAACCAACTTTGCTAACTGCACATAATATAAATCCTAAATGCCTACAACACAAACAAAATTATTAACTAATTTCATTTACAAAAGCTAAAAAGGTAAGAAGAGTTGGTTTCATCACAATAAAAATTAAATATAAGTTAGCTTCATTTACAAACTGAAGAAAATAAAGAATAACATTCTTATTCGTTACCTGCATCTGACTCATGACTGGCTGTCTCACTGCCACACTATTACCAACATCAAAGCACGATGCAGAAACCCCTAACACTGTAACTGCATTTTAACCAGAATGTGAGCAAATAACTACTGAGCCTCTGGCCAATAGTCCTCTGAAAACAAATATTCAGTGTGTGGAATTGTTTTTCCATTTCATCTGACCCTATCAGAATCTGTATATCAGAAGACGGCATAAGTAACATTGTCTCAGCACCATCCCAATAAGGTTAACAGGCCAATAAACTGGTACTACTGTTACTTGTGGTGATCTAAACATGATATAAATAGTAGCATCAGTGTCAGCACTGAGAAGAGCACCAAGAGCAACAATAACAACAACAAAAGCACTAATGGAGATACGGGCCTAAAGAGTTGGCAGAAACATTGTTAATATTGTAATGAACAAATGAAGTATAAATTTAAAAAATGAAGTGTCCTAGCCATGGGCTGCTCGTTGTATTTCAGTTCTTCACCAAAATATTAAATTTTACAGAACAAAATGCAGCAACTACAAGTGGAACTGCAGCCTTAGCTCACTTGATTTCATTATAGAACATTTGTACAGAAGATCTGAAATAAAACATTTCAAAGTAATATATTATAACACACCATAATAGCCCATCAACTATAAAACACCAAGTATACATGTCAAGAAAGGGTTTATCTATGAAGTTAAAGGTGATATTGTTTCATTGAGTGAAACATATGGAGCTGTCAGTTACAGATAAAAGAACATCAGTCACAAAGTATGCTACAAAGACTCAGAGCAGACTTTGAGGTTATCAGCCATTAGACAGATAGCAAAATATGTATAATTACAAATTATGTTTGTATCATAAAAAAATGGGTCAAAAAATTAGCAAATTTTGCAAACAAATACTTCAACAGCCTTGTGACCAAAGTACAACAGGAATTTGCTACAATATGTCCTTTAAAAACAATGAACCACATTTTGAACTCTTTGTTGTAGCAAGCCACTGATTTGGAAGAACACTGCAGTGAAATGCACAACATAAAAAATAAAACACCAGCTGGTTTAAGACAGCCTGTGTGTTTATTGTAGGAGTGTATAACAGTATAAAAGACCCCTTAGTGTATAATCTATATGAGTCTTTCATCAGAGGTTTCCTCCCAAAGCTCCCAAACCATAACAATGTCCTGCCTCTCTATAAGAAAAGTGACACAGAAAATATGGAACATTATTTGTTCATCTCATCATTCTCTAAAGCAATAGATTCCAACATGAAAACTAATTTCCTGGGATACATAAGAGGTGTGTTTTCTGTCTTTCTATGACCTTAAGAAAGCTATTGTTTTGTTATGAAAAAAATTATTAAAATTATGCCCTTCTTCTAGATGCAACTGTAAAAGTTTTATTTTGTTGTGGAAGGTGTGTAGGCAAACATTAACTGTGTAGCTGAGGTATTGAGTGTTTAACATGTACATAATCAAGGCTGAAGTTGTTGCTTAGCCTCTAAAGTAACAAAAACACACTTACAAATGTACTTTATCTCATCCAGTTATATTGTCCCAGCAGTGGGCTTTCAGTCTTTCAAAGCTTCTGCTATACAGTGAGTGCTTACCTTTACTAGTTCCCTTCTTGCAAGTTTTCAGTAGTGGGTAATTTCTTAACTCACGAAGGATGGTCTGGAATAGAAGAGCACTATAACCTAGCTGCAAGCTCAGCAGCAGTAAAATGTAAAAGTCCCCTTATTTCTATACCTCTCTACCTGTGCGATGACAATTTTTACTTTAACTCTTGGATCTAATCACCACGTAACACCTATTCATGTCATCAGACACACCCATTACATAGGTCTTGACTGCTGTAGCATTTATTTTAAATAATTTTTGGCCTTGGTGCAGCTGTGTTGTCATCATAAAAGTCAATCATTTGTTAACAGAAGTGTAAGAGGCTGTGTCTAACATGAGTTATTCCTACATTATCATTTTCAGAGTTAGAATAAATTATTAAACAAGAAACAGTTTTCATTGATTCAGTAGGTTGTAGTCATCTGAATGAGTGACTCAAAACAGCAGTTCTTAAAACTCACTGTTGAGGAGGTGCCCCAATATCTCTAGGTCTCAGTTTTCTGCTTATTTTTCCACAATATTATCCCATTCATAATGCATGATACAATCTTCAAGACTTATCTATTACTTCATTCACATAAACTGGACAGAAAACTAAGTGAAATAAACATACAGGGTGTTTCAGAAATGACCAGTATATTTGAAACGGCAATAAAAACTAAACGAGCAGCGATAGAAATACACCGTTTGTTGCAATATGCTTGGGACAACAGTACATTTTCAGGTGGACAAACTTTCGAAATTACAGTAGTTACAATTTTCAACAACAGATGGCACTGCAAGTGATGTGAAAGATATAGAAGACAATGCAGTCTGTGGGTGCGCCATTCTGTTCGTCGTCTTTCTGCTGTAAGCGTGTGCTGTTCACAACGTGCAAGTGTGCTGTAGACAACATGGTTTATTCCTTAGAACAGAGGATTTTTCTGGTGTTGGAATTCCACCGCCTAGAACACAGTGTTGTTGCAACAAGACAAAGTTTTCAACAGAGGTTTAATGTAACCAAAGGACCGAAAAGCGATACAACAAAGGATCTGTTTGAAAAATTTCAACGGACTGGGAACGTGACAGATGAACGTGCTGGAAAGGTAGGGCGACCGCGTACGGCAACCACAGAGGGCAACGAGCAGCTAGTGCAGCAGGTGATCCAACAGCGGCCTCGGGTTTCCGTTCGCCGTGTTGCAGCTGCGGTCCAAATGACGCCAACGTCCACGTATCGTCTCATGCGCCAGAGTTTACACCTCTATCCATACAAAATTCAAACGCGGCAACCCCTCAGCGCCGCTACCATTGCTGCACGAGAGACATTTGCTAACGATATAGTGCACAGGATTGATGATGGCGATATGCATGTGGGCAGCATTTGGTTTACTGACGAAGCTTATTTTTACCTGGACGGCTTCGTCAATAAACAGAACTAGCGCATATGGGGAACCGAAAAGCCCCATGGTGCAGTCCCATCGTCCCTGCATCCTCAAAAAGTACTGGTCTGGGCCGCCATTTCTTCCAAAGGAATAATTGGCCCATTTTTCAGATCCGAAACGATTACTGCATCATGCTATCTGGACATTCTTCGTGAATTTGTGGCGGTACAAACTGCCTTAGACGACACTGCGAACACCTCGTGGTTTATGCAAGATGGTGCCCGGCCACATCGCACGGCCGACATCTTTAATTTCCTGAATGAATATTTCAATGAACGTGTGATTGCTTTGGGCTATCCGAAACATACAGGAGGCGGCATGGATTGGCCTCCCTATTCGCCAGACATGAACCCCTGTGACTTCTTTCTGTGGGGACACTTGAAAGACCAGGTGTACCGCCAGAATCCAGAAACAATTGAACAGCTGGAGCAGTACATCTCATCTGCATGTGAAGCCATTCCGCCAGACACGTTGTCAAAGGTTTCGGGTAATTTCATTCAGAGACTACGCCATATTATTGCTACACATGGTGGATATGTGGAAAATATCGTACTATAGTGTTTCCCAGACCGCAGCGCCATCTGTTGTTGAAAATTGTAACTACTGTAATTTCGAAAGTTTGTCTGCCTGAAAATGTACTGTTGTCCCAAGCATATTGCAACAAACGGTGTATTTCTATCGCTGCTCGTTTAGTTTTTATTGCCGTTTCAAATATACCGGTCATTTTTGAAACACCCTGTAAAAACACCTGCAGCCATCCTTATGATTTTATTTTATTTTGTCGCTACCAGTTTTGACGCTTCATTGCGTCATCTTCAGGCTGTTTTGATGCAGTACAGGTTGATACAAACCCCATGCATAACCCATCAGTTGCCAGTTGATGGTTGGAGTTCTGACACATTATCTGTGAATCCAGTAATGCTGGCAACTGATTGGGTTTTGCATGGGGATCATATCAACCTGCACCACATCAAAACAGCCTGAAGATGACGCAATGAAGTGTCAAAAGAGGTAGCGACAAAATAAAATAAAGTCATAAGGACGGCTATAGGTGTTTTTATTTTTTTTCATGACAGTAAACGGCTGTCATCCCAGAGACGTCCTGCTAAAAGGATGGACATACAAAAAAAACTATGTGGACAAAGAATTTTTATGTTCTTTCAGATGTTAACCTTTATTCATTGAGTTTTGGCACACAGATCAAATTATTATAGAGAACCTGCAGGAAAGTGAATAAGTCAATGTCTACATCAACAAAAGGTAAAGATGGTACATTAAGTTGCAGATAGGTACAATGAAGACTGATATATATTGAGTTTTTGGCCAAGGCCTTCTTCTGAAGAGGAAACACACACATTCATATAAGCAGACACACCTCACACACATACGATCACTATCTCCAGGTGCTGCAGCCAGAATGTCTGTGTGATGTGTACCTGCTTGTGTAAAGGTGTGTGTGTGTTTTATGTTCTTGCTGTATCCTGCTAATAGTGTATGTGATTGTGAGTGCACCAATGGTAGTGACACTGCATATGTGAACTTAAATCAACTGCCAACTGTATCAGAGTGAGCCGGCCATTAGAGGTTGCCTGTAGGAAGTGTGCACACAGCATGGTCTCAGCCCCACCACCTTCCGGCTTATCATGCCTATACAGGGGGTTACAAAAAGGTACGGCCAAACTTTCATGAAACATTCCTCACACACAAATAAAGAAAAGATGTTATGTGGACATGTGTCCGGAAACGCTTAATTTCCATGTTAGAGCTCATTTTAGTTTCGTCAGTATGTACTGTACTTCCTCAATTCACCACCAGTTGACCCAACTGAAGGAAGGTAATGTTGACTTCGGTGCTTGTGTTCACATGCGACTCATTGCTCTACGGTACTAGCATCAAGCACATCAGTACGTAGCATCAACAGGTTAGTGTTCATCACGAACGTGGTTTTGCAATCAGTGCAATGTTTACAAATGCGGAGTTGGCAGATGCCCATTTGATGTATGGATTAGCACGGGGCAATAGACGTGGTGCTGTACATTTGTATTGAGACAGATTTCAAGAACGAAGGTGTCCCGACAGGAAGACGTTTGAAGCAATTGATCGGCGTCTTAGGGAGCACGGAACATTCCAGCCTATGACTCGTGACTGGGGAAGACCTAGAACGACGAGGACACCTGCAATGGACAAGGCAATTCTTCATGCAGTTGACGATAACCCTAATGTCAGCGTCAGAGAAGTTGCTGCTGTACAAGGTAACGTTGACCATGTCACTGTATGGAGAGTGCTATGGGAGAACCAGTTGTTTCCGTACCATGTACAGCGTGTGCAGGCACTATCAGCAGCTGATTGGCCTCCACGGGTACACTTCTGCGAATGGTTCATCCTACAATGTGTCAATCCTCATTTCAGTGCAAATGTTCTCTTTACGGATGAGGCTTCATTCCAACGTGATCAAATTGTAAATTTTCACAATCAACATGTGTGGGCTGACGAGAATCCACATGCAATTGTGCAATCACGTCATCAACACAGATTTCATATGAGATACTCTACCTGTGCTGCTAAAACATGTGCCTTTACAAAACGACACATGTGGTTCATGCACGATGGAGCTCCTGCACATTTCAGTCGAAGTGTTCGTACGCTTCTCAACAACAGATTCGGTGACCGATGGATTGGTAGAGGCGAACCAATTACATGGCCTCCACACTCTCCTGACCTCAACCCTCTTGACTTTCATTTATGGGGGCATTTGAAAGCTCTTGTCTACGCAACCCCGGTACCAAATGTAGAGTCTCTTCATGCTCGTATTGTGGACGGCTGTGATACAATACGCCATTCTCCAGGACTGCATCAGCGCATCAGGGATTCCATGCGACGGAGGGTGAATGCATGTATCCTTGCTAACGGAGGACATTTTGAACATTTCCTGTAACAAAATGTTTGAAGTCACACTGGTGCATTCTGTTGCTGTGTGTTTCCATTCCATGATTAATGTGATTTGAAGAGAAGTAATAAAATGAACTCTAACACGGAAAGTAAGCGTTTCCGGACACATGTATGTGTAACATATTTTCTTTCTTTGTGTGTGAGGAATGTTTCCTGAAAGTTTGGTCGTACCTTTTTGTAACACCCTGTAGACGTGCAGAGCTGTGGCGACTCACTCTACTATTTTCTTTTAGTTTGTACTGCTCACATCAGTTGGAATGTGTTTGACTTCTATTGCACCTTCTATATGATTATTTTGTCTTGTTATGTGTGGAGAGACAAATGGCTTGTTTCCATTAGTGTTCAGAGGTTTATGAATAAAGCTATAATTGTGTTACTTGGATTGGTTTCGTGTATTACTTGGTTACTACACTTCTGATGAAGGCTTTGCCCAAAAGCTCAGTGTGTAACAATCTTTTTGTTGTGCCTGTCTGCAGCTCAACATGAGTAGCAATCTATTCTTTTCACAATACTGTTGATATTCCAACCTGGATCTTCCATTGTTTTAACAAAAGGTAAGTGGATCTTCAAAGTATATCTGTCCATTTTGTTATATTGAACTACAATTCCACTACTATGTATTACATTCAAGAGCAACCAATTTAGACTCACCTACTTAGAAGCATGCACCACTAACGTTTGCCTTTATGACAGTGGCAGTGCATCATTAAATGGACTCTATGAAACACAAACAACATAAAGGAGTTATCCAGGTTCATGAATGCGCAATTATTGCCTCCAATTTGGAGATATTGATCAGAGTTGGACACAACCTAATGCCTGTAAACTGTTCCTCAGAAAATTTACAGAGTTCAGAAGTGACGAGGATATGCATTGTCTCGATGATGGGACAGATCTCCTGTGCGTTGCTATAAGTAAACAAACAAGTACATTTGGTCAGATAGTAGATTTCTGTATCATTTGATGGTTAAGGGCAATTGCAGAATTAACAGGGAATCAATTTTATCCTATGTGTATATCTCCACAGAAGAATACCTCTAACTCCAGCCTCAACAGCACTTCAGTTTTGGCAAGGATGTCTTTATCCATGCTTTGAGCATTCAGTGGCAGTGATCCTGCATTCATGCTAATCCCTTTGCCTTGAGATGTACAGTAGAGAGCTGCAAGGAATGGAGAACTGTGAAGGAATTAGCATAATTAAGTAACTGTTTTGAGCCCATGTGATGTGTTGTTTACCTCAGTCACACCACACACAGAGGAAAACCCACTTAGATAAGGATAGAAATTGTGAACTTAGGCACCAAGCCTGCTGTTATAGTGGTGAGGGACAGAATACACAAATTCAATAAAAATCATCTTCTTTTCATAATGAGAGCCAAATGCACTGTCATAAGTGCGCCATGAGACACTTAAAGCAGTGTGACACCATCGCTATTTGTGACTGCACGGGTGCTATCCGCAGCTCGTGAAGATTATATGTATACAGACTGAAGGGATAAATGAAAATTTGTGTAGACTTCCCTAGTACACCTTCCTCCTCAGTCCAAATTCTCATTTGTGTCTCAGCCCACTTTACATTATCCCTAAACTCAAACAGCATTACAAAATTGTTGAGGCTTTCGTGGCCACTTGTTGACAAACTGCCTATTGGCTTCTGTCTCGGGTTCTTCGGCCGACGTTCATCTAATGATTTTTCTGACGTTTCGCCAGCACGAGTGGCTGGCATTGTCAAAGCTTCACCCTCCATTGCCGGTGGTGAACTGGAGCCGAGCTCGCGGGCGCAGACTATATGTACCTGGCGCGCCAACGTCCGAGGGCTTCTCCGCGGTCATTTCCGGTGCGGTTCTCCTCTTGCTACCTGCGACGGTCGTTCGCTGCAGTACGGGAAGCCAGGATCCGTTGACCTTAAGGCTTTCCTCTTTCTTGTTCAAACTGTTCGCGTGTTTTTGTATTTCTACAGCTTCTCTGAACAAGCGCGTGTGATAGTGGTTCTCTACAGCCAGAACTTCCGTGTCGGCGAATTTTATTACGTGGTCGGTCTCATTCAGTGCGTGTTCTGCCACGGCCGATTTCTCCACCTGCCCCAACTTGCAATGTCGCTTATGCTCCTTGATCCTGGTGTTAATGGATCGTCCAGTCATCCCGACATAAACTTTTCCGCATGTGCATGGTATGCGGTATATTCCCGACATTGAAAGTGGATCTCTTTTCTCCTTCACCGATCTAAGACACTCTTTGATCTTCCTTGTCGGTTTGAAGATCGTCTTTACGCCATGTTTGCGCAATATACGGCCGATTCTGTCCGTCACTCTGGGAATGTATGGCAGAAAGGCCGTACCCGACATTTCTTTTTCTGGTTCCTTACTTCGCCGAGTGTTTGGCTCAGTTACACTTCTAATATAATTTGTGGAGTACCCATTGCTCCTCAGGACTGTTTCCAGGTGTTGCATTTCTCGTTTGAGAAATGCAACACCTGGAAACAGTCCTGAGGAGCAATGGGTACTCCACAAATTATATTAGAAGTGTAACTGAGCCAAACACTCGACGAAGTAAGGAACCAGAAAAAGAAATGTCGGGTACGGCCTTTCTGCCATACATTCCCAGAGTGACGGACAGAATCGGCCGTATATTGCGCAAACATGGCGTAAAGACGATCTTCAAACCGACAAGGAAGATCAAAGAGTGTCTTAGATCGGCGAAGGAGAAAAGAGACCCACTTTCAATGTCGGGAATATACCGCATACCATGCACATGCGGAAAAGTTTATGTCGGGATGACTGGACGATCCATTAACACCAGGATCAAGGAGCATAAGCGACATTGCAAGTTGGGGCAGGTGGAGAAATCGGCCGTGGCAGAACACGCACTGAATGAGACCGACCACGTAATAAAATTCGTCGACACGGAAGTTCTGGCTGTAGAGAACCACTATCACACGCGCTTGTTCAGAGAAGCTGTAGAAATACAAAAACACGCGAACAGTTTGAACAAGAAAGAGGAAAGCCTTAAGGTCAACGGATCCTGGCTTCCCGTACTGCAGCGAACGACCGTCGCAGGTAGCAAGAGGAGAACCGCACCGGAAATGACCGCGGAGAAGCCCTCGGACGTTGGCGCGCCAGGTACATATAGTCTGCGCCCGCGAGCTCGGCTCCAGTTCACCACCGGCAATGGAGGGTGAAGCTTTGACAATGCCAGCCACTCGTGCTGGAAAACGTCGGAAAAATCATTAGATGAACGTCGGCCGAAGAACCCGAGACAGAAGCCAATAGGCAGTTTGTCAAACAGCATTGCAGAGGCTCTCCAGCTGTGTTGGAGTAGCAGCTCATCATCAAACGAAACAAAGTTTAGGGGGAATACTAAGTGGGATTAGGTGTGAATGGTGAGAATGGTTAGCACATCTGCCTAGTGAGCAGGAGGCCCAGATATGATTACCAGCTTTGGTACAAATTTTCATTTGTCACTTCAGTCTGTATAACTATACATAATAGATTTTAATACTTGAAAAGGTCTCTGGAACCATACAGTTTCATTTCATGAAGACTGGTGAGAAATAGAAGGAAGGTGTGCAAATTTGCTCAGTGATCTTCCAATGTGCTCACTTGGACTGAGGTCATGTGATTTGGGAGAGAAAACTTCCCAATCCATTCACATATAATTAATTCCATGCTTTAGTGGGAATGAAACTCAAAAATTAAATTTCATAAGTGACGAAAATAAAGCATAGGGTAAAATTGTCTTAAAAAGGCAGTTGCAATATATCAGATGGAGATTCCCTTTGGTTAACACCCAATACTCTCCAACAGTGAAGCATTCAATGCCTGATCACAGGTACGAAAATTTTAACAACTACAGTTACCATTTTGTCATTGGTTATTTAATATTATATGTACAAAATTTCATTAAACTTAAAAGTATACCTATTTGGATGTCACAGCACAGCTAAAGTCATGCACATTTAATGTTTCAAAACCTACATAATGTTAATTATTTTTCATAGTATATTCCATAATGTAATAAGAAATTAGCCAACTGGAATTGTATAGTTCCTGCATGAGACCTTCCAGAAATAATTTTGTAATTGTACAAAATTTAATGTATTTGTAACTAACAGTTTGAAACACCACATTTATTGAAATTTGTATAAATAAATTTCTACAAAACTTTGGTTACATCAAATATTTTTCTTCCTATGTAAAACGCAATGTTGTACTCAAGGTTTTGTCGCACGGTAACTTTTAATTACAAGTCTAATGAGATATGAATTGAAACAGTGTCATGAAATAACTTCAGTGTTATAAATATCATATATATGGCTGTACTATCTACCACAGTTCTGCTTTCTTCAGCTCTGTTCAGTTCTTTACAGTTTTATTATGTGTGTTTTGAGTTCCGTCTACAATGAAGAAACATTGCTCAGTCATATTGAAATGTTATTATTAATGAAAACTGCATTCATCATTCAATAAAGCACTCGAAGGAGATCCTATATACCAATAAAAATTGCAGGCCTGTATTTCTTTAAATGCAGGAAAGAGATCATCATCAAATCAACAATTGAAAGCTAAGTATCAGTACTGTGACTTTCTGCTACAATTCTGTTGAGGGCCTGCAACAAGCTTCAAAAGTTATCTGAAGCAAAATACAAATTTATTAATTTTAATTAAATTCTTTGTGGTATTTGTAGCTGGAATTGATCATGTTTGCTTGATAGGGAAGTTACTGATTTTAAGCAGGGCTGACTCAAGGTCCAAGTGCCCACCAGAGATGCATACAATATTTAAACTCAATTTAAATTTATTTTTAAAGGTCATACCAAGGAATGGGAACTACGCCAATGAATTCAGACTCCCAAAACTATTTAACTGTGCAAGGTAGTAATACACTTCCTCCTTTCAATTCCTACCTGAACACCAAAATGGTAGATATTGTTATAAGTAATCGTGGAATAGAAAAGCAATTATAGTTCTTTAATAGTGGAAATGCATGTGAATCTAATGAGATACCTGTACAGTCTACCGAGATTATGTGAAATAGCTTCTTCTCCTTCAACTAGTAGTTCATCGTAGGTCATTGGAGCAACAAATGCTTCCTAACAAATGGAGAACAGGACTGATCATTTCCATTTTGGAGAAGAATCATTGGACAGATGCATTAGTTATAGTCCTATACAACTTACCTCAATCTGTTGTAGAATTATGGAGTGTGTTATATGCTCATGTGTTGCTATAGTTTGGAGAATGAAAATATTCTTTACGAACTTCAACATAGATTACACAAATACAGAGCTTGTGGAACACAGCTCATTCTTTTGATCCACAAGATCCAGAGTGCTGTAGACACTGGCACCTGGTTTGAAACTTTGTTCTTTGATTCCAGAAAGACATAGATACAGTTCCATACTGCCATTTAGTGAACAATATATGAGTTTACCAAGTACTGTATCGTGTTTGTGACTGTATTCAAGAATTCCTTAGAGTTGGGACTCAACATGACACTTGTGATGGAACAAAGGTGGCAGATGTAAAAGTAATTTCAAGAGTACCCCAAGGAAATGTGGTAGGACTTAACAATAAATATAAATGATCTAGTGGCTTACATTGGAAGCCCTAGGATGTTGTTTGTGACGATGCAGTTGTCTATAAGAAGACAATGCCAGGAAACCGTAGTAAATTGGAGGAAGACCTAGGTCACTTAATAATTGGTGCAGGGACTTGTAGTTGACCTGAATGTAAACAAATGTAACATATTACCCACAAATAGGTGAGAAAATCTGTTAATGTTCTATTACACTATTGACAGCTAATTGCTGGAAATAGTAACAACCATAAAATACCTGGAGTATTTATCTGGAGTGATCTAAACTGGAATGACCAAATAAAACAAATTGTAGGGAAAGTGGAGGTCAGGCTGATACTAATAGGAAGAACCTTAAGGAAATGTAATTCATCCACAAACAAGTGGTTCATGAAACACTTGTTTGACTGACTCTTGAGTATTGCTCACTAATATTGGACACTTACCACATTGGATTAATAGAAGATATAGACAAGATACAACAGAGAGTTAGAGGATCATATAGTCAGGATGACAGTATTATGGAAATGGTCAGACTCCAGTGGCAGATGCTACCAGAGAAGCATTGTGCATCATGAAGAGGTTTATTACTGAAATTCCAAGAGCGAAGAGCCAGGCAACATATTACTTCCTCCCACATATTTTTCACAAAATGACCACAGAGACAGGGAATGCAAACTGGAGCTACCAGAGATTGGAGTCATGTGCGCAAGATGTGTGCTTGCTTGTGTGAATTAATGTGTGTTTGTCTCCTTTTCTGACGAAGGCTTTGGCCAAAAGCTAATGTGTAAATGTCTTTTTGTTGTGGCTGTCTGCAACTTATATGTCATGTTTATTGTAAGTAGCAATCTATCTTTTCCTTGCATTACTGATATTACAACCTAGAGATTCCATGGTTCATTCAGCAGTTACAAAACAAAAGCTAGTAATTCAACTGAATTGTATCTTCTTCAAGGTGATGGAAAGAATCATTGCAAGTCAACCAAAGCATGGACTTTTTTTTATAATTTCTTTGTAGTTTTACAGAATGTTGTGGTTAAATGCTCAAAAGGATTATGTTTAAAGTTTAAATGAATCTGGAAATGGTCATACAGAATGAACCATCATGACATCTGCCCAATGTGGTTAGGAAAACCATGGTGTTTGAAAATCGAGATGACTTGAGTTACATTTGAATTAAATTTTTTGTAAATGTGACTAGTATTATGCTTCTGCATCACCTTACACTTCCACATTCATTCAATCTGTTTTCAGTTACATGCTCATTATACAATGGTAATAAAAAGTATCTTAAGAAGTTACTGACATGTGAGTATTAGATTTCAACAGCTTTTGGCCATAAATTAATTATCACTTTTGCATTTATGTTGGTTAAAAAGGACCTTACTAATAACTCACAAAAGTATATTTACTAAAAAAAACTGAGATCACCCACAATCTTCATATTTAAAAATTTGGAAATTCATTTGTCTTTGTGTATTGAAAAGGAACGAAAACTGAGTTTTAAGAGTTCCTGCATCAATGGAAAACAGTGTTACGATTGTAGCTGGCCATAATTTGTCAAATTTAGTTGTAAGCAAATGAAATTGAGATACATATTAACCCTGTAACTTAATCCTATAACTTAATACTTACATATCAACAGTGACTTTATTGCCATTCGAAACCAGAAACAAATTGAGACAAATGTGCACTACAGCACAGCATCAACATTTTAATTGATGAAATGGAAATAGAAGTGAAAAACAATTATTTACCATAGTTGTTCATTTTAATTTTAGCATATATTCTCTATTATTTTTTACAAGAAAATTGCCTAATAAAATAACTTTAGTTTCACAGGTGCAGGAATGTTTTAACAGCTGTTAGCTTCGCTTAGGAAAAAAAACTGTGTTTTCCACTGGTCAAAATCACAGTTTCTCATCTTTTGTACTATATTATGCATAGCTTTATTAAAGCACATAATTCATTTAATGCCATGTTAGGCACAGTATATACATAGATCACCTTGCCTTACTCATAATACGATCTGTACAGATCAATAACGTTTCACATGATTACAACGTAATCCATAGTAGTAACAAAAGAATAGCATTGCACACTGTGTTCAGGCAGTAATCAGTGTGCTCTTTCCTGACATGCAGCACCAGTTATTGTTGTTAAACTGGTAAATAGTCTCTATGCTGTTTAACTATGTGAACTGCAAAATAAGTAAGGTGGTATATACAATACAAGTAAAAATTCTCACATGAGTGTTTATAACAGCAATTTCCTCCACCTTGTAAAAGTTTTATCCCATGACGAAACTTCAGCAGTGATGTTCTTTTGTGATAGTACGATCTGTTTGCATGTCAGGAGAACATCTTCTCAATAACACAGCTGTTCTTCAGTAACTTTCAGAAGGTACACATGCTTAGACATGCTCTGCTCTCTGTAAAGCAGTATCACTGAAAAAATCTCACAAGCGTACCACATTGTCTGTATACATCAATAGCATCACATGTCACAGCATGGAAACGATAATGTCATTGAGACTTGTGTAGGTACCAATGACAAGTCCCAAAGTGCCAAAGATCATAAGGAGTATGTTTTTAATGAGGATCCATCTGCAGAAACCATAACCGATGGGCCACAAATAGCAGATCTCAACCAATGGTGGGAAAACAATGCCAACTGCTGCTAGACACAAGGCTCCAAATAGTGAAATAAATAATTCCAGTCGAGGTATTGCCACTGCCAGGAGAACTGTAAAGAAGACAACATTATTACATTGAGCAATAATTTCAAGAGAAATTACTATGAAAAATACTAGAATATTTTTCACAATAATAAACCAGAAATGACATACATAAGGCAATATTATCATTGTGAATCTAATAAAAAAATGTAAGTGATCATGACATAACAATTTTGGTTTTAATCGTGGTTATACACAATTATTAACAATTTCTGAAAATCATATGGACTTGTGAAACTAATTGTTACTAAACCTTTATGTATGTAGTTCCCTATGTATAGGTGTGGAGTGTATTAGCCATCTCCACCAAACATGCACATTTAATGGTATAATCTCTGATGCTTATATATTATGACTTGCTGTCATCTTTTTCCTTATAGAAGCCTATCTGTTATGTCTCTGTACCTCTTCTTTTATCATGTCCTAACCAAATTCCATATCTGTCAGACTCTGGGTCCATGTTTGGTTTCTCTTTAATGAGTTGTTTCTAACTTTTCCCTGGCTCTTATATGCAAACGGAAATCTCAGTGTCCTCATTGCTGTTCATTCATTTTCTCATGAGAGTTTGTGTCCATTTTCTTCCAAACTGACGATTCTCATTATATCCAGCTTTTTTTCCCTTGATTGTTACCAGCTTGATGATAAACAAAGCATCCAAATAGTCTTGTCATGTACAGTCATCTTAATGACTGCACTGCACATCTGTGAACTCTGTTTTTGCCTTACTTATGTTCATTCCTCCATTTTCTACACACAATAAGTAACATGCAGGCTGCAACACTGTGCCCACACTAAAGTGTGCACTTCAAATTAAATGTATGTTCCAGATGGGCTTTAAATCCAGATCCTTATCTCAGAGACCACAAAATAACAGTCTTTAATGCATGCTTCATTTGCTCATAGATTGGTGCTGCTATCAAAATGTAAAGATTCAAGTCTGTTCCTCAGCCTAGCATAGTTTTCCATCTTCAGTCTTCTAATTATTTATGTGTGTCCTCGGGTTTCCACGTATTATTACATTAGTAGTAAACATCACCGACCACAGAAAATTCTTTGACAGATTAAACTGTGTGCACGGCTTCTGCTTCTGCAAGCAGTGCCTAGACATCTCAGTTGGTAAAAACATCACATATAAAAAGTAAGTTTAATCTGCCCAGAAATTTCTTACCTGTGTGCACTCTGATCAGTGAAATATTTTTCCTATGTTTTGATTTATGTGTTAAATCATGGATTTACAAGATTTTTTTTTGCTCTCACCTGATAATTTATATTATTGTGGAGTATACAGGGTGTCCCAGAAGGAAAGCTCAGTATTCAGGGACATGACGGGGAACAATCATTCAAAGTAAAAATGTCTAGTAAACACAGGTTCTGAAATTCATAGCTTAAGAACTATGAGCACTGCTTCATCTTCTCTTCTACTGCAAAGTTTTTGCTTTCCATATTTTGGGAGTAGGTAGTATGGGCCAAAATAAGAAAAACTGTCCAGTAAATGTGTGCTCTAAAACGAACACCAAAAGAGCTATGGGCATTTGCTCCAAAGTAGTGCTCATAGCTCTTAAGATATGAATTTTAGAGTCCATGGTTACTAGACTTCTTTGCTTTGAATGATTGTTCCTATCATATCCGTGAATACTGACCATTCCTCCTGGGATACCCTGACTGCCAACTCTAGCAGAATGCCATTCTGGCCTGAGCTGCTAGAGTTAGCAGTCATGTGTGCCTGAAGTGTGCTTGTTTGTGTTAACTAATGGTGTATGTTTCACTTTCTTGTTCTGATGAGGGCTGTGGCTGAAAGCTTACATGTCAGTGTCTTTTAATTGTGCCTATCTGTAACTTTAAGGTGTCATCTTTACAGTAAGTAGCAATATACCTTTTCCTACAGTGTCATTATTAGGGCTCTTCTTTATGTTCAAATTCTGGCTTTTTATTCTTCCTTTTTTCCAGTGTCATATCTTTCACAGTCTTGATTTCATGACAGTTTAAAAATAACAAACCTGTCTTTTTTAAAATTCCTACTGATTAGGTTACTGACATAACAAGTATTTTCTTTATTTCTCTTCTTATCCTTCCTCTAATAAAGTAGCCAAATATTAATATTTTTCACTATTTATCTCTACACATAGATATGATTTCATTCTTTAGCATAATAGGAACCAACCAACTAAAGCCAATGTTTCAAATGTCGATTATTCCATACTACAACTGAAACATAAATTTGGTTTCTACAGGATTGAGGAAACAAATATTGCCAATATTTTTTAAAAAAACTGTTAATCACAAATTTGCTAAAGTGGGGTGTTAACTACATTGGAATTTCTTCTGTGGCTTAAAATTAGTTGCCGACTTAAATATGTTATTAAGTGCTTTCATTTTTAATGTAAGCATTTATTTGTTACCAGAAATATTAGGTGAGATGCTGGTCGTTTTATACACAGAAACTTAACTGTAACATTGGCATTGCATGTAAATAAAACATGCATGCAGTTGGTTTATTTTTGAAAAGAAATAAAATATCATCACCTAAATAAGATACTTACACCTAAGGATTCATGAAACAAATAATAATTAAAAAAAGGGAAACATTAGTATTTTTTGCAACTATTTGAAATTGCTCATTTACTATTGTTGATCATTCTTCCGGGTTATATAGCCGTGGTCCATGGAATTCTTCTATTCCTAATGTTTCATCCAATACTACGTTGGACATCCTCAGAGGTATGGCTGGTCCTGCTGAGTCCTGACGAGTCGGGTGTCGGAGAGCGGCCTAAATACCGAGGAAAGTGGGCGTGGTCTAGCTTGCACATAGTAGCAGAGAGAAAACTAGTCAAAGATAAAATGTAACTATTGATAATAGTCAGTCATTTGCGAGAACCGCAAAGGAGGTAATTATGCTATTATTCTTACGCATTTACCAGTGGAAGAGATTATTGCGAATGTGGAAGCAGGGATTCGAACCCTTCCTAAGGCAACTGCTAATGCAATTCGTATTGAAATCACAAGGGTCTTATGCCATAATAAGCCATTGGAGAGTAACTTAACTAAGGGTGATAGAAAGGCCCTCAGGGATTTAAATGCGGACGAAGGAATAGTTGTTCTTCCATCTGATAAAGGCAATGCGACTGTGGTGATGAACAAAGATGACTATAGAAGTAAGATTTTGGATCTATTAGTGGCGGGACATTACAATAAACTTAGAAGAGACCCGACAGCTGTTATTTTGAGGAAAACTAATACGTTGATGAAGTCTTCTACTTCCATTCCATAGAAGGATAAAAAAAAGTTTTGCTAAGGCGTGAAGCTAAGTGTCCCAAACTTTTTGGTTTACCTAAAGTTCACAAAATAAATCTCCCTCTGAGACCCATTGTTAGTGTGATTGATTCCCCTACTTATCAAATATCTAGGTATCTAGCTACTCTTCTACAACCATACATTGGTAAGACTGATTCTTATGTGAGAGATTCACATCATTTTATTGAGAAAATTGAAGGTCTAACCTTGGCTCCTGAAGTCATTCTGGTCAGTTGTATCTTTGTTTACTATGATTCCGGTCAATGAAGTTATGGTTTACATAACGAAAGTTTTCCCTGAAGATTTGACTGCTCTGTTTAGACACTGTCTCACATATAGCCAGTTTTAGTGGGATGAGGAGTTTTATGAGCAAGTGGATGGTGTTGAGCCCTGCGACTGCCAATTTTTACATGGAGAAATTTGAACAATTAGCGTTGAATAAAGCAAATAAGAAACCATGTTGTTGGTATTGTTATGTAGACGACACATTCATGGTTTGGACACACGGTAGAAAAGCCTTAGACGAATTTTTGATTATCTTAATAGCATAAACCCTAAAATTCAGTTTACCATTGAAGTGGAAAAAGACCAGGCTATTTCGTTTCTCGATATGTTAGTCATGAGACAGACCGATGGCAGTCTAAAACATAAAGTGTTTCGGAAGAGCACACATACTGATAGATACTTACATAAGAACTCCAATCATCACCCACAACAAAAAAGAGGTGTAACATTTTATCTTTGGCTATTTTTCTCTCTGCTACTATGTGCAAGCTAGACCACGCCCACTTTCCTTGGTATTTAGGCCGCTCTCCGACGGCCGACTCGTCAGTCGGCAGGACTCAGAAGGACCAGCCATACCTCTGAGGATGTCCAATGTAGTATTGGATGAAACGTTAGGAATAGATGAATTCCATGGACCATGGCCATATAACCCAGAAGAATTATCAACAACAGTACCATTCGGTCGTGAAAGCCTTCATTGTATGCTCTTGTTTAGTCTAACATTTCTGTTAATGTCTGTATGATGACAGAGTCTCTACTACTGATTATCAAAATGTGTTCAAGTCACTGATATTTGTAAACTGTTCTTTTCTTAAACATTTCAGAAATAATAACTTACATGTTGCAATTACAATCGCTGTTCGAACAACATATTCATAAAATAGTTGCTTTTTCTTTGAACACTTCTCAAAGCGTCGTTTTAGCCCTTTATACCACAGAATCTCTAATGGCACATAACACTGCAGAGCATAAGTGATGAATATGGCGAATGCAAACATGATTTTTACACTTTGTGCAAGCCTGAAAGAGATAGAAATTTCAATTAACATCAAATTAGTGATCTTTTAGAGTGTCAGTATGAGGCTTAAGCTTCATTTACAGTTATTATTCTGTATTCAGAGATATTTTGCACACTGTGTAACAACATACTGGAGACAGGTCAACATACTTGAGACAGGTGCTAATGAAATTGTTAGAAGTAAAATGTTAAAGGTGAAGTCTTAGAATTACAAGTACATGATAGCTATTTATACCTCCATTAAGTAAACATTCATTGATTCATTCATACACTGTGTTCTGTAAATCCCATCATGAATGGGAGCCTTCAGGGATGTGGAATTAGTCAGCTTCCACAGGTTACTTTGTGACACAGCTGTTGGATTCTTCCCATGTGTTATGTTTTGACTTCTGCTATTAACTAGGTTCTTTTTCCTTTCTTTGATTTTCTGCTATTCAATATTGTTATGTAAGTAATGTGCACCATGTTTAATGATACTTCTAATGTGTAATTAAGCTCTCCCCCCACTTAAATTTATTTTAGGTTATTCCTTCAGATTAGATTCCAGAAATGACATTAGTTTGACTATAGACCATGTTAATTAAAAGTTACAATTAATTAAAGTTAGCATTATAGTGTCATACAGTGCAAGATGGCGGCTAGTGTTAAAGTAAATCGTGTATCTCCGCAAAAAAAAGTAAAATTCGATGGAAAAAAGAAATCGTGTATGAGTTGGAAGGACGAGATATCAAAGCTAAATGAACGTATAAAAAGTCTACAATTCATAATCGGTACTCTAAAACAGGATATAAAAGAACTACAATCGGGAAAATACGGGAAGCAAGAAGACACGGCCTCCACAGGAAAATGGGAATCAGTGACCGAAGAAAACTCTATCCAGGAAGATAAATCTCAAATAAGCAGTGTAACTTTAATACAAAAAAACAGTGCGCAAAAATCGAGTGTAGTAAATCATGGAATACAGCCATCTGAAGAAAAACTGTTGCAAGGAACTGAAAGTAAACAAAAACTGCAAACAAACAATTCTAGCATGGTAGCGGAAAAGCATGAAAACAGATCAAACTTTCCTCGAAATCGCGAACTTCCAAACATACCAGTAGTGAAAAGTAAACTGTCAAATTCTCAAAGAAAGTTATTGACTGATTCTAATATCGTGCGCAAAAACAGATTCAGTGTGCTATCAGAAAAAACGAACAGACAAAGTGAAGCAAATATACAAACGAAAGTTTCGGAACGGAAAAAAACTAATGAAAACAGTCAACGTAAAAAACAAGATGCTGGCATTATTTATGGAAAAGGACTGGCAAAGATCATGAACGAAAAACTAATAAATGAAAGTGTTATTGGATTTGTGAAGCCAGGTGCTCCACTGCGAGAAGTTACTCAGCATATTGACACACACAGTAACCAAGGAAGTTGTAACTCTTGCATTATTTTAGCTGGCGCAAACGATGTCTACAAGAACGAGGCAAAATTCGCTTTGCGATCTTTAAGGGAAACATTGGCAAAAGTTATGGACATGAAAGTTTTCGTAATAAGCATCCCTAGGAGACATGATCTCATCAAAACATCGTGTGTGAATGCAGAAATCGAAGCAACTAACCGAAAGTTCGAGAAAATATGTAAGCTCTTCAGCAATGTGACGTATATTAATGCAGACAGTCAAAAAAGAGAAGATTTCACTACCCATGGATTGCACAGAAACATGAAAGGGAAAGTAGCACTGTGCGATGCAATCATGGAACAATTAAACCGAAATCAGCCAGGCTTAGTGCAGCCTCCAATTGCAGCAGCAGCAGCAATAGAATCACCAATTTCAAATGAAGAGCATATTACTCCAATGACTTCAGGAAGTGTTGAAGCGGCAAGAAGAGGATCCCCATCTAGCCTAGTTGCAGTTCCTCAAATTACAACTCCAAAAATTACAGCAGAAACGCCATCACACTACAAGTCAACTCGCCCAACACGAAACAGGAAAGAACCACAACTTTTTTATGGCAAGTGATTCCAGAGAAATGTTGATTTCATCTTCTAAAACATCGCTCTGGAAAGAAAACTTAAATTGTAAAAGTGTTAAAAATGATATGTCATGTGCAGCTGTCGAACATAAGGTAGGCCAAAACAACCTAGTAAATAAGTCATTGTCGAAATTTACGCTCCTGCACCAAAATGTACAATCCTTATCAAATAAAGTTAGTGAGATAGAAATATTGTTATCAGATGAACTAAAAGAAGTGTCTGTTATATGTGTTAGTGAGCACTGGTTATCCGAAAATATGTTACATCACACAAGGATAGAGGGCTTTACCCTTTAATCTTTTTTTTTTTGTAGGAAAACCTCCATGCATGGAGGAACATGCATATGTGTTAGAGAGGACGTCAAACACGAAAATTTAAAGTTCACTAACCAGCTAGGGGAAGAGCAAAACTTCGAAATTTCTGCTACACAACTGACAAAGTTAAATATAATTGTTATTTGCATATATAGAAGCCCAGATGGAAACGTAACTACTTTCATTGAAAATCTTGAGAAGGCACTTAACAGTATAAAAATAGTAAAACAACCATCATATGTGGTGACTTTAATATAGATTTCAACAAGAACTCAAAAGACAGATTAAACCTTGAGGCCTTATTAAAAACCTACAATATACATACAACTATCAAATCCCCCACCAGAGTCACCAAATCGTCAAGCAGTGCTATAGATCAGATACTAATAAATACAGATAAATATTTATACAAATCTGGAAATATGAATACAGGTTTCACTGATCATTATGCACAGTTTATTGAATTCCCAGCAGACACTGCAGGAAATGCTGAACAACAAATGACAAGAAAAGGTAGAAATTTTAGCAAGCACAACCTAGAACACCTCAGGCACTTACTGAAAAAAGAAACATGGAATGATATAGACAACTATGAGGATACATGTAAAGAGTTTGACATGTTCATGGGAATATTCTCCCATTATTTCAATATTTCTTTTCCAGTTAAAAACCAAACATTAAAAACTAAAAAAAGAAATGTTACATGGCTGACGAAAGGCATTAAAATATCATGTGCTGAAAAGAGGAGACTTTATGAAATCTCAAAAACACAAAATGTTACAGAAGAATTTCTGGTGCATTTCAAGAATTATAAGAGAGTGCTTCACAAAGTCATAAAAGAATCTAAAAAAACAACAAATGATCACCATATAAAAATGGCCAGGAACAAAATGAAAGCCATGTGGAAGATATAGAACAAGTAGGAAATGAGACCTCCCAAAATGTAAATCTCCAGGTAATCCAAGGTGGCAAAAAAATTACAAATCCAGAAGAAGTAGCCAATGCTTTTAATACATACTTTGCAAATATTAGTGAAAAATTACTATCTGACATAAAATCTTCAAATAAAAATCCTGCTACACCACCATCCAATCAAAATAGAAACTGCAACTCCCTATTTCTTACTCCAACCAACCCTAAGGAAATTATACTATCAATTAGAGAATTAAAAACAAAATTTTCAACAGGTGTGGATGAGATTCCAGATTATGTCATTAAAAATGTGGGGGACCTCATTGCAATACCATTAGCCCACATTTTCAACAGTTCATTAACAAATGGAGTCTTTCCTTCCTGCTTAAAGACAGTGAAACTAAAACCACTGTTCAAAAAGGGTAAGAAAGAAGAGATAGCCAATTATAGACCTATTGCCTTGCTATCTACATTTTCGAAAATACTAAAAAAAATTTTTCATAAGAGGTTGCTAGATTTTCTAGAAAAGTGCAAAATATTATCCACAACCCAACATGGCTTCGGGAAAGGCCGATCAACAGAAACAGCAATATATGAATTTCTGGGTGAAGTACTCGAAAAAATTGATAGTGGACAAAAAGTAACTGGCATATGCCTTGATCTGTCTAAGGCTTTTGACATCATAGACCACACTCTATTGCTGCAGAAGCTTGAAAGAATTGGTATCAGAGGTATGCCTAACAGCTGGCTTAGATCATATCTTACTGACCGCAAGCAAGTAGTAGAAATACATTTTCACAAAGAAAATAAATCAACAAGACACTGTTCTGATTATAAAGCAATAAAATATGGAGTACCGCAGGGCTCGGTACTGGGCCCCATCCTATTTTTGATATATATATAAATGACCTAACATCAACCAACCAGTACCATAGCACTATCCAGTTTGCAGATGACACAAGCATATTAGTCAGCGGGAAGACTGAAGAGATACTACAGACAAGACTGTCTGAGTCATTAACAAATGTTGTAAACTGGTTCAACCAAAACAAACTAATAATAAATAAAAGCAAAACAGTAGCATTAAATTTTCATAATGTCAAGAGAAACATTGAAGAGGATATAAGAATTCAGATGTCAGACACGGATATTGCAAGTGTGCCTAATACCAAATTTCTGGGGGTCTGGCTACAGGATAATCTTAGATGGGAAACTCACATTGACAACATATTAAAGAAGCTAAGTACCATGTGTTATTTAATGAGAGTGCTAGAAAACTGCTGTCATAAGGACTGTCTAATGACGGTTTACTATTCTAATATACATTCTGTCCTAAAATATGAGATCACTTTTTGGGGTAACTCGCCATCCTGCCTAAAACTCTTCAGGATGAAAAAAAGAATAGTGAGAATCATGGCTGGAATAAAAAGGAACAAACCATGTAGACCATTATTTAAAAGGATGGGGATTTTTCCCCTTCCATGTATTTTCCTATTTGTAAGTGCAATGTTTATAAAGAAATATACAATAACAAATCCTAGTATCCTCCCCAAAAATGAGAATGTTCATCATCATAATACAAGACAGAAAACTGACTTTCATGTACTCCATACAAAAACCAGTTTGTGCCAAAAAGGAACATTACACCGTGGAAAAATTATCTACAATAAATTGCCAAGAGAAATTAAAGTAAAGACTGATGTAAAAAATTTTAAAGCAGCATTAAAAGAATATCTGTTGACACATTGCTTTTATAGTGTGGAAGAGTTCCTCCAAAATCCTCGAGAGTCTAAGTGATGATTACGCAAATACTGTAACCATTAATATTGGCCTATAAATACATTCAGATGTAATTCTCAAGTTTCTAATGGGGTTCAAGTGTAAGCTGTATACCGACTTGCCCAGTATATGAAGTAAAATTCTATGAATGTAATTCTGTAGTGTACATGTCAATTCATAGTGTAGAAGAGTTCCTCAAAAATCCTTAGAGCTTAAGTGAGGATCATGCAGATACTGTAATCGTTAATATTGGCTTATACATGTATTCAGTTGTAAACTTCAAGTTTCTAATGTGGTTTAATTATAAATTACACATTGACTTGCCCAGTATATGAAGTGCTGTAAAATTTTGTGAACATAATTTTCTAGTTTCTAAAGTGTTTTAATTGTAAGATATACTTTGACCTGTCCAATATCTGATGTGCTACACTGTACATGTAAGATTTACTGGACCAATAAATACAATACAATACAATACTTGCAAAACTTTGTGAGCTAATCAACATAATTCCGTAGAATGACCCACATTAACAGAAAGGTAAGCATTCTGAATTTCCAGTAATGTATATTAAATTACCTGAAATTAATTATCTTTTGAAATAATGAAACCTGAAGGTCCACAGTTTGTCCAGCAATATAGACATATCAACACAATCAAATGATTTTTGTAAGTCTAGAAAGACGCCACATTCATGTTCTTTACTGTCCATTGCTTGAGTGACATATTCGATTAAGTTGGTTGCTGCTTTAATGGTGGGTGACCCCTTGACAGACCTATACTGCCCCTTAGAAATCACTTTCTGGTTACCAGCAAATTCCAGATTCTTATGTATATTACTTTCTCAAAGACTTTGGACGTTATTGGAAGAACAGATATAGATGGAAAGTTTTCTACCAGATTTCTGTTTCCTTTTTAAAAAACAGGCGCAGCTCGAACAATTTTCAACTCATCTGGAAATTTGAAAGTTGATAATTGCTGATAAAGGTGATGCAATTTTATGAATACATTTCTTAAGAGTGTTCAGACTAAGATTATCATATCTTGCTGTAAGAGAATTCTTCAAGCTGTTCACTACTTTAATTATTTCTTCTTCACTGGTTGGTGTCAAAAATATACTTTCTGACACTGGTGTTCCTCTGAATTTGTATTTGAGATTTTTAAGCTGATTGTTTATGCTGGAGCCAACAGAGGCAAAGTATTTGTTAGATAGATCTGCTGCCTTATTCTGATCAGTTTCTATTGTGCCATTTATCAGTAGGTGATTTTCAGTTGTATGTTTCCCAGATTTACCTGTTTCTCTATTTACTTTTAACCATGTTTTTTTTGGAAATATTACTTGAGTTTTGAATGACACTTTCAAAACGTTTCCATTTTTCAGAATTTAGGAGGTCTATATAGTATTTCTGATACTTTTTGAATTCTTCTTTTAATTTTTTATTGCTCAACTCATTTCACATAGCAAACTCATACCATCTTAGTTTTTCTCTAGCCTCAGTGACTTAACTTGGTATCCAGCTTTGGGTTACGGTCTGTGACTGAATTTTTTTTTTTTTTTTTTTTATTAATGGGCAGGCTTGGTTGAGAATGTAATATAGTTCACTTGAGTATTTACCATAACTGTAATGTGTTGCTAGAATACTGTTCCAATCCACATTGCTTAGTATGTTATTCAAATGAGTTATAGTAGAAACTGTGTGCAGGAGCCTTTTCTATGTTCACACCTAATTCTACTGCATGGTGATCTGACAAAGCACTTATAACAGAAGATGTACAAAGCACTTATAACAGAACATGTAAGATCATAAAGATGAATACCAGTGATTATGTAAGCTATTGCAGACTGGCATGTTTCAGTGTTCCTGGTTGCAGTGTTTATAAGGTATCTTAGATTATATTCAAGTAGAGTATAACTGAATATTCTAGTGTGTAACTTACCTGCTAATACGTTTATGCTGAAATCTCCTATAATTACTAACTCATTCAGGTGTGACATCATGTAAAAGAACTTTGTCAAGAAAACTTCGGTTTCCACTTAGGGTCTATATAAACACATAACATAAATTTCATCACTTGGTATCTTTATACATGCTGCACATAACTCAAATGTCTCTTCTAATGAATATTTACTTACATTTACAGAGTTAAAATCAAATGTACTTTTTACATACACTGACACACCCCCACTTCTGATGGAAGACCTGCAATACTTATTAGCTAGTACCATGTTTAGAGGTTTAAAATGTTCCAATTTGGCATCAGATTAGCAGTGTTCACTAATAGCAAGCACATCAGGCATAGTTTCCACTTACAAACACATCTAATTGTTCACATTTACTCAGGCCCTGCACATTCTGGTGGACTATTTTAAAGTTGTAAGTACTTTTTTGTAGATTTCTCTGCTTTTCCAACTTAAATTTAAAATTGATCGCAGGCAGTTGGGTGTTTATTTTTCTATAAAGAAGTAGCAATGTAATTGTTGTGGAGATGAGGTATATTGTTGTTTACAAGATTATTTTGAAGGCAAAATACACATCTCAACAAAAGTTTGGAATACCATAGTGTTTGCTGTAATGACTTCTTATAGTACACCCACTGAGATTTGTACAATACAAAATAAACATAATTCCTTCTGGAAACAAGAACAGTTTTGGTTAGTTAAAAAGCATCATTACAAATGAAGCAGGCTCTATCTTAAGTGTACATCGTGAAAACAAAAACAGTGGAAATCTTTATCTCATGGTGATGATTATCAGTCTTTAGTTGCAAGTTCGTCCTCTCCACATATGGATGAGTCCTTCCACTACACGCGGCATGCTGTGGATCATGATTACCTTGAGGTATGAAGTCCCACTCCTCAATGGCAGCTTCAGTGAGGTCTTGGAGATTGCCAGGTGGATTCAGACAGTGTGCAATGGCCACCTACAACATGTCACTTTCACATCTGGAGACTGTGCTGGCCAATTTATTCAGTTGATGTTGCATCTTTGAAGATACCGAATCACTGCTAGAGTATGGTGTGGTCTTGCATTGTCATTGACTAGGATGAAATTGTCACCAACTTCACATCTGTAGTGTCTTACAATTGTTTGTAGGACCTTTTGGAGGTATCAGGGACCCATAAATTGCTATAGATGGGAATTACAGGGGTCCGCAGTCCCATCATTAATGCCACCCAGAACATTACACTTCCACCTACAAACAGATGGAGTTCCTGCTATCATCCACCACTTCTCCAAACTCTGTCTAGTGTCTGGTCACAAACCAATCCGGGTTTTGTCACCAAACATGACATTACTCCATTCTGCAATGGTCCAATGTTGATATGCAAGAGCCCACATCCTTTTACTGCATCAGTTCGATTGGTTCACTGCAAAACTTCTCATTGATCTTCTGGAATGAACACCACCACGATGCAGTCTTCTGTGCATTGTTTGGTCTGAGGTACAAATCCCTGTTACCCAGGAGAAATCATTTCCAATATTTCTGGCAGCTGATGTAGGGTGCCTGTGAGCTGACAGTTGGAGGAAATGATCCTGCATTGATGTTGTCATACAAGGACAACCACTGCGATGTCTGTTGTTCATATTTCCCATTCCTCTGTACTTTCTCCACACTTGAGACATACCATTTTGAATTACATGTAACCAATAGGCAAATCTTGCTGAGTATGACCTACTGAAAAATAAAGCTACTATCTTGACTGTATCAAAGTGTTGTGTGCCTCTGTGTGGCATGTTACTGCAGTGCTGAACACTGACTGAAGCTGCTGTTGATACTGGACTGCTCATGGCATGCCGCTGCAGCAGAAGTATTTGTACACAACTGGAAAACGGCCAGAAAGCATGCCAGTAACACCATCCAGTATATGGTCTCTGACTGGGTAATGCATGAAGTGCCAAGGTAAATGAGACATTTAGTATCATAGATTACATTTTATGATAGTATCCCAAACTTTTGTTGAGCAGTTTATATACCAGAGAACTCAAAAGAAAATTGTTTTAAGGTGGTTTAATAGCTGATGCCACCTGCATGATCCACACCGATTTGTAAAGATAATTACAGTTCTTCACAATTCAGTGTCTGAGCCAACACCCTCAACCCTGTAGAAGACAATGAAGCCATTATATAATAATGTAAGTATTAGATTAGGAAATTATTAAATTGAACATATTCTCTTTAAATCTGCATTCAAATGACACAAATCTGAATGTTGAAAATTCATCACTGAAATATAAACTTTGGCTACTTGTTACATCATTTTATGAGAAGTGTTACAAGAATCACTGACAAATGTAGAAATAACACTGAGGAAAGCGTGTTGCGATTGTGTTCAAGTTTATATTAATGTCCTTGCAGACAATATTACCAGTAATCTGAGACTTTTCAGAAATGATAGTTATCTATAATAAAATACTTTGAAAATGAACAGCATAAATACTATCAGATCTTGATATAATTTCGAAGTGATATGGTGACTGAACATTTGCTTCAATTGTCCAGAAATGTAAAACTTCGCACTTCACAAAATGAAATGCCAGAGTAACCTATGACTGCAATATCAATGAGTCACAGTTGAAATTGAACACTCACTCAAATAATTGAGTGTAAATTTGTAGGGACGTGAAATGGAATGATCACATAGGATCAGTTATATGTGAAGAAAGTAGCAGACTTTGGTTCATGGGTAGTATACTAGGGAAATACAGTTTGGTCTACTAAGGAGATTGCTTACAAATTGCTCTTGCTTACAAAATCCTCAAGCAGCCCATCCAATAATATTGTTCAAACGTGTGAGATCTGTACCAAATAGGACTAGCAGGGGATACTGAATGTATAAAAATAAGGGCAGCACAAATTGACACTGGTTTGTTTCAGCCATGGACACTGTGTGCTAGCTTTTATGCAAAAGCCTACTTACACAGTTTCATGAACCAACTTTAGTTGAGCAAATGTAGACTGGGACATGTATGGATTCATTACAGATGATATGGGCAGACAGTTGAGATGTAGTTCTGAACATATTCTCCTAAAACTGCCTTGAGCAGCTAGTTCAACATCCCACATGCAATGGAAATATTTTACACTTGGTAGCTACAAAGAGGACCTTGCGACAGTGCCATTATAAAGATAGAGATTAGTGACCATCATGTCATCATAGCAACAAAGATCACTTAAGTTACTAAATCCATCAAAGAGGCTAGGGGAGTTTTTTATGCTGGAAAGACCAGATAAGTAGCTGTTAGCATCCTACTTATACAATGAATGGACATTACTTAGTTCTGGTACAATGAAATTATAGAGGAGTTATGGGTGAAACTTAAACTGATTTTTAATCTCACTCTGAAAAAGTATGTGTTAAGTAAGTGGATTAAGGACAGAAAAGATTCACCAATTTTCAAGAAGAAAAAGGTAATAGAAGTTTTTATTTCTATAAAAAGGTTGATGTGTGAAGCTTATGACAACATCTGTCATATATTGGAGAGAGATCTTACCAAGAACCCAAGAAAATGCTGGTCCTACTAAGGAACTAGTAGGCTTCAATTTAGTGACTTGTCCATCAGTCTACTGTGGCAATAGAAAGTAGAAATATAAAAGCTGAAGTTTTAAATTCTGCAGTTAAAAAAAATCATTCATGTAAGAGGAACATACATACAATTCATTATTTGACCACCTCCCAAACTGCCATCCAGAGGGTATAGAAACAAGCATTCAGGGTCTTGAGAAGCAATTAAAAGGAACAGGAAACAGTGAGAAGCAACTAAAAGGAACTGAAAACAAATAAGTTGTCAGATCCATACGGAATCCCTATCCTGTTTCAAAGTAAATACTCTTTGCCATTGGACTCTTATCTACCTTGCATTTACTGCAAAACTCCCAACCAGTGCAAAGTTCCATGCAACTGAAAAAAAAGTACAGGTGAATCCCATACATAAGAAGGGTAAAAGAACAGACCCACAAAGCTAAAGGCATTATCCTTAATATTGATTTGCTGCAGAACTCTTGAGCATAATCAAAGTTCAAATATTATAAATTTCCTTGAGAGAGAAAAGCTTCTGTCAACAAATCAGCATTGATTTAGAAAGCATTGATGATGCATAACTCAGCTTGCCCCTTTGTCATATGATATCCTACAAACCAAGGTAACAGGAAAATTCCATGGTCCCAGATTTCCAGAAAGTGTTTGACATAGTGCCCCCAGGCAAGCTCTTAACAAATATCCATGCATATGGAATAAGCCCTCAAGTTTGTGAGTAGCATGAAGACTTTTCTAGTAGTAGAACTCTATATGCTGTCTTAGATGGCAAGTGTTCATCAGAGACATAGGTATCATAAGGATTGCCTAAGTGAAGTGTTATAAGACCACTCTTGATCTCTATATACATAAACAGTCTGATAGATGGAGTGAGCAGCAATGTCCATCTGTTTGCTGAGGATGGAAAAGTGTTGTCTTTAAATGACTACAGGAGGATATTGGGTGACTCAGAATTCTTATTGGTGCAATGAATGACAGCTAAGTCCAAATGTAGGTCAATGTACATTGACACAGATGATTAAGGAAGAGAGTCTTGTAATGTTTGATTACTGTACAGGGTCCGGCATAAAAAACTCCCCGATTACAAAGTAACGTGCAGCGGACAGTAGAAGGAGCAGAGTGGTGGAGGGCGCGTCGTCAAGTAGCTGCCTACGTGCCGTTTTCAGTGTACGCCATGGCGTGGTCTGGTGAACATCGTGCCTTCGTAGTGGAAGATTTTATTCAAAATGGCGAATCGCCTATTAATACTCAACGTGCTTTTCGCGTTCGCTTTGCGCTCGGACGACGGGACCCTGTTCCCGATAAGAAAACAATTTATTCTTGGGTTGCTAACTTTCGTGAGACAGGTTCCGCATTAAAAAGGAAACCACCTGGACGACCACAGACTGCAACAGGCCCCGGAAATGTTGATGCAGTTAGAGCTTCAGTTCAACAATCTCCTCGACGATCCGCTAAAAAGCATGCGGCAGCATTACGGATATCTGATCGAAGTGTGAGAAGAATCTTGCATCGAGATCTTAAAATGCATCCTTACAAAATTGTAACTATGCAGGAACTGAGTGAACGAGACTGTGGTGTCCGTGTAAGTTTGTGCCAAGACCTTCTTCGGAACATTCGTCCCAACGATATTGTGATTTTTTCTGATGAAGCACACTTTCACCTTGCCGGAACAGTGAACAGCCAAAATTGCAGGTACTGGTGTGAACACAATCCCCAAGAACTTCATCAACGACCACTTCATAGCCCTAAAGTAACAGTATGGTGTGCTGTTTACAATTCCGGAGTGATCGGTCCTTACTTTTTCAAAGAAAATGACAGGAATTTAACCGTCAACAGTGAACGCTATTGTGCCATGCTCCGCGACTTTCTCCAACCGCAACTAAGGGAGCTTTTTGGTGAAATAGAGAACGTGTGGTTCCAGCAAGATGGTGCTACAGCCCACACAGCGCGGCAGTCACTGGCATTGGTGAAGGAAATGTTTCCTGGACATGTGATCTCGTTGCGTGGAGACATTGGCTGGCCCCCACGATCGCCGAACTTAACGCCCTGTGATTTCTTTCTTTGGGGCTATTTAAAAGCAAAAGTTTATGAACAACGTCCACAATCTTTACGAGCCCTGAAAGAAGCAATTACACAAGAGGTTGAAGCTATTCCACCTGAAATGACTCAAAGAGTAATGAATAACTTCAGGGAAAGACTCAATCAGTGTGTCGACAGTGCAGGAAGCCATTTAAGGGATGTTTTATTTAAAAAGTAAGACCATAAGAGTATTTTCTAAAATGGCATAATATGTACTTTTATTTAGTATAAATAAAATTGTTCTACCTTATTTGGTTTTGTTTTTATTAGCTTTCCTTAAAGGGGAGGTTTTTCTGCCGGACCTTGTATTAGTCATGTGCTGCTTGGCAGTCATATAGATTAAATGTCTAGGCAGAGTCATATGGATTAAATGTCTAGGCATAACACAGCAAAGCTATATGAAATTAAATGAATACATAATGGCATGAGCTATGGTGCATGTAGTGTAGTGTTCTGGTTAGTGTCACTGCCTGGTGAGCTGTAGGTCACCAGTTCAGACTTAACCAACAGCAATTATTTGTTATTTGGCTGTATGCTGATATTTGTAATAAACATGCTTTCAATGATATGTGTTGTATTTCAAGTGATGAATCCTGCTTTCAGATTTTGACTTGATTCTGCTTATGCCATGGCAGTAAGATCAGCAGTAGGGAAGGCAAATTGTTGACTTCACTGTAGCTCATTTACAAAGGAGACTGTGTATAGAACACTCGTGCAACCCACTCCTCAGTACTGGGCGTTTGAAATCCTCATCTCTTCAATTTAAAGCAAGACACTGAAGCAATTCAGAGGTGTGCTGCTAAATTTGTTACTGGTAAGTTAGAATTACCTGAGAGTATTATGGAAATGCTCTGTGAACTCAAGTGGGAATCTATGGAGGGAAGATTAGTCTTTCACAAAATGCTATTGAGAAAGTTTAGACAACTGGCATTTGCAACAGGCCGTGAAACAAAAAATTTCACTGCCACCAATGTACATTTCATGTAAGGACTGCAGAGATGAGATAAGAGAAATTAAGTGTCCCTATGGAGGCATACAGACAATGGTTCTTCCCTTGCTCCATTTGCAAGTAAAACAGGAAAGGGACTGTTAGTAGTGGTATAAGGTACACTGTGCCACACAATATATAGTACCTCACAGGGTATCTCTGTAGATGTAGATGAACCTAGAAATATAGTATAACTTCCAACATGCTATTCTGATAGCCATCACAATGGCAAGATAAGACTCATCACTCTGCATAGAGGTGTTTAAGCAATCATTCTTCCCAATCTCTACATGTGAATGGAACAAGAGTAATGCCTTAGTAACTAGTACAACAGGATATGCCCTCTGTCATAAACATCACATTGTTTTCTTGAGTGTGGATGTAGATGTAGCTCTATTAGTGTCTGAAACATATTATTTTTGCTGAAGATTCTGAATTTAGTTACTTCTGAAATACATCAAACAATTCAGATCTGGTTTCAGAAACCACCCATGGGCATCAGAGTTTCAGCATGTGGCCTTACAATGTAAATTTGTCCCAAACTTGAAGGTTGCTTTTGATGCTGTCATGCTGTCTTAGACACATTTCTGTTTGAGGTGGTATGATCTTGCCTTTATCTGTTCTACTGACTTGCCCAGACAATTACAGCAATACATGTATGTTAACATTGTCTCTGAACCATGGTGCAGCTTGGCATTTTTCACAGATATTAATCATTGTAAATGGTGAAGAAAAAGATAAGGGGTTGGGGTGGAGTGGAGGTGGGGGGGGAGAAGAGGACTGACTTTGCATCCTGGCCCAGATGGCCTGATCAGGAATGACTAAACGCCATGTCAGCCTCTGTCATTGGCATCATTTTGATAGGATATGAAGGGGCAAAGACTCATCACACCATTCTCCGTCACTGTCAGCTTTCTTGAGCTTGGAGCAGCTACTTCTCTTTTAAGTAGCTCCTCCACTGGCATCATGACACTGATTGCACCCTGTTCCATCCCCCCCCCCTCCCAACAAAGAAAAATCACTTGCAGTGCTGGGAATCTAACTTGAATCCTCTGCCTAGTAGCCAGCCCAGCTGACCACTGAGTTACAGAAGTGGACAGGCTGTATTGTGTCCCTACATCATGATGATGTGTTGAGTATCCAAGTAGTGAGAGGGTATACACGGGTACATGTAAGAAGTGCACTCTGAGAAAACAGGAAGGTAAGTTTTAAGGAAGATAAGAACTTATGTTAGTTTCTCAATATGTTCTGTGTTACCCGCACTTACAAGGTGTCCCTTGTAAGACTCATCAGGCACATTTCTCACTTTTGTTTCAGCAGATATCTGAAATTTTATTTTTCATAGTTAGTCTGAACTAATACTGCTCATCACATCTTTCAAGTGGTGCCTATTGCTGACACAAAGTGTCTAGTTGCTTCCTATTGCAAAACAATACTGTTTTTAAAGCAGAATTTCACATGACCACTCAACAGAGCAGTCTCACATTAGTCTAATGTGATAATTCATTTTATTGATATGTGCTAACAGGGACAGTAAAACATGAAGAAAAGCAGTACTCCATCAGCACAGCATCACCCTGACCCACACTCTGGTACAGCAGGACTGCTCAGTCTCTGCTGGAGTACTGGCTATTCTTTGTATTTTACTGTTCCTGTTAATGCATGTCAATAAAAAAAATATCACAATGGACTAACTTGGGGCAACTCCATTGCAGAAGCACATAAAATTCCGCTTTAGAAATCAATTTGTTTTAGCAGAAAACAAATCAATACTTTCAACACTGATTGTCACTTGAAAGAGGTAAAGAGCAGTATTTGGATGGCCTGACTCCAGCAACACAGTGAAGAAACTAAATTGCAAATATCTGCCGAAACATAAAGAGAAAATGTGCCTGATGACTCTTAGGAGGGACACCAGGTATATGGTAGGTAATACTTTGTTTGAAATTTTTATCATGCAAGTTTCATCATAGGAAGAAACAATCTAAGCTGAAGAAAATTATCTCCAAAGGAGAATCACAGTCAATCTGTGTATGTAAGTTTACTTACTTGCTGTGGGTATCTAGATTAAGCGTTACGCTGCCCAAAACGTTTTCACCATATTTAACATATCCTACAAAACCAACAATGACGTATAAGGCAACAACAACAGCCATGCCTCTGTTCAGGACACCGGTGTATCCACCAAATGCAACAGGGTTCTTCATGTTGCCTTCAACAGCAATTATCTGTGTACATAAAAAACCAGAGTGAATATAAGTCTGTTTCTTCAATTAATGTTGAACCAAAATTTCTTCAGTTTATTTTATGTACAATTCAAAAAAATGAATTTTGTAGTTTTTTACATTAAGATAAATTTACAATTATAATAACACTACAAAATATGGTGTAACATTCAAAAAACTATTATGAATACTGCAATATATGTGATATTTTACTTATTTACTATCTGAAAATATGATCAAAATGAGAAAAAAAGTAAAGTGCCTAAAATACTGTCAATTTTATGTTGTAACTTGCAGAAAGAAAAGAAAATTGGCAGTTCTGTAGTATTTAAGGAACAGTTTCTGAGTTCTTGTTAAGTAAATCAAAGTATTTGGTTTTAACATTAGATTTCACTGTGAAGTGTGAAACAGATATTTTGAGTAAGAGTAAAAATATTCCCCCCCCCCTCCCCCCAAATACAATAAAAACTGACTACATTACAAAGTTTATAAGCAATGATGATGATGTGGATTCCAATTTTGGGAAGATAATTTTTGTGCCATCTAAGTTCTTGAACAGTCCGTGGTGGCACTACATTGTTGTGTTGTCAGAATCCTCACTGGTCAGCTGAATGGTATTTTATGATGCCCTGACTGATGACGAGGATTCATATATGCACTTATCTTTCTACTCATGCAGGGTCTGGGATTCTCACAAGCCAGTTTGTTAATGGTCCAAATGGCGCTGAGCACTATGGGACTTAACATCTATGGTCATCAGTCCCCTAGAACTTAGAACTACTTAAACCTAACTAACCTAAGGACATCACACAACACCCAGTCATCACGAGGCAGAGAAAATCCCTGACCCCGCCGGGAATCGAACCCGGGCGCGGGAAGCAAGAACGCTACCGCACGACCACGAGCTGCGGACTGTTAATGGTCCACTATGGAAACCTGCCTCTTGGAAAAAACTGTTCCACTAGTGTCAGATGCCATCATCAACATACAAATTATAACTGTCAGTTAGCAACGCAAAGGTGATGTAGGAATTTTGCCTTGGCTATTTTGAAAGAAACATCCAAGCGTTCGCTTACAGTGAGAAACAAGTGATGTACAGATACTTTAATCTCACTCACCTTGAACAGGAGTCCAGTGTCATAATAAGTGCAACATCTCACTTGGTGCCATCATTGCAAACACAAAATGTGACTGGTGAGGTGTCCTGTATATTGGTATGACTGAGTAGAAAGCATGTTAGGTGGTGAACTACCGTTACTAGTAAGTACATTTCACACTACTGGTGGTACACTTTTAAGAAGAATATTTACACGAGATGAAATGGAAGTTCTAGGACAATGTTCATTGTCCCTTAAGGCAAGTAATACAAGAATCCATAAGCAGGACATGTGCATTGTTATTCGTCCATAGCACCCTGCTGGAGACCTTAGCAATTATCACCCCCTCCCTCCCATGTTATGTAAGAGTAACATTCCATGGGTGTGAGGATACTTATTATTTGCAGGCTTTCATGGCCATTGTCAGAGAAAGAAAAATCTTTGTGATTAGGCCCTGGCATCATCTGCTTCTTCAACAATAACTCCCCAACGGGATCTTCTTGAGGAGTCTTCTGAAGTCTGTGTTGAAGGAACACTGGAAAGCCATGTCATGTTCACATATAAAGTGTTATCTCACTTTTCTGGAAAGAAAAAATGGTGAAAGCTGCTCAGGCTCTCTCTGGTCAGCCATTGTTGTTGGTCAAATATTGATATGTTGTTAAATTCTATATACTTGCCATAGTATTCTCTGCACACTACTACCCTAGATTTCACACTTTACTTCAGAGTTGTTTGGTGTTTATGTACTGTAACACATTCTTGTGTTGACCTAGTTTCATCTACGAACAGTTGGCACAGCCTCAGTCTCTTCATAAAGTCCTGCAATGCTGTGTGTAAAAAATGTAGGTTCATGCAATTTCTCCAAAGAATTTGAATTATCCTGCCCATTAGCCTGGAGACATCAAGTAGCCTTTTTGAGCAGGAAGAAGGCTCCTTTTTGTTATTTGATCTTTCTGCTCAGGCATTTTATCAAAATACCATGCATGTTGAAAACCTCCATGATTGATATTCTGGTGATTTTTGATGTGAAGGTATTGGATACAATGGAGATCACTGAGTATAAAGTTGCTCCAGACTTTAGTGATGCAGTTGCATTCAGCCTTTGGTCAATTTATTTTATATGTCAAGAGGAATTTTATTACAAAACTGACAGTTTTGCTATTGGATGACCCTTTTCATCAGATTCTGCTTATTATTTTATGGAGCCATTTCAAACAGCAGGTGTTAAGCAGTGCTGAAAGATAACTATCTTGTTGGCTCTATTATATAGATGACTTGTTTATTTTGTTGGTCACCTATCATTAAAGAGGTACATTTTACAAGTTCTTAGTCACTATCCACCCTAAAATCAACTTTTCTAGGAGTTGAAGAGTGAGGTGGTCTCCCTTCTGGTTTCGGAAGTTCTGAGACTTCTATGGCCCATTGAGCTTACTGGATGCCTAATAACTAATTGCTTCGCATTGCCATCTAGTTCAGAAGCAGGAAGTGTTGATCAAACTGTCTCCACAGGCTTCCTGTGTTAGTGACAGCTTGAAACTGAAAATGGGTCAATTAAGGGGGATAATAATGAGAAATGAGCATGAGAGCATTTCTACAGATAAGGCTTTAAAACTATGTTCTTCGAAAGTGCAAATAATGATGAAAAACCTCCTTCTCACTATGCAAGGCTGCTGTATATCTCTGTGTTAATAAACTAGACAGGTAAAATTCTTTATAGAAATGGCTAAAAAACAATGTTTTTCAGTCAAAGACACTTCAGGAATTTGTGAAATGTTGCACTGTTGTGACAAGCTGCACATTGATGAAACTAGAAGAGCAATAAAAGAACATATGCAAGAGCATGAAAGTCACACACATTTGAAACAAAGAGTGAAATTCGTGATAACAGAACACAAAGAATACTGTTGCCAGGATATAGATTGCAACAAAATGTAATGTCTATGGAAAACCTATCTCCTTAGTGATCTCTATTAAGAATGAATCTAACTTCAAAAGTGTTGAGGGATGCAGGCTTCCATGTTCATGACTGCCAGGCATCAAGAGTAGCTTGCAAACTATGACCTGTGGGCAGTATAAATAACTCTCAGAGGACACCTCAGCGTTTTTGTTTTCTGATTTGTTTTGAAACATTACCCTATCAAGTACTGCCCATTATCAGTATTTAATCAATAAGGATTGACTTATTGAGAGCCTGAGGAAATCTTACCCAAAAATTCCTCTTCTCTCAACTGTGTGAAGAAACATCCTTTACATGTGAACACAAGAATGTTTCTTCACAGTACTTAGTCACCTATGGACACCAGAAGGTTCCCAAAAACAATTCTCAGAAATTTATAGTTGCAGTGAAAGCAGAGGATGGTGAGGCCTTATCACCCAAAAGATGAAGTTGAAATGAAGTGCATACCTTAGAAACTTATCAAAGCAATTTCTGAGATTTGGTGGCAAATGTGGAGCAATCATGAATGATTGAGCGACCCCAGTGCTTCTGATGTGTGGTATAATTGAAGCTGTGATGAGGCTACTAAGATGCTGTGTTTTATTCAGTTGTCAACAGTGTAGCAAAAACAGTATTACACATTTGATTACCATGTGCATATTGCTCTGATGGAAAGATACCAAGAGACTGCATTGTTTGGAATATCATCAGAAGTTCCTTAATAATATGAATATAATAGAGGGAAACATTCCACGTGGGAAAAATATATCTAAGAACACAGATGATGTGACTTACCGAACGAAAGTGCTGGCAGGTCGATAGACACACAAACAAACAAACACAAACATACACACAAAATTCAAGCTTTCGCAACAAACTGTTGCCTCATCAGGAAAGAGGCAAGGAGAGGGAAAGACGAAAGGATGTGGGTTTTAAGGGAGAGGGTAAGGAGTCATTCCAATCCCGGGAGCGGAAAGACTTACCTTAGGGGGAAAAAGGACAGGTATACACTCGCACACACACACACACACACATATCCATCCACACATCTGCTTGTGTCTGTGTATGTGCGGATGGATATGTGTGTGTGTGCGCGAGTGTATACCTGTCCTTTTCCCCCTAAGATAAGTCTTTCCGCTCCCGGGATTGGAATGACTCCTTACCCTCTCCCTTAAAACCCACATCCTTTCGTCTTTCCCTCTCCTTCCCTCGTTCCTGATGAGGCAACAGTTTGTTGCGAAAGCTTGAATTTCGTGTGTATGTTTGTGTGTCTATCGACCTGCCAGCACTTTCGTTCGGTAAGTCACATCATCTGTGTTTTTAGATATATGAAGTTCCTTAATATGTTTAAATACTATGTTAAAATTTATAAACATTTTAGCAAATATACTCTGTCACATTAGATGGTAGCCTCAGTCCTAGGAAACTTGTGAAATTGTGGTTGGCGCAAATTTATTTATTTTTAAGCAGGAAATCTTCAGTTGATCCACTTATTCTGTAACACATAATGTCAAAAGCAGCCTTTCTGAATGCAAAATGTAGAATGAGCAAGTTCGGGAGTTTCTCTCACCATTAGGATGAAACAGGAAGTGGGAAGTGGAAGTTCAGAGGAACTGAATGAAATGGCACAATGGTTAGCATGTTGGATTCGCATTCAGGAGACAATAGTTCAAATCCATGTCTGATAATCTTGATTCATGTTCATATGAAAGGGCATGGCCAATTTCCTTCCCCACCCTTGAATCATTCTGAGCTAATGCTCAGTGTCTAATGACTTTGATGTTGAAGGGAGGATAAACTCTGTACTTCCTTCCTTCTTTATTCAGAGATTGTTGGACTAATGTGCACTCAATCATGTCTGTAACGGCAGAAGTATGTGTATACATACAACTACAATGGAAATTCCTGGATGAACTAATGTGAAAAATAAAGGAAAGGCAACCACTCGGTTGACTGTAACACTCAACAGAATACAGTATTCACATGTCCTTTTGAGCTCTTACTTTTTCTCTAGTAAAAGCACATTCACACTCAGCCACATGGACACCCAAACACTCTCACCCACACCCACAGCCTTGGGTGTGAGCTTTTGGGTGTCTGTGTAGTCGAGTGTGAATGTGTGTGCTTTTGCTAGAGAAAGAGTAAAAGTTTGAAAACTAGTGTAAATACAGTATTCTGTGGACTGTTTTTATGTGGCACATATCACTCAGCTATAGGTGAGTGTTCGCCTTTCCTTCATTTTGCACTACACACACACACACACACACACACACACACACACACACACACACACACACAGTGCTGGATTTGTAACAGTACGAATCAGTAACCCTGAAGGGGGGGGGGGGGGGGGGAACAGTACTGAAGATTTTGAGATGTGGTAAGGTAGAACATTTGCTGCAGTTGAAGTGACCTAAATGTAAGAAGTTGAACTGCGAAGTTGAATGGACCATCACTGACTTATTTTGACCCTTCAGGATATGTGTAAGCGCGGCTGCTTCGTAGAAAGCACTCTGTTATGGACACCAACAGCAGGGAAAGATGTAAAGGAGCATCATACAACAAAAATCTTTCAAAACTCTGGACAGTTGTATGAACTGCAAGTTAAAAAAATTAATTTTTGTTCCTTTTTCAATATCTTATAGTTCAAATTTACTTGTGTGTTCACCTTACTATAATTTATTTTTGTTACAAATTGTAAATTGAGAAATAATAATTAACTTAATTAGAGTGTTTGGATTTTACCAGTGCAAATGTTGTGTTCACACTTTGGAACTTCTCAGAAAAGCATTAAAATAATATTTTAAGAAGTCTAAATTTCAAAAACACCTCAGAAGGTCACAAGACGAGAACTTTTTAAAATCAAGCACTGTATAAAATGAGTTCATCATCCAGACGTAAAGGCACAATGGAAGTCTACCAGCTGCCATGTTGTCCTCTGCCTTGTGACATCATGTGGATGCAATATGGGGAGGCATATGATCACCTTACCACACTCCCAGCCATTTTGCAGGCTTCCCAGACCATGGAGCCACTACTATTTGGTCAAGTAGTCGAGCAGATGCGCAAAACTATAGACCTATATCTCTGACATCGATCTGTTTTTGAATTTTAGAATGTGTTTTTTTGCTCGCGTATCATATCATTTCTGGAAACCCAGAATCTACTCTGTAGGAATCAACATGGATTCCGGAAACAGCAATCGTGAGAGACCCAACTTGCTTTATTTGTTCATGAGATCCAGAAAATACTAGATACAGGCTCCCAGGTAGATGCCATTTTCCTTGACTTCCGGAAGGCGTTCGATACAGTTCCGCACTGTCGCCTGATAAAGTAAGAGCCTATGGAATATCAGACCAGCTGTGTGGCTGGATTGAAGAGTTTTTAGCAAACAGAACACAGCATGTTGTTCCCAATGGAGAGACGTTAAAGTAACCTCTGGCGTGCCACAGGGGAGTGTTATGGGACAATTGCTTTTCACAATATATATAAATGACCTAGTAGATAGTGTCGGAAGTCCCAAATGGCTTTTCGCGGATGATGCTGTAGTATACAGAGAAGTTTCAGCGTCAGAAAACTGCAGTGAAATGCAGGAAGATCTGCAGTGGATAGGCACTTGGTGCAGGGAGTGGCAACTGACCCTTAACATAGACAAATGTAATGTACTGCAAATACATAGAAAGAAGGATCCTTTATTGTATGATTATATGACAGCGGAACAAACACTGGTAGCAGTTACTTCTGTAAAATATCTGGGAGTATGCGTGCGGAACAATTTGAAGTGGAATGAACATATAAAATTAATTGTTGGTAAGGCGGGTGCCAGGTTGAGATTCATTGGGAGAGTCCTTAGAAAATGTAGTCCATCAACAAAGGAGGTGGCTTACAAAACACTCGTTCTACCTATACTTGAGTATTGCTCATCAGTGTGGGATACGTACCAGGTCGGGTTGACAGAAGAGATAGAGAAGATCCAAAGAAGAGCAGTGTGTTTCGTCACAGGGTTATTTGGTAAGCGTGATAGCGTTACGGAGATGTTTAGCAAACTCAAGTGGCAGACTCTGCAAGAGAGGCACTCAGCATTGTGGTGTAGCTTGCTGTCCAGGTTTCGAGAGGGTGTGTTTCTGGATGAGGTATCGAATATATTGCTTCCCCCTACTTATACCTCCCGAGGAGATCATGAATGTAAAATTAGAGAGATTCGAGCATGCACGGATGCTTTCCGGCAGTCATTCTTCCCGCGAACCATACGTGACTGGAACAGGAAAGGGAGGTAACGACAGTGGCACATGAAGTGCCCTCCGCCACACACCGTTGGGTGGCTTGCGGAGTATAAATGTAGATGTAGATGTAGAAGTAGCTCCTCAATTGAGCCTTGCTGCTGTGGTTAACACCAGTTCCTGTAAGATCACCAATGTCAGGCACTGTCGGGCTGGGCTAGCACTTGGATGGGTGACCATCTGGTTTGTTGAGCGCTGTTGACAAGCGGGGTGCACTCAGCCCTTGTGAGGCAAACTGAGGAGCTAGTTGATTAAGAAGTCTTGTAAACTGGCATATGACCAGGAGAGCAGTGTGCTGACCACACATCCTTTCATGTCCACATACAGTGATGCCTGTGCATTGAGGATGGCGAGGTGGCCGGTCAGTACCGCTGGGCCTTCATGGCCTGTTGGGGCAGAGTTCATTTTTTTTTAGCTCCCCAGTTGGTGTCATAAGGTTGAATGCACCCTTATTGGAGGATTATTTCAGAGGAATCCTTATGGAACAATAACAGTTGACAAACCCCTTTGCATTAATACAAGTAGGGAAAAGTAGATAAATGGTGGCAAGCATAACTTTATTTGGTGTAAAATTGGTTATGTCAACTGTAACATTACTTTGTCAGGTGGTGCAACATTGTATTACAGACAAGGTTCTCAGGAGATTAATTTTATTTTTCTTTTTTTTTTAAAAAAAAGCACTTTGATCTTGCCAAAAGCAGAGAAGCTATTCTTCATGGTGTTATAGCTCTCTGGGCTACCCTGAGGCAGTCTATGGACTGTTGGAATTGCTGTGACAAGCAATCATCGTGGGCCTCTGAGCTGCATGAAACCGAAGTCACCTGGGCACCGCCACTGGCACGTGCTATCTTCAGTTTCACTTCCTACGCTGCTTGAGCGACAGGGTATATAAAGTGGTCAGAAGTTCATCTCCATACCTATCTGGATCAGAGTAGCATGCTGTTATCACTTATGGCAGGTGTTTGCTTAGGACCTGGTTTCCACTGCTCACGAGTTAGCAACACCAGGGTGATATTATAGCAGACGTCAACCGTACTTTCCTGTGAATGGGAGCTGAAAAGCAATTACAGTTTAGGTTGCCGATGCCCGAAGTAAAAAATAGATTATTGAAGGTCCCTATGTATTTAGAGGCTGTCTTTCCAATTCCCCTCTTCTTGTAAGTGAAGTTTTCAGAGGTAGTTCTTGGATGACTGTAGCTATAGTGGCAGGTAGTCAGGCAGATTTTGATGGCCTTGAAGCATTTACAGATAAAGATAATATAGCATGGAAAACACTTGGGATATCAAAGACGAGAGAATTATTTCAGAAGAATCCATATCGAAAAATATCAGCAAGCAAACTTAACAACACATGTATGGAAACGCTGTCTTATTCTCATATTCATGATAAGTACTGTTCAGTATATGATAATGAACTTTATTGTGCAAGCATAGAAAGGCAAAGCACAGAAACTAAACAACAACTATAAATAACAACAGTAACTGTGTCAACAGGGGCAGAGACGCTTATCATCATCGATAATGATTTGTTCACTTATTGCAGCGGGTGTACTGTGGCGCTGCTCCTGTTGCATTTAACCTGTCTGGCTGTCCTCAAGAAAATGGCTGTTGCAGGTGAAGACTGCTCCTGATCTGAGGTAGACCCTTAAGTGTCTTCTACCAGTGCTAAAGTCTCTGATCCTCCTTGGGGTGTGATGATGTGATATGTGAAGGGGACATATCTTCATCAGTATATACAGGCTTCAGTCACTTTTTGACATTGTCTCCTGTTTAGCATCTTTTTCAGTCATGAAAGTATGGCCCCCATGCACGATTACTCTGTATGGTGCTGAATATGGTGAAACAGAGGAGGGCATATAGCATTGTCCTTGAGTCACACATGGACCATTTTTGCTTTGCCTTTATGCAGAAACACCTGTCGGTCTCCATGTCAGATAGGAGTGGTATGATGAATGGATCTCATGCTGGGACTGAGCTGTTGTGCAAACTGGGTGCATAGCTCCAGAATGACTGGTTGAGCAGGTGCTGGCAAAATCAGTTTTCCCAGAACCCTCAACTGTCCACAATAGACCATTTATGCTGGTTACCACTGGATGTCCTTCACTGCCATTTTCAACCTGATTAGAACCAGTTGCAATGCTTCAGACCATGGTGATGAACTACACATTAAGTCCATTTTGAATGTACAGTGGAATCACTCTACCATTCCATTGCTCGCTGGATCCCTAGTTACGTCTCTGGATCTGGAATTACATCTCATGATACACCAAACATAGAGAACCAACCATGCAGCAACACTTCTGTGTCTGACTCAGCAGATGTATCTTTTATTGTGACGACTTCAGGCCACCTGGTGAAATAGATGATGATTGTTAGTAAATAACATTGTAATGGTAATGGCCCTGTGATGTCCAAATGTATCTGTGAAAATCTGATGGATGACATCGGGAAGTGTGCAACAGGTGTAAAGACATGACTGTAAATCTTATAATGCTGGCAAGTCAGGAATGTACATGCCCATATGCGACAATTTTTCAGCATTCCTGGCCATATGACTTTAACGGAGACTGTCACTCAGATTCCTAAGAGTGCTAAGTTTTGAAACATGTTGAAAACTTCCTGGTGGTATTTCTCTGGTATGTAGGGTCACTGCTTCCCTCTTGCTACATCACAACAAATACTATCCGGCACATCCTGGGCTGACACATACTTGAGCTGCACTGCTGTTCACTGCTCCTGTATGAGACTGTGCAAAAGGAGATAGTCACATTGTTTTAACATTGTCTCTGCCCAATGAATAGATGCTGACATGATGAGTTGAGATCAATGTCATACTAAAAAATGGCTACCAGTGACTGGTGATCAGTAAAAATTGCAAAATGTCTCCCTTAAATGGATGAGCTGAAATGTTTAATTGTTAAATAAATAGCAAGCAACTTTGTGGTCAGTTGCCCTCCATTTTGGCAGTTACCTAAGTGACTGCTTGTAGCCACTGACTCTTTGTTGCAGTGCTGCTCTCACTGCTGTTTGGCTTACATCTGCCATAAGTGCCAAGGGGGTGCTCAGTCTAGGGTGACCCAGCATTATTACCTGTGCCAGACATTTTTTGAGATCCTGGAAAGCTGTCTTCGTAACCACAGTCCATGGTACCTTACAATTCCCTGCAGCGATCTTGCCAATGAGTAATGCTGCGACTGGCTCTTTGACAGCAGCTAAATGAGGCAGGTGCCACTGATACTAGTTCAGCATGCCTAAGAATCTGCAAACACTCTTGTAAGTTTTGGAAAGAGGCATCTGTCAACTACTTTGACCTGCTCTGGCAATGGTGACTATGCTGCTGGGGAGACAAAGTATTTCAGGAATTTCACCTTGAATTTTCCCAATACACACTTTGATATGTTGATAATTATGCCACGTTCTTGCATGTGGATGAAAAGCTGTCACAGGTGTGCTGCATGCTATTCTACTGTATACATGCTATTCTATTGTATATGAAAATATGAGAATGTCATCCATGTAACAAAAAACAAACAGTAATTCTGTAATGATTTCGTGCTTGACTTGTTGCCAAGTATGTGTGGCATCCTGAAATGAAATGGCATAAGGTGGTACTCATACAAGCCAAATGGTGAGTCTCTGACATTTTCTTAATGTCAGCTGGCGCCAGGGGAATTTGTGAATATGCCTTATTGTGTTTTTTTTAATGTCAGCTGCCATGGGAATTTGTGAATATACCTTAATGCAGTCTACCACACCGAATATTTTTGTGTTACTAACAGTGCTGTTAAAATCAGCTACAATGGGTGCAGGGTAGTGGTATGGAATTATGCATCTGTTAAGTCCTTTATATTATCCTTTTTATGAACTGTGTAGATCAGGCAGGTCCACTGACTATCCAGTTTGGTCATGATACTTGCTTTCAGCAGCCAGTTGAATTCTGTGTGTGCTGCAAGTAGCCTCTCTGGATGCAGATGCCATGGGAAGACTTCAAGGGGTTGAACACTTTTTGTATGAATGTGATGCTGAGCATTGTGTGAATGTTTTGTGGTGGTACAGAAGGGTTCGGCAATTGCTATAAAGTCTAGGAGTAGATTATAAAATGGTGGCTTCTCAGATGACACCATGATTTTGCCTACCGTATGTGGGTCATGACTCCCAGTTTTCTTCTTACATGATGCACGTGTGTGCCACTCATGTTATTGCAGGTACAGAAACAAATCAATATATTCTGGTGCAGATGATGTGGTAAGAAAGCCAGACATATTCATGTGGAAAGCCATGAGCACATCACCCAATGTTTGATCTAGTGTGAAAGGCATGGAAGTGGTATCTGTTCTGTGGGTACTTGTACTAATCAAGCTGATAATGATATAAAAAGTCTGCCTCAATTATGTGATCAGGCACATCTGCAATCACAAAAATCCATGTTGTATAGCAGTTAGAATCCAGGTATAGCACCAAACATCAGTGTGTCATGAACACCTCTTGGACTAACACTGACTTTTGAAACTTGTCACCAGATAATTGGTCCTGAATAAACAATTAATTTGACTATTTGACTGCTGCTAATGTGGTGTTTGTATATCTTCTTCTTCCCACACTCTGGTCTGGGCACTTGTGCTGTTGCAGATGGGCATTAGCACCCTTTAGCACCTGTCTTTGAAATAGGTAAGTGCAAAGTTGAGTGAATTGAGGGTGAATTGCCAAAAAGCCTTTGATACAGTTTTCAAACTGCTACCTCATAGTTGCTGTCAGTCTGTGGGCCTACCTGCATATTTAGTTTTACCACTTGAGTTGCTGGTTGCTCCATGGTGGGTTCATCTGATGTGTGCTGTTAGTGAGACATATTTGTGCATGTTACAGGACCGGTGATGTGAGCTTCCACTTCCTCCCCCATTTCTGCATCCTTGTCTTCAGTGTTGCTGATTTTTGCACATACAGTAACCTCACTGAAGTGGTTTGCAATGGTGTCTGCCTTCTCTGCTAAGTCTTGCAATAGCATGTCAGTTTGTTCTGCAGTGATGGTGTGGATGTTGCCTAGAAGTTTACAAGGCCATAATACTTGTCAAGACTGTTCAAGTAGAAGTTCTGGGCCTTCTAATGTATGTAAAATTTTGAGCACTTGTGATAGAGTCTTATCGTCCGTGTAGTCACCGTTCTGGTGACAATGTTTAGTGCCATAAAATAGCTTCTTTTAGTGTAGTGTAACTTTGCTTTTGCAATATTTCTTCACATTCTGCAATCACTTATAAATTCTGATGCAAAATCACAATATTATATATACCCATGTTATCAAACACCCCAAGCTGTTGAAATATGCCTTTATCTTGCATAACCCAAAGTGGAGGTCACATTGACCAGAATGCAGGAAGCTTACTATTTCCATTTTGCCCTTAAGGGCTCCCTTATTGCATATTTACATGTGTTGTGTCATTTTGTGGTGAATTAAAAGTAATGTTTGGTGGTCCATGGTTGGGCAGTTCCATTTCTGATTCCCTCTTCTGGTGCTTGTGTCAACAGATCTGTTGTTTCCGATGATACATTTCTCTGTTATCCTTTGCTTCTTTTCCTTTTTTGTGGTCACCATTATTGAAAACTATCTTATTCTCGTGTTCACAATAAATATCATTCAGTATTTGATAGTGAACTTTACTGTGCAAGCATAGAAAGGCAAAGAACAGAAACTAACCAAAAACTGTAAATAACAGCATGGCGAAGAGTATATTTTTATTTGGTGTGTGTGTGTGTGTAAATTAGTCCAAGACTGCTTCTCCCCTGAAAAGATGAGCCCTGTTTTCCTTATGCCTGTTTCCCACACAACATTGCACCTTAATGTTATGGGAAACTCCTGAACTTGCAACATTTTATATATTTTGCCTACAATACTCAGTCATCATTGCTATTTATTCCGTTTATTCTTCTTTCCCATTATCCTATCCGTTTCTTTCTTTATTTTTATGTCCCTTCTCCACTCCATTAGTGAGCTATCTTAGTAACTACAAGAAATAACATACAGACAATGAGCACTGATTACACAATAAAAAGTATTTATTTCCTCTTATGCAATTGTAAATTCTTAAAAGAAAACAGCCATGTTTCACTTGATAAGAAATCATTGAAACCACAATGAACCACAAACATAAAATGTTATTAACTGATGTAACAGTTATTGGACTATGCATTACTTACCACACCAACAGCCTCAAGTGCAAACAATGTGGTGCCAATAAAAAGTGGAAAATTTCGAAGCTCTCCAACATAATTTCTAGTCGCTGGATTTGGAAAGTCATCAAATAAGAAATATAAAACAATTCCAAGTCCCACGAATGTTACAACATTAGCAAGTGTGGAAAATGGGGCTAGCAGCTTGAGATTCCTGACCCAGTTCATCAGGATAAGAGGCAACAGAAGCATCAGCATGTATAACCTCACACTTATCTCTTCAAAGTAGAGATCAACAACCTGAAAGAAAGTAAATGACTTTTTAACTCACAAGATACAACAGACATTGTGTGTTTTACACTGGTGCATTTTGTATAATTACTTCTACATTATTAACATTTTGTAATAGTACAAACCTGCTTGATATTGGATGCCACAAATACAATATAGACACAACATATGCCTAGCTGATATGTTGCCAAAAAGAAGTTTACAGCAAACCTGAAACAATAAATTTGATATCTTCATTGTGACTTTTAGTTTAAGTGAAAACAGAATTACTCCTGGATTTCAGTTTCCGTAGCTAATTTGAAGCATTATGTCATTATTATTTCAGATATGTTTATGTAACAGTTAATGCTGGTCATTCTTCAGCTTGATTAGTTGTCTTCAAAAGAAATATTTTTCATCTAATAAATTAGCCAGTCATGTGATTCTTCAGTTCTTCTGACACTAGTTTTCTCGAAAATTACTATGCTGCTGCATCTGTATTACAAAAATTAAAGTCAGGTAACATATTTTTCTGCATGATTTACTTGGCATAATTTTGTATGACGTGGAAAGCAGTGTTTTCTCTTGCAAATTACAAAGAATGCAAACCTCAATATCATTTTGAATGTTGCATGCAATGAAAAACATAGTATGTAGTACTATTCTTCAAGGAGAAGTTCAGTTGGCAAAGTATTTGTGGTTTTGTTGTTATTACAATTATAATTTGTTAACTGATTTTCTCACTTGATCTGAGTCAAATTATTAAACACTGTGAATATTTCAGCTGTTTCATGAAAGCGTAAAGCTGTGTAACAGAAATAAAAAAATCCCTCAAATTTTAATTCATGCAGTGTCAGTCTTTTTTCTTTTCTTTTTAATACAGATTTAAGCTGGTGTAAATATGCTATCAAGTAAAAGATGTCTATCATTAGAGGAAAATGGTGAATTATATTGAATGAGCAGTGAAGAAATGAACTGCATGATGACTATTTTCGTTAATACATTCTCATACCAATTAACTGATTTCACTGTAAGAGGGCTACTGGTAAACAGAGAAGTATTTTCAAATGTTTTTCTGGCCTTTTGCTGTTGTACACAGCAAACAGCAGTATTTTACTGAACAGCCAAGAAACATCAAAAATTTTTCTACTCCAGGAAAACCTAAAATGACAATATATTTACAGTTCTGGAAATACTGCCAGCTTCTATATCATACACAATGTACACATTACTTCTAGAAAATACACATATTTTGCAGTTCTTTTTATGTATCCATCAACTGTGCAATACTTCTGCTGCACAATTATTAACATAATTTCATCATTTAATATAAAGTCACATCATGTAATTCTATTTCTTATGTCAAATGTGTAGTGCACGTCCTTTTATCACACATCACACATTGTCTAGTACGCTATGTTACAATTCTCACTTGTCTCACTTGACAAAAAACGTAGAAAAAGCACACACACACAAGTTCAGTACAATTACTTACTGAAGAAACAAAATATAACTGATGAAGTTGAAAGATTTTTGTGTAGAAAAGAAAATTCACTTGAGAAAGTTATAAAATTATAAGACAGTACTTACCTTCACCATCTGAAATTTCAGTACTGCTGGTACACACATATAAAAAGCACATACATTATCCTAGCTTACAGAATAGATAGCTCCTTCCTTGGGGAAGAGAGAGAGAGAGTTAGGGTAGAAAAGGTGAAAAGAAAAGGTAGTTCACTCAGACCCAAGGATGAGAGGGACTTATCATTATTGCATGCCCATTCTTTTTGACCTTCCCCAATGTATCCCTCTGTCCTCGGTGAGGAAGAAACTGTTAGTTCCAAAAGCTAGGATAGTGTTTTCACTTTTATACATGTGTCTATGCAGTTTTGAAATTTCATGTACTGAAGGGATACTGGGTAGCAATTCTGTCTCATAACTTAGATGACACTGATGGAGCTCATAAAACCTTAGTGCTAGAGATGCAGACTGACCCTGCATAAGGAGCAGTCTTTCGGAGGAATGGTGGACCCTCTTCAAGAGCAAGCTTCATTGTCTTAGTGTAACTCAGTAGAGGCACCTTTCGTTGTCGGCACATCTGGTACTGTGTCCGGATCTGGGGAAGAAAAAAAAAATGAAATTGTGAATTCAGTTAATTTTTATTTGAATTCACTAAAACTCATAAGAATTTTTTTAACACTAAACATCCATCCTATTTCAACATGAATGTTTAATAAACGTCTATAAAGTACAGTAATGGACATTAAATCTCTTTATGCAGATGGAATTTGTGTTCTCGACTTAAGATATTACTATAAAATATATGATCTGCAATACCAAAATAATTCACCAAAATTGTGAAGTAATAATAACAAGTGCATTAACCTTGATAATGAAGATTTTGTAGCTGCACTGAGTAATAATACATTTAGTTTTAGCTCCCTGACTCATACTCCTTCACATAAGCATGTGTTCTGCAACAAAACATTTTTTATTATTTCAAAAGATCCATTGTTTGTGTTGCTGAAGTTATTATTCCATGTCTAGAAGGCTCAAGATGATTTTGTAAACAAATCTTTGTTGTTGCATACATGAACCATTTGTGGTCGATTTTAAGAGAGTATAGTGTCATACATTGTTGCTGGAGAAAGAAGGGATGATATCTTTAAGTATAAAGGCATTAGTGAAGGTTTTGATTTACCTTTAACATAGGGACTGCAAGCAACAGTATGGATGGAAGGAGTTAGTGATTTGTCACAAAATGTGCTCTATATACGATATTTCATATATTACAAGATTTTGAGAGGAATGTGTGGATTATGAATTCATAGTTAACAAGACAACCTCTGTCTGAAGGAAGAATCAGATGAGTAATATTTGATCGAGGTACACTCCACAAATTTTCATTTGTGATACCACAGACAGTAAGTGTGTAACAACTGTAATATTTGGTGAAGGAAGTAAATATCTAAATATTCGCCAAATCCCTCAACATGCAAACTAACCTTATATCTGCAGAGAGAGCTATCTAAAAACTAATCCTGACCTTATAATCCTACCTGAGACCAAAGGCTCCACCACTGTCATTTTGAATTGCAAGGATTACCTGGCAGAAGGACTCTATTAGCTGTCAGACACTTCCACCTACAAACCTTGCCACAGTGACCACATTCCAGAAATCCAGCAGGATCTCCAGTCCCTCCTCAAATCCTTAGGCCCATCCCAGAACCTCTCCCCAGAGTCCATCTCTCTGCCCACCCCTACCACTCCCTGCACTCCTACCTGCTAGATGCTTCCTAAAATCCACAAACGAAACCACCCAGGATGCCCTATTGTGGCTGGTTACTGTGCTCCCACTGAGAGAATCTCTGCTCTCATAGACCAACACCTTCAACCTATTACCTGGAACATATCCTCCAATATAAAAGGTACCAACCATTTCCTCCACTGACTCTCCATAGTTCCTATCCTTTTACCACATGGTGCCCTGCTCATCACTATTGATGCCACCTCCCTTTATACTAACATCCCTAATGCCAATAGCCTTACTGCTATTGAACACTACCTTTCCCAATGCCCAATGGATTCCAAACCAACAACCTCGTTCCTGGCTGCCACGACCCACTATATCCTCACCCACAATAACTTCTCCTTTGAAGGCATCACCTGCAAACAAATCTGGGTACGACTATGGACACCCACATGGCACCATCCTATGCCAAGCTATTCATGGGCTATCTAGAGCAGTGGTTCCCAACAGGTGGTCCGCAAGCTATGCCAGGGGGGGTCGCAAGATGCTATTAGAATAAAAAATATATTAAATATATTTTGTATGATAACAGATTTTTTGTTTTGGCCACTTCCTGCATGAGCAGAGCTTTAGCGAACGCTAACTTCTGCGTCTAGCGTCTTCCTAGAGCCAATAATACTGTTCAAAGACGAATTACTGATATGGCAGTTAACGTCAAAGAAACATTGCTGGCTAGACTTTGCATGAGTGACATGTACACTCTACAATTGGATGAAAGCACAGACATATAAAAAAAAGCTATAATGTTGGTTTTCGCACGATTATTATGGGAGGACTAAGTGTTCGAAGATTTTCTTTTTCATGCAAACTACTGCATACAACAGCAGACAATAATTTTACTGCATTAAATAATTATCTCAATGAACATGACGTCACCAGGAAAAAATGTGTACGCTTGTCGATGGATGGAGCAAAGTCAATGGCTGGGGGGGGGGGGGGGGAAGGGGGGGGGGGACTTCTAGCTCGTATCAAAGCAGTAGCCCCCGAGGTGAAATGGACTCACTGTTGTATCCATTGTGAAGCCTTAGTAGCCAAAAGATTGCCTGAACCTTTGCAGAAGATACTTAATGAAGTAGTTCAAATCATCTACTACATTAAAACTCAAATCTGCAATCCATACTATTTTCTTTGTTGTGTAAAGAGATCGGTAGTAGGCATGAGAAACTTCTTATTCATACGGAAGTAAGATGGCTTTCTCGAGATAGGATCTTGTCAAGATTTTTTTGAACTTAGAGACGAGGTTTGTGTCTTCCTTCTTGACACAAAGTACGCGGATTTTCTCACTAACTTCTCTTGGCTTTGCACAGTTGTGTACTTAGCTAATGTGTTTGAAAACTTGAATGTGTTAAGCTTGAGTTTACAAGGAAAAAATGTAGACATGTTCAAAGTTGAGGACAAGATTAGTGCTATGGCCAAAAAGTGTCAGATTTGGGCGTCAAGGATAGAAAACGAGTCACAAACTAACTTTTCTACTTTAAAACAATTCTTGGAGTCATTAGAGGAGATTTTGCCTGACCAGATCAAGATCAATGTAGCCGAGCATCTACACAGCCTAGCCACCACTTTTAGAGAGTATTTCCTTGAACCTGACCCTGAAGACAGATGGATTCGAAATCCCTTCAGCTGTGAAGAAATAGACAAAATCCAAGGCCTCACTGAAGAAGAGTAAGATCAACTTGTGGATCTGTCCAGCTGTGGTACGATGATAAACATTTTCATCGGTGATAAAATTATAGACTTCTGGGCATCAGCATGCAAGGACTACAAGAAACTTGGAGATAAGGCAATGAAAAATACCCTTCCATTTGCAACCACATATCGGTGTGAGCAAGCATTTTGTTCCATGTGTTTCATGAAAAACAAATATAGGAATCGGCTCGACATGCGGTCGGATTTCAGAGTGAAAATTTCAAGTTTGGAACCTAATATTTCAGATATAATGGACTCAAAGGTCAGGTTGAACTGAAAATTAAAACTAACTGTATACTGATGGAGTACTTTCTTGTAACTGTACTTTTTCAAATAAATAATACCATGTATGAAATTAGTGTTTTTTAATTTTTCACACATGTCTTCTCAATGCCATCTCAAGTGTAGTACACTTCAAAGACCAATACACTCAGTTTTAACTGTTTCTTGTCATTTTCAGTTCATACTCAATTTTTATTTTTTTAAGGAGTTTGTTATACTAAACACACAGATTTCAAGACAAAGAGTTTGAGCAATAATCAAAAATTTAACATTAACAATGACGGCTAAATTGAAAAAGTTTTAAGGGCAATATTTTTTCAATAATGGATATGTCAATGTTTTTTCTAAGTACCAAAAATAGAAAACGTATAAAAAGACCCTTAATTAGGCTTTTTAGGTACTTGATACTGTGATATGACAAGGTACCAATCATGCTCGATGAGGGGGTCCTCGAGAAAATTTTGTTGGGAACCCCTGATCTAGAGAAATCCTTCCTAAACACCCAGAATCCTAAACCACTCATCTGGCTCAGATTCATTGATGACATGTTTGCAATCTGGATCAATAGTATGGACACCCTATCCACATTCCTCCAGAACCTCAACAACTTCTCCCCCATTTGCTTCCATGGTCCTACTCAACCCAACAAGCCACCTTCAAAGATGGCTATATCAGCACCTCCATCCATATCAAACCCACTAACCATCAGCAATATCTCCACTTCGACAGCTGCCACCCATTCCATACCAAGAAGTCCCTTCAGTTAAGCATAACTACCCATGGTCGTCACATCTGCAGTGACAAGTGGTCCTTCTCGAAATATACTGAGGCTGTCACTGAAGCCTTCACCGACTGTAATTATCCTCCCAACTTTATACAAAAACAAATCTCCTGTACTTTATCTTTCAAGTCTCCCGCCACCTCCCAACATCCCACCATCTGGCTACAGAGGAGCATTTCCCTCGTAACTCAGTAACCTTGTAACTCAGTAACACCCAGCACTGGAGCAACTGAATTACATTCTCTACCAGGGTTTCAGTTACCTCTTGTCATGTCCTGAAATGAGAAATGTCCTGTCCACCATCTTTCCCGCCCCTCCCACAGTGGTATTCCACTGTCCACCAAACCTACACAATATACTCATCCATCCCCACACAACCCCTGCTCCTAACCCCTTACCTCACGGCTCATTCCCTGTAAAAGACCTAGATGCAAGATCTGTCCCATACATCCTTCCACCACCACCTACTCCAGTCCGGTCACAAACATTACATATCCCATCAAGGGCAGGGCTACCTGTAAAACCAGTGATGTGATCTGCAAGCTAAGTTGCAACCACTGTGGCCAGCCACGGTGACCGTGTGGTTCTGGGCGCGGGACTGCTACGGTCGCAGGTTCGAATCCTGCCTCGGGCATGGATGTGGGTGATGTCCTTAGGTTAGTTAGGTTTAAGTAGTTCTAAGTTCTAGGGGACTGATGACCTAAGATGTTAAGTTCCATATTGCTCAGAGCCATTTCAACCATTTTGCAACCACTGTGCTGCATTCTATGTGAGTATGACAACCAACAAGCTGTCTGTCTGCGTGAATGACCACCAACAAACTGTGGCCAAGAAACAAGTGGACCACCCTGCTGCTCAGCTTGCTACCAAAAATGACATCCCTCATTTCAGTGCCTGCATCACAGCCTGTGCCATGTGTATCCTTTCCACCAACACCAGCTTTTCTGAATTGCGTAGGTGGGAACTTCCCTTCAATAAGTCCTACATTCCTGTAAGCCTCCTAGCCTCAACCTTCATTAGTCACTGTTATCATCCACCCAGCCCCTTCCCTGTTCCCATCCCAGCATTACACATCCCTCATTCCACCACTGCACCCAGCCTTTTTGCTGCTCTCCTTTTCCACTACTCCCCCATGCCCTCAGTCTAACCTGCAGCACTTCGATGTCTGCCACCCCCATCCTAGTACCCCTCCCTGCCCCAGTCCCTTCCTTACGCCCATCCAGTCGCCACTGCCATCGTGCACTTGTGCTGCTGCTCAAAGTGTACTGGTGCTGCTGCTCGCAGTGTAGTTTCAGTCACCTGAGACTGCAGATGTATGTGTGTGTGTTGCATCTGTGCACGCGTCTCTCTCTCTCTCTCTCTCTCTCTCTCTCTCTCTGTGTGTGTGTGTGTGTGTATGTGTGTGTGTGTGTGTGTGTGTGTGTGTGTGTGTGTGGTATGGTATGTTTTTGATGAAGGTCTTACTGGCCAGAAGCATTATTTGTGACAGTCTTTTTGTTGTGCCTATCTGCAACCCAGCATCTCCTTTTCTAATATTGTCACATTCCATCCTGGATTTTCCATTGTTAAAAATTAAGAATTTGTAAAATTTTTGGCATCCTCCAAAGCTTTGTGACAGTGATAATTTTTGCTTATGTGCAGACTGCAGTGTGGTGATTCATCCAGATTAGTTGGAAGTCTAGAAACTTTTGTCTTCTTTCTTACGTATGTGTGGGACGTATGCATTTAATTTCTCAAGTAGACTTGCTCCTCACACTCGTTATCCCCTAAAGTGTAAAGGATTGTTAAGAGATTTATAATTGGAAGCTAAATTTCAGGTATTAATGTCTCTTATATTATCATATTCTTCACAATTAGCAAACACTGTAGTGATACAAGGTCTAATGATTACACAGTTCTGATACTGATCAGGAAGCTTTTCAAGCACAAGTGACACTTCAAAGGTATCTGATCGATTCTGATAATGAAATACAAAGGCTAATAATGTTTGTAATTAATACTCAAGTTGGTCAAAAGCTTTGTCTTATTATTGGACACACCTTCAGTTTTGATTCGGTGCCTGCCAGTTATGGCTCTGAGAAGCACTGTTCCAATTTGGAATTTGCTTCTGGAAGACAAAAATCATGCATGTGACAACAGAGCTCTCACAGACCAGATTTTACAGTTTACATCTACAAAACAGGGACACATCAAGGTAATAAAACATTAAATGGTGATAGTGTGAGTTATAAGCTTGTCTTGTTATGATACCAGGTGTTATTGTGACGATGACAAACATTCACAGATGATACTGAAAGGAAAATGTATCAGTTCAAGATAGGAAATCCCAGAGTCATTCAAATTATATTGCCAGCAGTGAGGATTCTTTTCAGGAGGTCCTCTTCAGCCTCAGCAGGTGTCTCATACACATGACTGTTCCTATTACCCAACTATAAAACATGAAATGAGGTCAGATGATGTGAATGAACTGGCCATAAAACATAACCTTTTTATTTTATTTTTGCCATCCACTTTTCAGAGAACATGTGATATAGGTGTTCATGAGTAATTTGTGGGCATTGAGCTGGGGTTTCATTATGTTTGAAAGACAAGTAGGATACCTCCTAACAACATGGGGAGTTTGTCTCTTAGAACAACAGTGTATGTTGGTGGCTCCAAACCATAGTGCAACTTAGCATTATTCACGTAACTAACAATGCAAAACTTTGATCTTGAACACTCAGGAGCACACGAAACCATGCTTAGACTAACACTTGATCATAAAAACAACAGTGGTCTGTGTCATTTTCATGTAAAACTCCACAATTGTCTGCTAGTGTCATCAGACAATGGCATGTTGTAGCTGCACTAACAAGTGCTCAAGTTGTGTGAATCCTATAGCTGCAGTATGAATGTGCCCTTGGACTGATCACAAGTAGGTTACTGTGTAAACTGTGTACAGTGATATCATGAAGGCAATTAATCCTACAACGTGGTCCAAATATTGGGAACAAAGTTGCGAGATGTTACATATGGGAAGGAAATCTCCTCATTCCTTACCTTATCAGTCCACCTAATTTTCTTTAGCACCACATCTAAAATGCCTCGATTCTCTTCTTTTCTGGTATTCCCACAGTCCATGTTCCACTACCATACAATCCTGTGATCAAAACGTACATTTTCAGAAATTGCTTCCTCAAATTAAGGCCTACGTTTAACCTCTCTTGATCAGGAATGCCTTTTTTGCCATTGCTACTCTGCTTTTGCTGTCCTCCCTGCCCCATCTGCCATACGTTATTTTGCTGCCTAGGTAGCAGAATTCCTTAACTTCATCTAACGCGTGACCATCAATCCTAATGTTAACTTTTTTCCTGTTCTCATTTCTGCTTCTTCTTATTACTTTCATCTGTCTTCAATTTACTCTCAGTCCATATTCTGTACTCAGCAGTCTGTTCATTCCATTCATCAGATCTTGTAATTCTTCTTCACTTTCACTGAAGGTAGCAATGTCATCAGGGAATCTTATCATTGGCATCCATTCATATTAAATTATAATTTCCATATAGCGGAGATCCTGAGTCACAAATGGACACAACAAAAATAGTGTCACAATGTTACATTCCATCCTGGATTTTCCATTGTTCGATTAAATTTTAATTCAACTGTTTAACCTTCGTTTTATTCCCATCATTGTTTCTTGGATGTATAAATTGAACAGTAGAGGCAAGAGACTACATCCTTGTCTTACACCCTTTTTAATCCAAGAACTTTCTGTTTGATGTACCACTCTTGTTATTCCCTTTAGGCTCTTGTAAATGTTGTATATTGCCCATCTTTCCCTATAGCTTACCCCTATTTTCCTCAGAATTTCGAACATCTCGCTCCATTTCACATTGTTGACTGCTTTTTCCAGTTTGTAGTATCCTATGAACATATCTTGATTTTTTTGTAGTCTTGCTTTCATTATCAACTGTAATGTCAGAACTGCGCCTCTGGTACCTTTACCTTTCCTAATGCCAATGTGATCATCATCTAATATGTACTCAGTTCTCCTTTCCATCCTTCTGTATACTATTCTTGTCATCAACTTGGATGCATGAGCTGTTAAGCTGATTATGTGATAATTCTTGCACTTGTCAGCTCTTGCAGCCTTTGAAATTGTGTGGATGACATTTTTCCTAAAGTTAGATAGTATATTGCCCAACTCATACATTCTGCACACCAACATAAATAGTCGTTTTGTTGCCATTTCCCCCAGTGATTTTAGAAATTCTGATGGAATGTTATCTATCCCTTCTGCTCTTATTTCATCTTAAATCTTCCAATGTTCTTTTAAATTCTGATTCTAATACTGGATCCCCTATCTCTTCCCTATTGACTCCTGTTCTTCTTCAATCACACCACTCAACTTTTTCCCCTAAAGAGGCCTTCAACATACTATTTCCATCTGTCTGCTTTTTCCTCTGTATTTAACAGTGGAATTCCTACTTCATTCTAAAATGTTACTACTCTAGCTTTTAATTTCATCTAAGGTTGTTTTGACATTTGTATATGCTGCATCTCTCTTTCCAACAATTGTTTTTTGTTCGATTTCTACATGTTTTTAAGCAGCTATTTCATCTTAGCTTCCCTGCACTTTCTATTTATTTCATCTAAGTGAGTTGTATTTCTTACTGCTGAATTTCCCTGAACAATTTTGTACTTCCTTCTTTTGTCAATCAACGGAAGGGTTTCTTTTGTAAACCATGATTTCTTTGCACTTGTCTTCTTTGTACCCATGTTTTTCTTTCCAACTTTCGTGATTTCCTGTTTTAGAGATGTCCATTCCTCTTCAATTGAACTGCCTATTGAGTTATTCCTTAGCACAGCATCTACAGCCATAGAGAACTTCAATTGTACTTCTTCATTCTTTACTACTTCCATATCCCACTTCTTTGCATATTGATTCTTCCTGGATAGTCTCTTCAGCTTCAGCTAACACTTGATCACTACTATATTGTGATCTGAATCTATATCTGCTCCTGGGTATACCTTACAACCCAGTATCAGATTTCGGAATCTCAGCCTGACCATGTTGTAACCTAATTTCCCATATCTCCCAGCCTTTTCCAAATATATCTCCCTCCCTTGTTATTCTTGAACAGAGTACTCGCTATTACCACACACTTTCTGTTATACCTGTCTATTCATAACAAATGCGACTCCCATTATACCATTCTCTTCTGTTGTTGATATTATCCAATACTCATCTGACCAGAAATCCTTGAGTTCTTTCCATTTCTCTTCTCTGACCACCCCTATACCTAGACTGAGTCTTTGCATTTCAATCTTCGGATTTCCTAGCTTGCCTACCACATTCAAACTTTGGACATTCCACACCTTGACTCGTTGAACTCCATTAATTCATTTGTTATTCAATCTTTTCCTCATGGTCACCTCCCCCTTGGCAGTGCCCTCAAGGAGATCTGAAGGGGGTCTATTCTGAAATCTTTTGCCAATGGAGAGATCATCGTGACACTTTTCAATTACAGGTCTTATGTCCTGTGGTTACAACATGTGCCTTACTGCAGTGGTTTCTACTACCTTCTGCATCTTCATGCTGTTGATCATTGCTGATACTTCTGCCTTTAGGGGCTGTTTCCCATCCCAAGGGCAAGAGAGTGCCCTGAACCTCTGTCCACTCCTCTGTCCTCTTTGACAAGGCCATTGGCAGAATGAGGGTGACTTATTTTACCAGAAGCTGATGCTTTTTATTCAAAATTTAAGCAGTGGTGGTGTTAGAACCCAGAAACAAAGATGTTTTGATTACTAATCAAAGACACTACTCCTAGACTATGGCCTCAAGAGATAAGCCATTGCAAATGTGAAATGCTGGTACATTAATAACTGGTGTAGCCACCAGAACACTGAATGCAAGCATGAAAACGTGCATGAACTGTGTTGTACAGCTGTTGGATGTCAGTCTCGGGGATAGAGTTCCATCTCAGTTGCATTTGATGGTCTATACAGGAGCAATTAAAGCTGGGTGTGGATGACTCTGGAGTTGCCATCTGATGATGTCCCTTATGTGCTCAACTGAGGACAGACCTGGTGATCAAGCAAGCCTAGGCAACATGTCAACACCCTGTAGAGAATGTTGGGCTACAACAGTAGTATGTGAGCAAGCCTGTTGGAAAACATTCCCTGGAATACTATTCATAAATGGCAGCACAACAGGTCGAATCTTCAGATTAAGATACAAATTTGCAATCAGGGCGTGTCATGCAGGCACGTTGGTTGCATGCCCTCAACTGGCTTCCTTCTAACCAACACAAGGCCATCACTGGCACTGAGGCAGAACCACCTTTATTCAGAAAATTCAACAGACCCCCACCCTGCCTTTCAATGAGCTCTCGCTTGACACCACTGAAGTTGCAAACACTGGTTTGGGTTCAGTGGAAGAGCTGTCCTTGAAGTAACTGATTTGTAACAGTTCTTTGTGTCACTGTGCTACCAACTGCTGTTCAAATTGCTGCCATAGCTGCAGTAAGATGCACTAGAGCTATACACAAAACAAATGGCCTTCCCTCTTGGTAGTGACACCTGGCCATGCGGAGCTTGGTCTTCTTGCAACAGTATATTCTCATGATCACCTCTGCCAGCAATCATGTTCACTGCCTACAATCCTGCCAAGTCTTTCTGCAGTATCATAGAAGGATCATCCAGCTTCTCACAGCCCTATTACGCGACCTCATTCAAACTGAGTGAGGTGTTGATAATGGCAACTTTGTTGCCTTAAAGGTATTCTTGACTAATATCAGCTCATTACTAGCACCACTCTGGAATTATGCAATGGATGTGAAATCTGAACAGACATCATCTTCCAGATGCCTACCTACTTTCATTCATTTTCGATAGCTCCTCCTTGATGTTGTGATTTTTTTCTGTAAGTGTATCACAAAAACTGCTTTTCAGTGGTCTGTAGATGATTGTACAGAATTCATATTAATTTTGGAGATGAGCTGTGTGTAACTTTTGGGTGTAAGTTGTCTAACTTCAATATTAATGTAATCAGTTACATCCAAGGAATGAAACATTTACCTTGCCTGGAAATGCCACCATTTATGTGGGTGATGCTCATGGTGAGAAGTACTGTATTTGTTATTAGTGCTTGTTTCCTATCTGACTGATTTTCTCTAACAAAGAAATTGTTCTTAAGTTCGAAAAACTCAGACTCCAATATTAGAGGTCTTACACTTCACTTCCTAGTATGGGTGCTCCTTAACTGTTTTTACCTCCTAGAGTAAGCTGTGATCTATGCTATCATATTAAAAGACTCAGGAATAATTTTTATGGACTTTGCCTTCGTGTCTGTTGTTCAGAGTATAGTTATGTATTATGGTACAAAAGTATTCAGTTCCTGTCAAACAAAACAAGGAACTGAGAATCCCAGACCATTCAAAAAAAAAAAAAATTAAAAGATCTCATTACACACTCTTTCCATAAATTATCTGAATATCTAATTTCAAAGATTAAAAAGTGCTGGTAGCTACATGGCAACTATGGCAACTAGCAGTGTTCATTGTAAAGCTGCATGACAAATATTGGTAGTAATCTACTGTCAACTGAACTCTGTGTCTACAAAAGCAGGTAATCATTTTCCTCTAAATAATTTGTATTTTATCAAGTAATTATTAAGCTAAAAGAGCAGCTGTTAATGTAACTGAGAAAGGAACATCTTTTTTACTAGCAGTTTCTTTTTTAATTATTTGGTTGAATTTTGCTGGCATCAGTATGAATATCATTAAGCAAAATGGTGATACCTTATTGTTAACAAAGAGAGTAGATTAAATATTTGTGATTTTCTTGTAGTTTTTAATGTCAGCTTTGACTCATTACAGAATCAGAATATTATTAACTCATTTTGTACATAAATAACTCAAATGTTCAAATGTGTGTGAAATTTATGGGACTTAACTTCTAAGGTCATCAGTCCCTAAGCTTACCCACTACTTAACCTAAATTATCCTAATGACAAACACACACACCCATGCCCGAGGGAGGACTCGAACCTCTGCCGGGATCAGTGGCACAGTCCATGACTGCAGTGCCTTAGACTACTCGGCTAATCCCGCGCGGCCATACATAACTAGTTGATTTAATGTACAGGAGACTTGTCAGTATAAGTAATATAACTGAGAGACATATAATGTGTCAAAGAAAATAGGAGGGCAGTTTGAACTGTTCTCAGAACAGAACAGAAAAAAAGTACTTACATCACTGAAACTTTTTTTATTTTTTCAATGTAGTCTCCTTGTAGGTTAATGCGCTTGGTCCAGTGATGTTCCAGTGCCTTGATCCCATCTTGAAAATGAGTTTCCTCAAGG